>NC_091952.1:164607047-165250380 GCF_031021105.1 Erythrolamprus reginae | reverse complement strand
AAAGTCAGAGTCATGGTGTGACTTTGTTAAGAAAAGCAAGAGAGAGAGAGAAAGAGAGAGAGAGAGAGAGAGAGAGAGTGAGTTAGGAAATTATGTACTAGTTCCACCCCAGTCAACCTCAATTAGTTTTTAAAAAGAAACAACAGTTCCAGTTAAAGAGAGTTCTTTTGTTGTCAGCAGAGATTTTAATGTTGCAAGAAAATGAAATTATTACTCAACATATGGAGACTTTAAAAAAAAATGGAAGGAAGGGAAATCATTTTTTCCAGTTTGCATTATGACTACATAATAACTTTCTATAATCACTGCAGAAAGTGGTAAAAAAGACAGGAAATGAACAAAAACTGTCCAGAGAGAGAATTAACAATTGCACTGAATTCTCCATACGCTTACCCTTTCCTACACAGAGAGATTACATTTACCTCAGACGATCATTACAGAAGAAGCTCTCAAATCCAGATGTCAATACTGTAAAATGAACTAACTTTGTTTTAAAAAAATCATTGTTTCATTAAAAATGTATCTCATTTTTGTACTTTTCCCAATATTTGAACAAGCAGATGGCTTCATATGAGCTATTCACGCTTTCTATGTTGCTCATTTGTTTGAATTTAAAGTTTAAAAAAGGAGGGGGAGAGAGAGAAAAGAATGATTCTTCCCTGTAATGAAATATGCTAATAAAACAAAATAAATTGGAATGAAGCTAGCCAGCCCTTTTTTTCAAGAGAATTATTTCACCTGTCACTATCTAACAATTTATGTGATATGTGCTGATCAACGAATCAATATCATCTAAATCAGATGAAAAATATGAGGCTATTGGTAACACTCAAATCCTTCCTGACATCTCTTCTGAATATAAGTGCTCCACATCATTAATAATGTTTCCTGACACTTTGAGGTAATCATCACCTAAAAACTAGACTGCACGTATGAGATATCAATTTATCTGCTCTAAAACAGTAAATATTCAGATTCTGAGAATTCTATATGATTCTAGATTGTGCCATCTTCTTCTATCTCTAGTGATCTACTCTTCCTCCAAAAACTCTTCAGTTATCTATCCTGGAATCTACAGATCAGCAACAAGCAAAAATTCTAAAATCTAAATTTATTTTCAAACTCCCTCTTCTTCCTCACCTTTCTTCAAGAAATAAGGGAATATGCCCTATCAGTTCAGACCAAATGATTCTCACCCATCCAAGTCATAGTTGTTCCAAAGATGCTTTTTCAAGAGGTAACTGGACTTTCTTGTTTTTCTTCTTCAGCTATGACTGAGTGGTGGGAAATAGAAGGATTTATGTTGATTGTTCAAATTGCATCCTTTTAGACAGTCATTGAGGCCATTTGGAGATTTATCTTTCTTCTCACGGCCACCTCAGTCCTGCAAATAGGTATAGAGCCTTCTTGGAACTGCTGAAAGGACTGTGTTATAGTTGATAGTTGATGTAGTATCCCTTCCTTTCTGTTAAGAGAGGGCTGTTCAATTTTGACATACATGGCCTTTTTGACCCCTTCTTTCAAACCAGCAGCCTTTTCTGTCTAAAATGTGGACTTCGCTGTCTTCAAAAAAGTGGTCTTTCTTTGGGTTTGTTTCTTGGATGAGAAGCAAAATGTCTTTAAAGAAAAAAAAGTCCAGTTGCCTGTTGAAAAAGCACCTTTGGATCATTTCAGAACAGTTAACCTATTCTTTTCTTCCCCAATCCTGATTAGGCCATTTCACTTGGTTCTAATATAATTGTAACATTCCCATGCTTCCTTTTTTACATGTTCTTCTCTATATTTATTTCTCATTGTCTTTCCACTTTTGTAATAATAATAATAATAATAATAATAATAATAATAATAAATATTATTAATAATAAATATTAATAATAAACAATAATAACAATAAACAATAATATTAATATAAAAAATAAAAATAAAAATGTGGGAAATTTGCCCACAGAACTGTGAACTGTGATTGCTGAGAATGTTAAGTTCTCAGATATTCAAATCCCTTCCTGCTTCTGTGATACATTCCTTCTGCTCTACCAGTTGCTGTCTTTGGAACAGCAGATATACAGCAGTTTAATATTCAAATGCAAGTTTGGATTTTCTCTCAATTCTTCTATGAGATTAATAAGCTCTCAGTTGGGTTTTTAAAAAATATGAAAGCAAGAGAACATGAACATATTCTAAAGTATTTTATTTTCTCTTGTCAGAGCAGAATTATCTTGTCTCTGTATAGCTCGCTGCTCCATTTATTATACCCAATAATATTGCCTCTATTTTTAGGTAATGAAGCAATCAATGACTCATAAAGAAATACTAAAAGGTAATCCATCTTTTTAAAAATGATGCTTGTGTTTCAAACACACACACACACACACACACACACACATTCATTCACTCACAAACAATTGCTATAATGTAATTATCATCAAATGCAATTTTTGCTTGTATGTAGTTTCCTTCCTGTGCAGAACAGGGTTTTGCACTGAGAACATAAAGTGGATCATATGTAGGATAATGTAAGAGGGAAAATAATAATTTCTGTGTTTAAAAAAACCTAGAAAAGTGAAACTGATTCTCAGAATAGACTCAGATTATTTTGCCTATTGACTACATGCAAGGAAGGACTTGATAGCCAGATGAGGGGATTTTTTCTCTGTTATTAAATGCCTCAAAGAAGAATCTATTGCAAGAATGGAGGATAGATGTGTGGAGAAAAGGAGGAGTAGGGAAGAAGGAAGAAAGAGGAAAGAAGACAGAGGAAGGAGAAGGAGAATATCACTTCTTGAACCTAAAGCAACAAAATCTGTAGGAAAATTCTGTACCTGCATCAACCTTAGAAATGAATTATTGCTTTTTTCCCATTTTATTTTAAAGAGAAAGAAAATCAAGTGCTGCTGAGAAAACTAAAATAAGATGCTTTGCATATCAGTTCCATGTCTAGAATTTTAGACTGGAAGATAAAGCTCAACATCTTTCAGCTACTTTCCTAAGAACTGCTCCTTAGTTTATGTCCTTCCTGTGCCTCAGATGACACCGACTGTCACCAGATTCTGTCTAGTAGTGAGACTGGCCGTTCAATAGTTCTCCCAGTTTAGCTTCTGTTCAAAAACAATGATTTGTGAGGAAAATTGTGTTCTGCTTACAACAGCATTTCTCAAACTTGGTAACTTTAAGAAGTATGGACCTAAACTTTTAGAATTTCCTAACCACCACAGGAGTCCCACTGACCTAGAAGAATTTCCTAATTAGAGAATCCTCCAGTTAAGAATCAAAAGGAAGACTGCTGTCTTTGGTATTTACCTATATTCACAGACCAGACTTATTCTGGAAATTAGAATTTCCCTATTCACACATTTTAATCAATATATTGGACCAAAATATATGAAATACGTATGTATTTATGTATGTATGTATGTATGTATGTATGTATGTATGTATGTATGTATGTATACAAAGCTGAAAGGAGGCGATCCTGTGCCCTAGAGGTTAATTCTCTGCCTTACGAGCCAGAGGCTAAAGGATCAAATCCCAGTGAGGGCATGGCTAGCTGATGAGAGGAAACAACCTTGAGATAGATCTATGCTAGTCTATCTTCATTTTCAATTCAGAAAAAATATGTTTTACATACACACAAACACATACATATGTGTATGTGTGTATATGTATGTATGTATGTATGTATGTATGTATGTATGTATGTA
Source organism: Erythrolamprus reginae (assembly GCF_031021105.1). Taxonomy (NCBI): domain Eukaryota; kingdom Metazoa; phylum Chordata; class Lepidosauria; order Squamata; family Dipsadidae; genus Erythrolamprus; species Erythrolamprus reginae. The sequence goes on along the minus strand of NC_091952.1, from coordinate 165,246,682 downwards.
TGTATGCATGCATTTTCCTTGTACAGTTATCTTCGATTCTATGGCGCGGTTTTCATCTCCATTTCTTGGTCAAGGGAACTAGCATTGTCTAAAGACATTTTCCATGGCCATGTGGCTAGCATGGCTATACACAGAGGCACATCGAATGCTGTTACCTTTCCTTTGAAATGGTACCTACTTATCTATTCATATTTGCATACTTTTGAACTGCTAGCTTTGCAGGTCCTGGGGCAAGGAACAGGGGCACAGTGCTTGGGCCTCGAACCTGGACTATAGCTCCAATTGACAAGCTCAGAATATTTAACCTCTGAGCCAGGGGTTAAATGTTTCCAGTTCTGGATGTTTGGCCTGAACTGGTAGTAAAAAACGCTACCAGTTCATTGAACCTATAGTAAAAAATGCTTTAAAAAGAAAAAAAAGCCTTTACAATTGCATGTCGCACAGCTGATCTTCAGATTTTAAAAAAAATTAAGCATTTTTGGATAAATAGGTAACCATGTATATTATAGTTGCTGACTATAAAAAAATATCTGCCTTGGATATTGCCAATTGGCAAAAGGAAAAGCAAAGTTGTTTCCTCCCATATTTGGGAATACCAGGGTGATTTTGCCTGAAAATCAACCGTATGTATGTATGTATATAAATGTATGCATGTATGTATGTATATCCTTTGCATAAATGCATAGATTTTTATGTGAACTGGAGAAATTGACCAAAGAATGAATCACATCACAAAACCTAGAGAAGTAGTTTTGAAGGCTCATTTTTTCAAAATGTGACATTGGGCACATTCTTATTAAAATATGACTAGTGGAAAACAAACTGAATGTTCACTCAATTGTCTGCTCTTATTAAGCTTGAATAAGTCTATCTGTAACTCTGCCAGATTCATATTTAACTCACTGTTAGGCAAGCAAAAAATGCAGTGAACCAAGGAAGGTATACTAAAAGATATTTGAGATCTAATCTCTAAAACTCTTTTAAGCTCATCTGGGATGTTAATCCATCAAGCTGATTTTATGCATTGTGGTAAGATATAAATATGCAATGTTACCTGGAAAATAACCACCACCTGCTCTTCAGGCCTTTTCATATTTAACAGTGAAAGTTGAGAAACAGAAAATTAAAAATCTCTTCTTAAAAACACAAAGGGCAATTATTAATAAGGAAAAAATCCTTTACAGTCTGCAAAGCACCAGTAGTTGGGGAGTGGGAAAAACCTGCTTTTCTATCTTTAAATGAGCTAGGAAAGATGCACAGGTGGAACTCCTGTTAGTTAAGAAAGAAGGGGGGAGAACATGTAGGACTTTAAAGCCACAAGGATTTTGTTTCAATGAGTAATTGCCTTTCCTTGCATTCACACTCATTTTTGAAACCTGCCCGTAGCAACAGCTTCAGAGATAAGGTCAGTGGAAAACAATAATGATGCTATAGGTAGAAATGTGACTACTGGCTGTTGGATTTCACCCTATCCTTCTAGCAGCTCCTCACAGTCAAGATTTCTAAATTCTTTACAGCAGGGCTATCAAACTCGTGGGCCATCGGCCAGATTTATCACACATTAGCAACGCCCAGTTTAGCGGGGGGGGGGGGGAAGTCGTACTATGTCATATGACACCGACATGGCAGTGTGAGTTTGACACCCCTACTTTAAAGTCTCAGTCTGATTTGAGCTTTGGAATCTTGGAAACTGGATTTTGTATTTTAGGATAGTGTACTCATATTTTTTAAGGCAGTCTGTTGGTAGTGTGGTGATAGGGAGTACAGTAATACCTAGTCTTACGAACTTAATTGGTTCTGGAAGGTGGTTTGTAAGGCGAAAAGTTTGTAAGACAAAACAATGTTTCCCATAGGAAACAATGTAAAAGCGATTAATGCGTGCAAGGCGAAAAATCGTAAAATGGCGCTCCGCTGGGCGCCGCCGCCCAGCTGTCACCTTTTAAAACAGCTGGGGGGCTTCTCGGCATTCTCCCGAATGCCGAACCCCGAAGTTCAGCAAAAGTTCAGGTTCGGGTTTGGGTTACAGAGGCCGCCGAGAAGCGTCCGGCTGTTTTAAAAGGTGACAGCCGGGTGGCAGCGCCCAGCGGAGCGCCATTTTGCGATCTGTGGTGGGTTCGTAATCCGGAAAAAGTTCATAACAAGAGGCAAAAAAATTCCGAACCCCGGGTTCATATCTCGAGATGTTCGTATCATGAGGGGTTTGTATCACGAGGTACCACTGTATTTTGATCCCTCTGGTCTTCTTTCTAATTGATGCAGAGGAGATGTTGTAATCTGTTTGCTATAGCAAGAATGAAATCATACATATTCCTATTCTATAGAACACTGTCAATACAATGTTGAGAGCCAGATAATTTTATTCCATATTAGCAATGGTTGAACTGGGGGAAATCTGGTATTTGCTTTGGTTCAGAATCTAGGATCTTCAAGATGGGGGTCAGTCATATTTAGGCCTCTCCCCATGAGATTGGAAAGTCGTATAGGACTTGCTATGGTTCAAATTAATAGCACATACTCTTATCTGTGAATATTCCAGAGTCAAATTAAGGATTTTGGGTATTTACAATGATGATGATAACAATGCTTTAGAATCCTGCTGTTCTTCCAGAAGTCTAAACTATTAGGTAATACACCCCTTTCAAGGAGAATTTATGCTTACCATTATGGCTCTCTTGAATCTTCTTCCTTGTGCAATTATCTCAATAGGAAGTGCCAAGTTCATTAGAGCTTTTTAGGTGGAGGTTTAGGGTTGTTTGTACCCTCCCTGGCTTGTCAGAAAGCTCTAAAAGTTGTCTAATGGTCCTAAGTGGTGCCCTTTTGAGCTACCTTTTTTGTTTTGGATAGATTTAACACTAGCTAAGCATTTAAAATTAATGGAATGAAATAGATTTTGTTGCAGGACTAAATGAAAATTTTCTTCTCAAATTTGTTAATGCAATAGCCCCAGTTCTCTCAGAGTTTGAATGTTATAGATATCATACATATCTGTGTTTTTATAGGAGTCAAATACATACAACATGCATACATACATGAAGTTGTAATTAATAACTGAACAATACATTTTATTAAACAACACTTGAGCTAAAACATACATGACTATCAAATATTTTTTGTTATTGGATAGTTAATAGTCAGATTTTGAATTGTTAAAATAAAAAAGCCAGCAGAAAAATCTTAAGAAGGTGGCAGCATAAAAGACAAATTCTTAAGAGGTTCACAAATTATGGGAATAATTTTTGTTTTCTTTCTTCTGTTCAAGAAAGAAGGATAAAGAGTGGATTAGTATGAGGATTCCTACCATGCAAAGAAAATGAAAGGATTAAAAATCTTTACAATCTACAGGTTCACAAAGAGATCTTAATACTGAGTGCCCAAAAGCTAACATAAAGCTCTTGGACTACAATGGTCAGCTATTCAGATTGAGTATAAGAGAACAAATGAATTTAAACAAACTAAGAAGAAAGGAGTAAGAGATTTAGACTGAGTTTGAATATTTTGGGTGGGGTCATCCAAGCAATTATACAAAGAAAGGGTCAGTTATTGATAGCAAAAGCAAAATATACACCTGGAACGTGTATGGAAAAGTTACCCATAGGCTTACACAGCCAGCAGTTTAAAATATCTTTTCTGCGTTTCTCCAAGTTTGTCTCATTAATCTGCCATAAAAGCAGCAGCTGCCATAATATTGTAGTACTGCAGTGGCTATTGTGTTTTTTTCACATGCAAAGGATCTCAAGTTCAGAACTGGGCAAAAATAATTTCTTCTGAAATTCCCCCCCCCCCTCCCTGAGTTGTTCAATTCACTCATTAAAAACAAGGACACACAACTTGAACTATGAGCTCCTTAATTATGCTTACTGTCACTTCAGGTAGAAGGGAAAACTAGCAAATTCTTGTCAGTTTTACCCAGCTATCAAACAGCCTAAAAGGGTAAACAGGCAAAGGATCTGTCACCGGATTTATCATTTATCTGAGGCTGGGTAAAAGAAGGAGGAGTGGGGAGAAAATCAACATTTAAATTGATTCACTGGCAATATGGCTAAAACATTTTTTTTTTAAAAAATCAAAAAAGAATATAAAATAATAAACCAGAGCAAAAGGCTATTTAATCATTGTGTGGTTGAAAACTAATAGGAATAAAAGGTAAAGGTTCCTCTCGCACATATGTGCTAATCATTCCTGACTCTAGGGGTGATCCTCATCTCTGTTTCAAAGCCAAAGAGCCAATGCTGTCTGAAGACACCTTCATGGTCATGTGGCCAACATGACTAAATGCTAAAGGTGCACGGAACACTGTTACCTTCCCACCAAAGGTCGTCCCTATTTTTCTACTTGCATTTTTTAACGTGTTTTTGAACTGCTGGATTGGCAGAACCTGGGACAAATAATGGCAGCACTAGGTATTTGAACCGCTGAATTGCCAACATTTCAATCAACAAACTCAACATCTTAGCCACTGAGCCACCACATCCCTTCTAGTGGAAATAGATGGCTACAATTATACCATAAGAATAACTAGATTTAATGAATTATACTCTTAGAAACATAGAAACATAGAAGACTGACGGCAGAAAAAGACCACATGGTCCATCTAGTCTGCCCTTATACTATTTCCTGTATTTTATCTTACAATGGATATATATTTATCCCAGGCATGTTTAAATTCAACTAACTTCAGATTGTGTCCCCTTGTTCTTGTGTTCACTTTCCTATTAAAAACACTTCCCTCCTGAACATTATTTAACCCTTTAACATATTTAAATGTTTCGATCATGTCCCCCCTTTCCCTTCTGTCCTCCAGACTATAAAGATTGAGTTCATTAAGTCTTTCCTGATATGTTTTATGCTTAAGACCTTCCACCATTCTTGTAGCCCGTTCAATTTTGTCAATATCTTTTTGTAGGCGAGGTCTCCAGAACTGAACACAGTCCTCCAAATGTGGTCTCACCAGAGCTCTTGAATTATACTAACGAATTTAAACATCTAATGAATTATACTCTTCTAGAAAATTAATGATTCAGTGTATCAAACTCTGGGAATGTCCTTTCTGAGATAAGGCACTGAGTTCAGCCCCCAGACAAAGGGACAGGGACTCTAGGCATTCCCACCATAATCCAGACAAGAGTGGAGACATTTCCCTACATCATAATGAAACCCAGCAGACAAACTATTCATCATCCCTCAGAAAATGGGAGTCAGTTATTTCGAGATGAAACAGGAAAACACACTTGGCCATTGTGTTTCCCAGAAGAAACCATGTTAGACTCTCACCCATTCTCCCCCATTTCTGCAGGACAGAAATACATGGTTTCCACCCACCACCAAGCTTATGGAGAACACAATTGCCAAGCAGGAAGTCAGAACTGCTGAGACAGAAAGGGAAGAACTGCTTGGATGACCAGTACCTCAATCCTCTGACATGACAGGATTAGGGTAGGAAGAAGATTACCAAAGCAAAGGAAATCAAACCCAAATGGTCACTTCAAGATTCAGGAAATAATCAGCAAGAGTTTAGATTGGAAACTAAACTATGGGGAAGAGAAAAAGAACACGACAAACATAAAGCCTTGAGTCATTCTTTTCCCCCAATCCCTTCAGGTTTAAAAAAGGATGGTTTAATGATTAGGTCTTAAATAGGATGGTCCTATGGTGAATTTTTTCCATTTTACAAATGTTAATCGAAGGATTAATTAAAGGAGTATTAAGAGAGTTCTTTGGGAATGCAAATTGCATGCAGAATTTATCTTATATACCTTAGGAAGTGTCTTGGGCAAGTTTTAATAACGCCTTCTCCCTGAGGCTTGGGTAAGCTGGAATAGCCAACATTAAACTGCATGCTATTTTTACCTCAAGTATGTGAGAGACTCCTAAGAAACATTATAAAATAACATTGGAAAAAGCTTTGCTGCTCTATACAAATGATAATTACTATTTCCTCAGCACCCGAGATTCTATGCCTGAGAGACGCTGCCTCGCTAATCTGGCTTTAAGAAGCAGAGAGCTTTTAGGATTTGCACATGCTTTTTGATACTTTTCGTGATTTCAGCCTTCCTTCCTTGCATTCTAGACTAGGAACAGTTAACCCAAGGAATTTATACACTAATAAAACTCTAATCGTGACCTTTAACTGGGCAAAATAGTGCTTTATAGGGCAACAATTCCTGAACCAAGATATCTCAAATGGATTAATTTACAGAATTTCTTCAAAAGTCAGACCCCATGAAACCTGAAGGAATGAAACATGGGGAAATTGTGTCAGCTTCAGTGCTGTTAGGTTGCTGCTACAATCATGACAGCTTCATTTTCAACATTCCCAGAAAGTTTCCCAGAAAGCCTCAAAATCTCTTGTTTGCTCCCACAACCCAGCACCAGTATTGATAGAAAGGGGAAGTGAAGGAAAAGTAATTCCTGTGCATTCTTCTCAGCTTTTATCAAACCATGCACTCTCCTGAACGTTTTTTTTTAACCAATTTATGCACTCTATAGGCCTTCCTTGAACTACATGGCCTATCCTGCTTATCTACATGCACACTGCTCTACCCACACCCCACTTGCTTGCCTTCTCTGACCCATTTAGCATGTCTTGGGCAACTCCCCTGTGTACCTTCTTGACCTACAGTGATTGTGAAAAGTTTGTGAGTGATTAAAGTCTGTTTAGGACCTTAACCCAGAGGAGTCAATGATTAGTCATTTGCAAACAAGATATATTTATTGTAAAACAGAAATAAAACATGTCTCGAGGGACCAGATAACAAATATGTCTTTACATAATGGAGGATTGGAGAGGAGAGAAGAGTGAAGAAGAAGGAAGTGAGTTGGCAGGATATTACATCATAATAGGAGGATCTAACAAGGCACACACAGAGTTAACTCTTTCATTACTAAATGTCTGAGAGGCTGTCTATATTCAGCTTGACACATGGCACTTCTTGCATGTCAAAATGTACCACTCCTGTCCATCTTCTCTGCTCCTCTCCAATTCACATTCCTCCCACCCATGTTCTCATGAGACACCTTTTAAGCAGTGGTCCACATACTTCTGACCCACACTAACCTCCACCTTCCACCTCTTACTGCTGTGACCTCTCACACAAGCCTGCAATCCCCCATGCATTCTTTTTTAAAAAAAAAAACCTCTCAAGACCTACTTGACTTTTCAAGCAACTCTTATATACCCTGATGATTCCCACATACCTTTTTTGATCTGCTCATGCCCTTATTTACCCTACCCAACCTGCATGGCCTGTCTAGTGCACCCCTAGTCTCCATTCCCAACCCTTGTTATTCAACCATTCATCACTTCAGAAGGAGGGAGGGAGCATGGGAGTGAGGAGGGAGGGAGGGAGGAAGGAAGGAAGATTCATTTCTGATGCTCCCTGACAGTTTCTCACATGGACACTCAATTGGAAAGTCAGCAGTAAGGCTGAAGTCACACCAACTCCCACTACATTTTTGACTGCTCAATGACCATTCTGTTTCTCATGTTTAGCTAAAGGAATATCTCTGAAACTAATGGGGCCATAGGCTGCCTAGTAAGCATCTAAAAACTCTGATTATTAGTATTTATTAGAAGGATAGTTAAAGGTACAAATAAAAATTTGAGCAAATATCTTATTTCGAATGTGATTCCAGCTATAGCAATTTAAGGTAGTGAAGCTCTTGCCCATTTCCACATACTTTGTTCTTTTTATGACAGTTCAGCTCTTTTGTGAAGGCGGGAAAGTCTGTCTCTGCTCCTATTTTGATAACTGCCGTTCCCTTTATCAGTGTGAGAAGTAACTCTCACATGTCAGATGGACTAATAGAATTTCCCTTCATTCCATATCGCTGTGAATTATGGAAGTGGCCTATCTCATTTTTTTCAGTGCACATTTTGCCACAGGAACAAAATGGCACTCTTTCACTCGACAGAAAGTGCTAACGTCATTAAAGCAGAAAATAAGTTTCAACACCCTTCCATTTTCTCTTCCATAAAAATCAGAGAGCTATCAAAAAAGGTGTTTTGTTTTACCTCAGATTAAAAGCATTTGTCAAAAAACTATCTCCTCTTCTGAAGAAGCACTGCGGGGAACATTATATTGTGTCACATCAGGAAGTTGAGAATGCCAAGAAATGAGAAAGGGCTGGAAATGATTTATCCAATTTTATTCATACTCAGCCTCACACCTAATTGAGAAACTGAGCAGAGTTCATTTGCAAGGATGTGTATACGATGGGTGATGCATGTTTCATTCAAAGATATCAATGCATTGATGAACAATTATGCATTCAGGAAGTTGATCCATGATGGTGGCAAATGAATTCTTACAGCTGTTAGGCAAATCCTAGTTAAATTTTCTATGCATAAGGTAAGCATAGCAATGGCAAATAAATTTATGCTATTCTGGAAGCAATTTGTAGCACTGTGAGGGGCAAAATAAAAGCATGTAATGTTCTCTGATGGCTGTTCTACATTGCTGATCAGGACAACAAAGATTGCCATTTTTCCCATGTTCAAATGCAGATACAAATAGTGTTTTACTATAGAATGATAGGTATATGTTTATGTGAGTGTATAAATCAAAATACAAGACAAACATGTAAAATGCTAATATGATTCAGAAAATACACAACAGAAAAAAAGGAGTAAAACCTGGGATAATCATTATAGTGGTGCAAACAATTTGGAAGTTCCTATTCATGTCATACACCAGACAATATATTATAGCTCTGTGAATCTTCTAAGAGATGTTATACTTTGAAGCTCTGAAGGAAATATTCTCTTGAAGATACTGCGTGAAGCAATGCAGTCCTTCACTAAGAAGATTGAGAAGATGCTTCTTCAATGAGTCTTCAGGGAGTAGATTGAAAGTAGGCTTTCATGTAGCAATGACCTAACAAAGTATTTCTGCTCACTAAAGGTTGAGGTGTCAATATATAGCTATTGAAAAAATAACTAGCATCTGGATGACATTCAGCACACACCTAGGGTTCCCCAGATTGAATGTGTTTAGTCGACAGTCCATAATTCATTGAGGATTGGTGGTACTCCTGCAATGATTACTGAACCTACCCAGTTTGAACCTCAGGATCAACTTCCTGGTTGCTCAGTTTTGAAAATCCCAAAGATGCTAGTTTGAATGGAAGTCTAGGAAGAGTGTGGCCTCACACTATTGATCTGAAATGGATCCAGGGTCAGCTGAACTGCTTGATCAAGGGATTTAGGGTGTTGGGTGTGACCTTTAAAGCCTTTAATGGTATAGGTCTAGACCAGGAGGTTTCAAACTGGATTACTTTGAGGGCTGGATCAGCATTGTAGTTTTCATTGGTCGGTCAGTGGGGGGAGGAGAGTGTACAGGAGGGGTGGGGTGGATGCTTCCTGCTGGCCATTCTTTGGCCTATTTTGGGCTCATTTTTGGTCCAATTTCAGCCCAAAATAGGCCAATAGGCCAGCTGCAGGAGGACATGAAAACAAGGCTAAATAAATAAATAAATAAATAAATAAATAAATAAATAAATAAATAAATAAATAAATAAATAAATAAATAAATAAATAAATAAATAAATAAATAAATAAATAAATAAACAAACAAACAAACAAACAAACAAACAAACAAACAAACAAAGAAAGAAAGAAAGAAAGAAAGAAAGAAAGAAAGAAAGAAAGAAAGAAAGAAAGAAAGAAAGAAAGCATTCTGACTTTTGGGATCCAGAAGAAGAGCGTCTCCACTGTAACATGCATCCTGGAAAAGATAGCTGAGATGGCACATACATCTCAAAGCCAAAGGTTAATGCTATGTCTGATCCATTTCTAGTCATCTATGCAGGTTCTTTGCTTGTTTTCACATACCACCATGCAAAATCTGGTAAATCATACATACCTTTATCAGAATAAATATAGTTGTTACTTTCTCTCTACTGCCTGTAATGTTTATCACATTTATCCATGAATCCATGTCATCTGCACCTCTATAACTGTTTGGTTTGGTGCTGCAACCCAACAGGACCGGCACAGACTTCAGAGGATATTCAGAACTGCAGAAAAAAACAATTGCTGCCAACCTGCCTTCCATTGAGGACCTGTATACTGCATGAGTCACAATTCAATTAAATTCAATTTGTTAGATTTGTATGCTGCCCCTCTCTGAAGACTCGGGTCGGTTTACAACAGGCAAAAAGAGGGCGGGGAAAATATTTACTGACCCCTCGCATCCTGGACATAAATTGTTTCAACTTCTACCCTCAGAACGTTGCTACAGAGCATGGCACACCAAGACAACTAGACACAAGAACAGGTTGTTCCTGAACGCCATCACTCTACTAAGCAAATAATTCCCTCAACACTGTCAGACTTTTTACTAAATCTGAACTTCTATTTCTACTAGTTTTTCTTATCATTCCTATCATCCTTTTCCTCCCACTTAGGACTGTATGACTGTAACTTGTTGCTTGTATCCTAAGATTTTTATTAATATTGATTGTTTCTTAATTGCTTATTTGACCCCTATGACAATCATTAAGTGTTGTATCACATGATTCTTGACAAATGTATCTTTTTCTTTTATGTACGCTGAGAGCATATGCACCAAGACAAATTCCTTGTGTGTCCAATCACACTTGGCCAATAACATTCTATTCTATTCTATCAGACTTTCTAGAAATTGTGAACTAAAGACATGTGGAGCTTATCTGATCCTATAAGAATAAATGCCTGATATGTGCTTTAATTATTACACACAATTTTGGCATAGCAGATAGGCAGAAAAATGAGATATATACATAAACTCACACATTGGAAAGGAAAATGTATTCCACTTAGAACCAAGGAGGCATCTATCTTACTTTGTGCATTAAAAAAATATTGTCTTATAGCATTCTTTGGCTAATTCTATTTTAGAACAGATATTGAATGAAGGCACCATCACATCAATAATAACATTTTTAAAAGTTTGAATTTTGTTTTCTTTCTGTCAATAATCTTCTAATTATGTTTAGGAATCTATATATTTCAACACTATACATATTGGGAGTCCCAAGCTTACACCATATCCTTTTTCATCCCAATATATGTAGCAGATCTTCTTAGAAGTTATTTTAATAATTAATACAGTAATTATATACTATAATTTATACTTTTGAAAATATTGATCAACGGTAGTTTTGTTGTTGCATTATATGAGCTATACAACTAATGCATAGAAGACTGCATTTTTAAACATTTATTGCAGTTTTAAATTCAAAAGCCTTCACAGGGTAGCTTTTATAGTTTAATATCTGAATACTCCAAAATACTAGGACACCTTTTCTCTTGTAAGATTATCAGCTAAATAAATTGCAGTGTAACTTAATCCTTGTTAATTTGAAGGGAAAATACTACAAAACACCTGTGTGTGTGTGTGTGTGTGTGTGTGTGTGTGTGTGTGTGTGAGAGAGAGAGAGAGAGAGAGAGAGAGAGAGAGAGAGGAATTACTTCAGCATTTTGTGTGGCTAAAAGACAGAAATATTATTCAGGGATCAAAATCAAACCTACATACAGTTTAATTAATGTATAAAATAATCAGCAATACTGTATTTTCCCATTTTAATTTATATTGCAATACAATGGTAGTCAAATACACATTCATTTTCCATGTCATTTTTAAATGTACAGTATTTATTTTTCCTTATGACTAGCAGATGCTTGATAAATGACTGACGACTTTGCTGCATACCCTTTTAACAACTCCAAATAAATTATACTGCATGGCAACATAACCTTGATAGCTCAAGCAGAGTGGCTTAAAAATTATCAACTGAGAATATTTGAAAGTTTACAGCATGCTATCCTGTCCATGGCATATTGTATCTGGCAACTTTTACAATATCACATGTGCAAAGCTTACTGAATTTCATTATTAAAAACTGTGTTGAGATATGCCAAATAGGTATGTTTTCCTTCTAAGTGGATGATCTAATTACCATATTTTTCAATGTATAAGACATACCTCAGTTTTTGGTAGGAAAATGGGGGGGGGGGGGATCTGCCTACCAGGTATTCATATGTCTAGGATCCTTAGTCTGGTCAGTCTCAACACATTCGTTTGATGGTTTTGAGCATGCGCACGTGCTTTTTATCCCCTGTTTGGGGATTTAAAACAGCTTCTAAAGCAAAGCGGATCATCAAAGAGAGAAGCAATGAGAAAAGTGGGTGAAGAACAGAAGATAGCTTTACTTGCTACTGCCTCGTTAGGGATGAAAAACAGCTTCTAAAGCACAGCTGATCGTCGGAGGGAACAGCAATTTGAAAAGCAGGCAAAGTGTGGAAGATCTCTTCACTCGCTAGTGCCTCATTAGGACTGAAAAAAAGCTTTGCAAAAGTTACATTTGGAGTATAAGATGCACCCAAATTTTCAGCCTCTTTTAGGAGGGGAGTGAAATGCATCTTATACTCTGAAAAATATGGTAGCTACTTCATTTATAGTTTTCTGTGCAGCTTCTCTTAACCATTTTCTTCAGTTCTTTGAACTTATTACTTATATATACCAAATAATAGATCTATTAATCTTTTGGAATAGTTTTCTAGCAGATCATTTTTACATTTTTTTTTCTTTTGATGGCTTTTCTTCCATGTCCTGTAGGAATTTTAACACAGAGAGAGTACAGTATATGTTAAGGTAATGATTTAATAACAGAACAATCTCTGTATGGCTGTGATACTGAAATGATGATGCAATGAGAATGAGTCAGCAGGGTTATTCAACTGTTATCACTTTAAGAGGCTGTTTTATAAGAAAGGCCCTATAAGGGCTTCTCTCTCTCTCTCTCTCTCTCTCTCTCTCTCTCTCTCTCTCTCTCTCTCTCTCTCTCTCTCTCTGTGTGTGTGTGTGCTTCCATGCTGTAATTGGTGATTGATTGCCTGACTTTGCCTAGTATGCGAATGTATATATTCCTTGTAGATAATCTAGTATTTGAAAAAAAAACACATTTACTGCATTTTGCTCCTGGGTTGTCTCAAAATAGCTGCACTATGCACACTATGACAGTATACATGCATAGTATGGTTGTAAGTGGTCCAGCTCAGCTGGTCATGGATTTCAAGGACCAGGAGATGGAGGAATACTGGAATCATAGGCCAGTGTTCTTGCCATCTGAGTCTGAGAGTGAGAATGAAGGGGAATTGGATGCTGAGCAACCACAAGAGACCGCAGAACCTCCAGCCAGGGTATTATCTGAGTCAGAGGATAATGGGGACTTGGAGGATCAGGACCCCCTGTTAGGTGCAAGAATAATGAGGATGAGATCCAAACATGAATCTCTCTCTAGAAGGGGTGCTTGGGATATTTGGCCACTCCTTGGCAGTATATAAAGACAGGCTGCTGGGAAAGGGTGTGTGGCAAGCAATGTTTCCCATCATGGAAGGTGGCGCCTGGGATTTGAGAGACTTCTCCTCCTCCCATGGACTTTGTTTCTGGTTTTTTGTATGAGCTGCTGAAACCTGGTCCGGGAGTGTGGTTATCAGAGGCAACTCAGTAGTGGAGATTTATGACTTTAGTTGGTGAGTTTCCCAGACTGTGTTATCTCTTGCTAATTAGATAAATGCAGCCAGCATGAAATCCCTTGTGTTCATCATTTTATTGCATACAATTTGTTTTACCAATAAACCTTGCTTATTGAGACTTTGGAAGCAGTGTGTGGGGGTTTGTTTGTTTGTTTGTTTGTTTGTTTGTTTGTTTGTTTGTTTGTTTGTTTGTTTATTTATTTATTTATTTATTTATTTATTTTATTTTATTTTATTTATTGGATTTGTATGCTGCCCCTCTCCGTAGACTCAATTTCAGCTATCAATTTCCTGATAATTGATATGGCCAGACAGAACAGGTTTGTATATGTGTGTTTCACAAAGGCAACTGGGCTGTTTTTCTTTGCGGAAGAAAAAGAAAATATTTCACTTTTCATCCAAGATGTTTCATCAGTTCTGATGGCAGAGGTAGAGACAGAAGGATAGTTTGTTATCTGATGGTGGAGGACATGGAAGGATTGTATTTCTTTGCATTCATCAATTTCTTAGCATTCTCTGAAAGCTGTTGACCAGATGACTGCAAAGAAATCCAATTCTTCCATCCCTCCCAACCTTAACCCCACCCACCTCATTTCCTGTCAGAAACAATCCTTCCATCGCCCCATTTGTAAAATGTGTTATGAATTCTATACCAAAATTTCAACCAACAGAATAATAATAATTTGCATTGGCATCCTTCAGTCTCGAAAGACCATGGTATCACACTCTGGATTCCCCAGTTCATGAAGACCAAGTAAGTTAGTAGTAGTAGTAGTAGTAGTAGTAGTAGTAGTAGTAATAATAATAATAATTTATTAGATTTGTATACCGCCCCTCTCCATCTACTACTACTACTAGTAGTAGTAGTAGTAGTAGTAATAGTAGTAGTAGTAATAATTATAATGATGATGATGATGAGAAGGAGGAGGAGGAGGAGGAGGAGAAGGAGAAGAAGGAGAAGAAGGAGAAGGGGAAGAAAGGACAAATTATCTTCTAGATGTTTATGAAACTCTTGTTTTATTGCCCAACTGCATTTGATATATTTTATTTGCTAAATGGCAAATATTGCATAATGAGCTGCATTTGATACATTTCCCTTGCCAAGTTGCATTTTAATCAATTAGGCTATTAATCAGGCAAGCAGCAACAATTACTTTTTATTTATTTATTTATTGCACTGGAAATAAACCAGAAAATGAACCAAACATTTAATAAAGTTGATAAACATGGAGTTACAAAATTTTACTTTTAGATGTCTTTATAGCACTTTTCAAAGTTTTGGATGGTGATCTTTAATTTACTAGTGTTAGCGACCTAAAGTTTAATGTCAATCTCTCAAAAATATTAAGATGGATATTGTTCCAAATTCCATATTCCAAAATTTTTCTTCACTCCATGCCCAGAAAATCCTATGAAAGAAATGAAATGGAATGAATACTGTAAATAAAAGGTAGACAAGGCTCATTATAGAAGACTTAACTTACTTTCTTGACTAAAATCAAAGGCCAAACTAACCACAACCTAAGCTTTAGTATTATAATTTAATACACAGTAATGAAAACAACATACCAATACAAGATTGGAGAAAATGTTTTGAATTGAGATTAGCCACATGACCCAATAAAGTAAAAACTTTGTGCCAGATTTTTAAATTCAATACTGATCAGCAGAATATGACAACATTCCTTGAAATCTTGAGTAAAAACTCTAAAGTTAAAAAGTGGAATACTTTGGATTTCTGGCCAACCAGGGTAAGCGATAGGAAATGGACACCTAAGTGCTACGTGCCAAATATTATAAAGGGAATATAATGTGAACAACTGTTTCAGTATTATACTTGAGCAAATACAGAAGTTCTGTGAATAATAGATGTTTGTCTGTCTATCTATCTATCTATCTATCTATCTATCTATCTATCATCTATCTATCTATCTATCTATCTATCTATCTATCTATCTATCTATCTATTAGATTTGTATGCTTCCCCTCTCCGTAGACTCGGGGCGACTCACAACATACAATAGAACAATTCACAACAAATTCACATTTAAAAAACCCCATTATTTAACCAGACATGCACACAGACATACCATACATAAATTGTATAGGCCTGGGGGAGGGGGGGATGCCTCAATTCCCCCATGCCTGATGGCAGAGGTAAGTTTTAAGGAGTTTACGGAAGGCAAGGAGGGTGGGGGCAGTTCTAATCTCCGGGGGGAGCCGCCCACAGACACTTTGAATTGTGACCGGAAATTGATCGGCAACCAATGCAGACTGCGGAGTGTTGATGTAACATGGGCATACCTGGGGAAGCCCATGATTGCTCTCGCAGCTGCATTCTGCACGATCTGAAGTTTCCAAACACTTTTCAAAGGTAGCCCCATGTAGAGAGCATTACAGTAGTCGAATCTCGAAGTGATGAGGGCATGAGTGACTGTGAGCAGTGAGTCCCGGTCCAAATAAGGCCGAAACTGGTACACTAGGCGAACCTGGGCATGTTGTTAAGTCTTTCCTATGTCAACACAGAGGCAATGGAATTAAACTTGCATAGCATGAGAATTGTTTCATGTGTGACAGAGGTGATATTATGGACTTTTTCTTGAGACCCCAAAGGACTTTATTTTGAAAAGGCTGATATATTTTGAAAATGTGGAAGGAATTAAAAAATGATGTCACAGAGGACAAAGTGTATAGGTAAAATCACTGAAGATAGAAACATGAGATTAAAAGAAACAGTAATTAAAGTCTTAGGAACGTGATATCTGCTAGAGTTAGCAGCAAGGCTGAACAATAAATATGAACTTCTAGATATATAAAACATGGGGTAAGTTTAAAGTCATTTTATGTAAAATAATGGAATTTAACATTTCACAGGATCTGCAATTAAACAAAGTAAAATAATGAACAAATTCTATACTGTTTGTTCTTATTTAAAATGAGGTCCTTTCACTTTCTCACCCAAACCAATGTTTACCAATATTTGGAAAGCACCAAGGTTCCTCAACCCTGACTGGGAAGTGCTGGTTTCTTTCCTGGCACCAAGATCATTTTGATGATATTGACATTTTGTAAGTTTTGGTGTTCTCCCAGATTAATTATCAAAGTGGCAACATTGCTACCCTCAATGATAAGAGACAACTGGTGCAGCTTCATAAACCACAAAGAAAAAGATCCCTTTTCACAAGCTGAACACTGTAGCTCTAAATTAGGAGAACAAAGTACTGTATTGCCTTCAGGACAAGCTTTTGAATCATCTTTACCAACTCAGCAACTTCTTTTTTTAAAAAAAAACTGTTTTTTAAAAACTTTTTTAAAGCTGTTGCCACCATTGATAAGAAATGTTGGAAGTGAGGATCCAAAACATTTAGAGGGAATATAATGAGGAAGATATTATACAGCAAGGAAAGGCAAAAAGAACATAGGTCTATGAGTAATAATGAGTAATACTATGAGTAATTGGTAAGGATTTCTGGCTTTTAGTTTTTTATTACTAGCAAAGATAAAATTACTCATTTAATTTCACAATTATATTGTTGAAATGATGAGAGGAAAGGTCAGAAGTAAAGTGTTGGTTGACAAATCTTGGGATTTGGTAATTCCATTTTTCTGAAGTTTGCCCATCTTGACAAGGCAGAAGCTAAAAGCTATCTAACTTCTAACTTAGATTTAACCATTTAGCTCAATATATAGCCGCTCCAAGTCCTCAGAGAAGGGCGGCATACAAATCTAATGAATAATAATAATAATAATAATAATAATAATAATAATAATGGTTTCCTCTAGACATCCTGATTCTAATTCACATGCATTTGAACTACAGCTTCCATAACAATATGAAATCTGGATGTTGTAATCATCAAAGAGAATTGAGCTGAGGAAGACTAGTGTACTTGAATTACCATCAACAGTTATTTGCTATTACTTTATGATTTCATCACTTTAGGTAAATTAGAGAATAAATGAACCTTGAGATTTTTTGAATTCAAGGGTATGTACATTATCACTGAGTTGTAATAATTTCTAAATGTCATGCATTCATACTACCTTGGTAATTATATTCTGACTTTTATTGTTGACTGCAGATCAGCCGAACATGAATGCTGCTAGCTGTCTGTCTATCAAGAAGTTTGTCAAAGAAAGATAGTCTAATTTGTAAGATGATGTGAAGTTGATGTGAATGAGAGACATTTGTGACCAATGCTATCATATTCATGTGTTAATGGAACATTCAATAAAGTGGATGATGCTGTAAAAATGAAATTTTATTATCTTGTACTGAAAAAGGCCATTTGTGCTCCCACTGAAAAAGACTATGATCTCTCCCATCTTCTATATCCTACAATTTTTAATAATTTTAAGCATGGATAAAGTGAAACCTGAGGGAATGAGATTAGGATTTAGATTTTGGTCAGCTTGACAGGATAGCAAGTAAAAAACAACAAAAATATATTTTTCCTCCTCTCTGAACTCAACTATTGGCCAAAAGGCTTAGATGCGCTGGATGCAGAGAAAGAACACGGACAAACAGTAGCTGGAATTAAGTAGGGTCATTTATTGAGTTAAACCAAACTTTAATGATTATTAACAATTATTAACAAATAACCAGGACCTGCAGAGGCCACTAATAATTTTGGGGCAAAATACTACTCCATAACATTCCTGGGCAATTGTGGGCGTAGCTCCTTGCTGAACCAGACGAAGGTACCAAAGCCTTTGCCAGGTACATGGCCATGCCTTAGCATGTGGGAGGGCTCACTGTCCAATCCCCATCTGGTTATTGGGTTAGATGAGTCCCAAGGGCATCCCTCTGCCAATTTCCCTGGCTGCTAGGTACCTTGAGTTCCTGGCGAGAGGCTGCCCATAATCTTTGAAAGATGCCCAAAGGAGAAGACACAGTTGCTATCACTGTCCATTTCCACCCTAAACCTGCCTACCCCAGTGACCAAAGGGAAAGCCAATTGACCAAATCAGGCTAAATTCAAAATACCCCTTAACCAGTCCATCCCAACTCCGCAGTGTGGAATAGGCGAAAAATGGCCGCTACTAAAATGTGGAAGCCGCAAAAAATTCCTATTCGGTCCCAGGGGTTGACCCCTTTAGGCATACTGAAAGATAGGGAGGGCAGGTGGGCGTTCATTCTCCAAGGCCTGGGGGGAAAGGAGGAAGCCGCGTGATGCAGCCCTATAAATAGGGCTCACCCTGGCCATGCCCCCGGCAACCTGCACGATGACGGAAAAGGAAGAGGATGGTGTTTTCGTGCTTCTCATGAGAACGCCGTCCCAGAAGGGGCAGGACCACCCAAGCCGAGTTCTCCCGGCCCCGGCGCAACCTTCCGCCAGCCGTTGAATTGGCCAGTGATGCAATTCTCTGAGTTTTGACTCCACAGATATATCATCCTTAATTGATCAATCAATCAATTGATTATGTGCCTTCAAGTCTTTTTTTTTACTCTTAGTAACCATGTAGAAGATGCATAGCTACCTACTTTACTGTCCTTATACTATTTAGATCTGCAGTAATTAAAATATATCTTATCATTCCTGAGAACATTTTAACAGAATGGAAAAGACTTAGAAGAAAGCACGTGTAGTGAAATAGAGAAGTTCTAAGTGCTAGTTTGCTGTTGCAGCAGATTTTTTTTTTTAGAAAACTTAGGTCTAAACTTAGGTTTAAATTCTTGCAACAATCTGAGTTTTTTGAGTACATTATAAGCACATAGATTCGTTTACATAAAAAAGAAATTAGTTATCAGGCATATGATGCATGAAGAATACGGCTTGCCGCTCAGTAAAAGACAAGTTTTAAAGCAGTGCAGGAGAAACCAGCATGATTAAGAATAACTGTAAAAACCATAGGGATGAAAAAGATCATTAGTGGCATGAAGAATTTAGTAAATAGGATGACGGGACAGATTTTCTGAACAAGCTGAAGCCAGCAAAATAGAATAATTAGAGACACTCCTACAAGTGAGTGTTAAAATTGTAAGCATCTTAGTGATAATTACTTCAAGTGGATGCTGAACATGGGCTGTAAACACTGAAAATGCTTCTCTTTTACAACTGAAAGGATAAATTAGATTCTGAAGAGTTTTAGGCGTATGTTTTTGTCATTTAGATATTATGGAGAGAACTTTTGTTTTGTTTTGTTCCAATGCAATGAATTCCTTCTATCCTTCTATCTAAAGTTTTCCTACTGTAGGAAATTTTCAAAACATCTTGTTAAAGCAGTGTTTCCCAACCTTGGCAACTTGAAGACATCTGGACTTCAACTCCCAGAATTCCCCATCCAGCATTCGCTGGCTGGGGAATTCTGGGAGTTGAAGTCCAAATGTCTTCAAGTTGCCAAGGTTGGGAAACACTGTGTTAAGGAATAATGATTTTTCCTTAAAACTTCCCTTCCCAAGTAGTGGTGGGTTAATGTACACTTGGATGCATGCACAGCTCAACTTGCAGTTGATCTGCATGTATATATGCTTCCACACTGGCCCACCACTCATGCAGCCCACAGCCATTCCATCTTGTCTGGATTGAGTTTGAGCCTGTTTGTTTGTTTGTTTGTTGTTTGTTGTTTGTTTATTTATTGTATTTATATGCCGCTCATTCCAAAGCGGACTCAGAATGGCTAATAAATACAATAAATACAATAATATTAAAATACCATCACAAATACATAATAAATAATGATAAATAATTCCAGGCCTGCCAGAAAAGCCAGGTCTTACTGGCTTTCTGGAAGATCGGTAGGGAGAAGAATCTCTGGGGCATAGGGTTCCTGATTCCATAGGGTCGGAGCTGTCACAGAGAAGGCTTTTCCCTGAGGTCCTGCCAATTGACATGGGACCTGGAGAAGGCCGACTCTGTGGGCCCTTACTGGCCACAATGAGGTATGAAGGAGAAGGCAGTCCCATAAATAGTCTGGCCCTGAGCCATTTGGGGCTGTAAAGGTGATAACTAACACTTTGAATTGGGTTCAATATAGGCGATTCAATATGTGCAACTACAGAATTCAAGTCAGAATCCAATATGTACAACTACATTGCAGCTACAGAAATCAAGATGGAAATATTCTCTTTCTCAATGTTAATTCTAATGTGCCTGTGCATAAATAATCCAAATCCCAAAGTATATTTTGCCTTTTAATCAATTATATATCTTTTTTGTTATAACATCCATGAATCTTCCGGGACCAGTTGGATATGTTGTTCAACCTTACACAAAATAATTTTGATTTAGTGCTAAAATAAAATCTTTTTGTCTTTTGAAAACTCATTGTTCTAATAAAATCCAACAAATGAACTTTACTTTTAATATCTTCTGCACAATCAAAATTAGGAAGTCTTTTATTGTACCTCATTAAAAAAAAAATTAAGGTCTAAAAGACTGCCCAATGTGTCCGACCCCAGTGACAAATTATCATAAACCACAAAATCCAAGATTTATGGTGGACACACTAATTGACCCTTTATTTAAACCAGAAGTAAAGAAGCCATCTATAATCTGATCACCATGGTGATTTCAATGTGGCTTTAATTCAAAATGCCTGATGACATACTGTTCTCCGTGATCTATTTAACATTTAATAAATTCAGGCTAAGTACAGGATAGTGGGGTTATTTAATTATTATTTTCTAATATGTGTTCTCTGTATAATGCATTTACATATTACTTAGTCTAACTTTTCAATTTTCATTGGAATTAATTTTCAGGTATCCCATGAAATGTGCAAATAAAATAACAACAGCAACAACTACTTTCCATTTCCTAGCAGTTGTGGTTTTTTTTCCAATTTTTATCATTCTATAAAAATAGATTCATTTTAAAATGATGTTAATATATTTTTAATTTGTTTGCCAAATAATAAAAACTTGGTGGAAGACTTCAAATAAAGTTCCTAGGAATTTTGATCATTATTTATTATTTTCTTTTGAGGAAAGTGCCTAGTTTCTGTATGAATCAGAAAGCTGTTCATTACTTTTATTTTCTCCATGTGCTAGCACCATAATATGTGGGATCTAACAGTTTTACTCCCTCATTTGCTTGAATTATGATATGCTGGCGTTGGTACTTTAGATGAAAATCCTTGCTTCAAACTAATGCTATCTCTATGATTTTCACTTTGGCATTCTACATTCAAAGTATTAGGATTGTCTTAAACATGTTTCATTTCTAATGTTCAAAATAGTTATTTTGTCTTAATAAGTATCACAGCTAGGGTGTATTTAGATATTTTGTGACAAGATGTTTCGCTGATTGTTTATGAAAGATACCTCTATGCAATAGAGAGTCCATTTTTTATGCTATCCTGCTGTTAAGGCTTGTTCGAGTCAAATCAAATTAACCTGGACATAAGGAGATAGAACATTTAGCTTTCCAATAATTACTGATTTTCCAGCAGTCCCAATACAAATTAACAATAGTGAGGTATGCTAGAATTTGAACTTTTGCAACATTATTATTATTATTATTATTATTATTATTATTATTATTTATTAGATTTGTATGCCGCCCCTCTCCGCAGACTTGGGGCGGCTCACAACAATGATAAAAACAACATACAGTAACAAATCTAATATTAAAGTTTAAAATAACAATTTTACATTAAAAAGCCTAAAAACCCCAATATATATAAAAAGCATACACACAAACATATCATACATACAGCTACACAGGCAAGGGAGGGATGTCTCAGTTCCCCAATGCCTGACGGCAGAGGTGGGTTTTAAGAAATTTACGAAAGGCAAGGAGGGTGGGGGCAGTCCTGATCCCTGGGAGGAGCTGGTTCCAGAGGGTCAGGGCCGCCACAGAGAAGGCTGTTCCCCTGGGTCCCGCCAGACGAGAAGGCCAACTCTGTGGGACCTAAACGGCTGCTGGGATTCATGCGGCAGAAGGTGGTCCCTGAGATAATCTGGTCTGGTGCCATGAAAGGCTTTATAGGTCATAATCAACACTTTGAGTTGTGACCAGAAAGTGATCGGCAACCAATGCAGACTGTGGAGTGTTGGTGTAACATGGGCATATTTGGGGAAGCCCATGACTGCTCTCGCAGCTGCATTCTGCACAATCTGAAGTTTCCGAACATTTGTTAAACCGTATCTATGTCCTGTCCACCACTGTTGGTGTGATGGCGCCTCTTCACCCCTACCACACAAAGGCCATAGGCTCCGTATGCCCGTGGGTCTACCATGACTTGACATCCATGTGCCAAGTTCTTCAGAACGAAACGAACGAAACGAACGAAACGAACGAAACGAACGAAACGAACGAAACGAACGAAACGAACGAAACGAACGAAACGAACGAAACGAACGAAACGAACGAAACGAACGAAACGAACGAAACGAACGAAACGAACGAAACGAACGAAACGAACGAAACGAACGAAACGAACGAAACGAACGAAACGAACGAAACGAACGAAACGAACGAAACGAACGAAACGAACGAAACGAAACGAAACGAACGAACGAAACGAACGAAACGGAACAAAGCAAACAAAGCAAACAAAGCAAACAAAGCAAACAAAGCAAACAAAACAAACAAAACAAACAAAACAAACAAAACAAACAAAACAAACAAAACAAACAAAACAAACAAAACAAACAAAACAAACAAAACAAACAAAACAAACAAAACAAACAAAACAAACAAAACAAACAAAACAAACAAAACAAACAAAACAAACAAAACAAACAAAACAAACAAAACAAACAAAACAAACAAAACAAACAAAACAAACAAAACAAACAAAACAAACAAAACAAACAAAACAAACAAAACAAACAAAACAAACAAAACAAACAAAACAAACAAAACAAACAAAACAAACAAAACAAACAAAACAAACAAAACAAACAAAACAAACAAAACAAACAAAACAAACAAAACAAACAAAACAAACAAAACAAACAAAACAAACAACAACCTGTGAGCAATTCCATGTCCTCTCAGAAGTCTCTAGTGCTATGCAACCATCCAACCCGAATCTCATCCATCAAAATGAGGAATTCTTTGGAGAGACAGAAATCTTTATTCAGACTAAAAGTAGCAAAGAATAATCTGTGAATTTTTGGCTTAAACACAGTTATATGGCATTTAGAAACTTTACTTTGGTTAGCCTATTGAAAAGGGAGATTGGGATTTTAAAGCTAAAGCTTCATATGAAACTTTTGGGACTTTGGCCGTTTGATTAGATTTCTAGAAAGCTTTCAGCTAAAGACATTTTTTTCCTGCTGGAAATGAATTAGAAATGGCCTGGCTGACCCAAGATTATATAGAGTCCCGTCAAGAAAGATGCCACTTGTAAAACTCTATCAATTCTGCCAATAATTAAATCTATGGAGCTGGGAAGAAGTGAATCAGGAGCCAAGAACTGATACAGGAAGAAGAGGCTGGAATAAAAAGGTACTGAAAATAAATCAAGGATGGGAGTTGAACAATCTATTTCAATTGCTGAGAAGAAGTCTTTGATCCATGAAAAACAAAGCTGGAGCAGGGGAAAAAAAGTGTTCATTGTTTGTCCTAACATATAATTAAATTCCTCTTATTTTGCACCAAAATCCAGCTGAAGCCAGAAGCCTTCAGTCAAAGATTAGCTTACTTATTTTGATCCAATTTTCAATCTTCACTGTTGTAATTCTTGGCAATACATGCATCTCTCTTTTCATTCCAGCTCTCACTTAGTCTTTCCCTTGCAGGTTTTATTTTTTCCCATTTGTTTTTATATACTGAAACACTATCTTCTCCAACTGTCTTTTTCTTAGCCAATGTGCCCCTGTTTTCCTGCCACAAAGATGATGAGGGCAGGGATTTATATAATGTATGGATATCAAAGCATATACATGGATGCCAGTATGGGATTAAGAACTCTAGTCTGCATACCTTTTCTAGCTTCTTTCTATGGGGACTTGATTGTTGATGTTAAGGCTGTCTCTATATAGTTTGGAGCATTCTCCCTTCAAATTTAGGTTGCCTTCATACAGAACATACTACGTTCTTCAAATGGTGGGCACACAACCATCCCAGTGTTTCCTCTTTTAACACTGTTTCCTCTTCAACATATGGGAATCACAACACTGTTAGGAAGTAATTCTGTCTACTGGGCCAAAAGGAGTTGATCAAATGATATGGGGAGAGAATATATTATCCTACATACCTTACACTGTCAATAATAGTTAACAAATGTGCTTAAGCTACTCTTAGGCATTCAGAATCCCCTCCTTAAAATTGCCTAACAATTGTGAACTTAGTAGATCCTTCTTCATTGGACAGAGCAACAATGCTTGTAGCTGCCATAGTATGTTAGGATAGGATTTGATATCTGGACTTCTATCTAACAACAAATGCCTTATACACTCCAATTCCATTAGCCAGGAACAGGACTGCACGTAGGTCACAAAGTGAGTCTGCATTTCTGGTAAACTCTGCTTGAGGAAGTGACTGGCCATAAGGCGGCTCATGGCAGCTCCCCTTGAATAACAAGAATGTGTCAGCAGGATGAGAACTGTGTGATAAAAGGGTGCATATTTACATTTCCTGGGATAAACAGGACAAAGGCAGCAATAAAAGACCTTGCTTTGAGGTAAACAGGAGATAGCCATTCTAACAACAAAGGTCCCAGGAAATTGGCCATGAGAGACATTTGTTCAGTAGAAACTAGTTACGTGCCATATGTAGATAGGAAGGGCTCGGAAGTTGTGTCATATCTTAGAGTTATGTTATTGGATGTTTGTATACCACTTGACATATACGTATAACCTTACCCAATTTGCATATTCCTCCCAATAAAAGGAAGTGCATGGCCCAAAACTGTGTCATTTCACCCGGAGAGAAATGTCCAAGTTTTCTTTCTAGGATTCGCATTCGTGAGTGACCCCATGCATCTGGGTTGCCCTAAGTCCCTCTGAAGACCTCGATCCCCTCAGGGACTTTGCTCTGTGTGTAAATTTTCCATAAGGTAAATAAGAACACATTCTTCCAGAAACCCTTACCTTTCTGAAGTTGCTAATTATGGAATGAGTGCCAGGTCATGTTGCACAACAGATGCTAGTTTTCTCTTTCTCCTAAGACTACTGTCACAATCAATTCTGCTCTACTTACACGTGATGAATGTATTTCAGCTAGTTGTGTGGTTGGCAGAGACTGAGAAGTCCCAAAGCACAAGAGTAGAATGCATGTTTTACACATGCAAGTTATTGGCTATCTGATTTTTAAAATAAGAAAGCATACTTTTCACGATTCAGCTTAACATAAATATCTATGGGGACAATAACAATGCATTATGTGGGACTTATTTGTGAATAGGCAGAAATAGGATTGCAATAGCAATAGCACTTAGATATTGTTCTGTCTGGGTTTTCCCAGACCTCAACACCAACTGAAAAAACAGCCAGACACTCTGGTAAAAGCCAAAAGTATTTTATAGCTGGAAAAAATAAGCACAAAGGAAAACCTGTCTTCACAACAGACAGGCTATAATACGTTACAGCAGGGTCCTGATGTCCAGTCAATACCACAAGCTTCTTGCTGGCACCCCCCCCCCCCCCCCAAGGTTTCAATAGTCCAAGGTACAAACCAGGATTGTAAGCCACCAAAGTTCACAGACAGGTCTCACGAATCTCCAAGATAAAACTCCACAAGCCAGGAAGGGTGGGTCCGCCTTTTATCCTTTCCCAAGAGCACCACACCCAAACCCAGCTGTGACCTCTAATGCTGGAAATACTTAGCCAATTGAGTCCGTCTCTGATTAGCTCTCCTTTGTCGCATATCTATGATGTCTTGAGCATTTTCCCCTAAGGAATCCAGGCTGCTTGCTGGGGAGAGCTCCCCCTGGTGGGACTCTGGCTGTCCTTCTTCTTCAGCCTGGGATTCCTCTTCCTCGTCAGTCTGCACCTCCTGTTCCTCAGCCTCTCCCTCTGAGCTGGAAACCGACAGAAGGTCAGCCATTCCCGGAGGGGTCCCAGACTGAACCACAACAGATATATACTGCTTCATTATGCTTTACAGCCCTTCTAAGAGGTTTACAGAGTCAGCATATTGCTCCTCACAATCTGAATCCTCATTTTAATAACCTCAGAAGGATGGAAGGCTGAGTCAAACTTGAGCTGGTCAGGATCCAACTGCCAAACTTTTGGCAACTGGCAGTCAGCAGAAATAGCTGCAGAACTGCATTCTAACAACAGCTTTTAATATTAAAATCCTACTCTTTTCTTGCTAAAAAAAAGATATTAATTTGAGGTAGACTGCTTGGACCACCGTATTAGGTAAGGAATATCAACAAGGCTATTGTCCAATAAACAATATGAGACCAAAACATATGTGAAATTATATTAGTTGATTCTTTTTAGTTTTACATTTTTGCTTTTCTTTTGTAGTATAGATTATTCAAAACATTTATTTAAAATAAAAAAATCACCAAATCACCTGTTTTCATTCTATATTCTTGTTTTGCTTTGAAACAATACTGAGCAACTGCAAAACAGGTTATATAAGATATAGGAATCTATTTCACAACAATCATTATTTGTTCTTGAAACAAGCAATCCCACATTTTTTAAATAAATTCTTAGAAAGTCTTTTAAGTCCTATATCAGTCTGACACTACATATTCTAAAACTTCCTGTTTTTTCCAAATAATGGTATAAGGAACACTAGGTAGTGTAAATGAAGCCTTTGAACTACCTTGAATTTCATACACAACTTCATCAAAGAAGTTCAATTTTAGTGCTTCCATATGCTGGACTGGTAAATGGTAAAAATGGTAAATGGAAATATGCTGTAATAGTGAAAAGGACCAGCGGTAGAAGAATAGTGAACTACTATTGGTGCACACAGTCAAGAGATAAGAGCTGCTCTGAATTGCTACTCATAAGAGTGCACATAAGTGATTGAGCTGTTTATGGTTTTTAAATTGCAAATAGTGAGTAGTATTGGTGGAGGACCAGGACAAAAACTAAACTTTATTGAATTTATCTTTAAATTCATCTTTAAATTCATTAAAAATATAACTAAATGAAAAAAAATGCAGTTAATAGGAATGTCTTCCATGTACCAAATTTCAACCAACCAATGGCAAAGTGTGAAAGTATATATCTAAGGACTTGGGATATAATGTTCTATTGCATAGCTTATGGGCAAGGTCTTATTGATGTACAGTTGCAAGCTTTTCAGTAGCTCCCTACAGCAAATATTTCACAATGCCATTATAAGTAAGTGAAAGGTGTAAGTTGTCTAGAGATGAAAAACAGTCTTCACCTATGTAGGTTATTGAACAGATGTCAAACTCAATCATGTCACATGGTGTCACATGACATATCACAATATTTTTTCCCTTTGCAGAGCTGGGCTGGGCATGGCATGGACATGATGCATTTGGCCAGTGGACCACCAATTTGACACCCCTGATTTATTGTTTTTCCCCAATCAATATAACCATTGCAGCAGGTTTCACCATATTCATCATCCATTCCTCCTAATGCAAAGTGTTTCCATTTTTCTGTACAAATAATGTTGCTGGAGTTATCATAAACAAAAACAAAGTTCCATAACATTTTTCCAACTGCTTGACCATCAATTCCAAAATAAAAATTCTACTTTCAATTGTATATTTATATTTCAATCCTCTGAATCAGTATATGTATTTCAAAATATATATTTCTTTCTTTTTTATACAGCCATCAAGCTTGATAAAACGTCACTTTGTTCAAAACATCAATTTGAAGGGCTTTTACACATTCTAGACAATTTTTCTGGTGACTCATAGTACATCATTTTATTATAATTATCTTTCAGCTTATAATTTTATAACATTAAAACCTTTCTGCCACATATTTCTGATTGTTCCATCTGTATATTGTAACCAAACATTTCAGCTCACTTTATAGAATAGAATTCTTTATTTGCCAGATGTGATTGGACACACAAGGAATTTGTCATTGGTGAATATGCTCTCAGTGTGCATTAAAAAAAGATATACAGTGGTACCTCGTCTTACGAACGCCTCTTCTAAAGAACTTTTGGAGAGACGAACCTGGTGTTTAAGATTTTTTTGCCTCTTCTTCTGAACTATTTTCACCTTACAAACCCAAGCTGCTGTCGCTGGGATGCCCCGCCTTCCAACTTCCATTGCCAGCAGAAGCACTGATTCTTCTTCTGCTGGGATTCCCTTGAGGCTCCCCTCACAGGGAAACCCCACCTCAGGACTTCCATTGCCAGGGTTTGTGTGAAGGAAGCAAGGCGAACGGAGTGCTTGGAGAGGCACTGAAAGGGTGTGTTTGAAGAAAGAAAAGGGAGGGGCGGCTTTGAGAGACAGTGAAAGAGTTTGTGTAAAGGAAGCAAGAAAGAATGTGTTTGAAGAAAGAAAAGGGAGGGGTGCTCCCCCTCGCCTTTCTTCCTTCCCACGCACCCTTTTGCTGCCTCTCCAAGCACCCTGCTAGCCTTGCTTCCTCCACCCGCCCCCTTTCGCTGCTCCTCCCCGCCCTCCGTTCGCCTCCCTTCCTAAATTTGGGATTTTCCTAATGGATTTGCATGCACTATTCACTTTTACATTGATTCCTATGGGAAACATTGTTTCATCTTACAAACTTTTCTACTTACGAACCGCATCACGGAACAAATTAAGCTTGTAAGATGAGGTACCACTGTATTTGTCAAGAATCACGAGGTACAACACTTAATTATTGTCACAGGGTACAAATAAGCAATCAGGAAACAATCAATATTAATATAAATTGTAAGGATACAAGAAACAAGTTACAGTCATACAATCATAAGTGGGAGGAGATGGTTGATAGGAACGATGAGAAGACTAATAGTAATGCAGCCTTAGTTAATAGTTTGGCAGTAGTGAGGGAATTATTTGTTTATTAACAGAGCGATATCTTCTGGGAAAAACTGTCTAGTTGTCTTGGTGTGCAGTGCTCTATAGTAGTTTTGAGGGTAGGAGTTGAAACAATTTATGTCCAGATGGGCAATAATTGTTTTTTCTGTAGTTCTGATTATTCTCTGAAGTCTGTGTTGGTCTTGTTGGGTTGTAGAACCAACCCAGACAGTTATAGAGATGTAGATGACAGACTCGTATCAATAAAAATGGATACATTTTTAGCAATTCTACAATGATAATTTGTACGAGTTCTATTTTAATTTCCACCTTACATTGATAAAAACCACAAAATATTTTATGTACTTTAAATATTTCTAATTGTAAACAAGAAACTCATAAATAATTATATCCTCTGCCAGCAGTTCTTCTCTTCATCCTATTTTAATTCCTATTTGTGTTTGCCTATTATTTCTCATTTATAAACATTTCTTATGCTAAGAGCCAGAAAGTATTTTCAGGCACAATCTGGCTTTGTATCTACAGCATTTCATATTATCAGTATGTCATAACTAACAATGATTTTTAAAAATCACATTAAGTTTTACCTTGAACCATAAAATTCACCATCAAAATTGTTATAATAACCTGATAATCTATCTGGTCCAAGCATCTTCCCTAATTTAACCTTTTTATAGAAAGGAGTAAGACAAGGGTTCCCAATGTCCCCCTTGCTCTTTATATTTACATTAGAAACTCTATTACAACAAATTAGATGAAATACCCACATTCAAGTTCTCAAAATCAGAAAACAGAAATATAAAGTGCAAGCTTTTGCAGACGATAACCATTTGAAAACCCATTTGAATCAGCAGAATATCTTCCTGAAGAAATAGATGAATTTGGTAGCAGGTTTGAAAATAAATAAAAAGTAAAACCAAGATAATCACTAAAAATATGAGTAATCAACAGAATCAAGAATTAGAGAGAAATTTGGGAATATAGTTAAAAAACTAAGTATTTGAGAATTGTTATATCTGCAAGATGTACAACATTAAAAAAGGATAATTATATGACATTTAAGAATGTCAATAACACGAGGGAACTTACTATCATATGTGGTGGACATGCCCTAAAATAAAAAAAACCAGAAACCTATTTATTAGGAATATTCGAAGAGAATTTAGGGAAAAAGTATAGGTACATTACACAACATATTCTCACAGCAACAAGAAAAGTAATGGCACAATACTTTGAAACAGAATGAAATACCAAGTGAAAGGATTATTATCAAAAAAAATTATTAGACTGTGCAGAATTGGACAAATTAACATATACATTGAATAACAAAGAAGATACAGAATTTTATAAAAGTTGGAATATGTTCTATAATTGGATAGAGGAAAGAAAGAAAGAAAATAAGGAGAGTAGAGGAAACAGAAGTCTATAGTGTGTAAAGCCATAGATAGAGATAGAGATATAAGAAATAAATAATAATAATAATGTTTGTATTTTGATTGCATTGTATATATTGTAGATATTGAAATATTGATATTAATAACAAAATAGATTGAAAATTAAGAACTGTAAGAGGAATACAATTTAACTGATTGGAATATAACAACAGTATAGTTTACCATTAAAAGCAAAGGTCTATAAGTGGGTTTTCTTTTCTTTTTTGTTGTTTTCTTTCTTTTCCCTTGTTTGCATGTTGGTATGTATCTATGTTATGTTTTCAATGTAATTTTAATATTTATATTCAATAAAAATTATTTTTAAAAATAATTTAACCTTTTTATAGAAATTTATTGTTATAATAATCTGTTTATAATCTGTTTCTATTCCCCTATAATCCTTGATAAATTCTGCTTCTTTAGATATTTGATTGTTGCTGTTGTTGTTTTCTAGAGGAATATAGCTTTTTTAATATACATTGGGGAAAAAATGATAGCCATATTGTTTAAGAATATCTACCGCTTTTAATTTCAATATTTTCTTTTTCTTTCCATTTCTCTTTGAAGTTTATATGCTAGTTACTTCACTAATGACTTTTTGCTGTGCATAATTCATTTTTATTTCAATTTCTCTTATTAGTAACATAGAAAATTGCCATTGTTAAAGCTTAATTTCCTGAGAAATAATTTTCTGCCATTTTTAAAAATTCTTCTTTTCTCTTTATTTCATCCAAAATAGTTTCTGTTCTATCTGGATTCTTTTTAACTTCTGTCTTATGTTGTATAAAATAATTTCTAATAAAAACTTTGCTTACATTACAAACTGTTCTTAAATCAGTGCCTTTCCTTGGATTATTTAAAAAAATTAATAGTAATTTATGTATAGCAATCTCTACCTTTGCTTCTTTCTGTACCAACATTTTATTTAGTGTTCATCTTAAAAAAATAGATTTTCTTTTATGAACTAAATTAATAGGATTATGATCTGAAAAAGTCTTCCTTTAGTAATAGTAATAATCTTCCTTTTAATTTAAAAAAATATATATTGAGAAATAATATTCACCTGCTTATTATGCTACGTTACAGTTCTTTTAAAAGCATAAAAGCAGACAACTTTTTTGGCAGTCCTTTGTAAACTGCTTGTAATTGTATTGTAGGAATCACACTGAATATTTATGACTTAATATAACTACAAATATTTTTGGTCTGGATATTCTTAAATAAAAGTCTGTATCACCAAGATAAATGTGGTATTCTTTTGGCTATATGCATCCTAGCTAGCATTTTTTGGGAGAATCTGTTATCTTAATAAAAAATGATGGGCCCCATATGTTATCATTATTTTGATGAAGGTTTTTCTGCCTTTTTATCATTTTATTCTACCAATAACTATGCAGATAGTATGTAAAATATTCCCCAAAAAAAGGATGCTTCCCTCCCTTCTCTGCATCTTTTCCAATTGCTGATCAAGAAGTTGGAGTGAATTATAGTTGGCAGCTGATTTGGAAGCTTGAATAATTTAAATCTTTCTCCATCCTACATTTCACATGCAGATAGACTGGTAATGCAAAGTTCTAACAGAAAGCAGTGGTGGGAAATGAAAAGCAAACACTCTCTTTCACAAAAATACCTAAGCGAAATAAACAATTTTAGGAAATGAGAAATCACACTCCACTGTGATTTGGGTAATGAGTTTTTAATATTTTTGTGTGATTTCCATAACCCTGTCATGCGGTGTCATGGTTTGAATGTCTTATCATTCCACTGTCAACAAGTCGTTATACCAAATACATTTGCTCTCTGTAAAAAACGCTGATACTTTGTAAAGGTCCTAGGAAGACAGCAGTCAGTTGCTGTTGCTTACAAACTAAGGCATGATTGAATATTTGTTGTGCGATGTTCTTGGAAAAAGAGCACATGCTTTTTTATCTTGGATGCACAAAACTCTGAAACATAAATTCAAAATGTACTACCCTGTCCTTCCGTTGCCATCTCCATTTGGCATTTTGGAGGAGAAACAATCCCATGCTGACCATTTCTTCAAATCCTTTATTCGCATGTTGTATGTGTGTGTGTGTGTGTACACATATATAAATGCGTACGTGCATATGCACGCACGCACACACACACTACACACAGAGACTTACTACATCTGGAAATAAATGATTGAGTAATCTACTTTGGAGGCCAGTTGGTTTGGATGCAAAAGATTTGGATAAATGAGCAATACTGAAAATGTTTCCATGGTGATCTAAACCAAAAGGACATTGAAAGTGCACTACAGATGATGGAGAGGCTTGCTGGTCAATGATTATGGCTGGCAAGAAATTTTGTTTCTATTTTTATTACAAAAAAAATGTGAAAAGAGTGCCATTCAACAATCCTTGCCAATAAATCTTATTAGAAGTACTGTATTATCAGGTGCAAGCAAACTGGTAGACCTCATAGAGGACACTTTTCTAACTGCAGAAGAGGATGATCAATCTAATCATATTTATCCTGATATCTGTTCCCTTCCCTTTCCATACTAAATTACATTGGGGAAGGGAAATAGGTTTCACACATTGATTATTTGCAAATCTGTGAAGCCAAGTTTCTTTCAACTGAATAACATTGCTATTCTGGAACTCTATATCCTTTACTTATTTATTATTTATTATTCAATCATATATGCATGCCACCCACTCAGACGTTCTCCCTCTATACCTGTTGCTAGTGTCAGGAAGAAAAGAAAAAGGAATTTGGGGCAGGAAAATATCACTGTAAGGCTTATTTGAATGTCTGATGTTTTCACATTGATAATCCTTAGATCAAGCATGCGCTTCTGTCCAGGTGAGATAACTACATTGGTGAGATCTGCCAATTTTTTTCTCCATCACTGCATGCAATGATACACCAATCTTGTTCTAACAAGCCACAAAAAGTCTTGACCAACATAATGGGTGCCTTTAAATGAGGTCTACATTTCATGGCCCATTCTTGATTGACCTGTAGGCTCATCCAAATAGCTATTGATTACCTTTTGGTGTATTCCACAAATAGTCATGATTTTCTATCCATGATACAATCTTGATTCATCATAATTCACTATTATTCTACCAACAACAAAAAACTATGAAGTTTGACCTGTCTTTTTCTAGCCACATCTCGGTTTTGTTTATTTATTTATTTCCAAAGTTGGGGAGAGTTCAGTACAATTGGCTGAAGGGTTGCTTTTATATACATTATTCTTTTGAAGGGATAATTTGCTCAAATTTGCTCATCTTGGAAATATTTCTGATTTCAACAGAGAAGATGCTTCAAGAATCTTCCTTCCAAGAATGATTTTCAGCTGAAATATATCTGAATACATGTCAATATATAGCTAAATCAGAAATCAATATACTGGCTTACCTCCTTTTTTTTTTAAAGAAAACAACAGAAGTTGGTATTTAAGACACTTTCTTTTGGAGGAACAATACAGATATCTCTTTACAAAATAACAGACTGAATGTAATGTTCTGTATGTAATAGAAACTCCTTCTACAATGTCATTAAAAGGAATAATTCTAAATTTAACATCAGACCTTACACATAGAGCTTAATACTACAGCTTGTACAAACAGAAATCTATGCTACATGGATAATTTCATAAAAAAGAGGTAAACATCTATTTTAACTAAAGCTTTTAATCCTTTTGAGAAGTCTAATTTTTGCCAGATAATGTATTTCAAGAGACATAGCAGTTCCTGAGCATTCAAGTGGGGATTTTTTTGGCAGCAGAGATAGTGTTAGACTTCTTTCATGCCATCTGGGGTTTTTTTCTTTTGAAACTATGAATTCCCCCCCTCCACTCTGCCACCATTTCTTCTCAAAGATACTTCTTCTCAAGATATTTTGTGGTATTTCTTGGGAAATGTGCCACTGTTCATTACTACGGCTTGCAGGGTTTCTTGGCATGAAGAGGCCTTTACAGATGACTTTGACAATATCAGAGATTGGCAAAAAAAATGTGTACAAATGAACATGAATAAAGGAACACCAGTAGTTTAATTCTATGTGACAAGCAGAGTCTCAGAAGAATAGTTTGATTTTAAGGAGCCATAATTCTCAGGCCTTCGTTTCAGAGAATCCAATTGCTTGCCAAAATTTCCAGTTTTCAAGTGAAATGCAGTAAAAGCAAATCTCTGACCCTTATAAAACTGGTGATACAGCTCAAAATGTTCTTGCACTATCCTACTATCCTACTAGATAGTTTCTTAGTATAGAAACTTGCTGCTGCCTTTCAAAATATGTTGATTTCTGACTTAGTTATATATTGACATGTATTCAGATATATTTCAGCTGAAAGTCATTATTGGAAGGAAGATTTGACCATGAAATCTGTAGAGGGATGTGATATTGCTATCTTATATAAAAAGTCCCTAAATATGAAAAAGATCCAAGTTAAAGAGGAGCTTGCTCTTCTTGGGACAGCGAACTGTCAATAAATATTACATTTTTCTTCTTACTATGTTACAGTGCTCCTGATTACAACCTCAATCATAGCTAAATGCACTGCTAACATGGGCAGCCTTCTTCCCATACCATCTTATCTTTCTTGGTTACCTCAATTTACCTCTTATTAATTGAACCCTAAACAAATGTACAATTGCCAAAAAGGTATTAAGAGTTGCTAACGTATTTTTGCAAAGCTTCTTCTTCAGCAACATTTCACTGCTAACCAGAACATACAGAACCTTTGCCAGACCGCTCATCTGCCTGGAATCCACACACTATATATCAGAGATTACTATTGAGTGAGTCCAGAAGTATTTCACAAGAATACTCCACTTTTCTGCTCACAAAAGAATACCTTATGCCACCAGGCTTGAAATTTTGGGCTTGGAAAACCTAGAACTATGCCGCCTATATTGAACCCAATTCAAGGTGTTGGTTATGAGCCCTAAATGACTCAGGGCCAGACTATTTACAGGACTGCCTCCTTCCTCATACCTCATTGCAGCCAGTAAGGGCCACAGAGTCAGCCTTCTCCAGGTCCTGTTTGCCAAACAATATCAGTCTCCTCCATACCAATCTTCCGGAAAGCTGTTAAAACTTGGCTTTTCCAGCAGGCCTGGAATTAGCTTGACTGTTGTGTGTGTATGATTCTTTTAAAGTTATTATTTATCATTATTACTGATTGTATTTTAATATTTAAATAGTCCATGGAGAGGGGCAGCATATAAGTCCAATAAATAAATGAACGAATGAACGAATGAATGAACGAATGAACGAATGAGTGAATGAATGAATGCATTTATTTCATTTGTTAGCCATTCTGAGTCCGCTTTGGAATGAGTGGCATATAAATACAATAAATAAGCAAACAAACAAACAAACAGGCTCAAACTCAAAACCCAAGGATACCTCCATCTGACTGTCGATTACCCTGAGGGGGGAACTTTTGACCCCCTCAGAGAGGGTCCGCAACTTGGGCATCCTCCTCGATCCACAGCTTATATTGGACCATCATCTTTCAGCTGTGGCAAGGGGGGCGTTCACCCAGGTTCGCCTGGTGCACCAGTTGTGGCTCTATCTGGACAGGAAGTCTCTACTCATAGTTACTCATGCACTTATCACCTTGAGGTTCGATTACTTCAATGCTCTACATTGTGCTACCTTTGAAGAGTGTTTGGAAACTTCAAATCATCCAAAGTGCAGCCGCGTGAGTGACTACGTGCCTTCCAAGGCATACCCATATTTCTCCAGCACTCTGTGGACTGCATTGGTGGCAGATTTGTTTCCGGACATAATTCAAAGTGTTGGTTATGACCTATAAAGCCCTACATGGCATCAGACCAGATTACCTTTGGGACCGCCTTCTGTCGCATGAGTCCCAAAGACCGGTTAGGTCCCACAGAGTCGGCCTTTTCCAGGTCCCATCAACTAGACAATATCATTTGGTGGGACCTAGAGGAAGAGCCTTCTCCGTGGGGGCCCAAGCCCTCTGGAATCAGCTCCCCCCAGAGGTTCGCATTGCCCCCACCCTCCTTGCCTTCTACAAAAGTTTAAAGACCTATCTGTGCTGCCAGGCTTGGGGCCATTAGACCCTATCCCCCTAGCTGACAAGTGTAGTATGTTGCTGTGTGAATGGGAATGAATGATTTTAAATGTTATTAGAGTTTTTAAAGTTTCTTAGCTATATTAATTGGATTTTTTATATATGTATATTGTTTATTGTTTTGATATGTTGTGAGACAAAGTACAAAATATTTATTTATCTGAAGAAAAAAAATTCCAGCAAACTTGTAGCAGACTTTATACACAAATTTAACCATATATATTTAGCCACAGTTTCAATTGAGAAAATTTGACAATCCTGGACCAGGCCAACTCAAAAAATCAGTGAGATCTTATAGAAGACTCCGACAAATCAGCCATCAATAGACCCATAGACATTAACAATATCTATAGAGCAGCGATGGCAAACCTATGGCATGGGTGCCACAGTTGGCACATGGAGTCATATCTGCTGGTATGCGAGCTGTTACTCTAGTTTATCTCCAATGTGCATGTACGTACCGGCCAGCTGATTTTGTCTCACCTGGAGGCTCTGGTAGGCATTTTCAGTTTCCGGAGACTCTCCAGGGGAATGGGGGAGGGCATTTTTGCCTCTGGAGCCTGAGATGGGTGGAAACGGGCCTATCAGGCCTACCAGAGTTGGGAAATGGCTGTTTCAGGCCTCTAGAGAGCCTTCAGTGGGTGAGGTAGGCCATATTCACCATCCCCAGCCATTGAATTATGGGTGAGGGCACTCGTGCATGCGCAACAGTACACGTACACACACTTTCGGCACCCAGGGGAAAAAAGGTTCGCCATCACTGCTATAGAGTATGCAAAAGAGAGAACCAATCATTCCAAAGAAGAACAAAAAGACTCAAGCAGCTTTCCACCAATCAGAACCCAGATCAACATAGATTAACACTATGGTTAATATCAGACTAACAATCAAGTAACTATACTGCAATTAAGAAACTGCCAAAGAGCCAATAGTAAATAGTCCAAGCAAAGAATCTCTAAGACAACCCCTACCAACACTGATAGGAAAGCCACCAGAATACAAACTGACAGCAAACCGCACACTTTACTAGCACTGATGATGTTACCTAGTTTGGATAATGAAACTTCTGCAAGAAAACAAGGATTCCTGAATTACAAATATTATCTTTTATTAGACATCAGTCTTTTGCTCATAGGAAAAATGGGATATATTTTGCAGGAAGATACATACTAAAATCTAGGATTTTCTTCATATACATAAAATAGACTGCTCAAAAAAATAAAGGGAACATTTAAACAACACAATATAACTCCAAGTAAATTATACTTCTGTGAAATAAAACTGTCCATTTAGGAAGCAACACTGATTGACAATCAATTTCACATGCTGTTGTGCACATTCAACTTTGTTCAGAACAAAGTATTCAATGAGAATATTTTATTCATTCAGATCTAGGATGTGTTATTTGAGTGTTCTCCTTATTTTTCTGAGCAGTCTATATTAGCTTAGATATACACACCACAAGTAATATATTCTGGGACAAATAAGATTCCATTACAGACTGTTTAGTCTCAGCATAAACTATGCCTTAATTCAACTCTGAATAATCACAATATTCTCTACTTTTCATACTTTTCATCTTTTACGAATGGAAGAGTTAAATCCACAAGTATGTAATTCAAATTGCCTAGTTTGCCTTCAGAGATTTAAATTTCCCTTTCTTGTACTAAGCTAATTTAATACCATTATCCTAAAACATTAGAACATATTCAAAATACCAATCCCAAATGAAAATATTTGTTCAACCTTTTCAAATTGCATGGTAATGCTTGGGGTAAATGTGACAGATCTTGTATTTCTAAACCTGAACAATGCACTAAAATGCTTTGTGCTGATATTGGTCCTGTTGAACACTAATAAATACATTGTTTTGTGATTTATCATCCTTCCCTTCTTCACAAAAGTATTTTCTCTCTTCTTCAGTAAGAGAAAAATACTTTGTGGTGGACATGGAGTAAGCACACAGACACGGAAAATGGGATATATGGGTCACATTTATTAATTGGTTATCAGGACCTGCAGAGGTAAAACAAAAGAGGGGGGAAATACCAATCCAAACATTCCTGAGCAACTTTGGGCGAAAGCCCTGTGCGGAGCACGGGAGGGTCCCCTTGAACTTGAACTTGGGCTTGAACTTGAACTTGACCCTCCCTTGCTCCCTGCCATGCCCATGCGTGTGGTGAGGCTCACCCACTCAGATTGTCATCTCTGGGCATGCGGTGGGTGAGACCCAAGGGCATCTCTCCTCCATAACCGGGCCAGCCGAGCCTTGTAACCATGGTGGGGAGTGGCTCGTCACCTTCCAAAAGGTGCCCAAAGAAGATCACACAGTTGCTGAACTACCAATTTTCCATCCCTTACCGCCTCCCCATGACCAAAGGGATAAAGAAATAAATGCCAAATTGCGGGTCAAATTGAGCTAATATTATAGAGTAGAAATGCTGGACACCCCCTAACCAACACCTCCCAATCTACCAGTGTGGAGCAGACAAAAAAAACGGTCGAAAACTAAAAGTGTTACAGCTGCCAAAAGTTCCTACTTGTCCCCTGTAGGCGACCATCAGTCACACTGCATAAAAGGGAGGGTGGGTGGGTGCCTGCGAGCCAGGCTGGCAGCAACAAAGAAGAGGAGGTGAGCGGCGCTTCACCTCCTGGAAACTCGTCATGCCCCGCAACATGCAAAGGGAATGCTGGGAATGTGGGGGGTGCACACCTACCATTACCGCACCCATCAGGGTCCTTGCCACTGGGCTCCGTTGTCCTCCTGGCGTCCCTGCAAATGCCCCTAGCCTTTAGGCGGCCAACAGTCAGTTTGTGAAGAGGGGAAGGATGATAAAGAAAGACTGAAAAACCCACAGGATGCCTAGAAATCTTTGAGAACTACTATTTTGAAATGTGAAACATGGTTTTTTTTAGTTATTTTTAATTAAATTCTGACAGGGAGCAATGGAGCCACACTAATATGCATATTTGCAAAAAAAAAAACAGAATGTCTGTCAAAAAATGCAAAATAAATAAGGTAGGTGTCAAAATTTTATCTACTCATTCTGGAATTTATTATTTATTTGTTTTATTTGTTAAGTTATTTGGAGATTGGGTTGAGAAGATATAG
Organism: Erythrolamprus reginae; assembly: GCF_031021105.1. NCBI lineage: Eukaryota > Metazoa > Chordata > Lepidosauria > Squamata > Dipsadidae > Erythrolamprus > Erythrolamprus reginae. The sequence continues at coordinate 165,206,705 of NC_091952.1, read as the reverse complement.
GTGGTTCTAAATAACTCAGTCAGCTTCAATGCCCAATGATAGGCTTGAAATTACCATAGGTCTTTTCAGGTCTTCCTCAACATTTTAACAGATACTCATATGTTAAAAATGTAATACCAAAATTATAGCTATTCAAATGTCAAACAGTAAAACTTGCAAATTGATTACTGAATAACATACTTCCAAATCCTGATAATTGTTTACTAGATTCTAACAGATATTAACATCTACTAAATCTTAGCTGCTAAATACTATCAAATGCTGACAATAGCATGTCATACACTAACTGCCGAAGGAGCCTTTAAAGTCCTGCTTTGCTTTAGCAAAACTTTAGGGTTCTTTGGGAAGAAACAATAGGGACCTTCTTATTGTGGGATTTTCTCTGGAGGTCTATCACCCAGTCTTTTTTCATAGAGTGCATGCTATAAGAGCAACTTGAGAAGATCTTGTAGGATTTTCCATAATTGGCTGTGAGAATAATCTTGGAAGGAAGAAAGAAGAGCCACAGCCCAGACAATTGTCAGACAAGAGATATCTCAGCCCACAGAAGGAAGGGAGGTGTTGAAAACATTAAGTTCTCTAGAGAGTAAAGATAGGAGAGGAGAGAATTTTTCAGATTTGCAAGATTCTATTACTGTAATCTTATAAAAATGGTAGTATTAGGAGTCATGATTTTGTTTCATCTAAGACTGGGCATCTCCAAGACCCTTCTAGAGTTTTGACCAGAAAAAAATGGGCTGAGATTGCTGCCTCCTTCAGCATTATTTAAGCATTATTCACAATGCAAGGTGTTGGGTATTACCTAAAAAGCCCTACATGGCTTAGGACCAATCTATTTTTGACACTGTCTCCTGCCATATACCTCCCAGAGACCAATTAGATCACAAGGAATTGGCCTCCTCCAGGGCCTGTTGACTAAACAATGCAGGTTGACGGGCTTGCGGGGGAGAGCCTTCTCTGTGCTGTCCTGATGTTATGGAACCAACTACTCCCATCCTACTGTCCTTCAGAAAGGCTGTGAAAACCTAGCTTTGCTGGCAAACCTGGGGGGCGTGAATGTAACATCTTATCTTGTCCAATTTGTAGCTGTTCTATATGTATGTGGATTTGATTGGATAATTCATTGGGTTTTATTACGGGTTTTACTGTTCTTATTACAAATTATTTGACTTTGTTTATTGTATGTACTATTTACTGTTATAAACTGCCCTAAGTCCCATTGGGACTGGGTGACATATAAGTCAAATTAATTAAATTAAATTAAATTAAATTATCTGTTTTAGCACCAACTGATGAATACTTTTTGTCAGTGTGTCATGTTTTCCTCCAACACCAAATGGAATATAATCCACTTCTCTCCTTCTAGAACTGGTTGATCAAAGCTTTTGAAAAGAGGTCAACTGGCAGCCCTAGTGGATTCTGGCAAAGCTTAGCTACTGGCAGCAACTATCAGTCCATCTTAGAGAAGATAAAACATCATTCATCATTCATCAGTATCCACTTAGCAAAAGTGGTTAGTAAAAACCTGTCCCTGGGCAGTTGAGTTGGCATTGCTAATTACATACTACTCCTGGCTCCAGACCACTACTTCTGACTCCAGGGCCAACTTGTCCCAGAGAGGAAAATAAGGATCAATAATGTTTCCCTTTCTTAAAACTGGTTTGTAAAAATTCCTGGCCAGTACAGGAGAGAGATAATAGACATCACAACTTTTCTGCTCAGCTGCAAAAACTCCAATACATCCTTAAGAGAACAGCCAATCCTGAGAAGAGAAATCAGTGGCACTACCAACTTAACTCCTAGTATGACTACTCACATAGCCTGCCCAACACTTACTTACTTACTTACTTACTTACTTACTTACTTACTTACTTACTTACTTACTTACTTACTTACTTACTTACTTACTTACTTACTTATTTACTTACTTTGTTTGTTTGTTTGTTTGTTTGTTTGTTTGTTTGTTTGTTTTGGTAGTATACATAGATATAATACTGTTTATATACATGAGATGGGTACTAATAAGAGGCACACATTAGGACAGGGACTGTAGGTACTTATGCATGCCTCTTACTGACCTCTTAGGAATTGGGTGAGGTCAATAGTGGATAGTCTCAGGGTAAAGTTTTGGGGGTTTAGTGACGAAAGTACATAGTCAGGTAGTGAGTTCCAGGCATTAACTACTTGGTTGCTGAAGTCATATTTTATCAAGTTTGAAGAGGTTTATTTTGAATTTATATCTGTTGTGTGTTCATGTATTGTTGTGGTTGATGCTGAACAAATTGTTGACAGGAAGGTCATTGTAGCAGATGATTTTATGAACTATGCTTAGGTTGTGTCAAAGGTGACATCTTTCTAAGCTTTCTAAGCCTAGGATTTCAAATCTGGTTCCGTAAAATATTATGTTGTGAGTAGAAGAGTGGAGGGCTCTTCTTGTAGAGTATCTCTGGACACTTTGTAATGCATTTATGTCCGAAATGTGGTGTGGGTTCCAGACATATGAGCTGTATTCAAGGACTGGTCTGGCAAATGTTTTGTGTGCTCTGGTTAGTAGAGTGATATTACCGGAGAAGAAGTTACGTAAGATTAGGTAAACAACTTTTGAAGCCTTTTGGGTGATGTTGTTGCAGTGGGCTTTGACACTTAGGTCATTTGATATGAGTATTCCAAGGTCTTTTACAGAATGAGAGTTGTCTGCAAGGTTTTGTCTATTCAGCTTGCATTCGGTATTCTGATTCTTTTTGCCAATGTGTAGGACAGAGCATTTGTTGGTTGAGATTTGGAGTTGCCAGATGTTTGACCATTCTGATACAAAGTCACGGTCTTTTGGGAGTGTAGCAGTGGTGGTGCTGAAGAGTTTTACATTTTCGGTGAAGAAAAAGCAGTTGCTTGTAATGTGATTGCAAAGGTCATTTACATAGAGTATGAAGAGTGTTGGTCCTAATAAGTTGCCTTGCAGTACATGGCTATTAACAGGAACAGGATTAGATAGAACGCTCCCTATTTTGATCACGTTGGCTGTTTGATAGGAACACAGTTATCCAGCCATATAGGGGTTCAGAAATGCCATAGGATTTCTGGAAGAAATAAATTATGTGCCCTGTCCAGCACTGCCTAGCCAGTAGTTTTGGTGTAACCAATAGCAATAGAACAGTTGCAGTCTGCTAGCAGGAGCTAAAGATATGGATAGCCTTGCAAGCTGCATAGTGTTGCTAAAATGCTGCTCCAGTCCCCGCCCCCCTTTGAATTTAACCAGTTCGGCAGGTGAAAAAAAAGATTCCATGGTATCAGGCTCCCTGAATTGCTTCATTGAAACAAACTGTGTGATATTTTTTGACTTCAGGAAAAGATATCAGGTTTCCTTCCTGGCTTGAAAGGTTTCATCAAAGGGAATCTTGATCACTTCACAGTAAAGGAGTGAATGTTTATGCCACATGTGATGAAAGGCATATAAATTCCTTTGCTGCTCACAAAATATCTTGTTCCAAGGTGGATATGCAAATGGTTATATTGGGATTTAGGCCACATCACAAGTTCTATGATCAAACATTCCAACTTCTTTGTTTCTGGTATGTGTCTCACTTCCACTCCTTTTTAGAATTCCAAAGATACTTTGGAACAAATGATTTATTTCTCCTGTGATTCTTTCTGCATCCTTTTAAGACATCTTTATGTCCCTACACTGTTCATGTACTTTGTCCTATTTTCTAAACGAAAAGATTAATGCTCCTCCTCACTCCTGATTATTGTCAGCCATCGATGCTTCTTTTGACCAACTTCACTGTGTAACTGTCTGATGAGCTGAATATTTTTGGTAAGTGACTTCTGTCTTCAAATTAAAGGCTATCCAGTTGAATGGTGTCACACTTTCTAAACCACTTGGTAGGAACATGGAGAGTACTGGAAAGTAAAGATCAATCCTAATAGCTGAGCTTTTTGAGATAGCATGGGAAATATTTGTAATGCAACTCCATTCCTTATAAACCTTTTCATTTTCTTTCTCACAATTGAGCCTAGGTTCATTGGAGTTCACCAATCTTTTAGGAAATTGACTGTGTTACCTGTCACTGGGTCCAATTTGTGGCTGTTTTCTGAGTTTGTGCTCTCTGACAGAAATGCAAGCATAGTGAGCTTCTAGAAAGGCTGAGATCTCATGTCAAGAGGAACAGAACAATATCTTAAAAGTGTTCCTTATAAAATATTTTTTGTTCACCACTCACCAGCAAAGAAAATGGATCAATATATTCCTTTGAATTTTCTTTCTAAAGAGCACCTGAAAATTACAAACAAACAAACAAACCAATAGCTGATTTCAAATATATGTTCTGTAGAAAGAAGACATATTACTGTAAATTAGTTCGCACAACTTCCATTCTCAGTTCTTCAAACAGGGGCCAAAAGACATTTCAAAATTGAAGTTATTAAACAGGGAAGTTTACAAGATTAATTATTTGATCAGCACCAGTGCATTTTGTTTGTTTCATAGTTATAATTGTCCTCCCAATATTTCTTCAGCAATTTGTAGTTCTTCCAAAAATGTCCTATTTAATCCCATACAGCCAATTTATTTATGTATGTATTAAATTTATCTCACAAGAATTGACTCTGGTTGGTATGCAGCATATATCTATTCATATATCTCATCTATCTCGTCTGTCTATATCTGGATCTGGATTAAACTTTACAGGATTCATCCATTTTAATTCCTACTACTATTTTCAAGTCAGATCCTGTTATTACAATCTGTAATAATTAAAAAAATTGTATAGCTGATGAAACAAAAACAATTCCATATTTTTCTAAGATAGAATAAATCCTTGACAATTGAACCTTCTTATCTCAACTTATAAGTATCTGAAAAGCAGGAAATGAGCTAGAAAGAAGCCCTCATTTTCACAATACTCTTGAAGCTTAACTAGTTCAGTTTTGAGAAGTTTGAAATATTCATATTCTGAAACTAATAGTTAAGTAGCAAAGATAATACAGAAGATAATCAAATGGAACAAGGCAACAAAACTAACCTTCCCCAAAGTGATGTCTTGCAGAACAACTCATAGAAAGCTGGATAGGAAGGAAACTAATCCTCATGGTTTTAGCTGAAATATTCCTTGTTGTTGTTGTTTTTTCTTACCTGGAGAAAAAAAGTTAGACTTTCAAGTTTTATTTCTGACTTCATAGCAGTGCCAGCTCTTGAAGGAAGAATAAAGAGGAAGCTAAAGATATTGATAAGAGAATGGAATTTTTGCTTTATATTAATTATCACTAGAGATATGATTATTATTTTTTAAATCTTTTTGAATGTTGTGGTTTGCTCTGGCCCAGCTCCTGCCCCAAGGAAACATCCACATGCCGCATGCCTGTTTTGCTCCCGATGGAATCTGCCGACGAAGCCTCCTCTGACCAAGGAAGCATGAGTGACAGGGAAGAGGGGAGTTTGGCAGATAGCCCAGGAAGAGATCAGTCATCTATATCATCCCTGGATTCTGAACAAGAATTAATGACACATCCACGCATGCGTAGAGTGATGCATAGGAGACAACAACTGAAGGATTATTACAAGAGAAAATGAGGCCACCTGTGGTGGGTGGGGCTGCTGTAATTAGTGCTACAGATAAAAGTGCAGCTTGGTGTTTTAGCCTCATGGCAGTTTATCTGATTCATTGTTTTATCAAGATCGTCGTTTTTGTGCTGTTCAAGATTGTGTGTAGACTCTCTGGACTTTAGAATTGGACTCAATTTCCCAGTTACTGGGTGAGAAATTGGATTGCATTTAACCTTTGCCTTGTGTGTACCAGAAAATCCCTTTGACATTTAAAAAGGGAGCTGTTTCTGTTTTTCTGGTTATAAAAACTTTTGGGTCTTCCTTTTATCGTGTGGTGTGTGTCTTCCTGGACTAATTACCCTGTAATTAGTTGAAACACGCCGGCAGAACATTGAAGAAGTTTGCATTGGAAATTAAAATCTAATCTATCTGCAATTATTTTCAACAAGGGTGTGTGTGTGTGTGTGTGTATAAGAGAGAGAGAGAGAGAGAGAGAGAGAGAGAGAGAGAGAGAGAGAGAGAGAGAGAGAGAGAGAGAGAGAGAGAGAGAGAGAGAGAGAGAGAGAGAGAGAGAGAAATAATAATAGCCAAGTCTCTTAGCATGCAATTTATTAAGTTGTTCTATCAAGGTACATCCTAACAATATTTTGGGGAGGCCTATAAGGATAAGTCTGTTTTAGAAGAACTTTTTTCTGAAAAATGAAATTATATTTAGAAAACAAGATTGTCTCATTCATATGGACTCATCTAACTGAGATTTCTAATATGAAAAGAATTGACTTCTTTTGGAATAGAGGAATACATGCATCTTTGAAAATGCTGACTTTTAAAAGAAATTCCAGAGATGATAGTTGTCTATTGTTATATTTTTATAACAAAAAAAATGCAGAAACAAAGGAAAGCTTGGAAAAATTCAGAGGGGATATTAGTTCTTCTCCCTCGGTCATTATTTCTGCCTGAAAAACTATAACAGAATCCATCTGCATTATTATAATTATTTGTACTTTTCATTAATAAAGTCAACTTTTTAATGAGGTTATATTGGTATGGTGCATTATTTTGTGCCGGGGGTATGCCTGGAAAAATCTAATTCAAATCCCTACTGAGCCAGGAAGCCTACTGTGAGCTTGGGACTATAACTATTTTTCATTCTTCCAAACTAATTGTTCATTGTTTGGTTTTGATGGAGATAAAAAATATAGGTAAACATCCATTAATATTTTGCTGAAAAAACTAAGTTTGCTCAGGCTGAGGGGAAGAGTATTGCTTTGTCTTTTTGTACTCTACATCTTTATGTGGTAATCTATTGTACACTGTATATTTTCACTACTTCAAAATGTGGACATGCAATTTCTCAGTACTGTGATTGCCTATGATATAACCCTGACTTCAGCCATAAAAATAAACCTGGAGTAACAGTCAAATGGAAGTTTGATTAAACATGGAATGTGTGAAGACTCAATTCATCTTCAAATACCTTAAACAAGTGTACCTGCTGTTCATTACTTATTGCCTAAAGTACATTGTAAGTGAAGCAGAAAGACAAAAAAATATATATTGTGTTGTGATACACAATAACATCCAGGAATAAACAGTCATTCATCGAATAAGAATGAAAAATAACCTTTTTTCAACTACGTCATTTCTTTCTACACTATGCACAGTTCAAAAATTTTATACCTTTGTATCTTTCTTTAGTAAAATATAAAAGTTCACTATTTCTAAAACTAAGTTTTAAGGAACAAATGATTTAAATTTTATTTTATTCTAAAAAAAATATTAAGATGTCATGCAAATATGATTGTAGGGTGTTGGATTTTTGTTTTTTTGATTTTAGATGTATATATTTCCTCCTCAGATTTAAGTTTGCATACTTATGAGTCACTCCTCCACTGTTCTCTACAACAGTGTTTCCCAACCTTTTTTGAGCCGCGGCACATTATTCATATTTTCAAAATTCTGGGGAACACTGAAGGGGGGGCGGGGGGCGGGGCTAAAGAAAAGTTTGGACAAAAAAAAATCTCTTCCTCCATTTCACTCTATTTCTCCCTCCCTCTTTCTCTCTCTTCCTTCCCTTCTTTCTCTCTCTCCATCCCTCTTTCTTTCTTCCTCTTTTTTGCTCTTTCTCTCTCCCTCCTTCCCTCCCTCCATGTCTTTCCCTCTCCCTCCTTCCCCCCTCTCTTTCTCCCTCTTGCTTTCTTTCCCTCTCTTTCTCTTTCTCTCTTTCTCTCATTCTCTCTCCCCTCCTTTTTCTCTCTCTCTCTTTCTCTGTCGTTCACCATGCCGGCAACAGAGAGAAAAAGAAAGAGAGAGAGAGAGCTGGAGAGAGAATGGAGGGCGCCGTTGTCTTCGCCTCCGTCCGCCGGCTCTGCAGCTAAGAGGCAACAGCAGCCATCAGCCTCCTCGCCCTCCCAGACGTTCCCAGCGCCCGGCCACGCGCCGCCTCCCGTTAGCCCGGCTGACCTTTCCCTGCTGCCGTTTTCTCTTCATGGCGCAAAGCCACACAGTCCCGGACTCCCGGATCGCTCGCTTTTCCGGCCAGCAAGCGCGGCGCGGCGCTTTCCTGGGCAGATGGCTTTGCTGACCGGAGAAGCGAGCGAGCGCCATGAAAACGGCAGCAGGGAAAGGTCAGCCAGGCTAACGGGAGGCGGCGCGCGGCCGGGCGCTGGGGACGTCTGGGAGGGCGAGGGGAGCCAGCGGGCGGAGGCGAAGACAATGGCGCCCTCCATTCTCTCTCCGGCAGTGAAGGAGAGGGGGCAGATCACGCCCCAATACAGGAGGCGGCGGAGGAGGAGGAGGAGGAGAGTGGGCGGATCGGACGGGCAATGGGGCAGGGCAGAGAAGCCAGGGGCGCGTTTGGCCAGGGGCGTGTTTGGCCAGAGGCACCGTTTCCGGCTGACTCCCGCAGGGAAAAAAAAGAGGAGAGGCTCTGCCGTCCCGGAGTCAACTGGCCGACGCCGGGTCTCCTCAGGCTCTCTCTCTCCGAGCCCCGTTTTTCTCCCTCCCGCCCCCTGCCCCCCCAAAGGGCACGCAAGAGTTAAAACTCCGCCGTCTGTGGAGGAGCCTCGCCTCCGCTTGGCGACCTTCCCTCCTTTTTCGCTTGCCCGCGTCTGGCGCGACTATCTTCCCTCAGTAAATACCCAAGTCCCCCCCCTCATGCCCCGGAGACCAGAACGGAGGACTTCGAGTTAGGGGGAGCTTCAATGCCCCTTCACAGGTAGCGTCAAGGAAGGGCCGCTGACTGAAGCCCCGATTAAACTCACTTTAATTCTGCAAGCATTCAACACAGCCCGGCTAAGTCGCTGCCTTGGAGAAAGGGGGTTATTCCGGCCAAAAAAGCTGGGAAAGAAGGCTTGAAGTAAAGGGAGCCGCGGCCGAGCCGGAAACAGCTGCATCGGGCAGTAGCCGGGGGACAGTTGCGAGTGGGAGCTCCAGGTTGGAGGCACTGGCGGTCCGGCACTGGCAGTGCCCCGCCCACCTGGAGCTTCCTGCGGCACACCTGACCGTGTCTCGCGGCACACTACTGTGCCGCGGCACACCGATTGGGAAACGCTGCTCTACAACAACCCTATTGAAGTAGGTTGAACATGGATCTTCTTAATCCTTAAAACATCCTTAGCCATCATATTATACTCCTCTCACTTGGGTTTCTTTTTCTTTTCTCTTTTTTGTATAGACTTCTAAGAAAGAGTAAGAAAACATGGAGAAAAAAAAAGAAAAATGGAAAATTATAGCAATTAAGCTCCAAGTTAGTTTTATCTCTCATCATTCCAAACTAAAACAAAAGGCAACAACATATTCAAACATCCTTTCTTTAGAACATATATTTCAATTATCACTTGCTGTATTTCTTATATTAACTCACATATGGCTTATATTAACAACATATTGGTTACATATTAGTTACATTCCATAATATATTAATAGACTTTCTCATTTTTTCATGATTTATACAACCAACCTTATATCATAGCCCATATGGCGGGCCCCAGGGGAAGAGCCTTCTCTGTGGCGGCCCCGACTCTCTGGAACCAGCTCCCCCCAGAGATTAGAACTGCCCCTACCCTCCTTGCCTTTTGCAAACTCCTTAAAACCCACCTTTGTCGTCAGGCATGGGGGAACTGAGATATCTCCCCTGGCCCTATACAATTTATGTATGGTATGCTTGTGTGTATGTCTGTTTAATAATGGTTTTTTTTAATATTTTAAATTGTAAATTATTAGATTTGTTATAAACTGTTTTTATTGTGTTGTGAGCCGCCCCGAGTCTACGGAAAGGGGCAGCATACAAATCTAATTAATAATAATAATAATAATAATAATAATAATAATAATAATATTAATAACAATATGAGTTCTGTTTTTTAAAAAATACTGTTTCCTTCCTTCCTTCCTTCCTTCCTTCCTTCCTTCCTTCCTTCCTTCCTTCCTTCCTTGTTACTGTATCCCCCTCCCAGCCCCTATGATGGGCTAAGTTATGTTGTGTTAAATGTACATGAGTTAGTAGCTAATTTTTTGCTCTACATTTCTAATGAATGGATATTATAAAGCTGATCTGCTAGAAGCAGCAACTTAGCACTTCTTTATTAAATTCATAACTGAAGTCTTACTAGAGAAAGAAATGATCTTCCATTTCAGTCTGCAATAAAGAGTTTCTGGTGCATTTGTTAAAAATAGTATTAAATATTAATTTGAATTGCCCAATATATAAAGTCCCCCATTTGCATAGCATATACAATATATGTTCAAGTCAGAGAGCAGCAGCAGTTAAGCTGGGATATGAATCAGCTTTCTCTCCAATAAAAAATTAATTAAGGTGGAGTTTATGCTTTCTGACAGTTCATTTGGGTAAACTTCAGAACACCAACTTTAACATTTACGTGCCTTAGATTTTGAAGCAAAATTGATTAAAAATGCTGCATCCAGGTACAGTGGTACCTCAAGATACGAACCCCTCGTCTTACGAACAACTCATGATACGAACCCGGGGTTCAGAAAAAAATTGCCTCTTCTTACGAACTTTTTTCGAGTTACGAACGGTTCAGGAGGCTGAAGTGAAGTCTGCCCGGAGACCGATGACGCTGCAGATGGGAGAATTTCCATTGGCCCATGGAAATTCTCCCATCTGCAGCGTCATCGGTCTCCGGGCAGATTTTCCTTTGACCTCAGCCTTGAAGCAACGTCAGCTTCCTGAACAGCGAACCCGGAAATTCAGCAAAAGTTCGGGGTTCAGGAGGTTGCTGGGAAGCCCCCCAGCCCGGTGGTCATCTTTTAAAACAGCTGGGCGGCTTCCCAGGAGCCTCCAAACGCCGAACTTTTGCCAAACTTCCGGGTTCTGAAGTGAATTCAAGTCGAGGGAGAGTCTGCCCGGAGACCGATGACGCTGCAGATGGGAGAATTTCCATTGGCCTTCCTGGATGTTGCCAATTTTTTTGCGGGTTTTTTTTTTGGTTGCACGAATTTATTTATTTATTTATTTATTTATTACTTAGATTTGTATGCCGCCCCTCTCCGAATTGACGTTACATTGTTTCCTATGGGAAACAATGTTTCGTCTTACGAACCTTTCGTGTTACGAACCTCCTCCTTGCACCAATTAAGTTCGTATCTTGAGGTATTACTGTATTTTTTTGCTTCCTGTGCATGTGCACAAATAAAATCCCTTGAGAACTCTCCAGAAATATCAGCAGGAATGTATGCAGCAGTCCTACCTAGTCCACCTTCAACAGAAACCTTCTGACTGAGTCAGAAGAAAGCCTGCTTTCTACAAAGTGCCAACTTGTGTTGGAGGAGTATCGCGTCCAGACTTCCCTCAGGTCTTCAGCTGAAGCTAGGCTGCTGCTGCAAGCTGATTGGCCACAGCCATTCTGGCTCGACTATATAAGGAGCTGTCAAGTGTACTGACTTCACTGCTCTCTATTAGCCTGAGCGTGCCACCTTAAGCAGACAGGTTAGCACTTTCACTGTTAGCATTTACCTTGAACTGTGTAAATTTGTTACCCTTCTGAAAGTGTTTGCCTCAGTTTCTATGTTTTCTAAGACATATATATATAAACATTGATTAATATAACTTTCCAAATGTAGAAAGTTCTGTCAATGTAGTGGCCGTAGTTTTCCATGGATAGGGTGCTACTTTTTATTTAAAATATTTACTTGAAAATGGAGGGGGGGGGTCTTATATATGTGAGACCGAGAGGAGAAGGGATGTCCTATTTCTGTCCTCCAGCTCTGTCAGACAAGCCTCTACCTTATATGCAGCTCTGTCATTCCTCTCTATTGTAGTTGTTTCCTGTATCACATTGCAACTCTAGATTTTGTCTCTATTGTTCCTGTGATGCATTTCCTGTTCTTGTATTAAAGGTAAAAGTTCCCCTTGAACATATGTGCTAGTTGTTCCTGACTCTAGGGGGTGGTGCTCATCTCTGTTTCAAAGCCAAAAACCAGCACTATCCATTTCCATGGTCATGTGGCAGGCATGACTAAATGCTGAAGGTGTACAGAATGCTATTACCTTTCACCAAAGGTGGTTTTTGACTTGCATTTTTACATGCTTTTCAACTGCTAAGTTGGCAGAAGCTGGGACAAGTAATAGCAGCTCACTCTATTTTGTGGCACTACGGATTCGAATCGCCAAACTGCTGACTTTTCTGATTGACAATATTAGCCATTGAGCCATTACTCACTCTCTAATAAGATGGCTTCTGCACAGCGATGGGTTGTAGTGTGCTTACTTATTTTACAGGAAATATGGGGTGTCCTATACATAGGGGCATCATATAAGTGGAAAAATATGGTGTTCACTTCTACTGTTAAAACACACAAAAAAGAAAAGACCACTATATTTCAAAGTACAGACAACTATCCAGACCTAAAATTAAACATTGACATTAAGGGGAAAAGTTATTTAAGGGCATGCTTGGTTGTCAGAAAAGATTAGTTACATGTTTCCAGATAAAAATGAGATGACAGTGAGTTGCTCATTATCTATTAGAGATAATCCCTAATTCCTACTACTGCTCTTTGGAACATCAAGTCTCTGTATTTTTTATTTCACCTATTGCTTTGTGGACCATGGAAATTCCTATCTTATGAATTTCTTAATAAATCAATCTTTTTCTTCAAATATAGTGACCATCTCTCAGCACTCATTGATAGCTGGGCGGAGCCTGTATTTTTGATTCAATACAACTGCATTATAAGCATGAAAAGGCATTAGTTTCTACTAAACTACTCAATATTATTTTAGCATTCTGCCTATGTTCAAAAGCACATTTCCCCTAATGATAGCTCCAGCACTATCACTAAAGCAGAAACTGATTGTAGTGAAGATCTATAGAACTTTTTGACCGCCTCCTGCTGCACGAATCCCAGCGACCAATTAGGTCCCACAGAGTGGGCCTTCTCCGGGTCCCGTCAACTAAGCAATGTCGGTTGGCGGGCCCCAGGGGAAGAGCCTTCTCTGTGGCGGCACCGGCCCTCTGGAACCAACTCCCCCTGGAGATTAGAACTGCCCCTACTCTTCCTGCCTTCCGTAAACTTCTTAAAACCCACCTTTGCCGTCAGGCATGGGGGAATTGAAACATCCCCCCCCCCGGGCACGTTGAATTTATATATGGTATGCTTGTGTGTGAGTCTGTTAGTTTGTGGGGGTTTTTAAATCTTTAAAATTTTAAATTGTTGATTACTTATGATTTGTCTTTTTACATGTTGTGAGCCGCCCCGAGTCTTCGGAGAGGGGCGGCATACAAATCCAAGTAATAAATAAATAAATAATAAATAAATAAATTTTGTAAGTAAGGCTTATGTATTGAGAGTATTGACTGATGTAATTGTGTATGACTAGGATTATTCTTGACTAAGCTATTTGCCAAAGTAAATACTATTTATACACTTAATATATCTAGTTATCTGAATTACTCCTTGTATCTCTGGCCTATCAGCTGGATATCTGCCATCTCCACATTTCCTCTGGGCATCCTTGGTAACTCAAAGGTTACTCTGCACACTCCTTAACATTTAACACTATACAATTGTGAATCAACCCTGCATGCATGTAACATTCCCCAAGCCAGAGAAGAGAACAAAGAGTCTCTCTTCAACCTCTTAATATATTCATCATCACTAAAATTGCTATATAAGATGTGGCTTCACTGCAGAATGGCTTTAATCACTGACTTCCAAGATAATCATTAAATCAAGGTCAAAACTGTTAAGAATGCCATTGCTATTTAAATTATTCTCCTTATGCTTGACTTCAAAGCATCAGAATAAAGAAAGCAGTTCGATGATAAGATATCTGCAGCGGTGGGCTCCTATGTGTACAGTCATGTACACAGTACCGGCAGCAACATTTTGGTCAGGTACACAGTACCGGTAGCAAAATTTTGATTCCCCGCCCCCCTTCTGGGCTCTGGGTATGTTTTTCCTATCACAGTAAATGAGGTTGAATGTGTATAATTTTATAAGAGCTGTGCGTGTGTGTGTGTACATACAATTTATATAGTAGATAATCAGTAGTGGGCTACTGCCCAGATAGGGGGGAACGCAGTGGGGTAGCAAAAATGCAGCTCCACCCCAGAACACCCAATTGTTGTATGCTACCCTGAGTTGCCTTGAGAAAGGCAGCATAGAAATCAAATAAATAAATAAACAAACAAACAAACAAACAAACAACTGAATGAATGAATGAATGAATGAATGAATGAATGAATGAATGAATGAATAGCTAGCACCGGACCAGAGTATCTCCGAGACCGCCTTCTGCTGCACAAATCCCAGCGACCAGTTAGGTCCCACAGAGTTGGCCTTCTCTGGGTCTCATCGACAAAACAATGTTGTCTGGTGGGACCCAGGGGAAGAGCCTTCTCTGTGGTAGCCCTGACCCTCTGGAACCAGCTCCCCCCAGAGATTAGGATCGCCCCCACCTTCCTTGCCTTTCGTAAACTCCTTAAAACTCACCTCTGCCACCAGGCATGGGGGAATTGAGACATCTCCCCCAGGCCTATATAGTTTATGTATGGTATGCTTGTGTGTATGTTTTTAAAATAATGGGTTTTTAGATATTTTTAAATATTAGATTTGTTATTGTACACTGTTTTTATTATTGCTGTGTGCTGCCCCGAGTCTACGGAGAGGACCGGCATACAAATCTAAATAATAATAATAATAATAATAATAATAATAATAATAATAATTATTATTATTATTATTATTATTATTATTATTAATAGATTTGCACTGAAAGGTGTTGAAACAAAACGCATAAGCCACGCCCACAGTGTGGTAGTAAAAATTTTGGTAGCCCATCACTGGATATCTGTATCTATATCTGTGTCCTGTGCAGAGCCTGCTTTTCTGACAAAGCTACATCACTGTCATTATTATTGCACTGTCCTTTCCTTTATTATCAAGTGATCTTCCATTAGCAGGAGACTAACTTTAACTGTTGTTATCCCAAATATATTTTTTTCAAGAGGCAAATGGGCTTTTTTTTTTTGAACTTTTCACTTCTCATACAGGAAGCTTCTTTAGCTCTTGGATGAGAAGTGAAATGTCCTCAAAGAAAAACAAGAAAGTCCCATTGCCTCTTCAAAAAGCACCTTTGACACAACTATGATCTGGATGACTGAAAATCTCCATAGACATCTAACTGCTGTTCATTCTTTGTTCTGATATATATTGATAGAAACATAGAAACAAAGAAGATTGACGGCAGAAAAAGACCTCATGGTCCATCTAGTCTGCCCTTATACTATTTCCTGTATTTTATCTTAGGATGGATATATGTTTATCCCAAGCATGTTTAAATTCAGTTACTGTGGATTTACCAACCACGTCTGCTGGAAGCTTGTTCCAAGCATCTACTACTCTTTCAGTAAAATAATATTTTCTCATGTTGCATTTGATCTTTCCCCCAACTAACTTCAGATTTTGTCCCCTTGTTCTTGTGTTCACTTTCCTATTAAAACCACTTCCCTCCTGAACCTTATTTAACCCTTTAACATATTTAAATGTTTCGATCATGTCCCCCCTTTTCCTTCTGTCCTCCAGACTATACAGATTGAGTTCATTAAGTCTTTCCTGATACGTTTTATGCTTAAGACCTCCCACCATTCTTGTAGCCCGTCTTTGGACCCGTTCAATTTTGTCAATATCTTTTTGTAGGTGAAGTCTCCAGAACTGAACACAGTATTCCAAATGGGGTCTCACCAGTGCTTTATATAGCGGGATCGCAATCTCCCTCTTCCTGCTTGTTATACCTCTAGCTATGCAGCCAAGCATCCTACTTGCTTTTCCTACCGCCTGACCACACTGCTCTCCCATTTTGAGACTGTCAGAAATCACTACCCCTAAATCCTTCTCTTCTAAAGTTTTTGCTAACACAGAACTGCCAATATAATACTCAGATTGAGCACAATACTCAGATAATCAACATTTTCAAAATAGTAGAGTGATTGCCAAATAATCACCCAAGAATGGTCTGCAGGGTGTTTTTTGAATAGTAAATAGTAGAGTAGTATTTTAAATAGTTGTTAAAATATTAAAATTAAAAACAAATAAAGAAATACAAACTAAAAACATAAAAGAATAAAAAGAGGAAATTGAAAAGCACAGAAAAAATAGAATAAATAAAAAGAAAAGAAACATTTAAAGAAATAACTTCTCCCTTCATGACAAGTATAAACATATTATCAACCTCTCCTAAACTACAAAAAAATATTTTTTTCTCATATTCCATCTGTTGTCTTTAAACAACTCCTTAAAGCTTTGCCATTTCAGTCATAATGAAAAAAATGTTCATGAAGAGTTAACAAAGATAACATATCTATTTTAGGCTTATTCAAAATAGCCATCTTTATCTGCTTTCCTTTTACTTTTAACTATCCTGCTATTTCCTTCCTCCTTTCCTTCCTTCCAGAAATGTCCTAGAACTTGAATTCTTTTATTTTTACTTTGTCCTTGTCACAAAATTCCTCAAAAAAGCCTCTTTTGTAAAATCAATTTAGGAACATTATCTATTTCACTTGGTTTTCTCTCTTGGTTTGTTATTTGTATATCTTTTTTAATTATTAAGACATCAGCCAGTTCCTTTTCTATTTCCAATATATTATCTTTTTCAATATCATTTTTGCAGTCTGTTATTTTTAAATACACTTCCAGACCAGCCTCAATTTATCAGGTAAAACGTATTCCTCTTTCATTTTAAGCAAAATCTATAATAGCAAGCCATTTTAAAAGGAACTTCTCAATTACTGTATTCAAAAATATTCTTCAATATACTCAATGTTAAAATGTTTTGCTTTGTATCATGTATATATATTAAATTTGTGTTCCTCGCCTTTAATTCCTTCTTCTTCCTTCTAGTTCCAACCTTCTAGTTCCAACCTTCAAATCTCATCCTATTTTTTTTAAGAATTCAAAACAAAAACATTTTCCTGCAGGAAGGATTCCTATGATCAGTTCCAAAATCTTATTTCAATTTTAATTGGACCTTTAGTCCATTTGTAACTTTCCAAAATCATAGTTAATTCCTTCTACTTCTTCTAGTTTCAACCTTCAAATCTCATCCTATTACTTAAAAAAAAAGAATTCAAAGCAAAAACATTTTTCTGCAGGAAGGATTCCTATGATCAGTTCTAAAACCTTATTTCAACTCTAATCACTCTTTTCCTGTTTAATCCAAAACTCTTAAACTTGTATTTAAACTTCTTTAGCTAAGGATTAAAGGAAAACTCATAAGTGCTGTAAAGCTTGTCAATCCAAAGGTTTTGAGTAGCTGAAAACAGATAGTAAGCATTTTCTGAAAGCTATCAGAAAAGCAAATATGTAAACCCAGTGTCCTTATGAAAATACGGACAGTGGTCTTAGCAGGATGGCTATTCCATCATGTTCCAGAGCTCTAAACTTGCTGAAAACAATTTTCTTGCAGTCTCCTCATGGGGAAACAACTTTCTGGATCATTTATGGACAATCTCAAGTGCTCTCCTTGTCCTGACAGAAATTATGAAGAGCCATCTTATTCACTGGTTCGTCATACCCGTGTGTTCATTGAATCCACTTTTAGTGAAGCTGTCTTCAATTTACAATTTATTCCATAGAAATCCTGGCCTACAGGGTACTGATGGGTTTTTTTTCTACTGAAAACCTGGCCTGCAGGATACTGATGAAACATCACATTTCATAAGCTCTAGTAACTGAGAAACCAGGCCAAAACAGAGTGAGGAAAAAGATTGTATTTAACATCATTTATATAAATGATGCAGATATTTGAGATTTGTTGTTTATTGGAACAGATCATTCTTTCTAACATTTCAGTTTTTATATTCCAGTACAGTATGTTTTCCTTACTTGCTGTTTGTTTGATTCGTTGCTCATACTGTTGAGTTTCATCAGTTCAGCTAATACGGGTGATACATATCAGAGTTTGTTGCATAAAACCAAAATCAGAAGTACACGGAGCTGACTGATTCAGCTGGATTCATTAACTTCTTTATAAACATAGTTACACACACACACACACACACACACACACACACACACAAAAATACCACAAGTAGATTATTTATTCAAGTAAACATAAGCAGGAGAGATAGTTTCCTTTCAGTACAGCAGGCAAGCCAGAGATGTATGAGAATACAATGTGGACAGAAAGCACAGAGTGGACTGAGCCACACCCAGCCTTCAGCTAGGTTTTCAGTTTTGATTCTCTGCACAGATTCAGATGTGTTTAGCTCCCATTGACTGACTTAGTTTCAATGCCTATTCATTGGCTGAGCTTGTTAACATGGCTCTCCCAGTCATGAATATCTTAACAATACACCATAGAAATAATATAATTGTATTCCAAACATACCATTGAATTGGCCAACAAAAAAACATATTCTTTGAAAATATTGTAGAAAGGGGCTACTATTCTAAATTGGTTTGTTTTATCCAAATTCTCCTCTGCCTCCGCTGTCCCACTATATATCCATTGTCATTAGAGGAAATATCTTCCTCTCTTGCCGCTATCAGTTTTCATAAATTATATGGTGTCTGTCATAATTAGTCCACCCATTAAGATCATCAGGAGAGGGTCTCTTCCCTAGTGCATTTTGTGTATTTCCTGTGGAAAAAAGGCTTCACTTAATTTACTCCCAAATTGTGCTCAAGTTCTGCCTTTTACACTGTTGGAGGGAGTTGTCTTCAAGACATTCTTGACTCCTGGCAACTGCCTGGATGAATCTCTGCAGTTTTCTTAACAAGGTTTTTCAGGAGGAGTTTTCATTGCTGCTTTCTCAGGGCTAAGACCAATGTTCCCTCTAATTTTTTTTCGGTGTGGGCGGAAAAGTATAGTGTCTGAACGACAGTCCCTTTGGGACTGGGCGGCATAGAGGTATAAATAAATACATACATACATACATACATACATACATACATACATACATACATACATACATACATACATACATAAATAACCCCCTCATATATACAATCCCATGTAACATCCCCTTATAAATACAGTCAATCATCAATCATCCCTCCTGAAATTTATATCACTGTCTCATTTCTGGGTACTTCTCCTGTCTTTCCCCCTTTTCTCTCTCATGTTTCTCATTTCTCTCTCTTCCTCCCTTTTTCCCTCATTCCTTCTCCCTCTCACTTCTCCTCTTTTTCCATCCCTGTCTCTCTCCTCCCCCTTATGTGTGTGTGTGTGTAACCATTTCCAAAACCAGTTGAGGGCTGGGCTTTTTTTCTCTTTTATTCTTTTCAAAAAAAGGTGTGGGCTGGGGGGGGGTTCTTATTATTTGGATGCTTTTTACCATATGCTTCAAGAATCACCTTTTTGTTCTCATTTCTCTAGCTCTCCTTTCCTCTCCCTATCTGTCTTGCTTTCTCTCTCTCTTGCTATCTTTTTTTCTCTCTTGCTTTCCTTCTCTCTCTCTCTCTCTCTCGTTCTCTTATTTTCTTTCTCTCTCTCTCTTGTTCTTTCTCTCTCTCATGCTTTCTCTCTCTTGTTCTTTCTCTCTCTGTTGCTCTCTCTCTCGTTCTCTCTCTTATTTTCTCTCTCTCTCTCTGTCTCTTTCCTTTCTCTCATTCCCTCTTTCTCTCTATCCTTTCTATCTCTCACTCTTTCCTTCTCTCCCTCCCTTTCTCTCTCTTTCCTTTCTCTCCCTCCCTCTTTCTCTCTATCCTTTCTATCTCTCACTCTTTCCTTCTCTCCCTCCCTTTCTGTCTCTTTCCTTTCTCTCATTCCCTCTTTCTATCCTTTCTATCTCTCACTCTTTCCTTCTCTCCCTCCCTTTCTCTCTCTTTCCTTTCTCTCATTCCCTCTTTCTCTCTATTCTTTCTATCTCTCACTCTTTCCTTCTCTCCTCCCTTTCTCTCTCTTTCCTTTCTCCCATTCCCTCTTTGTCTCCTGGGGCTGACTGCGCCTGCCCTGCACCCCCCACCGCGGAGGGAAAGCATTTGGCATCGGCACCACCAACCCCCCCTCCACGAGCAGCAAAAGCCTAAGCGACGGAGCCAAAAGACAAATGGCGCACCCCGCCGCTTAGGCTTTTGCTGCTCCTGGAGGGGGGGAGGATTTTCTCCTCCCCGCCACCCCCCCCCCCGGCAGCCAAACGTCGCTGAGGCTTTCAGCATCGGTGCCCACCCCTCCAGAAGCAGCAAAAGCCTAAGCGGCGGGGTGCGCCATTTGCCTTTCGGCATCGGCGCCTTCCCCTCCACGAGCAGCAAAAGCCTCAATGACGGAGCCGAAAGGCAAACGGCGTGCCCAGTCGCTGAGGCTTTTGCTGCTCGTAGAGGGGTGGCGCTGATGCCACTCCCACTCCCCCCAGGAAAGAGGTGCAGGAAAGCAGCGTGTTTAAAAGGCACGCTGCTTTCAAGGAAAGCAAACCCGGCTTTCCTGGCCGGCACAGGGCTTTCCCGCCTCTCCCCCCCGAAAACACAACGGAGGATGACAAGCAGGACAAAGCGGGGTGGAGCAATGCGGGGCTCAATCAGGCAGCTTCCGCGCATTTCTTTCGGCGGAAGAGGAGAGGGAGCGGATCGGGCGGGGGGGGCAGCGCCTTCTACTGCCGGCGCCTCCCCGCCCCCCCGCGGGCTGGCAGGGGGATGGGGACTGCACGCCCATGGAAAAGGGCATGCGGGGGGGTATTTGGGGGGGCGCGGGCGCGTGGGCATGCAGCCTACGAGGAACGGTGGCTAAGACACAAGATTATCCACCTGGCTTTATGTTCTGTCTGGGTTTTCCCAGACCTCCACACCCACTGAAAAAACAGCCAGACACTCTGGTAAAATCCAAAAGTATTTTATAGCAGGAAAAAATAAGCACAAAGGAAAACCTGTCTTCACAGCAGACAGGTTACAATACGTTACAACAGGGTCCTGATGTCCAGTCAATTTCACAAGCTTCTTGCTGGCATACCCCCCCAAGGTTTCAATAGTCCAAGGCACAAACCAGGATTGTAGCCACCAAAGTTCACAGACAGGTCTCACGAATCTCCAAGATAAAACTCCACAAGCCAGGAAGGGTGGGGCCGCCTTTTATCCTTTCCCAAGCACCACACCCAAACCCAGCTGTGACCTCTAATGCTGGAAATACCTAGCCAATTGAGTTCGTCTCTGATTAGCCCTCCTTTGTCGCATATCTATGATGTCATGAGCATCTTCCCCCAGGGAATCCAGGCTGCTTGCTGGGGAGAGCTCCCCCTGGTGGAACTCTGGCTGTCCTTCTTCTTCAGCCTGGGATTCCGCTTCCTCATCAGTCTGCACCTCCTGGTCCTCAGCCTCTCCCTCTGAGCTGGAAGCCGACAGCAAATCAGCCATTCCCGGAGGGGTCCCAGACTGAACCACAACACTTTATGCCTAAGGTCTAGTGCAAGGGCGCTAAATTTATGTTGTCACAGCATCATCATGTGATATATTGTGACATTCCCCCCCTTTTGCTAAATCGGGCGTGGATGCCGCCAGCTGCAAGGCTGTGAGTTTGACACCCCTGATCACCAAACAGACTCTACCATTAACAGGAAAGGAATCAAAGTCACAATCTGTAACAAGGTTCTAATGGTAGATTTTTAATATTCTCCCTCATTTTATTCTTTTTATAGGTTAGATACGTTTTGTGTCCTAGAGCCAAAATGCTGCTGGATAAAGGTGCTGTAAAAAAAAAATCCAAGTAAAATAAACATAAATGAAAAGTGGTCACCAAATACCATGGATTTATCTGTCAATTGCTGCTCCAAATTTGCACTGAGATGTATTTTTTTTAATATGTCAGAGAAAATTATTGAATATGTGGACATCAGTGTTTACCTATATTTACTGTTATTTTAATTAAATGTGAATCAAACATTGTTTCCTGATAATGCTCTATGTTTACCCTAATTCCTTTTTAATGCTCTCTCTCTCTCATACACACAGGCACACCAAATGGACACAATCATATTTTTCTATCATAAATTAGCATTTTGATGTAATCTGGCTGTAAAATATTGGCAAGATTAACAGAAGATTTGACCAGCCAAGTAAAGTCTTATTTTTTTCTCACATAAGACTGATTCAATTGTGTCGGTCATTTGTGACCCAATTGTGTCGGTCATTTGTGCAGCCAAAAAAAATAGGATATATTCTATTCTTGGTGTTTTTTCAGACCAAAAGGCCCTGTCCTCTACTTGCCATTGGTAAGAGAGCAGGCAAAGTTTATTTGGTTCGTATTTTAATCTGTTCCAATCTTATCCACATTTTGCAAATCGTTGTACTGATCAGAACATAGCAGTCCTTTGGCTTTAATTATTAAGTTTTATGCTCTACTTAAAATATATTCAAACACATTGAACCACACACATTATGAACACATTGTGTATGTATTTAGGTATCAAGGTGAGGCACATAGCTTGCATAAACAATTGTAAACTCAAAGTGTACTTTCAGAATTGTTCATAAAGTGAATATAAACATTCATGCTCAAAAATAAAATATTAGTATGGTAACATCTCCATCTCCTAGAGGTCGGTATTACGAAGGGGCTGAATTTAGAAGTTTTGCACATCAGAAAGTGGCATATCCCTGATCTTCACCAGGAACCTTTTCTCAAGCAATGGAGTAAGTCTTATGAGATTCTTGTAAAATCCATGAGTAGCAATAAAGTGAGTGGTTCTAGATTCTTTTTCATGACAAATAGGAAATGGACATAGGATTGCAATGGAATGAACTTATCTGGGGGGGGGGGGGTGTTTGAATAAAAAAAGAGTCGGATTCATTCAATTGTAGTAACATAATTTGTTTTCAGTGTATGGATTTTATACCAAACCAGCATTTAATGTTCCATGACTTGAAAATAATTTTAAGAAAATAGAAATGCATGAAGTTTAAAGATCATCTTAACTAGGTAACAAATATTTCTCTCTTCATAAAGTAGATAATTAAAAAAATATTTTAAAGGTTTCTGAGGTTCTTTTTGCAAACATCCTTAACAAATTGAAAAGGGCACAATAATAAAAGTAGCTGATCTGAAGAATGACTACAATAAAAAGTAATTTCTATCAGACACAATAAAATTCAGATTGAATTAACTAAGAAAGGTATACAGAAACCCATGAAGAACACCCAGAGCACATAGGGATTCATATATACACCACATCAATCATTTTTTCCAAGGTAAATTAAAAAGCAGGGAAAATAATATTGTGAGAAAGTTTATACTGTTCATATGAACATCCTTTCATTGACCTTTGAACAATGTTTAAACCTATGTACTTCTTTGGCCACTTTATACCAGTGAGAAGCTAATGAACTTCATAAGGAAAATATAATATCTTTTTAGAATGTAATATGAACTAGCTGATAGGAAAGTGCAAGATCCCCCAATATGCAATATATGTAGGCTTTCAATTTCCCATAAATGAATTGCATTTTTAGACCAGCTACCCAATAGTAAATTCCATATAAAAGTAATGACTTAAGGGAATATGAATGACCCATAATGTGAAGAGTATAGTATTCTCTGAATAGAAATATGATCTTTAAAAAATGTGAATGAAAAAAATGCTGCTAGAATTCCTTTCTATATTGTCAATACTGTGTCATCATCATGGGCAAGGAGGAAAGGGGAAGAACAAGTAAACTACAGTCCAAAAAAAATAAAAGAACTAAAATATATATGAATGTGTTTAACTGAATTTCATAGCAACTTACTTCCCACTGTCAATTAAAAACAAGCAATGTTTTTGAGTCTTGAGACTAAGATTTAAACATTTTCAGAGGGTATTTTTGGCTTCCAGAGAGCCTCTGGGATGGGGAAGGACATTTTACCCCCTCCTGGCTCCAGGGAAGCCTTTAGAGACTGGGGAGGGTGAAATACAAGCCTACTGGGTGGGGGAAGCTGTTTTCACCCTCCCCAGGCATTGAATTATGGGTGTGGGCACTTGCATGTGCGCAATAGTACATGTGCATGCTCTTTCGGCACCCAAGAATAAAAAGGTTCACCATCACTGGCCTAGAGCCTCCTTGGCTGATCTTACTGTCCTTTCAACCTGGAAGGATGGAAAGGAGTGATTAATGCATGGTGGATGCCTAGATCAGCCACGAACCTCTGCACACATGATTGACTCATCAGTCAGCTCCCTGACTGATGAGCTTATCCAGCTCTTGGTTGATTTTAGGTTTGAGTGTGAAGAGGACTTTCCAGAGCTTAAGTCTAATGCTGACTGTATGAAATTCTGGGTGACTGGTTGGGATTATTAGTATTATTTATTCATAGGATTAAGGTTGCTATATATTTTCAAGCTAGTTATCAGAGGGAGATAATTTTCTTGTTTCAATGAAGTAGAGAATGAGATTTCCCCCACCTCTCTCTCTCTGTCTCTCTCTCTCACACGCACGCACACACACACACACACACACACCACACAAAGATATTTTCTATTAAAGGCCCTGAAATAGATCTCCTGATGCTCTAGCACAAGTGAAATGAATTCATAACCAGAAATCTTCTAAATACAGTGATACCTCTACTTACGAACTTAATTCGTTATGCGACTAGGTTCTTAAGTAGAAACATTTGTAAGAAGAAGCAATTTTTCCCATAGGAATCAATGTAAAAGCAAATAATGCATGTGATTGGAGGAACCACAAGGAGGATGGAGGCCCTATTTCCTCCCTGGAGATTCCTAGAGAGGCCCCACAGAGGCTTCTCCCCACATTTTCCAGCCCTGTTTCCTTCCAGGAGATTCCTAGAGAGACCCCATGGAGGCTTCTCCCCACCTTTTCCGGCTCTGTTTCCTTCCAGGAGATTCCTATAGAGGCCCCATGGAGGCTTCTCCCTGCCTTTTCCGATTACAGTTCTGGAGGCTCAGGTTTTTAAGTAGACAATGGTTCTAGAGAAGAGGCAACAAAATCTTGAACACCTGGTTCTTATCTAGAAAAGTTTGTAAGTAGAGGTGTTCTTAGGTAGAGGTACCACTGTATATCTAAGTAGACGTTTCGATGAGGTCCCACTCATCATCTTCAGGCTTGTGTTTCTGTCCTTGTTCTCAGGCGAACACTGCGAGACCTTAGCTGCCTTCCTTCTATAAATACTGGTGGCTGGGTGTGGTTTGATGGCTCAGCAATTGCCTGCTGTGTAGAAACTAATTTCCAAATTAATTTCCAAAACAGAACACTACAGCAACACTACAGCAAAACACTACAGCAAAAGAATAATCATGGAAGCTATCGAGATAGAGAATAATCATGGAAGCTATCGAGATAGAAAAACATCCCCAAAATATGAACAAGCGGGATGATACCTCTCGCTTACCAGACATCTGGAA
The DNA here is from genome assembly GCF_031021105.1 of Erythrolamprus reginae. NCBI lineage: Eukaryota > Metazoa > Chordata > Lepidosauria > Squamata > Dipsadidae > Erythrolamprus > Erythrolamprus reginae. The sequence goes on along the minus strand of NC_091952.1, from coordinate 165,181,370 downwards.
ACCAGCCCTCAAACATATCCCAGCCACAGAAACCAGACTCAGGACACACATTGTAAAGCAATCAAGCAGCCTGCAAGTTCTAACTACTCAGGACATCACGCCTAATCTACAACCATTAACTAATCAGCATACCTCAGCTACATCAACGACCCCAATTGTTACCCCTCTGACTCACCAGGAAGTTTCTACACAGCAGGCAATTGCTGAGCCATCAAACCACACCCAGCCACCAGTATTTATAGAAGGAAGGCAGCTAAGGTCTCGCAGTGTTCGCCTGAGAACAAGGACAGAAACACCAGCCTGAAGATGATGAGTGGGACCTCATCGAAACGTCGCCAGAAATTTCCAAATCCTACACGGGAAGAAACCCGAATATACCAAGACCGTCATACCTGTACCCGTGAAAATCTACGAAAATATATATATATATATATATATATATATATATATATATATATATATATATATATGTAGATTGTTCTGAGTTCGGGTTTTGCCCCGTGTAATATTTTGAGTGTCTATGCGATGTTTCGGTGAAATCACATTCACCATCATCAGGCTGAAGTTGTAAGCTTCGTGCTGCTGTAAATATAGTTTATATATTTATATTTACAGCAGCATGAAGCTTACAACTTCACCCACCCCCCACCCCCCAAAAAAATTAGAGGGAACACTGTACGTGATTATGAAATAATCATGTTAAAATGTGCTCAGCTGTCATTGGCTTCAAATAGCAAAACAGATGTGGATAGAAAGGGTCTTACAGAAAAACAGCTATTATAAAAGCTGGTACTTTCTGGAAACAGTGATTTAAAACATTTTTTTATTTGTCAGTTATGGGAGAGCCTTATTGACACAGAAAATGTCAAAGACTCATCAAGAAATTAAGTACCGGTTTGTTGAGTGAAAACTACAAGCAAGCAAGGCTTGAAGCAACACACACGTCTTTAATAAATGGTTTGGGGATTTTTGTTTTTGTTTCGTAGAAAAAATGAGAGAAGGAAAATGTAAAGTCCTTGGACTTACAATACCACCAAACCTGAGCCGGCTGCAAGTTGAGTCTGATTGAAAATTGGGCATCCTGATTGGTTGCCAGTCTGATAACTCGAGTATAAAAGCAGCTGTCAGCCAGCATGTTCCTGTTCTCATTCCCCTGCCTACCTGTGGTGCTGAATTGCAATAAAGTCTGTTGCTGTTTGAAGAACCTCATTTTGTCCATTCCTGTCAGCCCAGGTTTACCACATATTAAACAGGAAAGTCTTGATATTACTTAAAATGAGCATTCATACAAGTTAGGATGTTGTGGTTGGCACTGGCCCAGCTCCTGCCCCAGGGAATGGGGAGGTGGATACAGGGAAAAATTCAACATATCACAGGCCTGTGTTATTGCTGACAGAATCAGTTCAGAGTTTAGTTTCCTCGGACAAAGAAGAAGGTGGGAGTGACTCGGGAGAGGAAGGCTTGGCACACAGCCAAGGCAGTCAATCTTCCTTATCTTCTATTGCTTCAGATGATGACATTTTGGACCCACGCAAGCGCAGAATTATGCGTAGAAGAGACCAAGTCAGAACATATTACAGGAAATAAGAGAGGCTACCTGTGTTTGGGTAGGGCTCCAGTAATTAGGGCTGCTGCTATAAATAGCAGCATGTGGGTTTGGCCATTGTGGAAGAATATCTGTTGCAGTTTCGTCAGGAATCTTGTGTGCTGGACTTTGTTGCTTTTTCACGCCTTTGAAACCAAAGCAGAGCAATGTGTGTGTGTGTGTCACTTCATTGGAAGAAGAAGGGGTGTGAAGTTTCTCCATAGCTGCTGGTTAAGTACTTAATGACTGCTTAAGGAAAATTGTGCGGACTACCCAGTTGTTTTGGGAAGAGTGCTCTTTGCAATACAAAAAGAGTGCTTAGTTTATTTTGACTTTTGTGATAAAGAACATTGTTTTGAATTTTCAAACGTTTGTGTGTCTGAAATTTGTACCCTTGAATTTTTGGGAGGCTCCTATGAGAGAGCCCGGCAGAACATAGGATAGCAAGCAAAATAAGAACAGCTTTTGATTTATGCAGTATACATAAACAAAATCTATTAGACATTGCATTATCAACTGTAAGAGAAGACAGCAAGATTGATATTCTGTCTTTTGAAGGCAGCAAACTCCATACTCTGGACAGGGAGGACCATTGGTTTATAAGAGGATTCAGAGAGATGTTGTTTATTAAAATTGAACACCCCCCTCTCAACAGGGAGGGAGGGATACAACACCACCAATTTCCTGTGTACAATAGTCATTTCAACATTTCCCAAAAGGTTCCACACCTATTTATATTCTGATGCAGATGACCCAATGTTCACATTGCGATGGAAGTGTTTGCTCACACATGTTTCTCCATCATATTGTGCAAAGGACCTTCTGTGCATGTGCAGAAGTCTCTGCACATTTGCAGAAGGTTCTTTTGCCAGCCACGGTGACCAGAGAACTGGTTCAGGGGCATGGCCAGCTTGCCTTCACCTCTGGTTCAGTGACCTTGGCCAAATCTCTGTCAATGGTACATGTAAATTAGTCTGAACTGGCTGAATACCACCTCTGAGGTGACCCTGATAATACATAGAAACCCCAAGTAGCCTTAAGTTCTCTCCAAAAGCTAAATATTAATTCAGAGTGCAAAGGACAGGATGACTGCAAATAATTTAAATATTTCCATTCACCATGATTCAGTCAGAACTAATTAAGCTTTTTGGATGAGAAGTGAAATATCTTCAAGGGGGAAAAAAATCCATTTGCCTTTTAAAAAGCATCTTTGGGAAAACAATCAGTTCTAATTAATAACTTAGACATACTATGCTTTGGATATACAGTAGTACTTCTACCTAAGAATGCCTCTACTAATGAACTTTTCTAGATAACAATTGGGTGTTCAAGATTTTTTTGCCTCTTCTTAAGAACCATTTTCCACTTACAAACCTGAGCCTCCGAAACTGTAACTGGAAAAGGCATGGAGAAGCCTCCATGGGGCCTCTCTAGGAATCTCCTGGGAGGAAACAGGGCCTCCACCCTCTCTGTGGTTTCCCACATCACACACATTATTTGCTTTTACATTAATTCCTATGGGAAAAATTGCTTCTTCTTACAAACTTTTCTACCACAGAACAAATTAAGTTGTAAGTAGAAGTACCACTGTACTACTTTGCTTTGGATTGTAGCCCATTTGTCTTAGAAAATCGATTTCACAGCTCATCTCAAAGGAAGCTTCTGGGATGAGAAGTGAAATGTCTTCCAGGAAAAAAACAAAAAAGCATCTTTGAGACAACCATGACCTGGATGGCTGAGAATCTTCATAAACATTTCACAACACTATACCATGCAAATACGTATACCCACTAGAAGTGTGAGCTTTAAGAACATTATCTGATTAAAATTTTGTGCAATGTATTGCCACATTATAATAAATAATTTATGTCCTTGTATATTACAATGATCTTTTATATGGACAAAGGTTGATTTTCAGAAGATCCCTAAAGTAGTTATCCAATTGAAGTACCAGTAACATAAAACATATACCATAATTTTGGGAGTACAAGATGCACCTTTTTTACCACCACCACCACCCAAAAAAGAGGGTGAAAACCTGGGTGTATCTTATACATAGAATGTATCCCCCAGCCCCTCCATCCTTTGGTCTCTGCCTCCCAGCAATTTACTTCCTTGCAGCAAACAGTACTGAGTCTGATTAGCACAAGCAACTGATTATTGTCCTACCAACCAGTAGCTGATTGAGGCTGGTGCTAGGCCCACATGCTAAAATGAAAATGAAACTAAAACTGCAAGGAGGCAAATTCCTAAGAAGGACACGCAGAGGCAGAAATTTATTTTCTCATGCTAACCGGTTGCTGAAACTGGAGGAGGTAAGTCAATAACTGTCTGCAGAATATTCAAAATACTGTTTTATTATTGTTCTAGACAACTTTAAAAAATGAAGCTTTTTAAAATAAATACTTGATCTGAAGAGGCCCAGTGTTATTGTATCTTCTTTTAAATAGCAGAGAATAATGTATACTTCAAGAAAGCCACATCTATTTTAACAGTATCTATACAAGTATAATCTGAAATGTAACAGTGTCCTGTTTAGTATTAAGATAAAGCAGCTGAGTTAAACCCTGACTTAGTCATGTTTGGAGCAGATCTGTTTAAATAATTGGGAGGAGTTAGTGTCACTGCATTTAAAAAAACGTTCTGGCATTAATGTCCTGCCATAATGCACATATCTCCAATTCTTTGCTATTTCAATGGGTCAAGTACATATGTATTTCATCTGTATTGTTTGCTGTTTGTTGGGAGGCAAATTGCCTTTGCAGGCAGAGACAGATACTTTTCCCCCTTGTTTTCCTCTCCCAAAACTAAGCTGCGTCTTATACTCTAGTGTGTCCTATACTCCAAAAAATACATTAACTCAAGTAATTTAAGTTTGCATTTCAAGGAGGAAGAAATGAGAACAAAACTATTCTTCACTTTCTTGTCTAGGACCTTTAGTTAAGCATTTACTCCTATAGGCTTCCTATTAGTAGCAGAGTGGGGGAGAGATTTGGAAGCTACTATTTTAGACTTTCACCTATCTAGTTTGCTCTTACAAGTTAATTAGCTTTAATGAGACTCTTCAAAGAAACTAAAATACAGAACAATCGTTTACACCACATTAAAAATACAGTTTGTGCCATGGAAAACCAAACAAAGATATTGTAGCTTCTAAGGGACCTGCATGTTCTTGGATAACTTTTAGATGGGCTGCTTTTATTTGACATGTTTTTCAAAATGCTTTTGAATGCATTAGCTCTGAAAGGATGTGACATTAACAGGCTTGTATCAACTAAGTAACCAAGAATAGGGGATTCGGATGATGTTCTGGGCTTTTAAATAATTAAATGTTTTAACTTGATGTTAAGGCTTACATATTTTACTTCTCATGTAAATAGGGTAGAAAATGGCAATATTGGATTTGAATGGCCCCATTGTAAATAATTATATATAAAAAATACAAACTAAGAACCATATGCAGCTCATAGCTTGTGGTTTGCCGAATTTGTTTGAATGAACATCAATAATTAGAAACCTGATCAGATAAGATAGAGTTGAAATCAGTTTTCCACAGGTCTCAAGTGAATGTCACAGTACAGAATTTCAGATGATCTAAATAATGCCCCAGAAAGCTATTGCAGCAGTGATATTGTAGCAACCACCACTTTGCCCCATCTTCTACACTGAGGATATTGGAGAAGTCTTCAGTTTATAAGCAAGTACCAATCCATCCAACTTTGACAAGACTCCTGGAGTCATAAAAGCTGAAATAAATTAAATGCCAATGGAATTGTTGCTGAGAATAAACTAATGATTTCTTATGTTATTTTCAATTAAGAAAATGTGTTTTTGAACCAAATTGTGATGTTCTTATTCTCCTGTAATATAGAATAGAATAGAACTGGTATTTCATGAGAAGAGTCTTCTACTCCTATGCTTTCAACAGAATACCTGCCACCAGGCTTGAAATTTTGGGCTTAGGCAACTTAGAGCTATGCTGCATTTGGCCTGACCATAGTACATAAAATTATCTGCTATAATGTCCTATCTGTCAATGACTATTTCAACATTACACAAGTACACAATAGATACACACCTAAGGTAAACCGCTCCCAACCCGATTGCAGAGAATATTATTTCAGCAACAGAGTGGTCAATGCCTAGAACGCATTACCTGATTCTGTGGTTTATTCACCAAATCTCTACAACTTTAATCTTAGACTGTCTACTGTTGACCTCACCCCATTCCTAAGAGGTCTGTAAGTGGTGTGCATAATGCTCCATTATCCCCGTCCTAATGTCCTTGTCTATTTGTATCAATTTCTTGTATTCAAAAACATGTTTATACTTATATCTGTTATCTAATACAAAAACAAAACAAAACAAAACGATATCGTTTACCGATGGAAGATGAATATGTTGTTTGCTTGGTATATTATAACTTATATTTAAAAAATTAACTACCTACTTTCTTCTTTTCTTTTAGTTCTTGTGTTCTGAGAGCTCTTGCATTAACCAAGATTCCTCAAAATATCCCCATATTGGCATTCGCTAATCTTTCTCATTAGCATTTTCAAACCACTGTATTTGGAATTAAACATGCATGAAGTCAGTGCTCTCTGTGGCACTAATTAGGTTCATTAGTGTTTGTTCAATTAATGTTCTGCGGTAATCATGGGCAGGTAGTGTTCTGGGCTTTTCATTACTGAAGTCACTTCACAAGATGTTAACTCAGATGGTAGATATGAAAAATCTATTTCATCCTTATCCATTAAGTGGAGAAACACTAATCAGCAGTTTTAGGAACAGAATGTCAGTGTAATAGCTTCCATAGGTTATCAAATGTTGCAGTGTAGTGGCTGCTGTAGAGAAGGTTATAAAACAAAGGGACAGGCAAATAGACTGCACATTCTCCACCCAAATTGTTTTGTTGTGTTTTCCTTGCTCATTGTCTTGCTTTTTGAATTGGAGATTCTTTTTTGATGCTGAGAAGTTTTGTCTCCTATTCAAAGCAACAATCTCTAAAGCAGAGTTCATTGTACTGAGCAGAAACAAAGAGGAGATGGTATGCAAGAAGGCAAACTGTAAGTAACATGAAGACCCTGAGAATGGCATCAGCAACACTTCTGTCAGGTCTGAGTAAAGGTTTGCCTTACCCATATGGGCTAGTCATTCGTGACTCTAGGGGGCAGTGCACATCTCTGTTTCAAAACTGAAGAGAGAACATTGTTGGAAGACGTCTCAGTGATCATGTAGCCAGCATGAGCCAAGATGGCGCAGTGGGTAAAGTACAATACTGCAGACTACTAAAGCTGCAAGTCAGAGGTTCACATCTCATCACCAGCTCAAGGTTGACTTAGCCTTCCATCCTTCCGAGGTGGGTAAAATGAGGACCCGGATTGTGGGGGCAATATGCTGGCTCTGTTAAAAAGTGCTATTGCTAAAATGTTGTAAGCCACCCTAAGGAGAAGGGCAACATAAAAAATAAACAAATAGATAGATAGATAGATAGATAGATAGATGATAGATAGATAGATAGATAGATAGATAGATAGATAGATAGATAGATAGATAGACAGACAAACAAACAAATGAGTAAACACCAAAAACACACAGAATGCCTTCCCACAAAGGTGGTCCCTATTTTTCTACTTGCATTTTTACAAGCTTTTGAACTGCTAGGTTGGCAGAAGCTGTGACAAGTAATGCAAGCTCACCCTGTTATGTGGCCCTAGGGTTTCAAACCACTAAACTGATGGCCTTTCGATCGACAAGCTCAGTATCTTAGCCACTGAACCACCACATCCCTTCAGGTCCATATACCAATCAGCATATTGACAAAGAAACTTTTAACATCATTTATCCCATGTTAGATGGCCTACATTCCTAATAACAAATTAGCTAAAAATTTAAATGGATGCTCTTAGGGTTTAAGATAATTGTGATAAGACAAAGTGGTAAGCTAATTATGAATTCCAGATGCATATTGCCTAGCATTCAGATAGATCAGGGGTCAAAGTCACATTGTTATGGCAGCGTTATGTAATATATCAGGACTCTTTTCCCCTTTGCTAAACTGGGCATGGTCAGCACATGACATATTCGGCCTGTGAGCCAGGAGTTTGACAGCCCTGAGATAGACCAAAAGAAGTATGCTTCTTACCTTTGATTTTTTTGTGTGTACAGTATTCTGATATTGTTGTTTTCAATCTTTGTGAAGCTTAGCTTTTCTTTTCTGTTGCTTAGGGAATGAAGCTTAGCTAGAGGGCTTTGTCTGTGAATTGTTATTGAATTTAAGTCTTTCTGCTACGGTTTCATTTAGCCTGTTTATTACCCAATTGAGTTTGTGGAACTCTTCATTTTGCTGGAAACTATTAGCTTTATTTTACCATTTCTGCCACCAGCCTCTACAGTCTATTCCCTGAAGTACTTTCATTTCAGTCAAACTGAGCAGGATGAAATATTTGCTGCTAGGCCTCTTGATTTCCAGATCATAAATCCATGATAGGTATGAATTTATTTATTTTTTTGCAAAATTAGGTCAGATTCAACAAAGGGGAACAGTTCAACAACAAAAAAATCTGAATTAATGAACTCACTTTTGTATATTAAAGTTATGTAAGTGCTTTTAAACCAAGCACAACTACAGTGTTTATCAATATTTTTAATCATGAAGTAATAAGTCAAGATAACATTATTTTAAGCAAAAGCATTGCAGCCATTCCCAACCAAGGTGGCATTGTCAGAAAGGCAATATTTCCCCCCCAGTTTTGATCTACGTTCATTTAAGTCTTCATTCAAATATTTTTGAATACAGTGGTCCCCCGATCATTGCGAGGGTTCCGTTCCAGGACCCCTCGCAATGATCGGTTTTTCGCGAAGTAGCGCTGCAGAAGTAAAAACACCATCTGTGCATGCGCAGATGGTGTTTTTACTTCCACCGCAGCAGCGAGGAGCCGAAGATTGGGGTTTCCCCACCGCCCACGCAAACTCCTCGCTGCCACTCGCCCGCCCTTCGCCCACCCACGCCGTTCGCTCGCGCCGCTTCCCAGCTGAGTCCTGAAGCCAATTCGCTTCAGGACTCAGCTGGGAAGTGGCGCGAGTGAACGGCGTGGGCGGGCGAAGGGCGGGCGAGCGGCGGGCGCGCGGGCAGGCAGGCGGCGGACAAGACAAGCGGCGGGCGCGGCAGCAGCGAGGAGTTTGCGTGGGCGGTAGGGAAACTCCTCGCTGATGCCCGCCGCTCGCCCTCCCGCCAGCAAGAGGGGGAAGACCCAGGGAAGCCGCCCAGCAGCTGATCTGCCCGGCGCCATTTACGCATGCATGGCCATAGAAAAAAAGGGCGCGCATGCGCAGATGGTGTTTTGACTTCCGGGTTGAAAAATCGCCATATAGCCGTTTCGCAATGATCGGGATCGCAATACCCGGGGGATCACTGTAATACTATTTAGTATTCTTGGCAATTTCAAAGAGGATGTATTTCGTTCTATAAAAGCCGAAGATGAAGAAACCTCCTTGCCTTTTGTAAACTCCTCAAAACCCAACTCTGCCGTCAGGCATAGGGGAATTGAGTCATCTCCCCCAGGCCTATATAGTTTATGCATGGTATGTTTGTCTGTATGTCTTGCTTTTTAAATAAGGGTTTTTTAGATATTTTAAATATTAGATTTGTTGCACATTGTTTTTATTATTGCTGTGAGCTGCCCCGAGTCTACGGAGAGGGGCGGCATACAAATCTAATAAATAATTTTTTTAAAAATAAATAAGAAAAGAATAATACTGGAAATAAAAGCTTTTAAAATAATTTCTTATCCTGCAGGAAATCCTTAACATTATTCAAAATAAACATGTATGAATTCAAAAGGTCCTGTCATAGAATCTGGTTACTTTGTTTTCTTTCTGGGTGTCCTTCAATTTCATTAATCGCAGTTAAGTTACAATAGAGTTCTACTTTGAATTGAAAGTTCTGAGTATTATGACTGAAATGCATCTGACAGATGACCAAAGAAATTATTAACAATAAGAAATCTATGAAGACTAAAATATATAACATTTATGAAAATATTTTTTCTCTATTGTATAATATTATAAAAAATAATAATAATCCATTACACCACAGCAAAGAGCACAGAGCCTGCTTAAAATTGCTGCCTGGCACAAAGCATAAAATGATATTTTCTGTTCATTGTGTGCTTGGAACAGAGATGGGTTCCTACCAATTCTAAACAGTTCTTTAGAACCATTAGTAGTTCAGCAATGACATCACGGAACTGGTTATGTCGGTGTCTCCACAGGAGCCACCATCTTGGATTTTACCTCTCTGCATGCGCAGAAGCTAATTTTTGATTGCAGGCATAACCCTGAGCAAATCGGCAGCAACAGGATCCAGAACTCACCCCTGGCTTGGAAGTCATGTGGAAGTGGTTGAACCCAATCTTCTGTCACAATTAAATCATCAAAATACCACAAATTATCTGTCTTCCACAAAAGGAAACACCTATATAATCCAGGATCTATCCTTGGGAACTGTCGCTACATCAGTGTTGCTCAATCTTGATGACTTTATGATGCATGTACTTAAACTCTACCATAATACATGTTTAATTTAGAAATCTTAAATTCCTTTATATTATTAAAATATTTTAATATATCGTTGCTGATGAAAGAACATAAGCAGTGCTCCGCTGCACTGCTCTAGACCCTTGACCCATCTAGTCCAACTGTCTATGTTCAGTTTGGACAACCAAGAATAACAATAGCAATAGCACTTAGACTTATATACCACTTAAGAATTTCTAAATGGTTTACAGAGTCAGCATATTGCTCTCAACAATCTGGGTCCTCATTTTATTGATCTTGGAAGTGTAGACTCACTCTTGAATTCCTGGCAGTGGGCAGAGTTTGCAATAATGCATTCTAACCACTGTGCCACCTCAGAAAGAATGTAGAGCCCTGGATGACATGGGAACCGCCTTCTGCTGCACGAATCCCAGCGACCAGTTAGGTCCCACAGAGTGGGTCTTCTCCGGGTCCCGTCAACTAAACAATGTCGCTTGGCGGGACCCAGGGGAAGAGCCTTCTCTGTGGTGGCCCCGGTCCTCTGGAACCAACTGCCCCCAGAGATTAGAATTGCCCCCACCCTCCTTGCCTTTCGTAAGCTTCTTAAAACCCACCTCTGCCGCCAGGCATGGGGGAACTGAGATACTCTTTACCCATAGGCATTTACAATTTTATGCATGGCATGTCTGTATGTATGTTTGGTTTTATAATAAGGGTTTTTAACTGTTTTAATATTGGATTGTTATATGCTGTTTTTATTACTGTTGTTAGCCGCCCCGAGTCTAGGGGGAGGGGCGGCATACAAATCCAATAAATAGATAGATAGATAGATAGATAGATAGATAGATAGATAGATAGATAGATAGATAGATAGATAGATAGGTAAATAGAGAAAGAAAGAAAGAAAGAAAGAAAGAAAGAAAGAAAGCCCATCATTGGTTTAGTAGTCATGAACTCCTGAGTTCCTAGGTCTATGATCTGAGTCACTTCAGATCATAGACCTAGGAAAGGAAAATTGAAGTCCCTCAAGATCATAAGTCTGGACTACTTCACTGCCAATGCTGAAATAGATGCTATAAGCTCAAACAGGAAGGTTATCAAACAGTGGGGATGCTGATTCCTAGAGCCCAATGTAATGAACATTCATCAACCTGCAGACTAGTGCACTTGAAAGCCTAAAGAGACTCTAAAATTATAATTGCCAGACCTCTACTCTCCCTCATGTCTTAGCTATGAAACTCAGCTGGCCTATATCATCCCACCCTCCATTTTGGATTCTTTCTGGTCTCAGCAATGTATGCTAAGTCTTATCTCATCCCATTGAATGATAGCCAAAAGCCAAGACAATGACTGGCACTGGGGTAGAGTTCAAGGAGCTAGAATGTAAAACCCATATAAGATGCTGATCTCGGGTTCCCCAAGAGAGACCCACTCTCAATCTCCCACTATAACTTCCTATGCCCATCACACCTAAATCACTCTACACCCTTACAGGGCACCTATAATCCCCCAATACAGTCTTCTCAGCTTTAAATTAAAACAGTTCAAGTTCATGCGGACCTATCTAGAAAGGAAGCTTGCAGAGTAAATAATCAGCATCACAGCTATCACACCATCCTTGTAGCTGACAGGGGGGAGAAAGGGGCAAAACAGCTTTTTGGAATGGGTGCCCGTAACAGCCTGCCAGCAGCCTTTCCCACCCATCTTTTAACAGTCCTTTACTTCTTCATATGCTCGTTAAAATTTGTCTTCACTGCATGCACAGTTTCATAATGAGGATAGGCTCCATCTTGTCCAAGAAAGTATTTTCACTTTTAAACCTACAGGGAGAGTTCCAAAAGTAATGCAATTATTTTTTTAAAGTAATTTAATGAACAGATTTGAACACTTAAAATTTTTCAAAGTACTGTTCTTGGGCCTCTACACATTTTTTCCAGCAACTCTGCCATGACCGGTACGTGCCCTGGAAGGTGTCTTCGGGGACCTCTCCCAAGGTCTTCGTCACGGCTGATTGGATCTCTTCTATGGACAAAAACGCGCCTTGCCACAATGCATTATGAGTCCATGACTTCCTGGCCAAACACCAGGTGACAATGCTGCCCCGTCCCCCTATAGTCCTGACGTTGCCCTAGCAGACTTCTTTTTGTTCCCAGCCCTGAAAGGAACCCATTTTTTGTCCATAGAAGAGATCCAATCTGCTGTGACGAAGACCTTGTGAGAGGTCCCCGAAGACACCTTCCAGGGCGTGTACTTGTCATGGCAGAGTCGCTGGAAAAAATGTGTAGAGGCCCAAGGATTGAAGAATTTTAAGTGTTTTTGCAAATCTGTTCAATAAATTACTTTTAAAAAATAAAAATTGCATTACTTTTGGAACGTACCCTGTACGTTTTGGTTAATAAAATGATTCTGAATGGGATGAATTATCTCAGCCCCCCCAAAAAATCAGAAAATATTGCACATAAAAAAGTGCAATAGTATAAATTCTACAAAGGTTCAGAGCAGGAGTGGGTTCTGATTTTCTTTGCTGCCAGTTTGCTTCCTGACATGCCATGTGGGTGCATGCACAGTGCTTAAAATCCAGCTTCTGTGTGCATGCAGTTCTACTACTTCAAGTGAGATATCTCATTTTCAAGGGTTTCAGGATTTAATTTTCTGAAAATTCTGGTAATTTAAAGCCAATTATATGTTGGATGTTCCAACTTTAGCTCTCAATATCTGCAGTGTGAAACAAAATCCAAACCATGTTTGGATTTGTAATAAACTATCCAAATTTCCAACACTCTTACACTGTTCATTTATAAAACCATGACATTATCTGATATTGACTGTATCCTTGGTTCCCTTCTCCTTGTTGTTGACCTGGAGAGAAAGATTCATGTAAAAAAATATATACAGTATTCTGAAGAGGTTCACTTCTTCTCAACCAGATTAATTTTCAACTTTTGTAGCACCTGCATTAATCAAAGAGCAATATCAGAATAAATTAAAATATCATTCATCATCTAATCTTTATCAAAGTTTTAGCCTTGGCCTTTCTTCATCTCCATTATATTGTAATTCTTTTTTCAATAATCCTATTGGTACTGATTCTTGCTAACATTTTTTTCTTCTTCTTCTTCATTGTCAATGATTATAAAAGAGTATTCATTGTTATCTTCAGCTCTGTAACATCTCAATTATGTTGTTTCTACTATAAATGCTTTCAATACATTAGCTTCTATTTCCTCAGAATTCTTATTAACTATATATTATGTTGAAGGAGTTGCGTATTTCACAATAGATTCAGAAATTGCTTCAATCAATTGCATTCTATTAGGTCAATGTTCTACTAGGTCAATGTTGTTTCATGTTTGTATTGTATTCCCCACTTCAAATTTATTTACAACATTCAAAATAATTATGAAGCAGTTTCAGCAATACTGCAAATGACTGCAGGTTCCTTCAAAATTTCTGAAGGAGAAAAAGAACAGGGGTTGGAGATATAAAATGCATCCAAAGCAATCTCGGACAATAAGGAACTATTATGTGTGTAACTAAGTCCATATGTATTGGAAGTCTACTATAGACACCTCCAAGCACCTCTAATACCAAAGGAGCCACATGTCTCTTCCAAGGCCTGACTCTTTATGTCATGATGGAAGCAAAGTGGCTGCCAGCGTAGCACTGGGAACTGAAAAGTAGCCACAGGATTCAGACTGACCAAACCATATCATCAATAGCTTGCCTCCTTCTTGCTATTCTGCCAAGTCATCCCAAATAAAATAACTTACCACTAGTCCCAAAAAGAAAATTGCCACCAGCCAGTGTTGTGGTTAGCTCTGGCCCAGCTCCTGCCCCAAGGACTGTGGATGTGGGGGAGACATCCACATGCTGCAGGCCTGGTTTGCCCACGGTGGAATCTGAAGATGAAGGCTCCTCTGACCAAGAAGACATGAGTGACAGGGAGGAGGAGAGTGTGGCAGACAGCTCAGAAGGAGATCAATTATCTAGCTCCTCCTTGGATTCAGAACAAGAGTTAATGATACAGCCACGCATGCAGAGAGGGATGCATAGGCAACAACAACTGAGAGATTATTATCAAAGAAAATGAGGCCACCTGTGGTTGGGTGGGGCTGTGGTAATTAGTGAGGCTGCTATAAATAGCAGCCTGTGGGTTTGGCCATTGTGGAGGATTATCTGATTGTTGTGTTTCATGACTGCTTTACTGATTGACTTTTTGTGTGCTGATTTTTCCCTGCTTTGAAACTAAACCAGAGCAAAGTGTGTTTCACTTTGTGAAAGGACTTTGAATTGCCTCACAGCTTCAAGCTAAGTATCTCAGGACTGATAAGGAACTTGTATAAATTACCAGTTTGTTTGGAGACGAGTGCTCTTTGCTATACCAAAAGAGGGCTTAGTTTAAGTGAATTTTCATTATAAAGAACATTGTTTTGAATTTTCAAACGTGTGTGTGTCTGAAATTTGTACCTGTGAATTTTTGGGAGGATTCTACCAGAGAGCCCAACAGAACAGCCAGTGATCTTCTTCAGCTACTGTCTGATCCCCAGAAGCTGTATCTACTTGCAGAATTGTACTACAAGGCCTTTGAAACACTACCTGAGCCAAGGGGTGGGTTCCTCCTGGTTTGGACCAGATCGCCTGAACTGTTAGTGACCCACTGGTGATGTGAAGATGGCATCACAGATCCTATTCTGTCTCTACTGGTCTGTGTTTGCCAACATCTTTTTTCCAGAATTTTTGGCAATTTTTTCGGTGTTTGGATGGCTCCTCCTCATCTTCTGCTTTGAAAAAAGCCCTGCTGCCCACCCATGAGTTAATATTGACCTTTATTTCTTTGCCCAAAGCACAGATGAGCAGCTCCTCAGCTGTGTTTCAGGCTGGAATCACCTTCTGAGCATGCACGGAATTTGCACAAGGGGACGCATATACACACACGAGTGGAGTCTGTGTGCACACATGAAATTTCACAATGTGATTCAGTGGTGGAGGTAAGTGGAACCCACCCCTGACTTGAGCCTTCTCCATTATTGTACTTCTGCCATTTCAATGACTACCAAACAGCCAATCAGACACCTGCAGCTAATGCTCCAAATATCATCACCTTCACAGCATCTCCTTGTTTCCTGCACCCATAAAAGAAGAGTCTCGCTGTTCCTCCTTTAATGCACTATTGATACAAATTGCTGTCCAAGGAAATAATTCTATACTAACTTGGAACATCAAGCATTTTTATTTGTTTTTGGTGACTGCTCTATACTGCTGAGAACAATCTATGTTTCTGTATTCAGTATAAATATTTAACCCTCTTGTCTTCCTACTAATCAGCGGTAACAGATAACAGCACTAACACTAAGACAGGCACTTAAGTAGTATCCTACAGTTTCTCAACACTTAACTTTCTAGTGTTTGTGAAGATTGAGGCAGCAGATGAATTGCATAAACAAATAAATGTTCTCTTCACCTGCAAATGCAATTCCATTACTCTCAAGATTTCGTTTGCATTTTTTTTCCTCTGCAGCGTTTAAAACATTTTATATTTCAGATGTGTTTCATCATTGCAAGGCTGAATAACCATAGAGGAACAGCAATCAAAGATTGGAAGGGAGAAGATATTGTCAGGACAGTGCACCCAAACCAATCCGATTTCAGTGAAATGACGTGCAGCAAGCAGACTGAATGGCACTGATTTAGAAGTCAGAAAACATTACAAGCAACAAAAGGAGGGTAGAGCTTGCCTTATTTGTAAGTTTAGGTGAGGTATTTTTGTCTTAAGGAGATCCGCGGAGAGGGGCAGCATACAAATCTAAATAATAAATAAATAAATAAATAAATAAATAAATAAATAAATAAATAAATAAATAAATAAATAAATAAATAATGAATATTGGGTTATCTTCAAGGTTGAACAAGCAGGATGTGCATATGAAATCATAATAAAATACAAAACAATGTTTCTAAATACAGTGGTACCTCTACCTAAGAATGCCTCTACTTACGAACTTTTCTAGATAAGAACCGGGGGTTCAAGATTTTTTGCCTCTTCTCAAGAACCATTTTCCACGTACAAACCTGAGCCTCCAAAACTGTAACTGGAAAAGCCATGGAGAAACCTCTGTGGAGCCTCTCTAGGAATCTCCTGGGAGGAAACAGGGCCAGAAAAGGTGGGGAGAAGCCTCTGTGGGGCCTCTCTAAGAATCTTCTGCGAGGAAACAGGGCCTCCACCCTCCCTGTGGTTTCCCCAGTCACAAACATTATTTGCTTTTACATTGATTCCTATGGGTAAAATTGCTTCTTCTTACAAACTTTTCTACTTAAGAACCTTGTCACAGAATGAATTAAGTTCATAAATAGAGGTACCACTGCCACTGTAGTACTATGTGTAGTTAAATGTGATCTTTTATTTATCAAATCAGTCTTACTTGCTAGATCTGGCTCTGCTTTGGTTATACTATCTTCAAATTCCAGACCACAAAGTATATCATGATAATGATAATACGTTAAAAGCCTAATTTTGATCATATAGATTTCATTATTTATTTATTTGATTTGATTTGAATTCTATGCCACGCAATCCCGTTGGATTCAGGGCTGTGTATATATTACAATTTAAGAATTAATTATTGGTGGACATGTTTACTTCTTATTTAGTTTTTAAACCGATAACATATTCCAAGGACCATAACAATTAAAGCAAACATATTTTTACAGTGTTTTTTTTAATTTAAACTATATAATATCATTGTTAAGGAAAGTACCAGAGTAATAAAAATAGAAATAAGCTCAAAAATAAATTATCAAAATGGTGCAACCTGGAAAATACTGAGGGTCCATATTTATAACATAATAGAAGTTGGAGTTCTAGGCCTAGCTTGTATATACATTTACATTTTTTTTGGTTCTACAAAATGATTTTCTTTAATTACTGTTAAATTGCCTTGGCCTAGATTCCCTTTGCTATTATACTATAAAAATGTCATAATGTATCTTTATTCCTGTTTAAGCAGCAAAGTTTCAACAATAGCAATAGCATTTAGACTTATATACTGCTTCATAGAGCTTTCTAAGTGGTTTATAGAATCAGCATATTTCCCCCAACAATCTGGGTCCTCATTTTACCCACCTCAGAAGGATGGAAGGCTGAGTCAACCTTGAGCTAGTGGTGAGATTTGAACTCCTGAACTACAGCTAGCAGTTAGTTGAAGTAGCCTGCAGTGTAGCACTCTAATTACTGTGCCACCCTGGCTCCCAATACAATACAATATAATAAAACAGAACAAACAGAAAAAAACTGTATTAATATATAGTGTTTCACTTTTATACCAGTTTCAGATCTTTATGCAAATTTATGAAGTCATACTGTTAATTTATGAGTCATTAGCTCAGTTATTCAGAATTTTATGTCCAAAGGTGTACAATGATTTGTGTCATTGTAGTCAAAGATAAGTACAAGCTAATGCATTTCTAGACACTGATTTTGACATCTAAAGGCCTATTTAATATGTTTAAAGCGGTGAAATATATAATGCAGCAGTAAGATGTCCAAAAAATTTCTTTTCATCACAATTTATATGTATATTTATATAATTTGATGTGATAAAATACAATTTTGCTTGTCTGTTTGTTTTTCTAGATAACTTTTTCTTGTGAATTTAAATGCTATGGAACTTTTCTTTTTAAGATATCTTTTCCAAGTATGTTATGTAAGACATCAGTCCCAAATTGATTTTTATAAACATTTGACGACTATTGGTTAAGATAAATCTCAATTGACCACAGTTCACTAATGTTCAACTCTGTTGACCAATGGAGAACCACCAATTGATGTTGACTTGCATTGATGAATATTGACCTTGGCTGACCTCAGGTGATTGATTTGACCTCAGTTTGCCTAAGGTTATGTCAATTTTGGTTGACCTGGGTTCAGGAGTAGGTTCTCAAAATTTTTTTACTACTGGTTCTGTGGGCATGGCTTGTTTTGTGAGTGTGGTTTGATGGTCATGTGACTGAGTGGGCATGGCCAACGTAACATCATTCACACCTATCACTCACTCAGTCACATAACCATCAAACCACACATAGGCACACACCCACAAAACTGATGAAAATTTCTGTTTTGCCAGCTGGGAGGTTGGCAAAGAAGCCTCACTTTCTCCACTAACATGGCTGCTTTTACCTCAGCCCCGAATATTCCATGCCCCCTTACTATACACACACATGCACAAACACACATACACACACACATGCCCTGGCAGCACCCCTGCAGTAGCAGCCAAGTGAGAAAAGGAGAGGGATCTGGCAACCCTTCCTCACACTCCAGCCATCACATTTATTTTATTTATTTATTTATTAGATTTGTATGCCGCCCCTCTCCGCAGGGGCGGCATGTCATGGCTTGCCAAAGAATTAGGTGCCCCAAAACATGCCTGTGTCACCTGAGAGTGCAAAGGGCAGTGGACATCAGAACTTCGGAACACCACCAAAATCTGTGCTCCCTTTGGAGTTGCAAACAAGGTGCAAAGCAGCTCTCAAGGAGAATGCAGTGAGCACAGAATAAGCTTCCCACTTATTCACAACAGCCAAGGACAGAAGATGCACTTGGCTGTTGCAAAGAAGAGGCAGCTCTGGTTTGAGCCATGTTGACTGGTTGATCTCAGTTGACTTCAGTTGACTAATCTTACCCTATTGTGGGGTTGATTTTTTTTAAAAATGCTGATGTATGTTGATTTATTTATGGTTAGGGGTTGGAGGATAAGGAGTTATCACATAATGTGTATTATGGTTTATGAACTCTACTCATTTTTGCTGTCTGTGCTACACTATAACTGTTTTTGTATATTACCACATTTAAAAGGAGGGGAAGGGGAGAAAGGATGAAGCAAATAGTTATAGTTTATTAGATTTGTATGCCACCCCTCTCCAAAAACCCGGGGGCGGCTCACAACATAATAGTGATACAATACATTACAAACCCAATAGTAGAAAGTTAAATCAATCCTGTGATGGATTTCTTCTTCCTTCCTTCATTAGGAATCCTTTAAAATGCAGAACATGGTTAAAATGATCAACCACACTTAATCTTTTACATGTCTAAGATCAGTAGTATCTGTAATGGCATATAGCTGTTATTGGAGATAATAATAGCAAGCTGGAGTTTGCTTTAGGTTTTCCTGATTTTGCAGCTGCAACCCTATATAGAAAAGAATGTATGTATTTTTAATCCTTGTTATGTTTGGATTAGACTTCTGTCATCTAATGTTCATGGAATTTCAAAGCATTACTGCTATTTGTATAGAGGTAGACAGTTTGAAACAAGAGGATTTGAAGGATTGCTTATACTTATGCAAAAGTTCTGAAGCAGGAAGGCTTATAATAAAGAACAATTAGGTTG
Source organism: Erythrolamprus reginae (assembly GCF_031021105.1). Lineage (NCBI taxonomy): Eukaryota > Metazoa > Chordata > Lepidosauria > Squamata > Dipsadidae > Erythrolamprus > Erythrolamprus reginae. The sequence continues at coordinate 165,161,859 of NC_091952.1, read as the reverse complement.
TTGAGTACCATCAACCAGACTTTACTTTTGTCACAAACCAACATAAATTAATATGATTTCAATAATACAATTAAACTTCTAAAAGATAACTAAAATCTATGATTGCTAATAGAATGTTATAAAGTGTTATAAAACACTACCTCTCTTAAAATTATCAATATTAATACTAAGACTATGGGTTAAAACAAAACAAAAATAAAAATGTAAAAACAGATGATGATGATAAGTAGTAGTAGTAGTAGTAGTAGTAGTAGTAGTAGTAGTAGTAGTAGTTGTTGTTCTTGGTAAGCTTACCCATGCCTACACTCCTCAATTATAATTTTAATTGCTTCCAGGCAAATCTATTTGTATAACAGGCAAGATTTTTTTAAACATTGCCTCTTACAGAGATCTGAGATAATATTTTTACAAGAAAAATTAGGCGTTTCTTAAAAGTCTGATTGCTCATTCCAGCTTTACATTTTCTAATGTAGCATCTTATATTGGATGCCTTTAGCGAATAATGGTTACACTATTTTGTTTAAATTAATTTTATGTAGCATTTGGCCCTAAAGCATATTTATTTTAGGTTAGATAAAAGGTAAGCATGAGATATACCAAAGTAAATTCTCTAGTCCCTACTTATTTCTAGGATTTTTGTTAAGAATGTTAAGTAGTTGGATCTTAATGCAACTCAAAATAAGGTATGTATCCTAAGTAAAATGCTTAATCTTTGCAGATTAATTGAGCTTTAATTGTCATGAGAGTCTGAATATCCCTCTTATTCCGTAGGCTAGAAGCACACAGTTAAATCACCGAGGAAAGGTGAGGTGAGGAAAGGTGTGGAAAAGTAAAAAAAATAGACATTAAAACATGGTACAATATATAATTATATATTGCAGTATAAATATATTAGAATTGGAATTAGAATTAAAATATTATTTATTGGCCAAGCATGATTGAACCTACAAGGAATTTATCTCCAATGTATAAGCTCTCAACATACATACAAACAAAGTGATTAAATTATAAGACGCAATCATTAATCATAAGATACAAACATTTTTAACTTACTTTTCTAATGGCAGACTTCACTATCTCTGCTAAAGTGGTGTTGTTCACCCAAGCATTGCCTTTAGTATCTCTCTACAGAGTCCATTGGAATGAAGAATAGAAAAGATACATGTTAAGGCACAATATTATATTGTCAATACTTACCAGCTTCGACCAGTTAGGATAAGCCAGTAGGGACAATTTTAAATCCGTTCACTGAGTCAGTAAAAAACACCCCTGGTCGGTCCTGTCCACACCTGCCAACTTGTCCGGTCACCACTCACCCTTTCTGACTGCTCACTGATCCCTTTTAGCTATTTGCAACTCACTCTTTCCAGCCACTTGCTTGCCCCTTCCAACCACTCGCCCTGCCCACCCCTCTCTATATATGTTGCCTTCACCACATGGATCAGCTAACTGTCTCACCAGTTGCCTCACCTATTCGGTTCACCAAAGGTAAGCAATGCATGCTGCCCACTTGCCCTTTGCCTTGAGTCAGGGCACAGTGATGCACCATTCTCAAAGGCCCCTGAGCTGCCCCCCATCTCAACTTATGGAGGAATGTGACATTCCCTGGATCCAGTATTGCCCTGGAGCCTTCACCACGCACTGCCTGCTCTCCCTTTGCCAGTGACACATGCTTAACTGCAAAGCTTTGGAAGATTAGAAAATCTTCATTTACAATTTATGTGATGGCAATACAGAATCAAGGAAATCTATTGGAAATAAGTAACATTTGATTCTTCACTGATAGCACTGAAGGAACAATATTATTTCATCATTCTAGGAAAGTGCAAGGCTGCAAACACTAGATTTATATGCCGATAAAAGTATATGAGACTGGTTACAAAATCACTTTATACACAGTATATATGACTGTGTATGAAATGTGTATTCTTCAAGCTCCTTCTGCTTGATAACTCCTGATTCCCCAAAACAGCGACCGTGGACGCTTCTGAATGATGACTTCAGACACATACCAACAACAGAAACTCTCTAATGAACATTGTCAAGATCTAAAAAGATATCAAAACAATGGTGAGACTGATTTATATATACAGTAGATTACCATGCAGACTGTATCAAAATTAAATCCCACAACCTACATCCTAACATCCAATTCCCCATCATTCAAAACTAGGCATGCACACCCCAAACTACCTCACTATCTGCACTACCACTGCCACTACAATTACTACTGACCTTAGATGCAAGCTGCTTACTGCAAGAAGTCTTATAAATAAAATGCATGAATTCCTCCTTCTGTTAAATATGACCATTTTCAACATCATATTTGTCTGTGAAATGTGGCTAAGTCCATCCCTCCATGACTCCATTATCATAGAATATGACATCAAATGTAATAAGTTAACCTCACTTCTAACATGGGCAGCCTCCAGCCCATACCCTCTAATCTTTCTTGGTGACCTGAATCTACCACTTATTAAATCAGAGGTCCCCAAACTATGGCCCGGGGGCCAGATGCGGCCCGCTGAGGCAATTTATCCAGCTCGCGGCAGCACACGAGATTTTACATGGAGCCGGGCATTGGAGTTGGGGGCGGGGAGCGACGAAAGTGCGAGGCCGGCTAAAGTTTTTCTTTTTTTGAATGGCAAAGGTTTTTCTTATTCTGAATGTTGCGTGTGCGCGCGCACACTCCCCATCCCCTTGTGGGCTGGCAGGGGGATGGGGCGGAGAGGCCACAACCAAGAGGCTCAGCACCCACCCATCTGCGGTGGGCGGTGGCGGCCGCGGCTCCCTTTCCTTCTCCCACCGGCAGCCATCGCTGCCGGTTCCTTGGGTGGGAGCTGCCACTCCCTCTGGGCAGCCCAACCAGGCAGCCGTAGAAAGTGCAGAGATTATTAGAAAGTGGCAGAACCCACCCGAGGAACCTGCAGCGACTGCTGCTGGCTTGGATGGAGGCGACGGCGGTAGACATAGGCAGTGGGAGAAGGGAGACGTGGCTGCCCCCGCCCCTGCCCGTTGCGGATGTGCCGATGCCATGCCCCCCTGCCCCTGGCCTCCACAGAGAGGTAAGGAAGAGAGAAAGAGAGAACAAGAAAGAGAGAGAAAGAGTGTGAGAGAGAGATCAACAGAGAGCGAGATAGAAAGAAAGGAGAGAGAAAGTGAGAAAAAGAGTGAGCAAGAGAGGGGGAGAGAAATAGAGATAGCAAGAGAGAACAAGAGAGAGAAGGAAAGCAAGAGAGAAAGAGTGTGTGTGAGAGAGAAATCAAGTGAGAGGATCAGAGAGAAAGAAAGAAAGAGAGAGAGAGAGAAAGCAAGAGAGAGAGGGACAGAGAGAGAGAAAAAGAAAGGGAGAGATAGAGAGGGAGAGATGAAGAAGGAGAGATAGTGAGTGAGAGAGAGAAAAAATCAAGTGAGAGGGACAGAGAGAAAGAAAGAGAGAGAAAGAGATAGTCAGAGAGAGAGAGAGAGAGGGAGAAAGAAAACAAGAGAAAGTGTGAGAGAGAAAGCAAGCAAGCGAGAGAGAGGGACAGAGAGAGAGATAGAAAGGGAGAGAGGAAGAGGGAGAGATAAAGTGAGTGAGAGAGAGTAAGAAATCAATAAAGAGAGAGAGAAAGCAAGAGAGAGAAAGAGGGACAGAGAAAGAAAGCAAGAGAGAGAGAGAGAAAGAGGGAGAGATAGAGAGAGAGAGAAAGGAGGAGGGAGAGATAGAAAGAGAATGAGTGAGAGAAAGAAATCAAGAGAGAGAAAGAGGGACAGAGAGAGAAAGAAAGGAATAGAGAGAGAGAGAGGAAGAGGGAGAGATACAAAGAAAGTGAGTGAGAGAGAGAAAGAGAGAGAGTGAGAGAGAGAGAAAGAGACAGGAAAAAAAGGAGAGGAAGGAAGAGAGAGAGAAAGAAAGAAAGAAAGAAAGAAAGAAAGAAAGAGAAAACTCGGCAAGGAGTTGGGGACTTGCTCCACTTCACCTCCTCCTCCTTCCTCAAGGCGGCGGCATTAAGAAAACCGCAGGGTTTTTTTATAGTCCAGCTCTCCAACAGTCTGAGGGACAGTGAACTGGCCCCCTGTGTAAAAAGTTTGGGGACCCCTGTATTAAATGGTCCCTTCATGAATGTACAACAGAACCTATGCATTCAAACCTGTACCATGCTGTAATTAATCTGGGACTAGATCAACTAGTAACCAACAACATTAGACTCAACAACTGCCTTGATCTTATCTTCTGCAACAGCTCAAGTTCAATGTATGGACTACAAATAAAAGAACCCTTTTCCAATAGTGATCACAGCATGATAGTCTGTTGTCTCAACATACATCCTTACAAAAATCATCAACAGCTATAGCACACAAAATTATATGATACCTTAAAATTAAACCTTAAAATGTCCTACCTGTCAATGACTACTTCAGCTTCAACTGAAACAATAGATACAAACTTAATATAAAATGCTTGATTGCAAAATATTTCACTTTAGCAACAGAATGGTCAGTGCCTGATCAGTGCCTGGTATACCTGACTCTGTATTTCTTTCTCAAACCCCCCAAACTTTAACCTTAAAATGTCAACTTTGACCTCATCCCATTCCTAAGAGGTCTGTAAGGGGCATGCATAAGTGCACTAGCATGCTACTGTCCCTATCTTAAAGTTCCCATGTATTTTGTAAAATATCATGTACTCAAAACCATTCCAGTATATATGTTATATATGCATATTAATGTTTAATGTTTATAATGCATATTAATGTTTATACTTTGTATTCATATTCATGCTTGACAAAATAAATAAATAAATAAAAATAAACTAAAAATACATCATAAAAAGAAAAATTGTTGATAGATCATGTCAACTTAGTCTTTTAAAACTCCCAATTTGTACTCTTAACCAGTAAAATGTCTTTGACGTTCTTTTGGGTTATTTTGATAAACGTAATCATACTGTGCTTCAAAAGAGACATGATTTTAGTTCAGGTCAAATAAACTCAGCAAACAAAGATTGTTCAAAAGCTAAATGAAGGGGATTTGACTGCCAGAACCAATTAGAGAAGAACTATGAAGGAACAAGCCAGTGCTTCTGTTCTTCTGGACAGTCCATAAAAACAGTAGGAAAAGAGTCAGGTTAATTGTTCACAAGCGCATGTGAGAGGCACCCCTTGTATTCTGATAATTGGGCTCTTGGTTACCTAGAATTCAGTCAGCAGAACAGAGAACCGTGTTAATAGAAAACTCAAGTCATGAAAAGAGTGTAAAATTCAAAGCTTAAGTCATGAAAGGCAGGACATTTTGACATGAGAACTGACATGTGTGTTTCTGAGTTTAACTGATCTTTTTTTAAAGCAGTAAAAAAGAGCTTAATTTTGCCATTGCTTTTGTAAAGCCATTTTATGATCATTTTGACTTTGGTCTTAATCTTACTAGAATGAAGCTGGTTTTTTTTTTTTTAAATCCTTTTTACTTTTCTGGTCACTGGGTTCATTTGCTACTCTTTTCATTCCAGCTTCATTGGTTGTTGTTGGGTTCTTTTTTGAATACATTTTATTGGTTTTCAAATCTATTTTTAAAGTAACCGTTACAATAAATCTTTGAGCATTTCTACATTGTCGCAGCATTCAACTTTTCTTATGACACTAAAGCATTACATTTAATCTTATTTCATTCAACATATTTACATCTACATTTACAGTATATTTACATATAGTCTACGGATAGGGGCGGCATAGAAATCTAATAAGTAAATAAGTAAATAAGTAAATAAGTAAATAAGTAAATAAGTAAATAGGTAAATAAGTAAATAAGTAAATAAGTAAATAAGTAAATAAGCAAATAAGTAAATAAGTAAATATTTACAGTTTTCTGTGCTTTTTTAACTTTCCCTTTTCCTTTTTCTAAGTTCAATCCACTGATACAATTTTTCCCATATGTTATAATAATTCAAATCTTTTTACCCCTGTAATTCTATTCTACTTCTGTCCATTTTGGCACAGTCATATATGTTTTTTTAATTATTAGACTTACTGCAGGCACTACTGAATTTGTTCAAAATTGTGCAAATGCTATTTTGGCTGCAGTGATTATATGTAAAGCCAAATATTTGATATTTTTATTATAGTCATTTTGAAATATTCCCAAAATAAGGAGCTCTGATGTGTATTCTATTGTTATTTTGGTTATTTCCTCTAACCGTCTATATATTTTGGACCAATATCTTCTCTTTTCAAGATATAACCACCACATATGAAAGAAGATGCCTTATAGGGGTTTTTTGGGGGGCAGGGGTTGAGGTTGTTGTTTGTTTACCTGTTGTACGTGCTGATTGTTACACTTGTACTGTATGGGCCAATATTTACCTGTAGCAACAGGTAAACCAAAAAAAAACCCCACTCCAAGCCCCTCCCAAAAACCCCACACTCATTGTAAGAACCCCTCAAATGAGGAAAAGGTACATCAATCATAAGTTTCAGATCTGTAAAAGTCAATTAATCACAGTACACGTGTATAATTTACCTGTTTCTGAAAAAATAAAAATAAAAATTAATTTTTAATTTCATTTTTCATTTGTTTATGATCAATCATGTTCACATACATATTTTGAATACCTACTTCATTAGCAAACTATGTGAACATGATTGATCATAAACAAATGAATTTTTAAAATTAATTAAATTAATTAATTAACACTTACAGTAGCCAAAATCAACATTTTTACCCTGATGTTCTGTTCGGGTCTCTTTCACCCAAAACCATACATGTGTATAGTAATTACGAACAGAACAGCAGGGTTAAGAACTCTGGGGTGGATACCACCTGGACCCATTGCCTTTTTGTCTTTAATCGTTCAAGTTCTTCTAAGACATTGGCTTCTGAGACCACTGGAGCTGAATCTCTGCAGCTGGAAGCAATTATTATTATTTATTATTATTATTATTATTATTATTATTATTATTATTATTAATTAGATTTTTATGCTGCCCCTCTCCGAAGACTAGGGGCGGCTCACAACAACAATAAAGCAGTGTGACAATGTAAACAAATCTAATATAACAAAACTATAAAAACCTGGGGGAGATGTCTCAATTCCCCATGCCTGGCGATATAGGTGGGTCTTAAGTAGTTTGCAAAAGTCAAGGAGGTGGGGGCAGTTCTGATCTCTGGGGGGAGTTGATTCCAGAGGGCCGGGGCCACCACAGAGAAGGCTGTTCCCCTGGGGCCTGCCAAATGACATTGTTTAGTGGACGGGACCTGGAGAAGGCCAACTCTGTGGGACCTCATCAGCTGCTGGGACTCGTGCGGCAGAAGACAGTTCTGGAGCTATTCTGGTCCGATGCCATGTAGGGCTTTAAAGGTCATTACCAACACTTTGAATTGTGACCGGAAACTGATCAGCAGCCAATGCAAGCCACGGAGTGTTGGAGAGACATGGGCGAACGTAGGTAACCCCATGATAGCTCTCACGGCCGCATTCTGCACGATCTGAAGTTTCCGAACACTTTTCAAAGGTAGCCTCATGTAGAGAGCATTGCAGTAGTCGAACCTCGAGGTGATGAGGGCATGAGCAACTGTGAGCAATGACTCCCTGTCCAAATAGTGCCGCAACTGGCGCACCAGGTGAATCTGGGCAAACGCCCTCCTCACCACAGCTGGGAAAGATGATGTTCCAATGTTAGCTGTGGATCGAGGAGGGCGCCCAAGTTGTGGACCCTCTCCGAGGGGGGCAATAATCCCCCCCAGGGTAATGGATGGACAGATGGAATTGTCCTTGGGAGGCAAAACCCACAGCCACTCCGTCTTGTCAGGGTTGTGTTTGAGCTTGTTGACACCCATCCAGACCCCAGCAGCCTCCAGGCACTGGCACGTCACTTCCACTGCTTCGCTGACTGGACATGGGGTGGAGATGTACAACTGGGTATCATTAGAATACTGATGATACCTCACTCCATGCCCTTGGATGATCTCACCCAGTTGTTTCATGTAGATATTAAATAGCAGGGGGGAGATGACTGATTCCTGAGGCACCCCACAAGAGAGAGACCCAGGGGTCGACCTCTGACCCCCCACTAACACCAACTGCAACCGACCAGAGTGGTAGGAGGATAACCACTGAAGAACAGAGCCTCCCATTCCCAACATCCTCCAGCCGGCACAAAGGATACCATGGTCGATGGTATTGAAAGCCGCTGAGAGGTCAAGAAGCACCAGGACAGAAGACAAGCCCCTGTTGAGGGCCTGCCAGAGATCATCCATCAGCATGACCAAAGCAGTTTCTGTGCTGTAGCGGGGCCTGAATTCTGACTGTTGAGGGCCTAGATAATCGGCTTCTTTCAAGCACTGCTGGAGTTTGGAGTGCCACCACCTTCTCAACAACCTTCCCCATAAAGGGGAGGTTGGAGACTGGACGGTAGTTATTAAGCATGGCTGGGTCCAGGGAAGGCTTCTTGAGGAGGGGGGTGCACAAGTGCCTCCTTGTAAGAGGTGACATGGAGCCAGCTCCATGTCACCTCTCGGCTGGCCGAAACCAACCAAGAGGGACACGGATCCAGTAAGCAGGTGGCAGAACTCACAGCTCCAATAGCCTTGTCCACTTCATCAGGTGTCACCAAGTCAAACTCCTCCCAGACAGGTGGACAAGGGCAGGCCCCAGTCACCTCGACTGACTCATTGTCAGCCGACACTGCTATACAATTGGAGTCGAAGTCCGCCTGGATCCTAGCGACTTTATCAGCGAAAAATGAGTTAAACTTCTCAGCACTGCTCTGCAAGGGCTCCCCAACTCCCCCCTGATTCAGAAGGGAGCAGGTCACCCTAAACAGAGCAGCCGGGCAGGATTCCGGTGATGCAATCAAGGCAGCATGATACGCGCATCTTGCCACCTTGAGCGCCACTTTGTAAATCTTAATGTGAGCTCTTACAAGTGTTCGGTCGGATATAGCAATGCTATATCCACCCATAGTATTATATTGTAACCTGCCTTCTGAGTAGCTATTCAAATGGTCAGCGACCTCCTTATTCCCATCAATGTATGTATTATCTCTAGTACTAAGCTTTGTGATGCTGCAGTTTTTCTCCTTCCTATCACTAATATATCTGAAAAAGGCTTTATCCCCCTTTTCTTTATAATACTTTATAAAACCTTTCTACAGCTAGAGAAGGCAACAAATGGAAAGAAAATATCTAAGATTATAGATGATGGCCTACCTCAGTAAAGAAAAAAAAAGGAATTTAGAGAAATTTTATTTATATGATACTGTTTAGAATCCCATTCAAGGAAAACTGGAGTAGAATGATATTACAAATTACCTTTGTTTCAGTGAAAATGGAATACATCAGAAATCATTGTGAGGCTAAGATACTGTACATAATTTTAGGAATATTCTCCACCATGATGATGAAATATTCATCACCTTTTGAAAGGCAACATTTGGCCACTTTTAAAAAACTAATTCATCTCATACCTAAATACTTTACACACTTGTCTATTGCTGGCAAGTCATAGCACCATTGTTATTAATATTCAGTTTATGATAGACAAGAATATAAATGCTTAATTCTTCACGGATTTGCCAATCAGGAACCTGTACCAATTCAACATAATGCTGTTCTAAATTGTTGTATTATGTTTACACTGTAGTATCTCAATATTTTGGGTTCCATGAAAGTCTCATCTTTATTAATTTTATTTGAGACAAAGAAACAGAAATTTTCAAATATTTTTTTAAGATTCCTGTGATAATCTGTATTTCAGAGCTCCTTTATATTAAGGATAGAAACCTTCCTACCAAACAGGAGAACATCTCTTTTTCCAATCAATATAAGAACCATCATACTCTTAACTTAATTGAATGTGCTTCAATTATTGTTATTGTTATTGCAGTTGTTTTATTGCTATTTCCTCTTTTTCTTTCAGAGCCTTCATTCCCATGATAGTTTCAGGCTGTTGTCCTTCTAAACTACTTCATATTCCAATCCCTATATTCCCTTATTTTTCTTACCCCGTAATCCCTGGTATCCAGATGTTTCTGGTTGGTTTTTCTCCATTTAAATCTGTGCATCTCTGTTAATGAAGTGGACATGTTGCAGTTTGAGGTGAAACAACAGATGGCTCATCCTTTTGCTGTAGGCAAAATGTACGGTAGGCTTTTGAGCCAGAAACCTCAACAAGTACTTTTTCAACAGCTATGACTGGGAAAAGTATCTGGCATTTCCCTGAGGATTTGAAGCAGCAATCTGTTAGGTAGATAGCCTTCAAGAGAAGTGTGCTGCCTTCCACAGGCACATATGCATTCAGGATTTGACACAAAGCCTCCAAATGCCTAAAACCCAGAAGTGGGCTTTCCATCTTTATTGCCAAATGGAGTACACTTCTATTTCAGAGATTTTGGAATAATTTGACAGTTTTCTGGACACATAAAGAACCCTGGTGTAGACATTTCAAAAGATCTAAGCCCCAGAGCTCACTATGACAGCATTGCTAAAAAAGCATTAAAAGTTGTCAACCTAATTTTATGAAGTTTTGTCTCTGGTAATGTTATAATTCTAAGTAGAGCATATAAAACATTTCTCAGACCTATCCTTGAATACTGCTCATCTGCCTGGAACCCACACTGTATTTCAGACATTAATACATTAAAGAGGGTCCAGAGGTATTTTAAAAGAAGAGTATACAATGCCTTATTCCAGTAGATTTGAAATTTTAGGCCTGGATAAGCTTGAAGTACACTGTTTGCATTCTAACCTAAGCTTAGCACACAAGATCATCTACCTTAATGTCCTACCTGTTAATGACTACTTTAATTTCAATGCAATAACACTAGGGCTATCAATAGATACCAACTAAATGTAATCTGTTCTAAACTTGATTGAAGAAAATAGGACTTCCGCAATAGAGCAGTAAATGTCTGAAACCCTTTACCTGAGCCTGTTGTTAGTTTCTCTAACCCTTATTCCTTACACCTTTTACCTTAAACTTTACGGGGCCGTCTTCTGCTGCATACCTCCCAGGCACCGATTAGGGTTGGCCTCTTCCTGGTTCTGTCGGCTAGATAGTGTCAGTTGGCAGAGCCATGTGGGAGGGCCTTCTCTGTGGTGGCTCTGGCTCTCTGGAACCAATTGCCCCCCGAGATCCGTACTGCCCACACTCTCCTGGCCTTCCGGAAAGCTGTGAAAACCTGGCTCTGCTGGAAGGCCTGGGGCCATTGAGCAATACCATCCAATGCCAGCCAAGAAGAAATGAATGATTTTATTCTTAGTGGTTTTAATTGTTTTCATATTGTTTTTAATATAAATAGGAAGAGGAGGCATGGTGATACATACACCTACACTTCACTGGATGCTTTTCCAGCCTATATCTTACACCCTGACACTATATGTTCAACTGTGTTTGAGGCCTTTGTGCAGAACTTCACCTTCAATATTGCTAATGTGCCAGACACCTTTTTCTATGGATCTACTATTAGTATTTGCTGTTGTGTGCCATCTCTTAGTCTAGCTTTTTCCAGACATTGCTAGGCTCTACTAATGTCAGCTAACCCAGGTATCTATTTTTGGTACATCCATCATACATGGGCATTGTGTACATTGTGTTGAGCTTCCGGATCTTCACATCAAAAACTTTCATGTTGTCCCTGGGCTAACTTATACAGGCAAGCTATCTGATGACTAAAAGAGCATATACTGTACATAGATAGAAGTTGTTCTTCCAATTGAGCTCTCTCATTACTGCTCACCTAACTTCACCCTGATAGAATGGCTTGCAAATTTGTTCTCATTTTCTGTAATGAACACTGCATTCTTTTAGGTTGCCAGAGGGAAAATGCTACCTTAATGCCAACACAGCTTAATGCTCCCTCACGCATGGGTCTGAGAATGGATAAAGGCAATGTCTTAACACACAGCTAAAAAAGAAAAAGATAGGTTAAAAAAAAGAGAAGAAATTCAAAAGAAAAAAAAAGAAGAAAATTAAACAAGCCAAAATAAGTAAAGAAGGGAAGCGGTAACACATTACACTTATAAATAATCATTTAGCTTATTTTAAAATACATTATTAAATCTTGACATGGTACAGTATGATCGATCGTTCCAGTATTCCCAGCAGAGAGCAGGTAATTGGTAGAAAATGAATACATATCATCAATTGAACATTGTAATCCTGGGATATTCTTAATGTGGAAAAATAATATTTGCCTGGTAAATTCATAATGGTTCGCATAGTGATAAATCCCAAATAGTTAATATACACACCAAAATAATTCAACTAATTAAAGTGTAATGATTTTTTGAAACACCATATTAACAAACTTAAGGATATTAAGCCAAATAAGATAGCACTATGACAAGCTTTAAATAGGCATGAAGATCTTTATTTCCTGTTAAAGCTTTTTCTATTTCTGTTGTGTGCTGCTTATTTCAATTAGCAAGGCTGAATAGTTTAAGAAATCAATATTTTTTTCCAGTTCCTACTCTATTAGAGTATAATTATCTGATTTAAATCCAGAAAGTTCAGGTTCAGGGGAAAAATTAATGTGCATAAATTCAAAAAATTAGAAATTCACTTTATAAAAATATGCTGCAAGAAAGGATTTTTACAGTGGTAAACATTTCACTTTTCCATTGTATACTGGAATTTTTAGTAAACAAATTTAGTAAACTGATTTTTACTAAAATTGTTGACTGATCTAACAAGGGGATCTCCTTCAGAGAATGAGAAGGAGAGACTCTTATGTTGTTTCTCTTTTTGATTTCAGATCAGTAATAAATAAAATGAAAACATCTGCACCTAGCAATGTATGCAGAAACAGCTATAAAATAAGAAAGTTCGTACTTAGCTTGGAAAAAAAATCTAAAATAATACATTCAACATGCTGCCATAACAAAGTGGATTATTTTGCCATAGTTCATACCATAATCTTACCTAAGAATTAGGCACAAGTGTAGATAGGCCTGTGACAAATTAGATAGCTGAGATAATGCCTTCCAGGATTGAAATTTGTTACCTTCCATTGTAAAAAAATTTAGTGTGAGTTTCTTCAACTTTTTGGTTTGTCTTGGCTGAAGAGAAATGGTTTTGGGATACATATAAAATATATAATATAGTGTATGTGTGTATCAGGAATGAAATTCACTTACCTTCCCTACTGGTTTGCAAATATGTGTGTGCCATGGGCATGTTCACTTTGCTTGCTGTCATCTGTGCATGCATAGAGGCTGAAAATTGTCACAGAAAAGGATGTCATGATATCTGTGTGAGTGGTGGTGCTTCGCACAGTCAGCATGATCCAGAAAGAACCCACCAAATTTCTCCCCCTGGTGTGTATGTATGTGTGTTGTGTGTAACAGAACAGAATAACAAAATTCTAGAGTTGGAAGGGATCTTGGAAGTTTTCTAGATCAATCCTCTGCTCAGCCAGGAAGCTCTATACAACCTCCAAAGAATTGTTGTCCAATCTCTTCTTTAAAACTTCCATCATTTACTACTTTTGGGGACAAGTTGTTCCACTGATTAATTGTTCTAACTGTCAAGACATTTTTCCTTAGGTCTACATTGCTTCCCCCCCTGATTAGTTTCTATCCATTGCTTCTTGTCCTGACTTCAGGTGCTTTGCAGAATATGCTGACCCCCTCTTTTCTTTATATATTTTATTATCCATGTTATTATCCAGCTTTGTTGTATACGTATGTACACATGTATATACAAATAGGCAAACACGCGTATGCACACACACACAAACATACACACACACACTAATGTTAAAGTTTACAGTCTTGTGGGTCTACATTTCATTACTACATTACTGGTGTCCAGGGCCAGAGCATGCATATATGTATGTATGTATGTATGTATGTATGTATGTATGTATGTATGTATGTATGTATGACGGTCTTGGTATATTCGAGTTTCTTCCCGTGTAGGATTTAGAACTCTCTGGCAATGTTTCGACGAGGTCCCACTCATCATCTTCAGGCTGGTGTTTCTGTTCTTGTTCTAGGGCGAACACAGCGAGACCTGAGCTGCCTTCCTTCTATAAATACTGGTGGCTGGGTGTGGTTTGATGGCTCAGCAATTGCCTGCTGTGTAGAAACTTCCTGGTGAGTCAGTGGGGTAACACCTGGGGTCGTTGATGTAACTGAGGTATGCTGATTAGTTAATGGTTGTGGATTAGGCGTGATATCCTGAGTAGTTGGAGCTTGCAGGCTACTTGATTGTTTTGCAATGTATGTTCTGAGTCTGGTTTCACTTTCTATGGCTGGGATACTTTTGAGGGCTGGTTTCCAGATGTCTGGTAGGCGGGAGGTATCATCCCCCTTGTTCATATATATGAAAATTAAGAGAGGCTAGGATACATCTATTTCAGCCCTTTTCTGGCCTCATCAGCTAGCCATACCCTCACTGGGATTTGAACTTGCAGCCTTTGCCTTGTAAGGCAGAGAATAAACCTCTAGGCTACATTATATATAAATATATAAAATTCCAGTAATATAATCACATCATACAATGGTATATTTATTATGCATTGTTAATATCACTATTATGTCCAGGAGAAAGCCAAGGGCAGCCTTTACAATAAACATATTGACAGTTAACTGCATAGGGCAAATTTGCTTTTACCAACCTTTTTACCTGATAGTTTATTTGCTATATGTTGAAACAATATCTGAATTTTTAACTATATAAAACAGTGGGTTTTTAGGCTTTTATAGGATAAAAGTAACATTCTGAGAGTATCCCAAAGTAGGATTAAGGGAAAAGTGAACTTGCAATTCTGTATCTGATTAAAAGTCAGCTACTCTGAGTATATTTGCTCTATATTTTCTGAGTTACTAGTTATTTGTTATTTTTTTTTAATTTAAGAAGTAACAAAGGAAGAAAACAAGATAAATATACATACACTCATGCCGTAAGTGGACTAATTTAAATTTATAAACACCTTTCAAATGTAGCCTTATATATAATACATGGTGATAAACAAGCTGGATATAGTGCCTCTCAGAGTGCTAGGTATATGTGTGTAAAAAACATGAGTGGGTGGCAGGTGAGAGAAGGAATGAAGTAAATGCTTGGATGCTCTTACACATTAAAACAAAATGATGGTTTTCTTCCTGGCAAACACATGCACGCACACACACACACACACACACACACATGATCATGCCATTAGAAAAAAAGTTTTAACATAGTCTTCTATGACCTGGGTCCTTTCATGATCAAAATGCATGCTCTTAGTCACTGAAAATATGAGAACTTTTAATTTTTATTTCTCCTTCTCCATCTTTCTCTCTCCTTGCATTCAATTATCTCCTCTACCCTTTCTGCCTTTATATGTGTGTGTGTTTGTGTGTATGTCTCTCTCAATGTATTAGAATCATATCTGCAAAGCTTATACCTTCGTTGGAAAATAAAGACCAAGGGACAACTTTGCCAGATACCATTGAAATAAAAAAAAGAATATTCTGCCCATTTGGTAGCAGTAGAAGATTCTTTCTGATATGTGCATGATCGTTGGCAGATTTTTACACCTAAATTCATATCTGGTTATGGGATGCTGTAAGAACATCCTACAACCAGACAATTTGCTAGCTCCAGCATGAAATCAGTCACAGCTTGAAAGAAAGAAAACCTGTTGTGAGAATATCAACAGCAGTTCATCATAGAGCTCAACAAAGAAAACTGTCAGGTCCAAAAAAGAAAAATTAGCAACTCCATCAGGATTTTGGAAACAGAGCATGGCTCAAAATGCTGCTATGAGAAGAGAGGAAGAGAAAGAGACACAGAGGCTGAGCTATCTATTCAAGTTCAAAGAAATTTTGGCAACTCCTGAGATTTGCATTCCAAATAAAGGACTGTCCATCACTGGGCACAGTTAGGACAGCAGAGAAATTCTTCTTTCCAAGATATGTGAACATCCAAGGCCAAAAACATTAGCATGAAAGGGCCTTGCACTCAGGACACATTGAAGGACTAACAATGAAAGGATTTGCTAAACAAATTGGCAACAAATTCTGATAGTTATCAACCACACAGTACATATTTCTCAAAGTTGAAACACCTGGCACACCACTACATAATTTGAGAGGTTTTTTGATAACTAAAGCACTTTTTATTCCTGAATTATAATGGGCTCTATGTGTGTGTATGCATGTGATAACTTCTTCTCTTTGTCTCTCTATGTGTTTCTGGGGTAAATATTTGTGGGGTAAGGGCCCATCAGTTATAGAAAACAGCAGATATGCCTTATGGTTTTTGTTTGCTGGCTTGCTAACTTGCTCTCAAAAATATAATTTGCATAAAAGATATACTGCCATATAGGTAGTAGATGGTGTTAGGTAGCTGTTACCTAAGTACAGTGGTACCTCATCTTACGAACGCCTCTTCTAACGAACTTTTCGAGATACGAACCCGGTGTTTAAGATTTTTTTGCCTCTTCGAACTATTTTCACCTTATGAACCCAAGCCGCTGCTGCTGGGATGAAGGGGTTTCTTTTTTTCCCCTTTTTTTGAAGAAAGAAAAGGGAGGGGCGGCTTGGAGGGGGAAAGAGTTTGCAGAGAACAGCGTGCTTGCAGAGGCACTGAAAGGGTGTCTTTTGAAGAAAGAAAAGGGAGGGGCGGCTTGGAGGGGGAAAGACTTTGCATTAACAAAAGTAGGAGAACAGTGTGCTTGCAGAGGCACTGAAAGGGTGTCTTTTGAAGAAGGAAAAGGGAGGGGCGGCTTGGAGGGGAAAAGACTTTGCAGAGAACAGCGTGCTTGCAGAGGCACTGAAAGGGTGTCTTTTGAAGAATGAAAAGGGAGGGGCGCCTCCCTTGCCTTTCTTCCTTCCCACTCACCCTTTAGCCTAGCCTTGCTACTTCCACCCGCCCCCTTTAGCTGCTCCTCCCTGCCCTCTGTTCGCCTCCCTTCTAAAGTTTGGGATTTTTCTGAAGGATTTGCACGCATTATTTGCTTTTACATTGATTCCTATGGGAAACATTGTTTCGTCTTATGAACTTTTCACCTTATGAACCTCCTCCTGGAACCAAATAAGTTCGTATCATGAGGTACCACTGTAATTCTGACTACTTTCCACCATGATTTACTGGTAGAAATTTTTATTCTGAGAAAGAGAATGGTGACCAGCATTTTATTCTGGGTTGGTGGGGTTCAGGACAGGAGGCAATAAAAGAACAAATTGCACAAATTGGATATAGATACTGCACTAACATCAGGAAATGCTGATACTCTACTTGGCAACTGTCCACAGAAAATATGTGCCTTCTTATAGCCGCATATCACATTTCACTTTCTATGAAATGAAAATTAAAAACAAGAGTGGACAAAGACAGGACCAGAACTAAGTTTAATTAAATTTAAATGTTAATGTCATTAAATTAATTAAATGCATTTTAAGATTGTTGCTTCCCATGTATTGAATCATTTCCCCCTTCCATCACATTACACAATTTAATTTGGTGACAATTTTGGGAAGTCCTGTGACTTAGGCAATTCTGATTCAAAACAATAATAACACACCTTTGCCTTTGAATATTTCCTTCACTAAATTGCCTCTGGAGAAAATGATCGAGATGACAGCATGTATCCAATAGCTCACACCTCATTGGATTGTCAGTTTGGGAAGGGGGGAAATTTAATTGACTCTTTTGTCTGAAATTTCAACTTTATAGAACCAGTCTCTGGTTTGGAATGTGACAATAGTAATAACACTTCCCCCTCTCATTATATACAGTTCCAGCAGTATGCAGAAGTGACAGAAGTGGGGAAAAGCTCATTCTATTTTTTGCTTTCACACTAGGCAAGTGTTAAAATATTAATTACTTTTTTACTTCATTAAATACTCATTTCACTCTAATCTGGATTCTTTGTGTAGATGCTTGTTAACAGGTGAATGGCTGAGACACTTCATTTCCACATTCCAGCTGAGTTTATGTTGAAATTTTGTGGGCTAGTAGATACTTCAAGATGTGCAAAGGGGGGCTCAGAGCAGCAGAACTTTTGAGTTTCCCCACTTGTGTGGGGAATACTTTGTGCAGGACAGAACACTCAAAAACCCTGTTTGGACCAGATCCAATGTGCTCTGCAAGCTGTTCTGGGTGGAGAGGGATTTTTTAATTTTCAGGGACATTGCCATTAATCTACCGGCTGAACAAATCTCCATGAAACTCTTTGGAGCTGCCAAATTACAAAGATTACAAAGTCCAAAAGCATACCAGCAACTTTGAAAAGCAGCACAGGACTGTCATCTGGCTGGTTTCACACCAAACTGTCCTATGGCAAGAAGGGACTTTATGCCTCCTGATTGATTTTCCTGCCAGGGTCAGCGACTCCTCTGTGGGTCTAATTAGAAGTTATTAGAGTCATGAAAACTGCTAATATTATTTTATTACCCTCTCCGCTTTTTAACAGCTGGCTAGATTCACTGCCCAACATGAGAACAGCAGTCTTTGCATTGCCCAACTTTGTCTCATAAAGCACCTTTTGGTTGAAGAGGTGTGTAAAACAATCTGTAGAGCAATGACATCACACAACACAATTTTCCCTAATATATTTCGAGGAGAGACTGGGGACAATTTAAAGGGATGAAAGCTGCCTATCTACATTTCTTATAGGGAAATTTCAGATAGCATGCCAAACTTATTAACAAAGCATGAACAAACCTAGATAGAAAGGATAAAATGATGTGGAGTAAGTAGTTTTGGTGTAATTAAGATTTAATTCCTTTTTTTTTCTCCTGGCTTTCAATCATTTTGCCTATTATTACTTCTCATCTTTATCCTGAACTTTACATACAGTTGCTCACTCCAGAAGGAATAGTATGAGAGACATTTTCTGGGTGGCAAGTAACTGCAACGTACTTGATTAAATGTCTCCCCAAAAAATGGGGGAAAGTATTATTGTTTCTAACGGGAGTATCCATTTTGTAGTTAGATAAAGGAAAATCAGTAATATATTTCTTTTCTCATTCACTCCAGCAGTCATATCTCCAGTTTTAGAATAGCTTAGTTTCTTGGCTACTAACTAATGTAAGAAACCCTAACTTCCAAAACAAGAAATTCACCACAGATTGGAATACTACATCCTATTCTGATCATCACAATATAAAAGAAGTGTTGAGTCCCTGGAAAAAGTACAGAGCAGGGCAACAAAGATGATTATAGGGTTAGAGACTGAGACATATAAATAAGAATGGCAAGAATTGGGTTTGGGCAAGAATTAGTGAAAAGAAGGACCAGGGGTGACATGAGGGTAATGTTCCAATATTTGAGGGGCTCCCACAAAGTCAAACTACTTTCCAAAGGACCAAAAGGCATGATGAGAAACAATGGATGGAATCTAATCAAGGAAGCAGCCTAGCAGAAAAGAGAAATTTCCTAATGGCGAGAGCAATCAAACAATGGATTAGCTTGCCTTCAGAAGTTGTGGAGAGTTTCAAAAAGAGGCTTGACAACCATTTATCTGAAATTGTATAGGGTCTCCTGCTCAAGCAAGGGTTGGACTAGAAGATTTCCAAGGTCCTTTCCTACTTTACTATTTATGTTCTAGATTCCCCCACACCCTATACATTCAAATTATTATTTTGTTACAAAAGGAGATAACATCTAATAATGTGATACACAAGAGAAATTTCTCCTGAAATGGAAAACAGTAAAGAATGATGACAGATGGTGGCTATTGCTTGAAGAACTTATCTGATAAAGACTTGTCAGCAGCAGGAAAAATAATTCAATCTTTAATGTTGAACAAATGAATAAACAGCTGTTCATACACCATTCTGCATATATTACTTATGGGAACACAGATATCAAAGGCCATTAAAGTTGCTCACTGTTACTTTAGCGCACCATGATTTCTTTCACAACAGTAATAGACCATGATCCATATGCCAGAAAAAAGCATATTCAGCTCTATCCAGACTTTACATCATCCCTCCTACTTTTTATATCCTTCCTTTGTTTACTTATATGTTACTCTTTTATCCATTTTTCTTTTTGTTGTTGTTGTTGTTGTTTAAATATTAAAAAAACATGTTTAATGCAAACAAATAAATACCTCCTACTGAAAAGCCACAACTACAAAAAACAGAGTCGAAACAAAATTCAACATAAGCAAACATGCAGTAAGAGACCACCTGTCTGAACTTAGCAAATGCAAATCACCAGGACCAGATGGACTATACCCCAGAGTCCTAAAGGAACTAGCAGACATTATTTTATAACCACTGCACCATATCTTCCAAAAATCCTGGAACATGCTGCGCCTCGCTGAGGAATCGGGGAAACTGGAAACCAGCTGATGTGGTCCCCATCTACAAAAAAGGAAAAAAACAAAACAAAAACCAGACCTAGGTAACTACAGACCAATCAGCTAAACATTAATACCTGGGGAAACACTAGAAAAAATAATTAAGAAATAGATCTGCCACCACATAGAAATAAGCAAAGTAATAACCAACAGCCAACTTGGTTTTGTTAAGAACAAATTATGTCAAACCAATCTCATGTCATTCTTCAATACTGTGATCAAATTAATAGACCAGCAAAATGCAGTGGACTTAGTATACTTGGATTTCAGCAAAGCATTTGACAAAGTGGACCATAATCTACTTCTCCACAAGCAAAAAAAAAAGGTATCAACAACTGGCTGACCAATCGTACCTAATGAGTAGTCCTCAAGGGGTCCACGTCCACATGGAGAGAAGTAAGCAGTGGAGTAACACAAGTTATATCTTAGGCCCAGTAATATATCTTCATTAATGACCTTGATAAGGGAATAGAAGGGGAACTAACCAAATTTGCAGATGACACCAAGCTAGTGGGAATAGCCAATACTCCACAGGACAGACTCAGGATCCAAATGGATCTTGACAGATTTAGAATGAGTCTGCTGATCTGGGGGAAAAAATTATCCGACTTAAAGTTGACTCAGTCTTCCATCCTTCTAAGGTTGGTAAAACAGGACCTAAATTGTTAGGGTCTTAATGCTGATTCTGTAAACCGCTTAAAGAGAGCTGAAAAAAAAATATAAAGCAGCTACAATCTGTTTGGATGAGCTTTGGTTACTTTGATGCCCAGATCTTTCATTCTCTACGCCAAAAAAAAGTGTACAGTAATCACTAAACACCTTTTCTGATTTAAAAGGAACACGTGAGGAAAGGAGATCTATCCCACAGAACAATCTCTCTCACTAAATGTGGAGATGACCTCTGAGACTAGTTTCCAATATTGATAATAATCACATGGGGCTGCTAACTACTTACCTAGCTAAAAATGCAAACAGAATAAAAAAACAAAAAGAAGGATCCTGCTTCAGTGGAAAAGACTCTAAATGTTAGTCTTACCTGCCAGGGCAATCTATTATAAAATGTTTTCCTCCACCATAAGAACATGAGGATGCTTAACATCTTCTATGATTATCAGTTCCCATATTTTGTCCTTTAGCATCCATTACCTAAGGCACAGGTGACAAACTCATTGCCATCATGTTACATTTTGCAATGTTTTTCCCATTCATGGAGTTGGTGTGGGCATGGCTTGCACACAGGGATGGGCTACCGCCCGGATGGGACAGGAAAAGCAGTGGGGTAGTGAAAATAGATCTCCACCCCAGAGCACCCAATTAGCACTGACAGATGTTGAACGAAAATGCAGGGCGTCCTGCATAAGCCATGCCCACAGTGACGCATCTCGCCGGTGGGCGGCCAGTTTGACACCCCTGACCTAAGGTCAACATCTTGGGTAAGTAAAATTTACTATTGGTACTTTAAATTATAATTATCATTGAAATATGGGTTCTCTACTCTCAGCATTTGCAACTTAATTTCACTCATTTTTCCCGGAATCAATAGTTTTGTCTAAGGACTTGTGTTTTCTGGTTGCCGTAATTTTTATTTCTGGGGCAAAAGGAAAGCAAATAGTCTCCTTACAATGTAATTGAAGTGCTGTGTTACCTTGATCTGGTTTATAAAGAGAAATAAGTACTTTTAAAAATATAGAGTGATTCATCCAATGATGAATGCAGCATCCTTCCCGCACTCTGCTCTGTTTTACTAAAATAGTCTTCCTTCCTGGTCTTACATTCATTTGAAAGAATATGGGATATGAAGTTATTTGCCTTTATTATGACAGCTGCTCCATTTTGCTAATATGTGCATGCATAAAAACAACTATACTTCTGTACTTGCAAAGGGAATAGAAGTATTCTACTATATATTCAGAGAGGATAGAATAAGACAAGGAACTTTTTTCTTATTTAATTGATTATTTATTTACAACATTTATATAGCTGCCCATCTCATATCAAATGTCATCTTAAACATTGCCCATAAAATCATATGCAATAATATCCTTCCTGTCAACAACTACAGTATTCCCTCGATTTTCGCGGGTTCGAACTTCGCGGAAAGTCTATACCACGGTTTTTCAAAAATATTATTTAAAAAATACTTTGCGGGGTTTTTCCCTATACCAGGATTTTTCCCACCCAATGACTTCATATGTCATCGCCAAACTTTCGTCTGCCTTTAATAAATATTTTTTTAATAAACTTTAATAAATAAACATGAGTAATAATCTGAATGGTTGCTAAGGGAATGGAAAATTGCAATTTAGGGGTTTAAAGTGTTAAGGGATGGCTTGTGATACTGTTCATAGCCAAAAATAGTGTCTTTACTTCCGCATCTCTACTTCGTGGAAATTCAGCTTTCGCGGGCGGTCTCGGAACGCATCCCCCGCGAAAAGCAAGGGAACACTGTACTCAGCTTCAACCACAACAATACACAGGCACACAACAGAAACAAACTCAAATAAACCATTCCAAACTCGACTGTAGGAAATATGACTTTAGCAACCAAGTAGTTAATGCACTCACTTCCTGACTCTGTAGTACCATCACCAAACCCCCAAAACTTTATCTTAGACTATTGACCTCACCCAATTCCTAAGAGGTCAGTAAGGGGCATGCATAAGTGCACTGTGTGCCTACCACTCCTGTCCTAATGTTTCTCTATTATTGGTACCAATATCATGTATATAAATATTGCTATATCTTCGTATACTATCAATACGTACTTGACAAAATAAATAAACAAACAAACAAATAAATAAATAACAAATAAATAAATAAATAAATAAATAAACAAACAAATAAACAAATAAACAAACAAATAAACAAACAAACAAACAAACAAACAAACAAACAAACTCTGGGTAGCTTTCAATCAACAATTAAATCCATAGATAGTTTTTTAAAAATCCTGGGACCAGCAGTGGGTTGCCCCCCATTCGGGACAGTTCTTAGAACCAGTAGCTCGGTGGCAATAGGTTCTGCCCATCCCCCCATGATGCTTCTGCAGATGTGCAGAAGATTCTGTGCATAAACATTGCATGTGTGCCTGAGTGTGCATGTGAACCGCTAGCAAAATTATTTAGAACCTACCACTGCCTGGCACCATAATAAATTTTAACAAGCAACCCATCATAAAACCATCATTGATTTCATTCTATCCCAGTGCTTGGGTGAAAAGTCAGGTCTTAAATGTTATTTAGAAGGCTAAGAATATCAGAACCTGGCAAACTTCAGAGGGACTGATATTGTATATCAGAGGCTGTCACAGAAAAGCCAAACTTCTTCGAACCCATGAGATGGCAATGCTTAAGGGAAGGAACTCGGAGCATGTCAGTCCTATCCAGGGGTGGATTGCACACAGCTTCAGTTCTCTTGTGTGTGCACGCTCTCATCCCAGCATGTATTTGGTTCTGCGCATGCACAGGAAGCAGAAACACGCTAAAATCTCACAAGAGGATGTGGGCGTGTTGAATATTTATGTGATATTTTTGTTTCTGCACATGTGCAGAAGCAAAAGATCACTGAAATCTCATGCACACACATGTCCCCACACAAGATTTTGCTTCTGCATATGCGCACAAAGCAAAAATATGCTGGGATGCGCACATGCGCACACAAGAGAACTGAAGCTGCACATGCAGTGTATTGTGTGCTACCGTACCGATAGCAACCCACTACTGGTCCCTTCACATATGTTAGAATGGGTGATTCTTAAGAAGAAGCATTTCTGCAGATAATTTGACCCTGTTCCATATAACCAGCGCCTTTAATTGCGCCTGAAATTTATGATAAATCTATGGGCGTCTATTACTGTGTACTCCATCACATTTTAAACTAGTTATAGATTATAGGTTTTTTTAAAGGGATTCCTCAACAGTAATCTATAAGTGAAGTGACCAAGGCATGAGCAAGGTCTCCTGGAAGTGGTGCTGCATGTGGATGGTATACCCTTTTTGCACAATAGTAAATAAAATTACCATTGTTTTCCTTTATAGGTTTTGTCTTGCAATTTTTTCAAACCATGCAATGAATACCACACAAATATTTTGGATCCATGCACATCAGTAAGAACACTAATAAAATGTCACCACCATGTTTTTGTCTCCCACTTTCTTCCTTTTTACTAGAGACATCTAGTAGATGATTTCCTCAATCTAAACAAGCACCTTGATGCAGATATATCTTGCAACACAGCATAACTTGCTTCATCCATTACTAATTATGTTGCAGCTCTTCTTAAAAAGTTACTAATGTCTACAGTTTATAGGTCATGTCCACAACTTATTTAAATAATTACCCTGCAGATTTAGCAAAAACTCCAAACAAATTCCTAGCTTAATTTTTTAAATACTGTATGTTAATAAATCAGAATTTATTCGTTCTTATGCAACAATCTTCACTGCTGACCTAGGTATGCAGGTTTTGAAATAAATATTCAGTTTGTTTTTAAAAGAAACCAGAGAAACATAACCACAGTTAATATAATCCAATTTGCACATACTAAAGAACTACACTTCTCATTCAGAACTCATTGCCAATACTATTGATTCTTAGGTAAGTGGGTACAATGGAATAAAGAATGTGTCTCATTGTTAAGGATGTTTACAAATTTGTCTTGATATTCTTTAAACTTCATTTTAGATTTTGCAATTGCAAATTAGCTGAGTGAGACAGATGCATTCAGTATTCTCAGCTTCTTTGTTTCTAAATGATCCAGCTGTCCCAATCACTGTGTGAACAACTGAACAATTCTATCTTTCTGTCTCCTATATATATATATATTCTACTTTAGAAATGTACCTTAATTAATTAATAAAAACAATGAAAAAGATAACTGCATTGTTAGCAGGTGAGTAACTGTCTTAGTATACCATGAGCAATACCTTGTTTGAAGATGTCAGAGGACAATCCTCTATCATAGGGAACATTTATTTGTTTTAGCAATAGCACTTAGACTTATATATTGTTTTACACCCCTCTCTAAGCAGTTCACAGAGTCAGCATATTGCCCCACAACAATCTGGTTTCTCATTTTTCTAACCTCGAAAGGATAGAAGGCAGAGTCAAACCTGAGCCGGTGACAATTGAACTGCCAAAATGCTGGCAGCCAGCAGCCAGAAGAAATAACCTACAGTACTGTATTGTGCCACCACGGCCCTAAGGATTTTAAGGGTGCTTTGTCTAACCTACACTTGATTTTAAAATATAAAGTATAAGAAGGTTGGAAGGGTATCAATCCAAACACTGCAAATGTTGCTTTTGCATAATCTGTTGTTGAGGTGTGGTATCTACCCAGTGAAGGGCTACCCAAATTTTTACTACCATACTGTGGGCATGGCTTATGCAGAATACCCTACGTTTTCTTTCAACATCTTTCAGTGCAAATTGGGTGGCTCTGGGGTGGAGCTCCATTTTTGCTACCCCACTGCATTCCCCCTCGTCCGGGCAGCAGCCCACCCCTGTATCTACTGGTTTTGTTAAGCTGTTATTTATTAAAATCATGTTTTATCAAATCAATCAGCAGGTAAGCAACATTTACAAATTACCATAGCTGACGTTACACAATATCTTAAGTATTGTGGCTTAGGACAAGATAATGATCTCAGCTCTTTGATGTGTGTGTGAGAGAGAGATAAATACGTAAAGTGCAGTTATTTTTGAACATGAATCATTTAAAGCTGTTTAATTCCTGTTTTAATAGAACATTCTATATTTGTTCAAGCATAGCATAGACCCACTGCATGAATGCCACACTTACTAAAAACATGCCTTTCCTAAATCATTATATATCTGTACACAAAAAGTTGATAATGGAAAATGTGCAACAATAGCATGAAAGATAAAAGCTCAATAAAATACATATTCTGTTACAAAAGTACTGCCTACAGAGATAGTGATCAAACATTTGAGTTGTTAGGATACAAGATGGTAATGTAACTTGTAAAAATGAAAGAATGCCATTTGTGAAGACCTAGACAGTGTTTGCTCTTAAATCACAAAGAATTTCTTCTAGCCAATCTACTTCATTGACAGCAGTTTGAGGGCAGTCCAGAGAAAATACTTTATTCAAATAAAATATGTCATTGAATTATGATAACAGCGCTTTGTATTTGTTTGGCTATAAACCATGGCAATACTAAAATATTGGCCCAAAATAAAATGCACAAATAGTACTTGGGTACCTATTTTGTGGTTCTGACTGCAAGTCATGAGAAAAAACATCAATAAATCTAACTAGAGTACAGTTTATCAACATCTATGAGGCATTTAAAATTACCATATTTTTTAGGTGTATAAGACACACCGGTGTATAAGACACATCTAGATTTTAGAGGAGGATAAAAAAGAAAAAAAGCATTCTGAACTAAATTGTGTAGTATTATATTGTTTAATAAAATACCAGTGTAGCAGAATACCTTTCACAACAATGTATACTTTTTAAAACCATATACACATTTTAAAACCATGTACACTTGTTACAAACTTCAAACTTGACAGCTTCAACTCCCAGAATTCCTCCACCAGTCATGCTACCCCTAACTCAGGGGTCTTCAAGCTTGATAGCTTTAAGACTAATGGACTGCAACTCCCAGAATTCTTCCACCAGTCATGCTACCTTAGGAATGGGAGTTGAAGTCTACAAGCTTTAAACTTGCCAAGTTTGAAGACCTTTGCATTTCTGACCCCTAACTCAGGGGTCTTGACTGCTTTAAGACTAGTGGACTTCAACTCCCAGAATTCCTCTACAAGTCAGGCTTCTCCCAGGCCAGGAGCACAACTCTCTGATGCTTCCCAGCTGCTGCCATGCGCCCCGCCTAACCTGCCTGGCAGCGGGCATCTCTCCCCACTTCTTCTGAGCTTATCCTCTGGTATAAGTTTCCTGGTTTTACAGCAGCCGAACAGGATTGACTTCTCTCCTGTGCTCCAAGTTCCAGGTTTCTCTGAACTCTGTCAGGGTTCCATCCCATGGCTCTGGTTTTAGCCGCTGCTACAGGGACCTCAAAAAACATGGTGCCGGTGTGAGCGATGGCTCTGCCCCTTCAAGGCCTATTTGCCAACCTCCTCAGCCTCACAATTTGTTGGCAGTGGTGATGGCAGGAGCCTGGGGCATGGATGTGACATTACCAGTGCTGCTGCTCCTTGGAAGGAAGCTACTAGAGCCACCTCAGCAGTTGCCACCGCCACCTCCATTGGGATCTGCTAACTTGGGTGGTGCACCTGCCTTGTCTCTGCCAGCTGGAGGCTCCAAGCAGCCACCTGGAAAGTGACACTTTGTTGCTGGTGTGGGGCGGAACCTCCAGGTGCACCTTGAGAGGAGGCTCCTATCAGGATTCCTTGCATATGGCTCCGGAGAAGTGGGCAGGGGGTCTCCTTGGCACACTGTGCATCCAGCCACTGGAGGAGGCCCATGGAGCTGCCCTGATCATCTAGCAGGAGGGGACTTGGCTCCATTAGCCCCTACCCCAATCTTCTGCCTTCAGGGGCATCCCCGGGGTTGAGTTGCCGTCCTCCTGCCAAGGGCTGCCAGGCAGCCTCGGCAACATTCAGTGTATAAGATGCACCCAGTTTTGATGCACTTTTCTGAAGTAAAAAGGTGTGTCTTATACACTGAAAAATATGGCAGTCTATCCAACTCTAGATGGAATAATTTAGTCTACCAGACGATGGCAGCAAAGAGATAAAACTGTTTGTTTCTATCTACTGGTTCTCTAGAGTTTTGCAGCTCAATTTTTGTTATCCAGTCTAGTTTCAGATTATTCAAGAAAGTAAAATATCTTCTGCTTACAGATTTATTGCCACAGGGTATAAACTCTATATAATACATGCTTGAGAAAGAAAACGGTACAATTCTTTGCATCTTCACATTAGAGTACACAACGTCTTGCTGAGGTGCCCCTGCTACTCCGTGTTGACTATGATGGACTAGATGGAGAAATGGTTCAAAGGAGCATTCACAGGTTCACAGGTTTCTGAATTGCAAGGAAGCTTTTAAAAACAACTACTGTAGACCAATTCAAGACTTAAATTAGCAGTGTTTTAGCAATGATAGCTAAATGGATCTTCCATTTCTAGAAGCATGACTCTGAATAATAGATGGCAAAGAAAAATGAGGGTTGTTTCTCTTAATTGATTCCTGAAGATATCTTGCTAACCATTTTTTAAAATGATGTTTGAATAGCTTGAAAAGGATTCTGTGTATCTTTAGTTTGTTTATTTATTTATTTGTTTGTTTGTTTGTTTGTTCTTATAACCCTACTGTAGTTTTCATCCACTGCATAAACCTGGCTGTCCTATGGCTTTAAAGAGAGAGAGCTCAGAAAGGAACTTCAGGCTTTACTGCAGCACTGAACTTTTCTTTTTTCTTCTAAAATGCCATTTTATGTTTTAAAAGCCTCATTATTTTCAAATAGGCAGTGAGACAAACATGCCTTGAGAAGAAACGAGTTCATGACTGCCACAAAATGTTGGAAGTCAGCATGGTAATGAGTCAATTTCAGTGAAAATGTTCTCATTAATGTTCGCTTTTTGCTTACTCCCAACTGATTCATGGATGCTTTGAATAAATAAAAAGAAGAAAGGGTGGGAGGAAACCAAGGAAGTGGCAAAAGGGATGAAATCAGAGGGATAAGGATTTGGCATTGCTCCCTCACCCAATTAAATTATCTATTCCTGTTTTCAGCAAAAAAAATTCCAAATCTACAAATAATGTTGAACTCAGCAAATGTTGTAAGAAATTACTTTTGCTAGGTTTGGTATGGCTTAACTTGGCTTGGCATAGCTTGGTTTGGTTTGGTTTATTTTTTTTTTCAATATATTTTTATTAATTTTCTTAAAATAGACAAAACTGACAAACATACATTTAACATAAAAGTGGGGTTGTATCTTCCCCGCTTATTCTAGAAGTAAAATTTCAATACAGAAAAAAGAATACATTCAAAAAAAATGCATAAGTTCAACTTATTACTTTAAATGAAAACAAGAAATTTGTTTTATCTTATGTAGTAAATCTTCATGCATAAACTAATTCTAACATAACTCTTAAATCATATCAATGCTAATTCTTACGTAACTTTTAAGTCATATCACTGCTAATACAGTTCTCTTATTTATTTATTTATTTATTTATTATTTTAATATTTCTTCTTGTTTATCCATATATACACTTTGTTCCATATCTCATAATATTCTGTTTCTTCTTGATCTTTTAACCGTCTTGTCATCAAGGACCCGGATTGTGGGGGCAATAGCCTAGCTCTGTTAAAAAAGTGCTATTGCTAACATGTTGTAAGCCGCCCTGAGTCTAAGGAGAAGGGCGGCATAAAAATCAAATAAATAAATAAATAAATATCCATTTCAGCGCAATCTAATATTTTCTTGGTTTGGTTTGGTTTATATGTACTGCACATTATGGAAACCAAGACTTTATAGAAAAAATGGTAGCATTAACCCACATTATTTTTTTTCAACTTTCAATAGGAGAATGGTAAACATAATTCAGCAGTACATGTAGTCTTCAACTTATGACCACAATTAAGCTCAATATTTCTGCTGTCATGCTACACTTTATGACCTTTTTTTGCCAATATTGTTAAATGATTTGCTGCAGTTGATAAGTTAGTAACCCGGTTATTGAATCAATCTGGTTTTCCCATTAACTTGCTTGTGAGAAGGTCACAAAAGGTGATGACATGACTTTGGGACACAGCAATGGTCATAAATATGAACCAGTTGCCAAGCATATGAATTTTGATCACTGATCATGGGGATGCTACAAGGGTTGTAACTCTGAAAAATAGTCATAAGTTACTTTGTTTAGTCCCAGATTGTAATTAGACATTGAAATCCCATCACTGAAATGATAGATAACCACTGATGGTAGGTATAGAAAGTGCTAAACTAGGAACTTCTGGGGTGGAGTCATGGCGAGCGGGTGAAGGAGAGCAGGGCTCTGTTCCCTGAACCTGAAGTCCTGGTGATCGGAAGCCCATACCATGGTGGATCAACCACAGAGAGGTAGATGAACAAGTAAAGTACCCAGAAAACATCAAGGTGAAAGGCAATCACCCAATAAGAAGAGGGGGAAATTTTGCAACTCCAAAGTGGGAAGTATGGTCATCGTCATGATGGCCATGACAGCTCAAGCAACAGAGGAAGACATGAGATTTATGAGAACACCAGTGAAGGGTTGCCTGTCGCTGGGGCTACCGGTGCAGTCCCGGAGGCCGGCATGGGTGTGTGGGCAGGCGGTGGGTGGCTATGAGTTCATCAGCATAAGATTCAGCATCTGTGCATGTGCCGGAAGCAAAATCTCATGTGAGGATATGCACATGAGCGAGATTTCAGCAATTTTTGCCGATATGCACAGAAGCAAAAGATTGACGAAAATCTCCGAAACCTCACTCACATGAGATTTTGTTTTTGGTGCATGCTCACAAGTCAAATCTCGCACAGGGGCACACACATTCTGTCAGGGACAAACAGCTGGGTGTGCATCCGAATTTTTCAAACTGGGACTGTGCACCAGTCCATTCATGAACAGCCCACTACTAGAGACAACCAATCCAGAGGGGGATTTTGTCTCCCTGGTTTAGAAATATATCACCAATCGGCAATTTGGATAAAAGGATGGATTGTGCTCAGTAATGAAATAACTCTAACATTGCAGGGATATAACATTCAGCAAGGTTGGCATGCCCATTTATGGGAAAAGAAGAATGGCAAATACACAATTTTACACCTTATAGGGGGTACAATACTACATAGAGGAAAATTAGAAGCAAATATTATGTGAAGATACCTCAATGGTTATCTATAATGGAAGCCTTCATTTATCCCAATATATCAAAAAGATCAAAATTGAGGACTTATGAAGAGTTATTAGATAAAAAAGGAAATTCAACACT
The DNA here is from genome assembly GCF_031021105.1 of Erythrolamprus reginae. NCBI lineage: Eukaryota > Metazoa > Chordata > Lepidosauria > Squamata > Dipsadidae > Erythrolamprus > Erythrolamprus reginae. The sequence continues at coordinate 165,130,640 of NC_091952.1, read as the reverse complement.
AGACAAAAAATTAGTTAAAGAAGGGAAACACATCGATTGGTTACCATATCTCCAACTTTAGAGTAGGTACAAAAAAGATTTGGAAGAATTCGGTATAAATATAAAACAAAATTTAATAGAGAAAATTTTAGTGGGATCTTATAGTAAATTTAGAACAAAAAATGTATAATTACCTATTACATTATAATAAACTCAAGGAAACAGTCAAAGAAAATATGATTGTGTAGTTGAAAAACTTTAGGTATATCATTCAACTAGAGGATTGGGGGAAACTATGGAAGGAAAATTATAAATTGATTGCTTCATATAAAGAAAATTTATATAAAATGTTTTACCGCTGGCATTTTGCCCTGACCAGACTTGCTAAAATATATCCTAATGTAAACCCAGCATGTTGGAAATAAAAAAAAGCCAATGGTACATATTATCATTTATGGTAGCCATGCTCAGTGGCAGGAAGTTACTGGAATATGATTAGGATCTGGATTTTTAAAAATTACGAATTGTGAAATAGAATTAAAACCAGAGACATATTTATTAGGGATTTTTAGAAGGTATATATACTAAAGCAAACTAATATCTTATCATATTAGTTGATAATATGATGAATATGGTCAAAGCAATGGAAACTGCAGTTTAATGTTTCCAAATGTAAAATAATGCACTTGGGGAAAAGGAATCCTCAATCTGAGTATTGCATTGGCAGTTCTGTGTTAGCAAAAACTTCAGAAGAGAAGGATTTAGGGGTAGTGATTTCTGACAGTCTCAAAATGGGTGAGCAGTGTGGTCGGGCAGTAGGAAAAGCAAGTAGGATGCTTGGCTGCATAGCTAGAGGTATAACAAACAGGAAGAGGGAGATTGTGATCCCCTTATATAGAGCGCTGGTGAGACCACATTTGGAATACTGTGTTCAGTTCTGGAGACCTCACCTACAAAAAGATATTGACAAAATTGAATGGGTCCAAAGACAGGCTACAAGAATGGTGGAAGGTCTTAAGCATAAAACATATGAGGAAAGACTTAATGAACTCAATCTGTATAGTCTGGAGGACAGAAGGAAAAGGGGGGGACATGATCGAAACATTTAAATATGTTAAAGGGTTAAATAAGGTTCAGGAGGGAAGTGTTTTTAATAGGAAAGTGAACACAAGAACAAGGGGACACAATCTGAAGTTAGTTGGGGGAAAGATCAAAAGCAACGTGAGGAAATATTATTTCACTGAAAGAGTAGTAGATCCTTGGAACAAACTTCCAGCAGACGTGGTTGGTAAATCCACAGTAACTGAATTTAAACATGCCTGGGATAAACATACTGTATATCCATCCTAAGATAAAACACAGGAAATAGTATAAGGGCAGACTAGATGGACCATGAGGTCTTTTTCTGCCGTCAGTCTTCTATGTTTCTATGTCTATATCCACTCTAACTGCAGCCAGATTAACCTTCACACAGACATGGAAAGACGGAAACCCCCCAACAGAGAATATGATAATTTAAAAAATGATGGATTGTGCAGAAATGACAAGAATTACTTTAGAATTACAGAATCATCAAGAGAGAGAATTTTTTACTGGGTGGGAAAAATGTATGACTGGCGAGAAATAAAAATAACAAGTAATCTTATAAAATTTGTAAATATTAATACCAATGTAAATTGATAATGAAATAGATTGATATATATGCATAAGGATCTTATGCTAATGACACAGAAATGTAAAATGTAAATATGCTTATATGTTTTGCTTTTGTTTCTTTTTTTTCTTATTGTTTTTCAAAAAACTGAATAAAAATTATTTTGGTGCTTTCAAAAAAATAAAGAAAGTGCTGAGCTAGAAGGCTCTCATCTCTTATCTTAAAACACAAGTCATATTCATACGTTTATCTAAAGTGACTTATCAGGAGGCTCATAGACTATTCCAGGTAATGTGGCAAAATATATAGATAACTTGGCTTCTCTTTTCAAGAGGGATTGGCTATATATTTACCATAGTTTTCAGAGTATAAGATGCACCGAAATATAAGATGCACCTTAGTTTTTGGGGAGAAAATAGGGAAAAGAATCTGCTTACCAGGTATTCATCTGGCTAGCATCCTTAGTCTGGTCAGCTTCAGCACATTATTTTATCCCCTCATTAGGGCTTAAAAAAAACTTATTCAGAGAGAGTAACAATGAAAGAGCTTGCAAGTGGGTAAGAGCTGGCAACATCATTAGCACCTGGTTAGGGCTGGAAAGAAACATTTGGAGCAAGTTAGAGTAATGAAAAAAAAACCTGCAAACACTTAGGGTTTGGAAAACATTCTTCACAAAGAGTAACAATGAAAGAACCTGCAAGGAATATCATTAGCACCTAGATAGGGCTGGGGGAAAAAGCTTCAAAAAAAGCTATAAGCCCCCCCTTAATTTTCAGCCTCTTTTAGGGAGGAAAAAGGTGTGACTTATACTCCAAAAAATATGGTATATAAATTACTTCATTCTATGATATGTTGTCAACATGGTCAGAGAATGCAAATATTCTACATCTGATTCTATATATTTATTGCAGGGTGATAAATGAGAAGAAAATGTCCTTTAAAACTTTTAAATGACTAATTGGAACAGCCATGGGAGAAAAGGGAAGAATTCCCCTCGTTCTTTCCACCTTCCTTCCCTTTTCTTTTCTTTTCTATCCCACTAAATTGCAAGAATAAAATGACAATCAATAGTTTAACTAGTCTTTCATACCTCCCCTGGCATCTCTTTGTAACAATGCTGAACAATAAACTATAGGCAGAAGACATCTGAATGGAAATACACCATTATGCAATATTTGTATGGTAGATTATCTTTGGATACACTGTGAAATTGAATTAAATGGTTTCTGTTTTAACAGTTCAAATGTTTTTGAACAAAGCAGGAGTTACTGTAAAGAAAAATAATTCACTTTGTAGATGAAAATTCATAGATAGCAACCCAAATAGTCACATTCTTAGTTGTATCTTCAAATTCTTCAAATTCCCTAGCCTTATTGAAACGTTTTGATAATTTGATATTCCCGTGTATTTACTTTGCAAGTGGACTACAATATTTTACTTTAGTTTACTTTACTTTGTTTTTTGGGGGGTTGTTAGGTTGGTTTTTTTTGAAGGAATTCTAGTTCTTTCCACCAGAGTTTGGAGAAGAGCTTGAGTGTTGATGTTTAACCATGAGGATGAGATACTGAGCAACATGAACATGACTGATAATCATCTGTGTTTTTTCCTTCATTTGCCAAGAATTTGTGAGAAGGTAGAAATATTCTGTAGCTATTATTCAAGGAGAGAGTGACAGTTAGTGGGAAGCATTAAAAAAGACATACTTAGTCTAGTATTCGCAGCATGAAGGAATGGTTCACTAATGCTCAACATTTCCAATCTTCTTTCCAAATCTGAAATGTCATCATCATTTATCCTAATTTTAGTCATTTGATACTATTAATATTCTCAGTAAATTATGTTCTGCATGAAGATAGTTCATTAAAATATACTGACATAATTCTTCTATATTATCTGCATACAATTAATTCAGAATAGATGCATTTGCTCTGCAGCCTCTTTCTATAACATGGAAAATTAGAGATACATAGAACATCTATTCATAACTCTTAAAGTATATTTGGAATGTCTGCAAACTGCTTTTTATTTCTTAGCTTGATATGTAATCTTTTTCTTTATTTTAATTTAGAAGATTTCATATGGTAGAATCAAGTTAAATTAGATTGTCTGAAGAAATCTGTTCGCTTCCCCCCCCCCAAATAATGAAAGAACAAAATGATATGAAGAAAGTACATTTGATGAAATATGAAGGAATAAATATGCAAATTAGAATTTGAACCAGGAAACTTTTTTCCTATTTGAGAAGGAGACAAGAGGGGGGAAAGAGAGGTAAGGAATATATGCAAGGTGCAATGAAGAATACCTGTGATGGATAAAATGTCACTCAGTTCACAAGAATTCAGAGAACTGCTTTGTAAGATTTGGTGGAATAAATTTATCTTTCACAGAAGCAGGCAGTACAAATACTCATTAGTTTCTTAATTTAGATTCTGCAAAATTAGAACACACATTTATTTTGGAATGCTCAGTTAAATAATTTGGTCTCTTATTTGACAGCATCCTATCTGTTTCTAATTGATCCATCTAAATCCCTTTTTTAACCTTATGAGTAAATAGTTGCCTGTTTAATTTTGAGCAAATGTGTCCTAATTGTTTTCCCTGATTGTTTTTTAAAAGGCTGTTTCAATTTGATGACAATTGAAGGATAGTGATACATATTTTCTATATTAAGTAATTGTTGATTTTTCTTTTAATCTTTTAATTTATAATAAAAGCATAGGTGATTTTAAGAAGACATAATTTGTGCCTGATTTTAGTTTTGATTAAAGCATCATAAAGAGTTATTCTTAAATTATGAAGAGGAAGGAGGAAACGTAAAATTGATACATGTGAAAAGATAATTGAATCCTCTGTCCTCCCAATAATTCAGGATTTGCAAATCTTCATTTAATTTTCTTGACTATCATTTACATTTTTTTCTTTCAATATTCTTCTACCTGCAACAAATTGGATTGGAAGGACAACCAGAGAGAGCAAGCAAAAGATAGAGAAAATCTAATCATGCAAATAAATTCCTATATTAACAGCATGGCAACACAAGGAAGGGAGACCCAGGGTGAGAAATATTAAAATTTCCCTCCTAAATGATAAATGACTGATTGAATTCAAGGTTTCTTAAGAATTTTTCACAATGGAGGGTACTTCAATATGACATTTTTCCTGACTTACCTTAAAGACTTTCCTAAGACAATCCTTTGCATGGATGGAGCTTGATAACAATAACAGAGGCAGGACTGTGATGGGGAAAGGAATCAAAGGGGAAGGGGGAGTTAACATGATGGTCACAGGCTCATGATCAAAAACTTTTCCTTGTACTTACATTGACATCATGAGCATATATGAAGTAATGGGCTTTCAGTCACAGTTGTTATCATCATCTTCCCTTTCTTCGACTTCCCTGAATTCTGCTAAATGGAACCTAATACAAATATATGGTAGTTGATTTGTCTGAAATATCATCTTCTTTTCCCCTGTTTGTTTTCAAGCCAGGAATGTAATAAAACACACCAGATCAGTGGAGATCGAAGAAAAATATGTTTATTCAATCCAAAGTTACCAAATAACGTTGAGTGACAGCTGCAAATGGACAACCCCTCCATCTTCTTTTTTATAGTTTTATTTTCAGCTTAGAGATTTAACCAGTGGTTATCAATGGAATGAAATGCCCTAAATTATTACAAATAAACATTTTATTATCTGGAATTAAACCAGCTGTTTTCTTATTTATAACTAAAATATTTCCTTTTCTTGTGTTAAAGCAGATGTTTTCTTAAAATGGCATGTTATCTTTACTATACATATGTATTTTCTTGCATAAGATAAATATCTTTGTTTACATGTGTTTTGCTATGTGATGTTTATATAGAACCAGCCTTTATAAAAGACAGAATATTTATATAGAATAGAAAATGTCATTATGACTGCTTATAAGTGACGAGTTGGCACAGTTGTTAGAGTGCAGTACTCCAGGTTACTGATTACTAACTACATTTCATCAGTTCAAATCTCACTGGCTCAAGGTTGAATCAGTCTTCCATCCTTCCAAGGTGGGTAAAATGAGGACCCAGATTGTTCTGGGCAATATGGTGACTCTATAAATTGCTTAAAGAGGGTTGAAAAAGCATTATGAAGTGGTATATAAGTCTAAGTGATACTGCAATTGCTACACAAGTCTTATTTCTTAATTTAAGCTTATTTAAACATATAAGCAGTGATGGGCTCCTACAGGTAGGGTCAGGTATGCAGAACTGGTAGAAAAATTTTGATTTTTTTTTCTTTTTTTGCCTTCTGGGCTCTGGGTATGTTTTTCCTGTAGCAGTAAATGAGGTTGAATGTGTATAATTTTAGAAGAGCTGTGCTTATGTGTGTATACACACACTTTATATAGTAGATGATGTACATTTTTGTGTGTCCATGTTTAATATGTATTTACATATATTGCATATATACATAGAATAAAATAGTATATTTTGGATGTTTAGTAATAGTAAGGGAAATTATATCTCTTCGAGGTGAGAAGAAGCCAGGCACCCTAACCTTAACCCAAACCCTTGAAGTGAGTGACGTCACGTTGGCCAACTTTAACTTAGTTACATGACCTTTAAGCTACCTCTGGTCACATGATTGTAAAGCCACTCCCACCTGGTCGCATGGCTGGAAAGCCACACCCACAAAACAAGCCATGCCCACATTGTGGTAGTAAAAGATTTTGCAGTCCTTCACTGCATATAAGGATAATATTCAAACACAACATATTCATGTGCATGACTTTTTCTGTAAACAGTAAGAAATTCAGTAAGAAATTAGTGTAAAATGGAGAGAATAACAGACACTAGCATGTTCCTTCACAGATAATCTATCTATCTATCTATCTATCTATCTATCTATCTATCTATCTATCTATCTATCTATCTATCTATCTATCTATCTCTATATGTGGGTGTTAGAAAATTATTTCTGTTTGTGTGGGGGTGTACATCTATCTATAAATTCTGTCTACCATATATTTTGTTCAAGGTGCCAAAGAATTCTGACAATCCTTTATGCTATTTCTGTATTATTAACTGACAGCAATGTGTTAAACACTAACTGTTTGAAACTTTGCAGTGATACAGTGATAGATTGGCGTTTACGTGCTGTTCAATTGACTGAAATGAAATAATGATTTTTTTATTTTTATCCCCAAAGTGATTTCAAATCTGCCTTTGCTGTGTACTTTGTTCTTTAAGTAATACAATATTATTAATAATAATTCATTTTCTTATTATAGGAGTATATATGCTTCTCACTTTGAAGTCAAAGTATATTTCTGGGAGCTGCTCATTTATCTCATTCCCAATAGGCTTGATAAGAATGATCTCTGAGCTTCAGCTATAACTCAGGGGAATTCTCTTTTGTATTTTCTATTACTAAGTTTGCTGTCATCTTTTATTCTATGTGCCAAAAATCATGATCTTAACAACAGACAAAAGGGACTCCCATGAGAAGTTAGCATCCGTACTTTAATTCAAAGACTTTGATATCTGATAGAAGTAAATTTAATACAAAATACTATTGAAAGAACTATTTGGGGTGGAGGGAGGAAGAAGACTGGTGGAAAAATCTCTTAAGAGGAATGTTTAATTGATTTTCATTATGGTGTGACATATTTTTCTCCCTTTTGTTTTGGCCCTGCTGGGATAAGATGTGGTTTGTTTTCTCTACTCAAGCAGGACACCAGAGTACTTAAATCTTCAAATTTATTATGGATTTGCAAAGACAATTCAAGCATACCTAGACATGTTCACTAATACTTCAAGGGCAAGATATTGAAACAGAGAAGAGAGTACATTAATAATTGATCAACAAGAAACTACAGGAATATACGCTAATTGATTACATATTGATTAGAAAAAGGGAAAAGGTTTAAATAGATTTCTCTTTTTTTTATGTTGCACCTGTTAAATTGCAGATCACAACCTTCTGTGACAATTACTTCTAATTGTCAAACCAGTTTCCTATAGAGATCAAACAGCTAATACATAAGTTAAAGCTATATTATAAGCTTGTTAATTAATAAATATACTTTGAATTCTTTCTATATTCAGAAACCCTAGACTCTCTACTGAATTAATATTCAAGTTGTTTAAATTCCTTCACACTACTAAAATTCCAAAAGCAAAACTCCTTTCAAGAGTTATCTTTTAGAATCACTTATTAGTATTGAGAGTAAGTCAAAGGATTTCCTATTTTAACTAGTTTAGAAAGATTGTTTCCTATTCTGGTTTCATTGTTAGAAAAGCTTAAAGAAATTGTATATAATTGGGAGCTGTCAAATGCAAGCTGCATCCTCTGATCTCTGGATGAAAAGTGGCCTTTGCTCTACTTGCACAACACATACAAACACAAACAGCAGTCGGAGAAGGAGGAATAGGAATAGGAGTAGGATGGTGTCAGAGGGTGGCAATTACCCAAATATCAATGAAGTGCCTAGAGAAGCCCCATTGTGTCTCAATAGTGGATGTCAAGATGGACAACTAAATATCCTGTAAGTAAGCCACATGAGCTGAGGGGAGTTCCTTGGATACGACTATTTGCAATTAGATCAAATACAGTATGGATAAGTGAAGAGTGAATTGAAGAATGGGAATGCTGAGAGCTAGAAAACATCCCCCCCCCCGAGTGTGTAAACAGAAGTAGGTGGGTGGGGGGCTGGCCAGAGCCCCTGGCTTGGTATGAATGTGGAGCCAGGCCTGCTAGGAAGGAGGAGGTGGGAGTATTCTCTGGGGTGGAAGAGAGCTAGAGTATTACGGTTATGACTGGGAGGGGCAGATATGGTGGGAGCCGCTTTTGGGAAACTAGAACTCACTACCTCACAGTGATTACTTGTTCTAGCCCCTCTGATCTTGATTCATCTAGCTGACTCCATATAGCAGGTAACAGGGGAAGTCAGAGCCCTGGCCTCAGGCTGCTGCTGCTCAATGCCATATCCTTTGATCTGGGACTTACTCCTGGACAAGGGAGCCAACCTGGTATGTGCCCAGACGAGTTTCAGGTGCTGCATCAGCCACAACTCCAGGGAAGGGGTAGAGGAGTGGCTGTCATAGTCTGTAAGACTCTCAGCCCTCGCAGGATCCCTGCACCCAAGCTTGTTGGATGTGAGTCCATTCTTGTGAGGTTGGATCTATGGGTTCAGGTGGGCTTGTTGCTAATGTACCTGCCTCCCAGCTGCATTGCAAAAGCCCTGTTTGCATTACTAGAGGCAATAGTCGGGTTGGCGGTGGAGTTTCCCAGGCTTATAGTCCTGGGGGACTTCAATTTACAGTCACTCGGCGAATCCTCTGAAATGGCACAGGGGTTGATGGCTTCCATAACAACCATGCACCTGATGCAAGTAGTGCAGAGTCCGACACATGAGGGGAGACATATGCTCGACTTGGTATTTTATCGGGACAGTGGAGAATGATCTGATATTAAGGGGTATAGATATCTTTCGATCATTTCCTGTTAAGGGTAGACTTTAAGATGCCAATCCTCTACTGCAGGGAGGCGGAACTGATTAGGTGCTTCCACCCCAGACACGTAATGGACCCAGAAGAGTTTCAGAGGTTGTTTAGGGAAATACCTGACTCCCTTGCCCACAGTCTGCCAGAGTCCCTGGTGGTGGCCTGGAATAAGGCTGCATCGGGGACACTAGACCAGATTCTGCTTATGTGACCTCTCTGAGGCAGTAAATCCAAGAGAGCTCCTTAGTTTTCCTTAGTAAACTAAGGAACTCCGAGAGATGAAGCACCAGAAGAGACATCTAGAGCGATACTCTAGATCTGAAATCTGAATCCGATTGGACACTATTAAGAGCCTTTATTAGGACTTATCTAGTGGTAATACGGCCAGCAAAATGTTCAAATTTTCCCACTTTAATTGCATCTGCAGAATCACACTCAGCTACTCTATTTAGTAACCCTCTCTCTTCTATAAGGGGAAGGAATGATGGAGCCCTTGCAGGGTAGAGCTGAAGAATTTGTACAGTTTCTTGCAGATAAAGTGACTCAAATTTGGATGGACCTGGACTTTGATTGGGGAGGATCGACCAAGGTGATAGAAGCAAGTCTTAGTCCTGTTGAATGGGATGAATTTGAACCTGATGAAGTGGACAAGGCCATGGGAGCAATGAGCGCCTCCACTTGTTTACTGGACCTAGGCTCCTCCTGACTGATTTCAACCATTAGGGAGGTGACATGAGGCTGGATTTGGGTGCTGATCAATGCCTTCTTTAGTGAGGGGTTCTTCCTGCAGCTGCTGAAAAAGTGTGGATCCTTAAATCCAGCTGATTTAAAAAACTAACGAACAGTCTTCAGCCTACCTTTTATAGGTAAGGTTGTTGAGAAAGAGGTGGCGTTCCAATTCCTACGGTCACTGGATGAAGCCAATTACTTAGACCCTTATCTGTCAGGTATCAGGCCTGGATACAACACTGAAACTGCCTTGGGCACACTGATGGATGACTTCTGGCAAACCCAAAATATGGTACATTCCTCTATCTTGGTGCTTCTTGACCTCTCAGTGGCTTTTGATACCATTGACCATGGTATCCTTTTGTGATGGTTTGGGGGACTGGGAGTGAAAGGCACCATATTACAATGGTTTTCCTCCTATCTCTCTGGTCAGTTGCAGTCAATGTTGGTGAGGGGCAGAGGTTGACCTCTAGGCCCCTACTCTGTGGGGTACCTGAGGGATTGGTTCTCTCACCTCTTCTTCTTTTTTTACGGTATAATTTTTTAATTGTTTTTCACACCTTACAGAGATTCCAATTTACATACCTCAAATTAAAATATAATACAATACAATATCAAATGCCAAATTCTTAGTCAAATTAATCAAATTTTTCTAATTATTTATCCAATTATTTCTGGTATATATCATTCATCCTGTGCTACCTCCTTTCCAAATGCTATCATCTGGATTTTAGATAATGTTCTTCGCTTTCATTTATATTTAAAGTGCTATAGCTATCTAAATTTCTCTTGGCTATTTGCTGTTTTTCCTAACTATGCCATCGTGCTTCAGTCCCTTTCTAGCCTTCTTAGGAAACACATTGCTACATTCATTTTTTAAAAAACCCTCATTTTATCACAACTGCCCTTAACAATAGAAAATATCCAAATTTACATCTCTTTAAAAGCCCAGGAAGGAAAGAAAAAAAATAAAGAAAGAATAAAAGAGAAAAGGAAAGCAAAAGGAAAAGGAAGAGAAAAGAATAAGAAAAGGAAAAACACTACTCATATCATATCTTAGTCTATACATAGAAGGAAGGGTTATTATTAGAAATTTTAAAATACATTTCCTACTCAATTCATTTATTTCACTTCTTTCATTATATCAGTATGTCATTTCTACTTTAACAAACCAAAATAAATATAAAACATTATTACTCCATTATTTTATGCAAAAAGTATCCTCCATTAAAAAAAGAAAAAACCCCAAAATATTAATATTCTTCCCTAATCTAGATATTTTCCACTGCTGTCCATTGCCCACTGCCAATCCCAGTGTAATAATCTTCCCTAATCTATGTGTCACTGTCATATCAGTGCAATAATCTTCACTTTTCTAATTGTTTTCACTGCTAAATGCAATGTCATAATCTTCCCTAATCTATATATTTCCCTAATCTATATATTGTCCCTAATGCTAAATGTCTTTCACTATCGAACTCAGTGATAATCTTCCCTAATCTATTGATTTTAACTCTTTGTTATTTCATCTGTCTTTCCTATATAGTACCTAACATAATTAGTGCTAATTATTATCCCATATTAATCCTACTCCTGTTATTGTAACTCTCCTCCCTTATCTTTTCCCCTTTCTCCCACTTTATTTATCACCATAAATCAAATAAACAATTTATAATTCAATCATAATAATAAAATAAAAAAGAGAGAAAGAAAAGTAAAGAAAAAAATAGAAAAATGGTCGTCCAAAGATAATCATAATCATTACCAAATATCTCATCTATATTATGTGCAATAATCAAAACAATTTTCAATTTTTCATTTATAAGCCATTAAATTTTCTCCTCTTATATAATTCTTCCATTTTACACTTTATATCACTTGCTTGTATATTTGTATATAAGCTCCCATAAGATTAAAATATTTAAAAAGTCCAATTCATTAAATATACTCAATTCTTTTTGTAATTTATAACTTTGTAAGAACAGAAAAAGGAGAGGAAAAGGTGCTAATATCTTCTAGTAACTTTTGAATATTCTTACATGTATTTTAGTTTTAATTTTCTTAAAAACATTTAATTCTTAAAAGTATTTAATTTCAATTTATATTATTCAATTTCAGTCAGATCAGATGGTCCAAATGTAATTTCAGTCAAATCAATCAGTCCAATTAGATCAAATCTATTCAAATCAGTTTAATTCAGTTCAAGGAACTTCATCTTAAACATTATCTTCCTTCCATGGGTTTAGCTGATCAGTTTTTCCACGGCAAGAATACTGTCTTTGAACCTATGACAAATGTAATTTCAGTCAAATCAATCAGTCCAATTAAATCGAATCAATTCAAATCAGTTAATTCAGTTCAAATAATTTCATCTTGAACATTGACTTCCTTAATGCATTGGCTGGCCATTCTTCTGTAGCATACTCTATTTAAAACCAGTAGCAAACTGCTATATTTCCTTTGGCCACACAATATCACTAGGTGATAAATTCTCCAAGCCTTCGGTATGTGGCTCTTCTCTGGATAACTTTAAATGAATCTTTTACTGTAGCTTTCTGTTTTCATACTTCCTGTCTTACCATGTTCTTTGTTTATAGAGGAAAGGAAAGATAAGGATTCCAAAGCAAAGGTTAAAAATTTCAAATTCCAAAAGGTGAATTTCAAAGAGATCCAATTAGGTAGTTGAAAATAATCCAAATGATGGGCAATTTCGCTATTTTAAAAGCTTTCGCTGAAATGCCACATTGCACAGTTAGCTGCCTTCTTCAATCTCAGGCCATTTTAACCCCGTCCAGCAACTAAGCGATAAACAAAGGTCTAAAATCCCATTCAGGCACTCTCTGCTTACCATCATAGACAGAAAACCTCTGCTTCCTCTCTGCAAGGTAACTCTTTCCAATTCTCTTTCCAGGTGGAATCATTTGGTTAGCCTCCCAGCAATGGGTAGTCTCTGCAGCTGTGTCAGAACAGGCATGGCTGCCTGTCTGACTTCACCACAGCCAGGCAGTGTCCCCAGTGTCACTCTCCCTGCAGGAGTGATCCGGTCTGGTCCAAAAGGAACCAGAACCCCCGGGCAATGGGACTTGGGGACATTTCCCAAGGAAGAGTGAAATATCCTGGTGCTGCAGTCACGAGACCCCGCCCCCCTCTCTCCCCTCTTCTTCTTAACATCTACATGAAACTGCTGGGTGAGATCATCCATAGGCATAGGGTGAGGTTCCAGATGTGTGCTAATGACACTTAGCTTTACATCTCCACCCCTTGCCAATTCAGTGAAACAGTGGATATAATATGCCAGTCCTGGAGGCTGTGAAGATCTGGATGGGAGTCAACAGGCTGAAACTCAACCCTGACAAGACTGAATGGCTGTGGGTGTTGCCTCTGAAAGACTGTTCCATCTGTCCATCCTTGGTTCTAAGGGAGGGAAACATTAACCCCCTCAATCTGGATGTCCTCCTAGATCCACAGATGAAATTGGAACATCATTTTTCAGCTGTGGCTAGGGGACTTTTGCACAGGTTCATCTTGTGCACCAGTTGCGGCCCTATTTGGATCAGGAGTCTCTCCTTACAATCACTCATACTGTTATCACCTCACGGCTCGATTACTGTAACACCTCTACACAAAGCTAACTTTAAAAAACATTTGGAGACTACAATTAATCCAGAATACATCCATGCAAGCTGTTGTGGGCATGCCTAGGTACACCCACATCATACCAACACTCCATGAGTTGCACTGAATTCCAATCAGTCTCCGGATACATTTTAAGATGTTGGTTATCACCTATAAAGCCCAGCATGTCTTAGAGCCTGACTACAGGACCATCTTCTGCCACATATCTCCCATTGACTGAATAGTGCCCACAGGGTCGGCCTACTCTGGGTCCCATCAACTAGACAATGTAGGTTGGCAGGACCATATGGGAGGGCCTTCTCTTTGGCAGCTCCAGCTCTATGAAATCAACTGCCACTGGAAGTCCACGCCGCCCACCCTCCCTAGCTCTGGCCAAGTAGAATGAATGAGTGTGTGTGTGCGTGTGTGTGTGTGTGTATTTGAATTATCTACATGCTGGGGTAGATACTTATTTGTGTACAGTTGGCCCACATTCAAATTTCACAATGTGTACACAATATTTTAGGACTCTAAACATAATTAGGTTTGTGGCAATGTCAGGATTGGATCATCCTTTGGTTAATATGTCACCATAAACAAGAACTGTTGCCGTCTGAACAGTTAAACCCTTCAAGCGAAAGGAAAGGATCCTCATACAAAACACAGGGCCATTTTATTTACTTCTCAGTAAATTTCATATCCAAGAATATGATTGAAAGGGCAAAGCTACCAGGCTGAAATATACTGTTCCTTTCAGGAATGTTATATAACTTGATCACTTCAGTATATCTTCTTTTGACTATACTTGCTATGAGTACCAATGCTTTATAAAAATGTCCTTTATGAAATAAACAGCCAAAAGCCTTGAATTTTGTGGCCTGTTGACCTAATCTATCAATTCTGTTTTACACAGCAGTGATTTGTGACCACATAGGTCAGTATTCTGGAAAGAAAAGTGTCTGATTGTATGTTGCAGAAGAGACGGAGTAATGACATGGACACAAGAGCTGGATTTAAACTGGGTCATTTTTATTAAAATAAATTAGCATAATTTATTCAATTAAATTAGCATAAATTAACATATCTAACTATGACCCAAACAATGGACCTGCAGGGTCAAACAATTGCTTCCGGGGTGGAAAATGACGTCAGATAAACTTCCTGGGCAACATATGGGCGTAGCTCCATGCTAGTCCAGGTGAGGGACCCCTCCCTCATCTGAGACCCTGCCATGCACTTGCATGAGGGGGGTCCCGCCGGCTAACCCCTAACAGGGGACTTAAAGGTGCGGGACCCAAAGACAGGTTCCCCCCAACTGCTCAGGTCGCTTCCACCACAAGCTTGGAGAGAACCTGTCAATCATCGCCAAAGATGCCCAACGGAGAACACACAGTTGCTAAACCACCACCCAGTTTTCCGCCCCTAACCTGCCTACCCAAATGACCAAAGGTAAGCCAATTAGTCTAAAAAAGGTGCAAGCACCCCCTAACCGCTTATCCTTTTCTCCAGTGTGGAATGGGCAAAAAAACTAAAAGGCCAGGCTGCAAAAAATTCCCATTCGGCCCCCTAGGGCGACCCATAATAGCACACTGCAAAATAGGGAGGGCGGGCGGGTGTCTGCTCTTCTGACGTGGTCCGAGCGAACAGGCCGAACCCGGGCCTGCACGCCCTTTTATAGGGCTGGCAAGCCCCGCCCGGACACGTCAGCAATCAGGCCACCCTGGCCTGACTCTCGGCCGAAGTCTCGCAATCTCGCGAGACTTCAGCCGAGCTCCAAGATGGCGGCTGCCATGTGTCCGCGTCGTCCCGACCCTCCTGCAAAAGGCACCGGCGGGTAAGTCCGCCGGTGCTATTTTCATACATGAAATTTCAGTGACAATTTCCAATAAAATGAAAACTATTTTATTGTCTTTCATGTAGATATCAGGAAAACCTTTCATGAACGTAAAGAGGTTTGATAATTATATCTTCTTCCTAGGGAAGATTTATATTTGCATTTTTCTAGCTTCTACACTGGATTGCATGCATGCATGTATGTATGTATGTATGTAGCTGCCTTTTAAAAATATTTGGAATTAATTCTATTAACAAAGAATGCTGCATGACATTTATCAATAAGTTCCATTTTTTGTGTGTATGGCCCCAGAGCATCTCCTTTTCATAGTCTTTCAAGTGAGTGCAAAACCAATTATTTGATGGCATAGATTCCCCTTTTCTTTTTCAAAAAGAAAAAAGGAGAGAAAGAAAGAAAAGAAAGAAAGAAAGAAAAAGAAAGAAATGCATTAAACACTACAATTTCTATCCTAAAGTTTACAATTACTCCTCTCTAAACTGAATAATTTGATCCTGTCTACTGCACTGTTATTGTGTTTGTTTCTTTGTTTGTTTGTTTGTTGGTTGGTTGATTGATTGATTGATTGATTGTATTTTTATGCTGCCCAACTCCCAAAGGACTCTGGGTTGCTTACAACAGGATATAAAAACAGTTTTTAAAAATCTCATATATGTCATTCAAGGCCAGACTTTGCAAAATTGTGAGATCAATGGCCCCAAGCCTGCCGAAGACCAAGGTTTTCAATGCTTTCCAGAAGGTCAATAGAGTGGGGGCAGTTCAGATCTCAGGGGGTAGCCATAGAGAAGGCCCTTTCCGATGTGCCCATCAGCCAATACTGTTTAGCTGATGGGACTTGGAGAAGACCAGCTCTGTGGGATCTTACCGGTCTTGGAGATAACCTGGCCCTGAGCCATGTAGGGCTTTAAAGGTAATAACCAGCCCTAGAATAGACCAATAGGGAGCCAGTCCAGCTCACGAAGGACCTACGTGCACCCACAAGCACTTGTGTGGCTGCATTCTGGAGTGCAGTCTATAGTGTTTCAACATAACCCATGCTCTTTGCAGATACTGGAGATTAAAATGTGACTTATGCACCATATGCTCACACAATACTTGTGCACATGTGCAGAAGTATCTGGCATGATTGGGCAGAGCCTACACCACCACTGCTACCAGTTCTTAGATCAGGCCTGAACTAGGAACAACCCCACTGCTGTTACACACACACACACATACACACACATGAAGGTTTATGATATTTTCAATGCCATGTTCAAAATTCATCCTCCAAGATTCTAGATTGCTGGAGATAATTTATTGATTTTGAACATCCAAGATCTAGCAATGTTAGGATTGAATTGCCTATGAAAGCCATTTAACCAATTCTGTATGGCTTTAAAAAAAGATCTGTTTCACTGAAAACAAAATCTGGAATCACTGTGTCATATACAGTATAGATTGAAGAATTTTCAGAAAATTCAGAAAGGATCTGATATAGATAGCCAAAATCCTAGGGATCAAGGTTCTTTGTATTCAGAGAATGAGCTTTAGAATGAGTATTTTATTTTGAAGCATTTCAATTGATGACAAAATCTAGGAGAATTCAACTAGCCACCAGTAAGTCCTTCCCAAACTGTCCTCATCACTTACTTTGAATTACAACTCAAGCTAACTATTGGTTGATTATGGACTGAGAACTCTTACAGTGCGAGTTGTATTAAATTATTAAACAAGTTTTTTTCCTGGATGATTAAAAATAAAACCATGATCAATACAATTTATTAAATAATATTTTAAAATAATAGTGCACAAGGCAATCAAATAATATTCAGTTGACAATTTATGGGAACGTAGCACAAATCATATTTGAGTCTAGCATACAAAGCTATCAAATAAGAAGCAGGAAGTAATATATGGAAAGTTGTTTTTTTTAAGAGATTAATGAAGGAAAGGAAATGTGTTCAAAGAATAGCACACTCAATTCAATGAGGGAAATTTGAAGTAGTACAGTACTTCAAAGGAATAGGGGAAGTTTCCAGAAGTGTTCAGCTACAGAGTAGAAGAAGGAAGGAAGGGAAGGCAAAGGAGAAAAAGAAGGAAGAAGAAGAAGAGGAGAAGAAAGAAAGGAAAGAAAGAAAGAAAGAAAGAAAGAAAGAAAGAAAGCATCGACACTTTCTACAACAGAGGGATAATATAGTAAGTGGCATCATTTTTGCATATTTTGCTTGAGAATTTCTGCAAAGCAATATTTACAGATTGAAATGTGAGAAAGAGAAGAATAGAGAAAGGAATGTGTTTGCCCTTTGCAGTACTGAATTGTGCTAGCACATATTTCTGGTCTTCAAATATTGGTGTTTGATGGATTCTCCAATTGGAAGAGAAGATAGATATGGTTTTCCCTATCAATAGATGTTTGCTAACTGTGGGGATAGTCTATTCAAAGTCTGTTTAATTGGCATCCTGAAGCCACTACTCTACTAGTGAGGGCTCAGACTAGTTCAAAGGATATATATTGGAATATTGATTCTTGAGGCAACTGATTAGATGAAGTTTACTGGCTGTAGCAGATTGTGAAACCCAACCGAGTCTTCGGAGAGGGGCGGCATACAAATCTAAGTAATAAATAATAAAATAATAAACCCACAATATTACAACTTTCTCAAGGCAGTTCTCCTTCACTTTGGAGCATTGGCAGGTAACTGGTGTTGATACATCCCAATAGTATATTGGGCCCACTTCTTCATTCCAGGGTGGATATGGTTGAATCCAGGATTCTGCTTCACTGTTGCCTTTCTGATCCTGTGCCATGCTCTTGGATCCTGTGCATGGTGCTTGGATGTGCTAATGATATGTATGTATAGTATTCAGCAGTTATGAAAGAATTTTCCCCAAGGCAAACATGCCCACTATACTGGGCATCAGGATAATATAAGGATATAACCACTTCCAATTCTGAAAAGCATCTTTCAAGTGCCCCCAATAAAAACTGAACTCACCCATGGTGCTTATAACTGGTCACTCTTTCCAGTCACATGGGCAAAAGACATGCACAAAATCTGAGTCTCTTTCTAGAGAGTGTAGTGAAAGCTGAAGATATATGTAGATAGTCTAAAGGAAAAATACACCAACAAATATTTACACCTGTTTCCTTCCAAACTGTGCACAGCAGCAGTGACTTTGGGGAAACTGGCCATTTTAGAGGACAAGAAAGGCAGGGTGAGTCGAAACATCTACCTGTGTATTTAGACAGAATGTGAATAACTGACTCATTGAAAAACCAACAATTAACAGAAGCCTTGTCATAGACTGCATGGCATACCACAATGCCTTTATTTTTGCCACCCAAATGTTAACACACCTTCTGATAGGCATGTCCAAATCAAGTCAGAAATGTATCCCAAAATGTTCCCAAAACATTTATGCTTTTATTTGTTTAGTGGGAGAAAAATCTACATTGTTATTTTAAGTATTTTAGACACTGAAAAATTTTCAACAAGGAAGTGCTAAAATGCCATCTCACAGTAACTAGAATGAATTTATCCAAAATTAATGGCAATACATGAGATCATGATGAGAAATTGAAACTGAACCAATGTTGCATATCCCAATTAAATTAATCCAACCTTGAAATGTGCCATGTGGGGCAGATTTTATATATATAACATTTCCTGTTAGAAATAAGTACTCTCCATATGTCCACTTAAATTAAATTACTGGGTATATGTATAGAAAACATTGCAACTTCAGGGGCTCATTTTCTGTTTTGAAAAATTGTTCAGCAATAGATTCAAAAAGCCAGGTTGATATAATGGCTAAAAACATTGGACACAAACTATGAAAGCATTCTAGTCCTGCCTTAGGTACAAAGCCATGAAGAAGACAAAAGGCAAAATGAATCTCTTTGTGCAGTCAACAGAAATCAAGATTGTCTCAAAGACATGCACACATAAAAGTAAGTTAAAGTTTCTGGTAACTATTTCCTATTGCCCCGGAAGTGGAGTAAAGACGCTGAGACATATTGTGGATTAAATAAAGGGTTATTAAATTAACATAAATTTAAATAACATAACTTTAAATACGTAAATTTAAATATTCAAGTTCAACATAACTAAGGACCTGCAGAGGCCAAAACTAACGGCGCAGAAATTCCTACCAGAAACTTCCTTGGCAACATTGGGCAAAAACTCCTTGCTGAACCAGGTGAAGGTAGCGACCTTCACCTGGATCCAAGCCACGTCCCTTAGTCATGTGGGAGGAGCTCACCCTCCAGTCCCCGTGGGAAATTGGATCCAGTGATTCCCATGGACATCCTCTCTCCAATCCCCGACATTGTTCCAACCTCTAGTTCCTGGAGAGAGGCGGTCCATCACCCTTTAAAAGGATGCCCAAAGGAGCATGCGCAGTCGCTTCTAATTGCCCATTTCTGCCCCTAACCTGCCAAACCCCAGTGACCAAAGGGAGGCCTATGCTGACATCTATGTGCGCCGCACCCCCTAACCAATCCAATCCGTACCGTCAGTGTGGAATAGGCGAAAAAATGTCCGCCTCTAAAGGGGAGGCTGCAAAAAATTCCTATTCGGCCCCAAAGTAACCTCCTAAGGACACACTGTTAATAGCGGAGGGCGGGCGGGTGTTCGCTTCCAGGGGCAGCAGCATCCCCCTTCTCCGGGGGCAATTTCGGCCGGTGGTAAAGCCGCCGGTCGGGCATTTCTACTTGTTGCTAAAGAGGCAAAGAGTTACATAAATTGCTAGATTTTCCTCATGTTGAGCTTCAAAAATTTATTTATATCAGCCAATAATAAATCTCTTTGAATCCTAAAATTATATAATGACCTAAAATATCCTAAAACCTCATGTTCAATATATAATTCTAAAATGTTTTAACTAAAAATTGTCACTCTGACAGATTTTGAACTCCGTCATACATAAATGTAATCATGATGGGATCAAAGCACTGTCTCAATGCACACATAAAAGAGATGGGATTTTAATCTTATGGTTATGAACACCATCTTGACTTCTTCTTTTTTTAACTTTCTAGTGACATTCCTGTTTTTACTTATTGCTATGTCTCAAGTAGTTAAAGCTGCAATTAATTTCTATTTTCTTTCAGCCTTAGCTTCTTGTCCTTTTAACTGTTCTCTATAGTTCCTCTTGATCTTATCTTCCTTATTAGCAAAGTTTGAGTATTGCCAGTGAACCTAATATGACAAGAATCTCAAAAAAAAATTATTACCTGAGGGTTAGCATCTCATGAAATGTTTGGTCTAAGTGTAGCTCTGCATATTTTGCAGCTGAACTGGAGTAGTGAGCAGAGTTCCCACCTGGTAATAGGCAGTAAATTATTCCTTACTTCTTTTTTTCCCATTTCATAACTTTATCAGAATTCTACCATGGCAGTGAGTAGGTGGGCATTGCATGAGAGACATCTGTGCTGTAGTAGAACAGAAAGAAACGTTATTAAATATTTGTTTTTTTCAGCTCTGTTCAAACAGCTCACAAACCTCTTTTTTTGGGGGGGGGAGGAGAGAAACAATGTGTATTTTAGTGCATTGAAGATACAAATCATTGGAAACAATTTCTGCACCCATTCACCACCTTTAAAGTTTATCACCTCCACTCTTACTTAAATAGCAACTTGCAGGTCAAGCTGATGTCTGGGACTCTGCTGATACCAGATTCATAGACTGTTGAAACTGTAATTGTCCCTCATGTATAACAATCCTTATGCAATACATCTGCTAAAAGAAAACCAAGATCCATTGCCAGGCAAATTGAAACAACAATCTATCACACTGTTTGTTGAAAGCAAAATGTTATGCTACCTAAATTGCTTTTTCTGGAAGGGGGAGCACAATATCAACCTTTTTGCCACTGGAATACTTCTACCATTTCCAATTGATATACAATCTGGCCACCAGTGATATGGGGAAAAGATTAACATGGCCTACAGCATAATTTCCACATTGATAGTACTGAAGAGAATGGAAGCAAAAAGGAGAATGTTTCAAGAGAGTTAGGGAAATAAAAGTGTACAGAATGGTTGATGACAGAAAACATTGAGGAAAGGTCTGGAGGAAGCAGAAGAAATAAGGGCCCAGGGCTTGTTTTATTTTTAATATTTAAATACACAGAGAATGTGAAGCATAATTGTTGATCTATTGAGCAGGCTACGTAAGGATGCATTCTTCAATTAGTCTCATCAGAAGTACATTGGCAGCCCATTAATTTCATCTCATATGGCCATGGAGAACAGTGATCAGAACAGAGACATGATTCTTGCATAACATATATTAATAAATAGGAGTGAAGAAATTAGTGCATAAAGAAGCAAAACATACTGCTGACTCTACAGCAGAACCTACCATAGTTGATATGGGAAACCCTATGATGTGTGCCAGGAAAGCATGGATAAAGATTGCATCCTCAGTGAGCTGAGCATGATAACTTGCCATTTCAAGAATCTGGAAGCATAGATGTCATTAGTATTATTTGGATATAACCAAAATAATACATTTGCGAAAAACCTTATGGTATACTTTAGG
The DNA here is from genome assembly GCF_031021105.1 of Erythrolamprus reginae. NCBI lineage: Eukaryota > Metazoa > Chordata > Lepidosauria > Squamata > Dipsadidae > Erythrolamprus > Erythrolamprus reginae. The sequence goes on along the minus strand of NC_091952.1, from coordinate 165,108,800 downwards.
TGTGGGTTCTAACTTACCCTGCCACTGATTTGCTTCCTCCTGTGCAATGTAGCTGTTGTGCACACATGGTGCATGAGCAGTGCCAAAAACTCAGCTTCTGCATATGTGTAGAAGCAAAAACCAGCTTCTGTGCTTTCGGAGAAGCCAAAAACAAGATGGTGGTGCCTACAGTGTCACCATTAGAGCCAGTTCAGGAGCATAGCCAACTGCTGATCACTCCTTACTCCCAGTTCTATAGAACTGGTAAGAACCAGGAGCAACCCACCTCTGGTGTATTTTCTTCAGAACCTTTAGATTTCTAGGACTCGGTAGCTTTCATTGATCCACTATAAACAGACTAACAGATTAAAGGCCAAAGTGGCTGTCAAATAGCAATTTTTCTCCCTTAGTGCATCTTTTTCTCAATAAGAGAACAGAAAGAGAAATAAAAATAAAAAGGGTTGTCTCTGGAAAAATTGGTCAAGCTGATATATTTTAGATCTGACAGCAACTAAATAAATGCATTTCCCAAGGATATCACAATTTTGGCTACTGCATTCTTTTCTCTCAATTTTTAATTCTTCAAAGAACAATCACAACAGTGTTAACTAACAGCTATATTGCTAAGGCTGATTTTTTTTAAAAAAAATATTAACAGAACTTTTGCAAAAAAAGGAACAAAGAAAGCTCGATGGTTTTCTCAGTCCATTAAAAATAATTTTGATGATGTATCCAATGATTTCCAAATTGGGGAAAGAAGCTTTGGAACAAGTATACCAACAATTAATATGCAACTCCTTAGGTCTAAATGTTCATCAGAATTCTAATAAATCCTCAGTTCCCAATTGCATACATCATATTCAAAAAATAACTACTAGTACTGAGAAATTTTTCTCCGTTAACCATTTACATCGGCCATCTTTTTATGAAGTACTGAAGTTTTACTCATTTTTTATGATGTCACTTTTGAATGGTTTAAAAATGGGAGATGCCTTTTTCTATACTTGCAACAAGTTTGCCAAAGCACAAGAAACTTCTCCATAGTAGCTCTGAATTGTGATAAATTGAACTGAATATTACACTAGGGGCCTTCTTGCCTGCTAGCATGTACGCCAGTGAAGGGGGTCAGAAAAAACTCCAGGGAATGAGACTGAGATAATAGAGGCAAGATAGTAATCATCAGGAGAGACAACTAATGTCATGCTGATGTAGTTCTCTACTGACCCTTGGGTGGGTGAAATGCACTTGAAACAAGAGAAAGAAAAATGACCCAGATTAAAAACCTCAATTACTGTATATATTCTACTTTCATCAGCAACATCCCCTCAACTTATACTAGATTTATTCAATCTTTCATTCATCACCCATAATGTCTACCTAGCTTGGCACCAAAAATTCATTCTAGGCAGGAAGTACAGGGAAAACTCAAGTGAATGAAGGCAGTTGTGGACTATGTTGTGGAGCCAAAGTGAAGGTAAAAATGCAGAGGGCTATCTGGAGTTTGTAAGGCAAACAATATGATTTTTTTCTGGAGATTGTTATCTGCTCATTTATATTCAGAGCTGGTTGGTTTGAATGACACTTTTCAGTTATAAGGTGGAAGGAGGGCTCGGTTTATTCCTTGAAAAATAATTGGACCTCACATGGAGATGTGTTTGCATTTCCCCCCCCCTGCAATCTGATTCTGGCTATTTTTGAGAATAGGGTAGAACAAATGTGCTTTCAGACCTTTGTTTAAAATGGTAGTCTGTCAGAATTTAGGAAACGTGACTTCTCTATCCAAGTGTATACCCACTGGAATGCCATCCACCACCACCACCAGTAATCATATGGCTTTTACCCTGGTGACAATTACTAACTCAATGAGTTCTTGGATGTTTTCTAAGCTTTGGGATTGGGTAGCATTAATCCAGTGGGGGGCTGCTGCCAGACGGGGGGGGGGGGGAATGCAGTGGGGTAGTGAAAATTGAGCTCCTCCCCAGAGCACCCAATTTGCAATGAAAAAAGTTGAAAAAAAATGCAGGGTGTCCTGCATAAGCCACGCCCACAGTGTGGTAGTAAAAATTTTGGTAGCCCTTCACTGCATTAATCCCATGTAGGATGTTTTGTCATTATATAGTTTGACTTCTAGATGTTTATAATCTGTTTCTTTTTAAAACCGTTCTTACTTTATTTAAGAGCTGCCCAGAGTCATTTAAAATAAGGTAGCCTCTAAATGGTATTAAATAAATTGCCAGCTTAAATTCAGAAAGGCAGTTTTGATTCTTCCAGATTAGACTCTAGTTGTAATATGTGCATAATATTTAAGAAGTGAAAGGCAATATATTTTTATATATTTATTGGGTTTACTTCACATTGTAAGTGGGATTTGATACTGAAAAACTGTACATATAGACTAGATGGAGACATAAAATATTCTTGCATCCAAACAGCTAGGGTTCAGTGAAGAATCACAACAGAACAGTTTTTGTGTAAAGTCTTCAATGAAAAATATATAGCAAAACCAAGATCTATGTTATATGCTGCATTTATTTATTTTGTGAGCATTTCTAGAAAAAACTGGTGAGGAAAAAAATTCAAAGATAGATCAAGTGACTGGTGACTATTACTCTATTACTCTAATCTATAAATAGACTCTGGATGAACTGCTCTTTCAACCACCACATTAAATTTAGTCTCCCTCTTAACAAAGTCACAGGTCTTCTCCTTGCTTTTCACATGCCAAGTGATGAGAAACATCTACTCTGTTTTCAATTGCATAATTATTCCATGTTTTCCCCTTAACTAGCCCTCCACTTCCCTCTTCCCTAGACAGTTAACAATGTAGCAAATCCTTACCATATATATATAAAACCTTTGCTTGTTGTGTTATTGCTTTTGTTTCAATCTTTATTTTTTAAAATACATTTATAATTTTTTCATTTTTTTAAAAAAACTTAAATTTTAAATTAAATTTTAAATTAAATTTTTAATTTGCTGATTAGTAAAAACCTCTGAACTGATCTAACTATAGTTCACAAAATCATATGCCAAAATTTCCTTCCTGTTAATGACTGCTTCACCTTCAACCACAACAACATATGAGCATGTAACAGATTCAAACTAAATTTAAACCGCTCCAAACTAGACTGCAGAAAATACGACTTCAGCAATAGAGTTATCAAGGCCTGAAATTCACTACCTGACTCTGTTGTTTGTTCCCCCAACCCCAAAATCTTCAACCTTAGATTGTCTAGAGTTGACCTCTCCACTTTTCTAAGAGGTCTATAAGGTGTGTGCATAAGCACATCATTGTACCTACCATCACTGTCCTATAATCTTTTTTATCATTACTTTCTATGTTATGTTTATAAAAACTAGTATCCTATACTTGATTGACAAAAATAAATAAATAAATAAAAATAAAATAAATACAAATAAAAAATAAATTTCTACATAAAGCCCTTAGTCAATTATTTACCAAAAGTAGAATTTGAAAAGAATATACTGTATCTGAAGAAGACTCCCTGGTCTTCATCTTTCTTTTATAAGGCATATCAGCTTCAGTTAAATTGCATTAAAACAAAAGCTTTGTTTTCAAAAGATCTAAAAATGGGAATTGGATTATTAATAGGCAGATGTTTGAGCAGGTGGCCTGTTTTATCTATTTTGGGGCTGATTTTTCATTCAAGTGACAATTGGAAAGCTCTCCTTTTTTATGTTACTCAGAAGGTGCAAATAAGTATTGTAGTTATTCTGTCTCCTATACAGGAGGAGCACAATATGTTCCAGCTGCCATCAAGCTATTTGTGTCCAAGTCCCTTTGTGGAATGGAACTAAGATAGAGTCAGTTTTACTTGAAACCACTCAGTTATGTTTTTAAGGAAAGTATTTTATGAAGTACTATGCCTTCCAAAAAGTCCCCACTTGTCTGAGGCTATCATCTCTGCTTATATAAGATTTGTCCATTCACTATTTTCAAATTGTATGTAATATGATGGCAGACCAGAAAACTACTGCTCAGTGGATATTTTCTCCAGGTTTTTTGAAGAATAGGAGATGACTGAGCAAGATGTGTGCTAAAACAATATTTACAGATATGGGCATCAGGAAAACCAACAGCAGGATAGAGCAGCTCTTTCAATAATAGGTGAAGGTTGTTGTTTAACTCCAATGTCCAAACAATTCATTGTTTTATAAATTATGCCTAATTAGGAGACAATATAATCTATCTTTCTTATGGCACCCCTTTTATTTACCTGAACAATGATAAGTTTCCTCTAAGTCTTCTTTTTTATACCTTAAACATCCCAAGATCTTTTAACCCAGTGCTTCTCAAATAGTGGAGCGGGGCACCCTAGGGGGTCATGGAGAGATGCCAGGGGTGGCATGTGTGACTCCAGGAAACATGCATGGCCCCTCTTGATTGATTTCCCCCAGAAGGAGAGTGTTTTCCCAGTTGCACGCTGCTCCAATCCTGGAAGAGAAGGTGGCCAAGTGGGGTGATTGTGTAGGTTCTTGTTGTTCTCAGTAGGTGCCCTGGTAGCCATGAACGGCATGCCAAACCTGCTGCTGGACAAGAGAAGCGCCCTCTGTAGCTGGGCAAAAGCTTTGAATGGCACCCTAAATCCTCCTTCTATATTATTTACTGTGAGTGCCCAGTAGAGGCGGCACTTATGGGCCAGGCTGGCGACCCCAAAACATTGGCTTGATTAAGCTGGCCTCCATGTCAAAAGAGGGCCCTAACCACTGTAGCCTATGCCTGCCTAACCAAAACAGCCTCCACTTAGTTCAGGGTGACTTACTCTCAGGTAAGTGAGTAGAGCAGCCTTCCCCAGCCAATAGTTTGCTTGCAGCTTAAAATAAGCAAAATAATAAATATTAACACTAAAATTTCCTTGGGGACCAGATCAAAGAGTTGGAGGGGCACAAAAGGTTTGTGTCTTCAGAGAGGGGCGGCATACAAATCTAATAAATTATTATTATTATTATTATTATTATTATTATTATTATTATTATTATTATTATTATTATTATTATTATTTACTTTTTCCTAGTGGCGGCATAATAGAAAATAATTGAGAAGCACTGCTTTAGCCTGACATATGACACATCCTCAAATTGTTGTATCAGCTTTGAAACAGTCCATTGAATTTCTTTCAGCCAGCCATTATTTATCTGGAAATGTAGTGTTTCCTGGAAATGTGATAAAATGATTGCTTAATGAATAACAGGGTCATTACATTTCTAGTTTTTGTAATTCACTTTCCTTAAATGATTTTAAGCACTTATGAAGTTTGTTGTAAAAGCTGAGCAAAGACACATTCTACTCTTTGAGGTTCTGTTGTTATCTAATTGTGATAGAACTCAACCAATTTTTTTCCTTTACTAACTCCAGACTGCAGAAGTGTTCAAGCATGTAACTGTAGAAGCAAAATGCTATCTATTTATTGACATTTAATTATATTTAATCCTGTCAGCAAACAACAGAAACTAGTTCATTGACCAAACATCCTCTACAATCCTGAAGTCTCTGAGAACCACAAATATTTTGGTGATTCAATCTTCAATTGCCTTTCAAGTGAGCTTTTTTGTCTTTAAAATGTATAGTTTTAGTTCCCTTCTGATTCTTTTTTCACCTGAGATTCTTTACTTAAAACAAGAGTCAAAATCTGATGCCTCAAGGCTAAAGTGACCAGATTTTAAGATTAGGAAAGAGGGACACTATTGGGGGGGGGGGGCGCTAAAAAAATGTAGCCAAAAAAAATCTCCCTCTCTCGCTCTCTCTTCCTCCATCCCTTTCTCTCTCTCTCCCTCCCTCCCTGTTTCTTTCTCTCTCTGTCCCTCTTTCTCTTCCTCCCTTCCTCTCTTTTTTGCTCTCTTTCTCTCTCTGTTCCTCCCTCCCTCTATCTGTCTTTCTTTCTCCATCCTTCCCTCACTCTCTCTTTCTCTTCCACCCATTCTATTTCTCTTTCCCTCTCACTCCCTTTCTTTCTTTCTATCTTTCTTTCATTTTTTCTCTCTCTTTCTCTCTTTTCTCTCTCTCTTTCTCTCTCTTTTACCTGCCCAAATGGTGCCCAGGTGGAGGCGAAGGCGGGAGAGGAGGCGGAGGGGTGAAGCAAGTCCAAAGGCTCAGCAGGTGCTTCTCTTCTCCTACGGAGTCTCTGCCCAGCAGACCCGGACAGCCCCCTGACCCGTCATCCAAGTTCCTCCACTGCTCTTTCACACACCCAGCCTGGCTCAAGACCAACACAGAAGGCCAGGTATCGGGGGAGGGGGAGTGGAAGGATGTCCCCCCTCCAGTTCCACTGCCCCGTTACTCACCCACGCAGCTGGCCTTCCTCTTTGGACCGGGGAGGGGGGGCTGGGAAGGAAGAGCAGCCAGCAGAGGCCTGGCCAGCCCTTAAACTCCTCCCTGGTCATGGCAAATCCTCCCGCCTGCCATTCCCTCTTCAGCAGGGCTGCAGCATCGAGACATGACTGGGCCTGTCAGGGGCGGGGCAGGGGAAACAGGAGAGCAAGGGCCCTGCACAGCTGGCCTGAAATCTGTGCAGAGACCTCTGGCCAAGCTGAGTTGGGGTGGGGAGGGCAAGGCAGCAGCGGAGAGCCCAGAATCCCCTCCCTCCAGCCTCTTCCCAAGGGGGCTGGTTGGGAGGAAAAAAAGCGGGATATTTTTCAAAGGGGACATGGGACAAAGGACGAAAAAGCGTGAGTGTCCCACTGAAACTGGGATGTCAGGTCACTTTACTTAAACCCTGCTGTTCTGTTTAAGAAAAGTAACAAATCTTATGTTCCCGGGTCACCCTGACCCGGACCGAAAACTCTTCATTTGCAGTGCTTATGTTTGGTCTTTTTGAAAGCTTTTTTCACTTGGAAAATAGTCTGAACATTTCTGCACACAATGATATGAAAATTGAAATGAAAAAAGTAAATCTTATTGGTTTATTTTGCGGATATAATGCACGCCCCCCCTGTTTTTGTGAAATTTTTTTCAATTTATGGATAGTTTTGCTTGCAACATGCATTCTATTTTACTAAAGTTGGTATGGGATTGGTAGCTTGAACATTTCTGAACATAATGATATGAAAATTGAACTGGAAAAATTGATGCATATTGGTTTATTTTGTTGATGAAATGCATGCCCCCCCCATTTTTTTAAAATAGTCTTCACTTTATGGATAGTTTTGCTAGCAAAATACATTCTATTTTACTAAAGTTGGTGTGGGATTGGTAGCTTGAACATTTCTGAACATAATGATATGAAAATTGAACTGGAAAAATTGATGCATATTGGTTTATTTTGCACATAAAGTATGCCTCAATTATTTCAATTTATATAAAAATTATGCTGTTAATTTCAAACTTACATACTTTTTTTTAGTAAAATGGATTTGTTTCATAAAATTAGTTCTCTAGCTACAATGTGGTTGATTTTCAAAAGGATATTCCAAATATTTCTAGACAAATATGTATAAACAGTGACAATAATGGCACACAGCAAGGCCGAGGGGGGGTGGCCCTTTTGTGGCAAAAATAAACCAATAAGAACCATTTTTTTCAGTTCATTTATATTTTTCTTATATTCAGAAATGTTCAATTTAGTATATCAAACCTTTTGGGGGAAAATTCCTTAGGGATTTGTAGCCTTAAAAAATAGAAATTGACACGAAATTAAAAAAGGATGGGGGGAGGGGCTTTTTGATCAAAATAAAAATATAAGTCTCAATTTTTCCAGTTCAATTTTCATATCATTATGTTCATAAATGTTCAAACTAGTTTTCCAGTTGAAAAAGTTTTCAAAAAGATCAAATTCAAGTACCTAAAAAAAATATTTTTGGTCCGGTCACATACGAACAGAAACAGATTCAAAGTTATGATTTTTTTTTGCCCAGAAAACAATTAGCCACCACCCCAAAAATATTTTTTGATGATCAGCATTGTTAAATTGAGTAAATGAATGCCTAAGATTTTAAAGAATATTTCGGATTTGGAGCATAAAAAAATAAAAAGTGAAAATGGTTGCAAGCAGCCAAGGGGGGGGGAGGCCTTATTTCTGATGTTAAAAAACCAATAAGAATCATTTTTTTCAGTTCCTTTATATTTTTCTTATATTCAGAAATGTTCAAGCTACCAATCCCACACCAACTTTAGTAAAATAGAATGCATTTTGCAAGCAAAACTATCCATAAATTGAAAAATTTTTCACAAAAACGGGGGGGGGGCGCGCATTATATCCGCAAAATAAACCAATAAGATTTACTTTTTTCATTTCAATTTTCATATCATTGTGTGCAGAAATGTTCAGACTACTTTCCAAGTGAAAAAAGCTTTCAAAAAGACCAAACATAAGCACTGCAAATGAAGAGTTTTCGGTCCGGGTCAGGGTGACCCAGGAACATAAGATTTGTAACTTTTTTTGCCCAGCAAAAACTAAGCCCCCCACCCCCCCAAAAAAATTCTCATAGAGAGAACCCCTGAAATGATGAAACTACATGAAATTTCAAGTTTCAGATATGCAGGGAAAAATTTTTACAGGGACTCAAACTTGGCTTCGGGTCACATACGACCCGAACAGAACAGCAGGGTTTTTAAGGCCACACCTACACCATGTCATAAATAATTTGTGCAGGGCCTTCAGAGCCACTTTACTCTTGCTGGCAAAGTAATCTTAATTTTCTCTAATAACGCTAGAGAAAAGAAAGAATATCAAATATATGGGGAATAATCATTTTAACCATATTACATTGAATTGAAAAAATGTATTCATTCCACAGATACATGCCCAATTTCATTTGCTTGACTCCTCCTTTGTCAAACTGTGGACTGGTGAGGAAATTAAAAAATACAAATATGTGGTGGTTTAGGCTTGGCTACCCTATGATCCCACAGTATTTTCTTTATAGATATCTCTAGAAATCATGCCCTATGGATGAAAAATGGCCTGAAGAATGTAGAAAAGTGTTTAGTGAAACTTAGACTCAATTTAATAAAAGCAGAACAATTGCCACACAACAAACAAAAATGTAGGTATATGTTACCTGACATCTAGCACCTATAGCTGCATGCTGCTGGTGTTTTCTGATGTTACTAGCTGTGAGGACTTTAAGATCAGAAAAGGACTTTAGATTAAAAAAAGGATATTGGTTATGAAATGTATTTGCTGCCCATCTTGTGTCAAAAAACTGGTGGTGCAGTGGCTAAAGTACAGTATTGTAGGTTAACTCTGTCTATCGCCTGGAGTTCAATTCTGATGGGGCTCAAGGTTGACTCAGCCTTTCATCCTTTTGAGTCAGTAAAAGAAGGACTCTGATTTTTGGAGGCAATATGAAAATAATACTTCTACGTTATATTTACACAGAGAGTGCTGTAAAGCACTGTGCTGTGGTATTGCTGTTGCTAGATATATTCACTTATACAATTATAAAACATAAATTAAATTACATCAACTGTAGTTAATGTGATTTTTTTCTCTTCATTTACCTGCTTTGTCCTCATGATCATACTAATGGCTTAGTATTTTTTTTAACAAGTTTTTAGAGAAATTACAGCAAAAACATGTCCAGACCTTCAGCTCCTAAAGGTTGTATGATCCTGGCCTATACAGATATATTTATTTATTTTATTTTTATTTATTTATTTTGTCCAATACACAATGAGGGTTTTAGTGGGTATATATCTATATACACATAGTAAAATACATGATGAAGGTTATAGAGGAGATACTCATAGTAAAATATATCTAAGAAATAATAGAAAAGAAGATATAGGAATAGAACATATCAATGAAAGAATAGAAGAAGAGATATAGGAATAGAAGAAAGGTATAGGAGATATAGGAGAGCAATAGGACAGGGGATGGAAGGCACTCTAGTGCACTTGTACTCGCCCCTTACTGACCTCTTAGGAATCTGGATAGGTCAACCGTAGATAATCTAAGGGTAAAGTGTTGGGGGTTTGGGGATGACACTATGGAGTCCGGTAATGAGTTCCATGCTTCGACAACTCAATTACTGAAGTCATATTTTTTACAGTCAAGTTTGGAGTGGTTAATATTAAGTTTAAATCTATTTTGTGCTCTTGTGTTGTTGTGGTTGAAGCTGAAGTAGTCACCGACAGGCAAGATGTTGCAGCATATGATCTTGTGGGCAATACTTAGATCTTGTTTAAGGCATCTTAGTTCTAAACTTTCTAGGTCCAGGATTGAAAGTCTAGTCTCATAGGGTATTCTATTTTGGTTCAAAACTTTATTGGCCAATAGAAGACTTATGAGGGACTAGAAAGTATAACTTGGCTTATAAATATTCCTATCTTCAGTAGTTGCATGTTTGGTAGGAAATTTGGATCATGACATGTGAGCAAAAGTTCAATTCCCCTAGCCCAGCATAGATGCAAATTGATATGTGCATTTAATTGCACAGCAAAGTAATGAAACTACACATTTATCTGCTGCCTACATAAATCAGGAAAAAAAGGCAACTATCTGCAGTATTTGTTCTGGGGATATAGGACTGAGTGGGTTAGGTTTAAACATAATTGGTAGCCTAGATTTCAGATTTCTAAATATGGATTTTTGCCAAAGTATATTTTTGAATATCAGCTGGATTTTTTTATTGTTGTATTTCGGAAGCCACATCCAGGATTGATATTTGTATTGCAATTTCTACTTAGAATTTGCTTTTGGAAAGAAAAAACAAAAACCTTGAAGCTGATTTATTCATATTGAAATGAGTCTATTAAAGTGCCAAAGACTGAGAAATGACTGCTCCTTGTAAGATCATCAAACTGTTTTACTTACACCGCATTGTGTTTCATTTTAATGGAAGATTAATTGGAAGGGATTATTTATAGTCAATGTCTTCAGATGGCCTAATTGTGATTTAACTTGCTTATTTAAAACACTTTTTAAGATGTGTAGGTGGAAAGCTGATTAATTAAAACTACATCTGTCTTTGTGCTAACATGTATACTTAATTTATAAATAACTTAGTATCTATTTCTGATATATTCACTTTTGGCAGGATTAAGAGAAAAAATATAATATTCATGACAAAAATCAAATCTGGCATTTAAAAAAATCAACATTTTTATTTTATTCCTATCAAGAAATACTAATGATTATTTCAATAATATTGGCATTATTAAGCTTGTTGAAAGTTTTGGATATAAGAATTCAATTAAACTTTTCAAGAAGCGGGTTTGGACTATGGGCCATTCTTAACATTTAAAATTTAATGTGCTGAAAATGTAGGCTGAACTGTTCTTTGAATAATTTGAGATATGGAACAATGTTTTTGTGTATGGTAAACTGTAAACATTCATAGGAATTTAAATCTTGTTTTTGTTTCTTCTGGCAATCAATTATAGATAAAATCAAGTGTTGTAGATGCATACTTAAGTAAATTAGTAATGATTTCTTTTTCAAATTTCTTTTATTTATTTTATTAATTGGACTTATATGCCGCCCCTCTCCGTGTTGTATAAAACATTCCTAAGCCAATTAATAGAATAATTACTTTTAAAAATTGTCTTTAAAACTAGTCATTTAAAAACAAACAATCACATCCATACTGTCACATTCAATACATTTACTGGGCAGAGGCTCGGGTCTAATGACCCCAGGCCTGCCGACATAGGTGCGTTTTCAAGTTCTTACGGAAGGCAAGGAGAGTGGGGGCAGTGCAAATCTCTGGGGGGAGTTGATTCCAGAGGGCCGGGGGGGCCCACAGAGAAGGCTCTACCCCTAGGATCCTCCAAACAACATTGTTTAGTTGACAGGACTTGGAAAAGGCCAACTCCGTGGGACCTAACCGGTCGCTGGGATTCGTGCGGCAGAAGGTGGTCCCACAGGATCTCAAACTTAGATTCAAGAAACTGAATTTTAAACATTTACATTATAAGACTTAATGCTACAGTGCTGTTAAAAAGATGATTCCTCTATCTCTGTCTTCATATTTTCTCTATGCTATTTCCCTGATTTTGAGAGGCCTGAAGGTCGAAAAGGTACAAATCTATAGAACAAGTTTGAGGATCTTCATTTTCTAAAATGCATTCATGTTTGTGCAATCATTAAAAAATAATTTTAAATCTAGTCTGTTGGGAAAAAAGCAATCACTATATTGTTATGCTTCAGCCTGAGGCTCCTCAGGGACCGGCTGGAGCTCTGCCGGATCCATGCCCAGAGGAGGAGGACAGTGACCAGGAGGGGGAGGACCAGGCAGACGGGGGAGAGGAACATCAGGAAGAGGAGGAGGGAGAGCAGCCTGAGACCCCGGGGGGGGGGGGGCTCTCCCCAACTAGTAGCCTGGATTCATTGGATGAAGACGCACAGGCTATAATAGACATGAGGCAGAGACGTGCAGCTCAAAGAAGGGGCCAATTAGAAAGATATTTCCATCCCTGAATTGGCAACAGCTGGGTTTGGGTGTGGTTCTTCTCAGCAGGGTTGAAAAGGCAGGCCCGCCCTTACAGTCTTGTGGAGAGTTATCAACTGGGAGTCCTGTGACCTTGCTTCGATTCTTGGCGTCTCTGATCTTGGCTTGTGGCCTAGAAGGCTGAAAGACTTGGGGGAGGCATGGGTTTTATTATCTCCAGCGTTGTTTTTGCCAGCAAGAATCCTGTTTTATTGCCTGGCCTTCGTGAAACCTCTGTGAAGCTTCATCGTGTTCCTGTCTGTAAGAACAGTTTTTGTTACCTGTGTTTGCTTTCCAGTATATAAACTGCCTTTGCTTTTTACCAGTGTGTCTGGATACTCTTTTTTGTTGGTGTTGGCATCTGGGGGGACCCAGACAGAACACTATATTATAGTAGAATTGAGATTCAGTGCTTTAGGATATGAATTGTTACTAGTTGAGTGAAATCTCTCTTGTAAAATAAGGAGTTTATAAATAAAAAAAATCCAGAAAAGTGAAAGCTGAGTTAATGAGGAAAGTGTTCTGCAGTTCCAACCTTTCTTTTGTTAGAGCTTGCCAAATAAAACGAGCCACTTAGAAACATAGAGAAACATAGAAGTCTGACGGCAGAAAAAGACCTCATGGTCCATCTAGTCTGCCCTTATACTATTTTCTGTATTTTATCTTAGGATGGATATATGTTTATCCCAGGCATGTTTAAATTCAGTTACTGTGGATTTATCTACCACATCTGCTGGAAGTTTGTTCCAAGGATCTACTACTCTGTCAGTAAAATAATATTTTCTCATGTTGCTTTTGATCTTTCCCCCAACTAACTTCAGATTGTGTCCCCTTGTTCTTGTGTTCACTTTCCTATTAAAAACACTTCCCTCCTGGACCTTATTTAACCCTTTAATATATTTAAATGTTTCGATCATGTCCCCCCTTTTCCTTCTGTCCTCCAGACTATACAGATTGAGTTCATTAAGTCTTTCCTGATACATTTTATGCTTAAGACCTTCCACCATTCTTGTAGCCCGTCTTTGGACCCGTTCAATTTTGTCAATATCTTTTTGTAGGTGAGGTCTCCAGAACTAGGATTGGCCTGTAGTAATTAGTAACTGGTAAATCTGTTGTTTCCAAATCTTTCTTTCTTTCCTTTGTTTTTATGCTTTATGAATCTTGTATGTTAAATGATATTAATAGAAGTTCTCAAAAAACTTGGATTGAGAACTGATTGCATCATTAAATAAAATATTACATCTTTCTAAATTCAGCTTCTTTCTTGGAAGGTGATGTTAAGAGTGGAGAGAAAACAATAGGAATCAGCTTCTTTCTTCTTTCTTTCCACATAAAGAGCTGATAGATAAGTTAGTGAAGATTGGACTTAATCCCTGGATGGTTCAGTGCATTTGCAGCTGGTTGAAGCGTAGACATCAGAGAGTTGTTCTTAATGGCGAGTATTCTGAGCAGAGACTGGTTACAAGCAGTGTGCCACAAGGGTCTGTTCTGGGTCCTATTCTTTTTAATATGTTTGTGAGTGACATAGGGGAGGGTTTGGTAGGGAAGGTTTGCCTATTTGCCGATGACTCTAAAGTGTGCAATAGGGTTGATATTCCTGGAGGTGTCTGTAATATGGTAAACGATTTAGCTTTACTAGATAAATGATCAAAGAAATGGAAACTGCAGTTTAATGTTTCCAAATGTAAAATAATGCACATAGGGGAAAGGAATCCTCAATCTGAGTATTGTATTGGCATTTCTGTGTTAGCAAAAACGTCAGAAGAGAAGGATTTAGAGGTAGTGATTTCTGACAGTCTCAAAATGGGTGAACAGTTTGGTCGGGCGGTAGGAAAAGCAAGTAGGATGCTTGGCTGCATAGCTAGAGGTATAACAAGCAGGAAGAGGGAGATAGTGATCCCGCTATATAGAGCGCTGGTGAAATCGCATTTGGAATACTGTGTTCAGTTCTGGAGACCTCACCTACAAAAAGATATTGACAAAATTGAACGGGTCCAAAGATGTCCTACAAGAATAGTGGAAGGTCTTAAGTATAAAACTTATCAGGAAAGACTTAATGAACTCAATCTGTATAGTCTGGAGGACAGAAGGAAAAGGGGGGACATGATCAAAACATTTAAATATGTTAAAGGGTTAAATAAGGTTCAGCAGGGAAGTGTTTTTAATAGGAAAGTGAACACAAGAACAAGGGGACACAATCTGAGGTTAGTTGGGGGAAAGATCAAAAGCAACATGAGAAAATATTATTTTACTGAAAGAGTAGTAGATCCTTGGAACAAACTTCTAGCAGATGTGGTTGGTAAATCCACAGTAACTGAATTTAAACATGCGTGGGATAAACATATATCCATCCTAAGATAAAATACAGAAAATAGTATAAGGGCAGACTATATGGACCATGAGGTCTTTCTCTGCCGTCAATCTATGTTTCTACGTTTCTATGAATCCAGTGGTAGTCAGGAAACAGCATGCTTAGCACCTTAAGATTGTTTCATGTAACCTGGAAGAAAATGTTGATTAAAACTGAGATGTAAAATATGCACAGAAAATGTGATTGAATATTTCATGATAGCAACAATGGAAGTTTTAATGGTGCTGGCCATAGTGCTGGAGTCTACTTAGGGCTACAATTGTTAATTTCAAGCCTATCTAGTTCTGTAGAAGAACTACAGGATAATGCTTAATAGTCTCAGATCCTAGCATTTTATGGCAAGCTGAGCTTCAGTCACTTGCTTCAGCTTTTGTCCACTTAACAGTTTTAACACAAGTAGATGATAGATAGATAGATAGATGGATGGATGGATGGATGGATGGATGGATGGATAGATAGATAGATAGATAGATAGATAGATAGATAGATAGATAGATAGATAGATAATCCACTGTTGACCTCTCCCAATTCCTAAGAGGTCAGTAAGGGGCGTGCATACGTGCACTACTGTGCCTTCCATCCCCCATCCTAATGTTTCTATTTTACTAGTATCATGTATATAAACATTGTTATATCTTTGTATATCGCCAATATGTACTTGACAAAACAATAAATAATAATACCACTTTGGTAGGAAGACAAGCTGGTGTTCTGTGCAGGCAGTCAGATTTCTGATGGTTCTGAACCTTCCCAGTTGTAGCACCTGCTTGAGAGGCAACTCCAGGAAGGGAGGGGGCTTTGGGTGATGCTGCAGGAAGAGCCACTCATATTTCTCTCTGGTGTGAAGCCAGCTCATCCACCTGTGTGCATTTTGGGAAGCATGCAAGCATGTCCTATAACAGGAGTTGTACCTTGCCAAGCCAAACTACTACTCTGCAATAGCATTGTGATCTCTTGGTTACTGTAACAATGCCATACACTAATAACAACAATAATCACAAATATATCATTATATGTCTGTGATCCACATTGCTAAATGATTTATAAAAAAACATTGTTCTTGTTTTTACAACAAATCTAACTCACATTTCCCCTGGTATGTATGCAGATGGTTGTTTTAAATGACTACTTTATAGCCAAGGATAAGTCAGAAACTAACTACATATTATAGCACCCAAATGCACCTTCTGGTGTTCTTTAATGTCCATAGCTGCTATAGGAACACTTTGCAGAAAATCATGGAGAATGGAGTTCCCATTGTAACTTCTCAAAAAATAGCTGCATTCCAGAGCTATGTATGGCAATGAAACAAACTTTTATTAGTGTCAATGAATCTCTATTCCCTCCATAATTCCTTGTAGTTATGGGGAAAGGATTTTCCAAAAGGCTATGTCTGGAAATCATGGAAAAAGAAAACAGAAGACAGCCATTACAAGCTGCTTCTATATAGCTGCCAAGAAGACTGCAGAGGTAGCTGAGGCTAAATAGGAGACAAGCTCAACCTGACAGTTCTTTTCTTTCTGTCAGAGAACCACTATTGTATAATTTCTCATAATGATCCCCCTCACCCCATACCTCATTATTCAGAAAATATTCAAAATGTTAAATGCACAAAATATAGTTCAGCTTTCAAAATGCTCCTTTTACAACATAAACAACTTTATATTTTTCTTGAAACTGAAAGAAAAGGGAGAAATAGAGAGATATAGATGGAGATACATATTTATTTAATTACAGTTAACCTTTTATTTCTGACAATAATGCAAAAGAAGGTTCATTTTAATGCAACTCCACAATCATATTTTAATCCATTGCTTCATCAGGCCATTTTTTCCTGTAACATTCTTTTTTCCCCCTTCTCTCCCAAAACCAATACTGTCAGATATCAAAAAGTAATTGTGCAATTCAAATGTCACCCTGTCAAACTATAGAATGTGAAGAAACCTGTTAGACTTAGATTGCCGTGCTTCTACGTTCCTTTTTGGCATTCTCAGGGTCCCTAATGGCTACTCTCATGAATAGAGACCCCAGTTCTTCTCTTCACCAATGACATGTAACCAGTTGGTAGGTCTCACTGGTTCTCCATGACTCTGACAAGACGACAGGTGTAGTAGTGTCTCAGAAACCATCCTTTCCCTTTTCACAAAACCCATTAACTAGCACAGCTGGGTTTTTCTACTCTTAAACATATTAGAATTCCAAACTCTCCAGACGACTTCAGGGAGGAAGAAAAAGAAGAAGAGAGGAAACTTGGAAAAAGCACTAAGAGAGGATAATGATATTTTTAACTTGGAAAACTTCACAAAGATGAGAATAGCCTGTCTTTCACGACTGGCAACATTAAAGAATGAGCCCAGATGGTGGCAGCAAATTATACATGCATTATGTAGCTCTTTTTCTGTCCGAACATATTGTAGTTGAAACTAATGTGTAAATTCTATGGGTTTATGCAGCAATTGAGCAAATATTTCAAGCTTTCAACAGTAGGAGTAATAATACAATAATAGCAATGCATTTTCACAACATCTTGCACTATAGAAATGCAAAAAAACTGGGAATAATTTTCAGTATGTCCCTTTGATTGGTCCTTTCATATTTTCAAGAACTCAGTCTAGAGTTTTTCCTCTAGCAGATCTGTGTAACTTTTTGCAGAAGAGACGGAGTAACGACACGGACACAAGAGCTGGATTTAAACTGGGTCATTTTTATTAATAATAAATTAGCATAATTTATTCAATTAAATTAGCATAAATTAACATACCAACTATGACCCAAACAATGGACCTGCAGGGTCAAACAAATGCTTCTGGGGCGGAAAATGACGTCAGATAAACTTCCTGGGCAACTTATGGGCGTAGCTCCATGCTAGTCCAGGTGAGGGACCCCTCCCTCACCTGAGACCCTGCCATGCACTTGCATGAGGGGGGTCCCGCCGGCTAACCCCTAACAGGGGACTTAAAGGTGCGGGACCCAAAGACAGGTTCCCCCCAACTGCTCAGGTCGCTTCCACCACAAGCTTGGAGAGAACCTGTCAATCATCCCCAAAGATGCCCAACGGAGAACACGCAGTTGCTAAACCACCACCCAGTTTTCCGCCCCTAACCTGCCTACCCAAATGACCAAAGGTAAGCCAATTAGTCTTAAAAAGGTGCAAGCACCCCCTAACCGCTTATCCCTTTCCCCAGTGTGGAATGGGTGAATAAACGGCCCGGATAAAAGGCAAAGCCGCAAAAAATTCCCATTCGGCCCCCTGGGGCGACCCACAATAGCACACTGCAAAATAGGGAGGGCGGGTGGGTGTCTGCTCTGCTGCAATGGTCCGGGCGAGAAGGCCGAGCCCGGGCCTGCGCGCCCTTAAATAGGGCCGGCAAGCCCCGCCCGGACCTATCAGCAGTCAGGCCACGTCGGCCTGACTCTCAGCCAAAGTCTCGCCTTGCGAGACTTCGGCCGAGACCCAAGATGGCGGCCGCCAGGAGTCCGGTGTCTGCCCGACCCTCCTGCAAACACTGCCGGCGGGTAAGTCCGCCGGTGCTATTTCTGTTTGTTCAGTTATTTATTAAATTTATATTGAGGAAATAGGCCATTTCCCCCCTTGTAAAATAAAAAAAAAGTATGAATAGTGTAAAATACTTATATTTTTAAACTTCATCCTTCAGTTGTTTTAGATCAAGTACATTGCTGTATAATTGCTGGATGGCTGTTAAGATGTGGGATAGTGATGGATATGGTTGTATATCAGAGGTGGTGTTCAGCCGGTTCACATGTACCGTTGACCAAGGTTGCTGAGCCAGTGGTGATCGCTGGTTGGAAATGCCTCTAAACCAGTTCCCCAGTACTCTCTGCACAGGCACAGGGGCTTCTGTGCATGCACAGAGGGTCTTTTGCTGGATGTGATAGGGGTACATGCATGACCTAAGCAAGCACATAAAAATGTGTAAAACATGCACTTCCATCACAATGCAAACTGATAGGGAAGGTAAATGGAACCCAACCCTGTTGTATATATGTAAGAAGGTGGAAATGTACGTATTTTGTAAGATGGGGACAGGAACAACAATGCCCCCTCCATTTGGAATACTGTGTTCAGTTCTGGAGACCTCATCTACAAAAAGATATTGACAAAATTGAACGGTCCAAAGATGGGCTACAAGAATGGTAGAAGGTTTTAAGCATAAAACGTGTCAGGAAAGACTTAATTAACTCAATCTGTATAGTCTGGAGGAAAGAAGGAAAAGGGGGGACATGATCGAAACATTTAAATATGTTAAAGGGTTAAATAAGGTTCAGGAGGAAAGTTTTTAAATAGGAAAGTGAACACAAGAACAAGGGGACACAATCTGAAGTTAGTTGGGGGAAAGATCAAAAGCAACATGAGAAAATTTATTTATTTATTTATTTATTTATTTATTTATTTATTTATTTATTATTTGGATTTGTATGCCGCCCCTCTACTGAAAGAGTAGTATGGAACAAACCTCCAGCAGACGTGGTTGGTAAATCCACAGAAACTGAATTTAAACATGCCTGGGATAAACACATATCCATCCCAAGATAAAATACAGGAAATAGTATAAGGGCAGACTAGATGGATCATGAGGTCTTTTTCTGCCATCAGTCTTCTATGTTTCTATGTTTCTTGCTTGATGCCTGTCAGAATCCACCCATTGTGGCTTTGGCTAAGCCTACCACTGATGTATCTTTCCTAATGGAAGAGGCCTCATTGCTTTCTCATGACATGTTCTGTCATATCACAAGCAATATTCAACTTTTCCCCTCAAATATAGGAAAACAGTAAACTAAAGAGACAATCAATTTTTCTTTTTATGTAAAGAAAATGCTGTTCGTTATGCTGAGAAAGATAAATGCAACTTATCAGTTTCACAGCTTTATGAAAATTCATGTTTTAATGTTAACTAAATAAAAATAGAGAGGGACAGTGGATTGAGAGAGAGTCTAAATTTTTCTCATTGAAGACCAATCAAATCTATTTCTTTCAATGGTCAAACTAAGGTTTTTGTTGTCAAATTATTAGCTACCAATGTGGTTCAATAGATGTGAGATGGTGGTGGATACACTTGTATATGTAAAAAAAGGTGGAAACGTGTGTATTTTGTGAGTTGCAGACAGGAACAAGCTCTTTGATAGATATCTTTCTCCTAACGTAGTTATTATTGGAGGTAGAGGGAAATGGAGTGAAAAGAAATGACATATATATATGTCTCAAATGTTTTTGCTGAATTTGAAAATTAAGGGAGACTAGGATAGATCTATTTCAGCCTTATTTTGGTCTCATCAGCTAGCCATACCCACTGGGACTTGAACTTGCAAACTTTGCCTTGTAAGGCAGATAATTAACCTCTAGGCTACAGTATCCAACCCGTTCAGCTCTGTACCAGGGAAGGATTACATGTTTTTTGTGTCAAATCACCCTGGTATATTGAAGGAACACACACACACACACACACACACACACACACACACACACATATATATAATCTCTGGGAGATTAAAGTAACTGAAATATATACAAATTTTAAATAAAGTGGATGTTACCCAACCAGATGTTTCCTTTCTTTTAGGAATTTATTATCTTTGTTATTCAAATTGAAAATGCGTTCAAGCAAATTGGTGTTTTGGTGCTATCAACAAATTGTTGATGCAATTAACAGATGGCAAATAGTTAGAATTTCTCCATCCACATACTCAAATTAGTGTCACTCATAAACTTTAGAGTAAATAAAAATGGAGCTCATGCTTCTTATTGAATAGAGAACACATTATTTGCCTACAGAGAACTATGTCATTCATTATACTGATGTATAGGATGGGGCCAAAATATTTAAGGATGACTAAAGACTATGGCAAAGAAACTCTATATACTATCCATGGTTCTAATATCACTGATGGGAATAGGGAGAGGGAGAAAGACACGGAGAGTAGACACGGGAGGAGGAAGGAGAGAGAGAAAGGAAAGGAGGGAGGGAAGGAGGGACGGAAGGAAGGAAGGAAGGGACATTTAAATATATATAGAAATGCAAATCTGTTCTTGCATTACATTTTAAGAACATATTCACTTCAAAGGTACTTGATAATAATTTGTAGGTACTTACTGACCTATAGGTTTTAGACAAAAACTACTTGCTATGTGTGGTTGATGGGTTTAATGATATCTAATGGTTCACAATGGCTGTAGAATGATTGAATAGTTGTTTTACCTCAGATACTTACAAAGAACAAAATAATTATCATTAGGAGGGCAACATAAGTGGAAAAGAAATAACATGTGTTGACTTGATGGGGAAATTTTTTCCTCCTTGTCATTGAAATAAAAGCAGATTGGAAAAAAATGTGAAATTCAGAGATAATAAAAGTAAACAATTCTTCACACTATAGCATTAATTTTAACTAGGGAAAGATTGCGTCTGGGGTTAATCAGTGTCTTCTATGGCATTAAAAGAAATTTGACAGATTTTTGAATAGCTGTTAGTCATAATAACATTAGCAGATACCACTTAATTGATGAATGATCCTGGAAAGTTAAATACAGACAGGCATTGTTAGTACTATATTGTTATTAAAAATGACATGGATTTGAGCACAATGTCAGATGTTGTATATTTTTTCCAAGACTCATGTCCTCGGAATACCAGTGGTGGAAAATAATAGAAAAGGCTGTTATCCTCATAACCTGTGTATGGTTTCCCAGAATATGTGGTCTGTCAGTGTAGATAAAATGAGCTACTTTAGGCCTTTTTGTCTGTTCAAGGCTGTTACATCTTTACTATCTGCAGAATAGAGCCTAGCAAAATATGTACTAATCATATCCTTTCAGTGAATGAACAGAGTTCTCCTTCAATTTACCATTTATTATAGGCCAATTGTATAGTTTGGAAACCAGCAAGACTAGTGCCCTCACTATCCTTAGAGTTTGAAGTGGACTGATTTCAGAAATAATAATAAATGAGAATTTGAGCATATAGAAGAAATAAGTTCTAGAAATCAGATATAAAGATTTATAAATATATGCTATATTAGTATGACAGTACCCTAGGGCAGTGTTCCCTCTAATTTTTGGGGGGTGGGTGGGCGGAAAAGTATAGTGTCTGAGCAGCAGTCCCTTCGGGACTGGGCGGCACAGAAATAATAAATAAATAAATAAATAAACAAACAAACAAACAAAAAACCCACCCTGTTTTGCCTCAGAGAATTTCAAAATAAAATACTGTACTGTGTGTCTATAACAGTGAGCTCATAATAGGGCAACTCTATCAATATCAAAATGCCACTTAAATAGTTGAGCTAGTTTCAAACTAGATTTTGATTTTCTTTCTCTCTTCCTTACTCCCATTCTTTTTCTTTTTCTTTTCCTTCCTCTCTTTTTTCTATCTGTTTCTCTCTCTTCCTCTCTCTCTCCTTCCCTCTCACTCTTTCCCTCTCGGCTTCTGGGCAGGTTTGAAAAACTCTGAGTTGATGATGATTTTTAAGTGAGCGATTGCTCACTGCTCAGCTTAGAGGGAACTATGCCCTAGGGTAGAAAATAATAGAGCTAGTTTGAAATCTTTATTTTTCTATATGTAAGAGGAAAGGAAAGCTGTACCGAGAGCAGAAAACAAATCACATTAACACCAAAAATGAGCAAAGATTGTTGATAGGGCTATTACAGTATTATATTATTATTATTATTATTATTATTATTATTATTATTATTATTATTGTTGTTGTTGTTGTTGTTGTTGTTATTATTATTATTATTATTATTATTATTATTATTATTATTATTTAGATTTGTATGCCGCCCCTCTCTGTAGACACAAAGAAAGGTATAACTTTTCCACCGATTAGACTAAAGACAAGAATAGGCTTTTAAACTATTTTCTTTGCTGAAGCTTCTCGAAAAACTAAACTGAGAACGTATGCAAGAAATACTATATGAACAGATAGATCAAGATAATTGAGCAAAAATTAAAAAAATCACAGACATTTTAAGTCAATAACAACAATAATACAATACAAGAAAACTATCATCTGTGCTTGTTATTTTATTTTATTTTATTTTTAGTGTTTGTTACCATATTGCTGAAGGAGTTTATATCACACAGCTCTTTTTTAATATCAAAAGCACATAAAAAAGAATCATTAAAAAATCCACCAGTGAGATTACAAAAGGGAGAGAAAAAAATTGGCTGAGATGGTTCATTTTATTCTTTTTATAACATTTGTTAAAAGAAAAAAAAACCTATACAAGCACTAAGACTCTCCAGGTGCTACATGTTTTAAGACAGCAGTACACATCCAAAAGTGTTGTTAAGAGATCAAAAAATAGATTTATTTTTGCACAACAAATGGGAAACTTTAATTTAAAGTTTTTGTTTGAAAAGCCAGTATCTGTTGTAATATAATTGTTTGTACATGTGAGATATGAATCCGGTTAAGAAAATGAAACACAAAGAATGTAAATTTACATTCTCTCTGTATGTGTATATGTGGAAACAAGGCCGAAATAGTGCTATCCTAGTCTCCCTTAGTTTAAAAAAATCAGCAAAAAACATGTGATACATACAGAATATAGTTTGCCGGCTATGAACAATTTAACTGCCTTGGAAATGGCCCTGGGTTGGGCCAAGAGACAAAAAGAAGCTGTGATACTCCTTCAATATACCAGAGTGATCCGACAGGAAAAAAAGAGAGAGAAAAAAACAACAACAAACATATATCCCCTCCCTGGTACAAAGCTGAAGGGATCAGATCCTGTGGCCTAGAGGTTAATTCTGCAGGATCAAATCCCAGTAAGGGTATGGCTAGCTGATGAGGCCAGAACAAGGCCGAAATAGTGCTATCCTAGTCTCCCTTAATTTTAAAAATTCAGCAAAAACCATGTGATACATATATATATTGATATACAGACATACATACATACATACATACATACTCATTTCTCTCTCTCTCTCTCTCGCTAGCACTTTTTCTCTGTCCCCACCCCAGAAAAATTGCTTTTTAAATTTTAAATTTCCTGGTGTATCTATGGAGTGGTGGTTTACGGAGTGGGATGGCATACAAATCTAATAATTAAATAATTAAACAATTAAACGATTAAACGATTAAACGATTAAACGATTAAACGATTAAACGATTGAACGATTGAACGATTGAACGATTGAACGATTGAACGATTGAACGATTGAACGATTGAACGATTGAACGAATGAACGAATGAACGAATGAACGAATGAACGAATGAACGAATGAACGAATGAACGAATGAACGAATGAACGAATGAACGAATGAACGAATGAACGAATGAATAAATAAAATAAAATAAAATAAAATAAAATAAAATAAAATAAAATAAAATAAAATAAAATAAAATAAAATAAAATAAAATAAAATAAAAATTAGCTGACTTGTATAGAAAGGGAAAATTTAAAAAAGCAGAGATGTCTGTGAGAAAACTCAGGGAATGCCAAGTTGCATCAGGAAGTAATTGATATTCAAATAGAGGTCTTTCTGTGGCCAGAGTTTTGTGTATCTATTGCAAGAGTGGGTTCCTCCTGGTTCGGACCAGATCGCCCAAACTGTTAGCAACCCACTGGTGAGGTGAAGATGGCAAAACAGATCTGGTTCTGTCTAGGCGGGTCTGTGCATGTTTCCATCTCTTTTTATTTTGGAATTTTGGGCATTTTTTTTTTTTGGTGTTTTGATGGCTTATCCTCATCCTCTACATTTAAAAAAGTTCTCACACCTACCCCTGAGTTAATAATTTCTTCACCTGAAGCGCAGATCAGCAGCTCCACAGCTGTGTTTCGGGTTGAAATAACCTTCTGAGCATGCTAGGAAGTGAGTTTGAAATGTCACGTTGCAAGCCAGTGATGAAAGTATGTGGAAGCCACCCTTGATCTACTGGCAATTTAGCTGATACATTTTGAACCAGATGATTTCATCTAAAACATATTATTTTAATATAACTATCTTATAAATAAGGCATTTCCAGATCCAGCCATTTCAAGTATATGTATGTGCCATGTTGAACCTCAAACCATCTAAAATGGATATCAGCAGTAAGATATGATCCTTGC
Organism: Erythrolamprus reginae; assembly: GCF_031021105.1. Lineage (NCBI taxonomy): Eukaryota > Metazoa > Chordata > Lepidosauria > Squamata > Dipsadidae > Erythrolamprus > Erythrolamprus reginae. The sequence continues at coordinate 165,083,986 of NC_091952.1, read as the reverse complement.
CTCAGATTGATACAGAAGTAACAATTACTATAGAATTGAGAAAGTCAAATATATCTTCCAAATGGAATCATCTTATTACATCTAGAGATATTTCAGGCTTTTGCCCAATATACCTTCTGAAACAACTAATTAAGACTAGGATTTCATATATCCTGATTTTGAACTGTTTTGTACTTTTGTACTTCAAAATTATAGATTTCCCACTGATAAGAACTAAATGCCCACCCTTGTGTTGTCAAATAAAAGTGATATCCTATCTCAGTGATAGTAAACCTATGCCATGGGTGCCACAGGTGGCATATCTGCCGCCATATCTGCCGGCACGCAAACGGTTGCCCTAGCTCAGCTCCAACGTGCATGTGTGCCTGCTACCTGATTTTTGGCTCACACAGAGGCTCTGGGAGAGTGTTTATGGCTTCCAGAGAGCCCCTGGGGAGATGGGGGAGGGCGTTATTACCTTCCCCTGGCTTCAGGGAAACCTTTGGAGCCTGGGGAGGAAGAAACACAGGTCTACTGGGCCCATCGTAAGTTGGGAAACAGGCCATTTCCGGCCTCCAGGGAGCCTCCAGGGGGGTGGAGGAAGCTGTTTTTGCCCTCCCCAGGCATTGAATTATGGGTGTGGGCACTCACACATGCACAATAGCACATGCGCACGGTCTTTTGGCACTCGAGGAAGGTTGGTTCGGAACTCGAGAAAGGTACACCATCACTGCCCTATCTCTACTTGCTCAAGATGTGATTTATCTAAACAAAAGATACTAAACCTCCCCCAGCCACAAGGAAGAAATATAGGATAGTACAGACTCACAATAAAAATGCAGCCTGGAGTCTGCCTGTAAGACAGGTTTATATACCGGCGGTTCATTTTGTACTTGCTGTTTAATGTTTCAGTATTTTGCTGTTTTGAGAAGAGGCGAACAAGTCAAATTGAAATAAAATAAACAAACAAGAGAAGACCATGAAGTGACATTGCTGCAATCTTAAATACCACTACTCTATCTTATTGAACTTGTCTGCACACTCCACTTATACCTATTGGATACGTGTAGGCTTGTTATTGATATTCTCACATGAGAATTGGCATTTCTAATTTCTACTATTTCATTAAGGACAGGCAGATTAATGAGTATGACATGAAATCCTTCATCTTGGTCATTAATAGAGAAATTAAACATAACATGATCTAATCATTTTGGCAATAATAAGCCATTTCAATTTTCTTGCAGCATTCTCCTTCAACCAAAAAAATTCAAAACTCAGCAATCAGGGAGAAAAATCTTGGGCACCCATCGTGCACAAATTTGAGCACACATTACAGCAGTATTCATACATTTATCATTCAGGTAGCGTATTACAGTGCACTCTTCACAATTGGAGGTAATAACCCTTGTATTTGCCTCTCCCCTGGAAATTGTTGACAAATAGCACATGTTGACAATTTATTTTCTCTCTTTATTAATTCTTTTAGACCACCTCTATTCCCCCAAAACCAGAATTCTTGATTTCTTGATAGATTCAGGTCAGTGGGAAATTTAGCCAAGAAGAATATATGCAATCTTAACAAACGGGGGCATATTAACAATGCTGTTGATGACAGCTCAAGGCCAACATTAGTGGTACAGAACCAAACCATATGGGTTATTATTGTAACTCCAGAGAAACATCTTGTAATCAACCCTCATTAAATGTATTCTTAGGTCCCCAGTAGATACACATTCTTTTCTTCCTTTGTTGAAGCTGATGCAGTATTAACCTCATTTTAAGATAACATGAATCTAATTTAATTCATCCATTGCTTTAGTAGGATAGCCACCCAGGTTCATTATTCCAAAACCACATACATAACTGCTATCATTGTGAAGCTTCAGAAGCAACAAAGGCCCTGAAACAAATATGCTACATAGCAGGTGCTTAAGTTGAATAGGCTACCAAGTTTGTGAGGTAAATCAATTTGTCGGGTAGGTCATGTTTTAATTCCACAAAAGTTTTAAGAACACTTGTTACTGCTGAACCTCAAATGACCTGTCTGTCTGTCTGTCTGTCTGTCTGTCTGTCTGTCTGTCTGTCTCTCTCTCTCTCTCTCTCTCTCTCTATCTACTAACCTACCTACCCAACTATCTATCTATGAGCTACGGTGGTGCAGTGGTTAGAGTGCAGAACTGCAGGCGACTACTGCCGACTGCCAGCTGCCTGTAATTTGGCAGTTCAAAGGTCGGTAAAATGAGGATCCAGATTGTTGGGGTCAATATGCTGACTCTGTAAACTGCTTAGAGAGGATTTAAAAGCATTGTGAAGCAGTATTGAAGTTTAAGTGTTATTGCTATTGCTACTGCTACTGCTATTTCTGTCTGTCTTCATCATTATCATCTATTATCATCTCTTTCTCCTCAGTGTATATGTTTGTATGCATGTACACAGTGATGGGCTACCAAACTTTTTACTACCACACTGTGGCCGTGACTTATGCATTTTGTTTCAACATCTTTCAGTGCAAATTGGGTGCTCTGGGGTGGAGCTCAAAATTTTGCTACTGGAACTGCGTTCCTGACTGTTCCTGTAGGAGCCCATCACTGCATATACAGTATGTGTATATATACATGTATATACTTATGCACATACAACACATATACTGTACATACATATGCATATACACACATAGATACAGCAAGCTTACCTAACATACCTTCTCCTATTGTTCCCCACAACCACGAACCTGTGAGGTGGTTGTGTTGAAAGGGACATAATTTCCTCATTTCTAATTAGCTGTTTCAACCAAATTGGCTGTTTGTAATACTCTGAAAGACATAGCTTAATGTGTCCCTCCATCCATGAAGAGTTTTGTCCTGAGTTTTAGTCCTGTCTTAGACATGGAAAAACAGGCTGTGTCTTTGGGCCAGTCCTTGTCTTTCAGCCTAATTCATCTCATGAAGTCATTGTTCTGAGGAAATTTTTTAAAAAGAAAAGAGTATTTTGTACCTTGCCACCTTGAGTTACATAAAATGTAATAAAGATGGGATAAAAATCTTTAAAAATGTATAATACAATAATTTTCATATATGTCCTATAATAATAAATATTTATTTATTTATTTATTAATCAGATTTGTATGCCGCCCCTCTCCGCAGACTCGGGGCGGCTCACAGCAATAATAATACAATGTAAACAAATCTAATATTTAAGTTAGTTTAAAAAACCCCAATTTAGAAACCAATCATACATACTAGCATACCATGCATAAATTTTATAAGCCTAGGGGGAGGGAAAGTGTCAATTCCCCCATGCCTGACAACAGAGGTGGGTTTTAAGGAGCTTACGAAAGGCTAGGAGGGTGGGGGCAACTCTGATATCTGGAGGAGTTGGTTCCAAAGGGTCGGGGCCACCACAGAGAAGGCTCTTCCCCTGGGTCCCGCCAAACGACATTGTTTAGTTGACGGGACCCGGAGAAGGCCAACTCTGTGGGACCTAACTGGTCGCTGGCATTCGTGCGGCAGAAGGCGGTCCCGGAGATAGAATAGGTGGCAAATCAATTTAAAAAAGAAAAAAGAAAAGGGATATAAATAACATAGAGTATTTGGAGTACAAGGCAAGTAGATAAATCTGAAGTTCAGCCCAACAAAGAATAGTATTTTTTAAATTGTCTGTACCAGATAGTGACCAAATTAATATGAATATACATTAATAAACTTGAAAATATGGAATGTTAAATCCAATTTTATTAACAAATAGTTGTCCTTGGTGCTATAAAAGATTGGTGGGACTTCCTTGCTAAACAAATGTATTCATGTGTTCAAAATAATTTAATAGACTAAGTATCTAAAAGTATCACGTACTCAACCTTGGAATCATAGTCACCTTCATTGCATTTATTTTATCCAAAATATTTAAGGATCTGTCTGGATCTATTTTTCTGCATAAAACAGGGTAAGTTCAGATTTAATAATTAATAAGGCTTCTTGGAAATTTGGCAGATAATATAACATAAAATTCACATTTTATTTAGATCCAGTGGCATCAAATCTTATTTATTCCAGTTTATAGGATAAGCAGGCTGGTTGATGTACTAATGAGATAAAATTAAACATAAAATTTTCTGCATCAATGATGTAGTCTGCCATTCCTGTTCTATTCAGTTATTTTCAAAAGCCAAATTCTGTCTCTCTCAGATCTATCTAGCAAACTGTTCACCATTTTCTCAGGGCCATCGGCTCTTTCTGTTACATGGAATTCCATTTCTACCTGTAATAAGGCTCTCCTCATCTACAATTTGTAGCCTTCCTTAAAGTAAGGAGAATTATGGGCAAGAGGGACTACTGGGAACTCTTGCCTGAGTTTAGGCAGCATGATTACTATAAATCCAGGAGCAAAAACACAGCACTCAGCACACAGCCTTTACATAATTAATAGTGGTTTATATACAGCTAAATATATACAAAATTATTAAATTTTATTTAAATTAATTAAATTTATAATTTAAATTATTACATTATTAACAAAAATTATTAACTTTTTTCTAACATTCACTTCCTAACAAAGATTGTTAAGAAGTTAGTGGGGCTGTGGTTGGTTGATTTCTCAGCTGCCTTTAATGCTGTAGATCATTGTCTCTCAATCTTGACATATTTAACATGTGTGAACTTCATGCTGGCTGGGGAATTCTGGGAGATGAAGTCTATATATCTTCAATATGTCAATGTTGAGAAATTCTGCCATAGTTCACAGAATTCTTTAATATTATCTCAGAGATTGGGAGTGAGAAACACTATTTTAAAACAGTTCTCCTTTATCCATGGCCAGTTATAGTAAGTGATGTGATGTGAGTTATAGTCAGTGATGTGATGCCCATCTTCTTTAACATCATCATGAAATCAGTAGGGAACGTCATACATCAACTAACACCAAGGCCATTAGTGCCCAGATAAGGATCAGTACTATTGCCCAGGAATAACCTTTGCCCAGATTTGCCTGGTATACCAGTTGTGGCCCTTTCTGGACCAGGAGGCTTTATGCACAGTCACTCAGGACCTAATCACCTCCTGTCTTAATCATTGCAATGTGCTCTACATGGGGCTATCCTTAAAAAGTGTTCGGAGGCTGCAAATAGTCCAGAATGCAGATGCGCGAGCCATCACGGGTGTACCGAGGTACATCCATATAACACCTATGCCCCGCGAGCTGCACTTGCTACCAATTAGTCTCAGGTCACAATTCAAGGTGTTGGTTATTACCTATAAAGCCCTACATGGCTTATAGACAGGCTATTTACAGGACCATGCCCTGCCGCATACCTCCCAGAGACCAATAAGATCACACAGAGTTGGCCTCCTCCAGGATCCATCAACTAAGGAATGCAGGTTGGCAAGACCACAGGGAAGGGCATTCTCTGTGGCTGCCTTGTCTCTAAGGAACCAACTCCCCTCCGACATCCATACTGCTCCCATCCTATTGGCCTTCTGAAAGGCCAAGAAGACCTGGCTTTGTGTGCAGTCCTGGGGGCCATAAAAGTGACATCTATCATGGCCAATTATATTGAATGGTATGTATGTGTGTTGCCTGGATTGATTGAGTTAATGGGTTTTTTTTAATCGGGGTTATAGTTTTAGATTTTCTATATTTGACTTCTTTTTTTATTGTATTATTATTTTTATATTGTTGTAAGCCACCCTGAATCCTTCAGGATTAGGTGACATAGGAGAATGAATGAATGAATGAATGAATGAATGAATGAATGAATGAATGAATGAATGAACGAACAAACTTCAGGTAAATCTGCAAAGGATATGCTATAACTGAGGCCACATTCTTTCATTCTCATTCAGAAATAGTTTGCAATCTGGAAGTCTATTCCAAAGAGCAGGAACTTCTACAGAGTAAATTAACTTCTTGGGTTCCTCAAAAGGATGTTACTTAATCCAGATGTTCCAGAACACATCTACTCTCCAGACAAGGTAGCTCAGATAGACAAATGTTAGTACCATAAAGTACAGTAAGGCAAAGGGAGTGCAAAATAGTCTGCACAATTACAGATCAAAGCTGCACCTGTTTGTAGAGGTTTAGAACATTGGTGCCTGTATAGAAGACTGTGGATTCAATTACATGGTCACATACTCCATAGTGGATCCTTAACTCACAATGGAGATGCTTTTGATTTTTTTTAAAAAAAATCTTGTCTGTTGAGAAAAAAAAATAGTATTATATAATGTAGATTGTATGTGTATACAGTATATCTCCCAATGTATATTTCAAACAAATGGTATGTTACTTATTTAAATCTTAGAACAAATTATTCACCAGATATTTTCTCCTGCTTTTATCAGCTTGTGCAATATATTAGCATTCTGTAAAACTTGTTAAATTTTGCATTTATCAATGACAAGCAATCCATATGGATTTGAATATGGATGAGAGACATAGTCATAATAATTCCATGACTTTTTCTCTAAAAAATTAACTCAATGGTTACTTCTTTTTGTATGAAAAATTTGCAATCATAAGATCTCAAATAAATGCTTTAGTGTTATCTGATACAAAAGGCCCTGTTGAATCCCTGTTAATACAAATCTTGACCATTTTTCTATTCTATATTATTTTGCTAGTTTGAGGGACGAGGGCAATTATGCAGAAATTGGACCAATTCTTAGAGTCATCCTTTTAAAAAATGGAATGAAAACTGAACTTTGTGAAGCACAAATCCCTGCTTTCATCAGTTACTGTATTAGAAACAGATTTTTTTGCTGGATTTGCCCCAGGCACATCATTTGCCCCAGGCCTTGACTACTCAGTGCAGGTCCTTGTTCTTCTCCAGTAGCTTTTTGGGTATCTTTTGATCTGAATGTCCTACTAATGGGTACCATATCTAATTCATTTGAGAGCCTTTCCATAACACTTCATCAGTGAGGCTTTTACATGTTAGGTTGCCAAGTCTTACCTCAAACATCCCCATTTAACTACTTGGGACTGACATGCAAATGCTCAGGGGCCTCGAGCTCTGCTTTCTCTGGCAGAGGGCTGCAGAAGGCCATTCTGCACAGCCCTCCTGTCCTCCATTTTTGCTAACAGAGGCACCATAGGCCAGTCCTTCATTATTTCCAGGGCAGCCCTGTAGGCCAGATCTAAGAATCCTTGGACCAAATTCAGCCTGTGGGCCTTGAGTTTGATACCCCTGCCCCAGATGAATGAGTTTAACTAAGTAGGTAATTATGCTCCATTGCGTATTCTAGAATTTTACTTCCAATCTGAATGAACAAAACATAATATTTTTCCCAGTACTTCAGTTTCTCTGATTAACCAGATTAGAAGACTCAAACGTTTGGAATGTACTGCATTTTTCAGAGTATAAGATGCACCTAGATTTTAGAGAAGGAAAACAAGGTAAAAAGTACTCTGAACCAAATGGTGTAGTGATATATTATTTAATAAATACCAGTGCAGCAGAATATTTTTTTACAACCATGTGTACATTTTACAACCATGTACACTTTTTACAAACTTCAAACTTGACATCTTTAAGACTTGTGGACTTCAATTCCCAGAATTCCTTCTCTGGTCACGCTAGCTTAGGAATGGGAGTTGAAGTCCACAAGTCTTAAACTTGCCAAGTGTAAAGACCCTTGTACCCCTAACCAGAGATCTTCAAACTTGACAACTTTAAGACTAGTGGATTTCAACTCTCAGAATTTTTCCTCCAGTTATGCTAGATGGGGTAATTAGAAGGCAAAAACACTGCCCGAAACACTTTTTTCCCGCAAAAGTGGTCAAAGGGTCTAAGAAGCCTGCAGAGAGGTAGTGGGTGCTGGGGGATGACAAAAATATCTTCATTTTTGTAAAAAAAAATTGGCTGCTTTTTGCCTGATTTTTTTTTGTGTGTGGTAAAAATGGAGGCATTCTTGCCTTCCCCTAGTCACAGGAGCTCTCTGCAGGTTTCTCAGACCCTCTCTCCACTCCATTTTTGCAAAAAATGGGCTCTTTTTCACCAAAAGTGGACATGTAGGTGGAGCTTCAAGAGGCCACTTACATTTTCAACCTCTTTTAGTGGGAAAAAGGTGCATCTTATACTCCAAAAAATACAGCATACAGATTCTTGACTTTTACAGACTAAGATGGTCTTCCTCCTGAACTATGTACACAAATGCACAACCGGCGGTTTAAACCGCCGGCCGAAATTGCCCCTGGAGCAGGGGGACACTGCGGGCAGCTCTACGGAGCCCCGAACTTCCGGGTTCCGAAAAACCTGGAAGTTCGGCTTTTGACAGCGCGCCAGGTCGGTGTGCTGCCTCCTGGGAGTCAGGGGAGGTCCTGGATCGCCCTCTTTAAGGGCGATCCAAGCAGGACCTCCTCCTTTCCTGCTGCTGTTGGGAAGCGAATACCCGCCCACCCTCCGCTATTAACAGTGTATCCTAAGGAGGTCGCCTTGGGGCTGAATAGTGCGGACTGGATTGGTTAGGGGGTGCGGCGCACTTAGATGTCAGTATAGGCCTCCCTCTGGTCATTGGGGTTTGGCAGGTTAGGGGTGGAAATGGGCAATTAGAAGCAACTGCGCATGCTCCTTTGGGCATCCTTTAAAGGGTGATGGGCCGCCTCTCTCCAGGAACTAGAGGTTGGAACAACATCGGGGATTGGAGAGAGGATGTCCATGGGAATCACCGGATCCAATTTCCCACGGGGATTGGAGGGTGAACTCCTCCCACATGACAAAGGGGCATGGCTTGGATCCAGGTGAAGGTGGCTACCTTCACTTAGTTCACCAAGGAGTTTTTGCCCAGTGTTGCCAAGGAAGTTTCCGGTAGGAATTTCTGCCCCATTAGTTTTGGCCTCTGAAGGTCCTTAGTTATGTTGAATTTAAATATTTAAATTTATGCTAATTTAATAAAAATGACCCTTATTTAATCCACAATATGTCTCAGCGTCTTTACTCCGCTTCCGGGGCAATGATGTGACTCTGTGTAGACTGTTTTAACTGCACTAACTACTGAACAGTATTAGTACTGTACTTTATTAATCCTGCCAATTTTATCTTACTGATTCAAGATTGTTTGTTAACCACCTTGCTTTTCTTCAGACTCCCAGGGAAACAAACCCCACTGAATCTCATCTCCTGCTTTTCATTGGAAGAAGTTTACAGATAGCCACAACACACCACACTACACCACAAATAAAAGTCATAGGTTGGTCTGTAGGCATTTAGATTTCTTACAGGTTTATAATAAACTTCATGCATTCCTTTCATGTAATGTGATCAAAGGAATAGAGTACAATACTATTATACAATTGTATATAATTGTATACAAATGGTATACAATTTCTAGCAAATTAGCCAAATAAATGGTCAGATTGCATAGGAGAGAATGACAAAATTGGTGTCAGCATTAAAAGAGGGGTGCACCTGAATACATAAAGAAAAGATTCCCTTCAGACATATTTGCTCCCAACTCTAGGGGGCATTTTTTACATGCTTTTGACTGCTAGGTTGGCAGAAGCTGGGACAAGTAACAGGAGTTCACCCCGTTACACGGCACTGAATGCCAACCTTTCAGATTAACAAGCTCAGTGTCTTAGCCACTGAGCCATCATGTCCCTCTGGATACCTAGACACAAGCAAACTAAGTCCAACACCAACTTGAATGCCATTGACCCTTATCTAATTCTAACCAGTTGCTGGCCATTAGTTGAGAAAAATTATATGCATGGGCTTTTAGCAATAAATCAGCTTACTGAACCTTCATGTGTAGACCTGGTCTTTTGTGCCTGGCATATTTTATACTTAAGAATTAATGAACACAAGTTTCATAACAAGACTAAAAAAAGAGGACTAACTAATATTAGGGAATCTTGTGCACTTAATTGCAGATTGCAAGGTGGTTTTTTTAAGAAAAAAAAAATTACATCAGTGTTAAAGAGTCTCCTGAATTTGGATCAAAAGGGTTTTTGGCTATCTCAGAAGGTCTTATCAAATATACTAAGTTTTGAACACACTACAATGGCTAATTGATGAAGTACTTGTAATCCTTTTCATATGTCACCTGCTTCTACATAACTCTCCTTTCTTTCTTGCCTCACCCCCTTTTAAAATGCTACATCAATTCAACCATACCATGCATCTGATCAATGAGCTACAGCTCACAGAAGCTTATGTCTTGAATAAAATGTAGAAAGCAACTACCAGACACCTTCTGCAGTAACATTCTCCCAGAGTTTATGTGTCAAGCGTTATTTTCCATTGAACTGGTTTATTAAATTTTCTTTCTAGTGTTAAATCATAAATATTTATGGTGCAACTAAAAGAATAACAATCCACATAATGTTAATAAAGAATTGCGCTGCCAGATGTGTTACACTTTAAACAATGAACATATCAAACGGAGAGGCTTTCTACAGCACCATAACATAAATTCAGATAATTTGGCTATAAAACAGAAGGGGGAAATACATGGTTCACTTTGTTGAGATTATCCATGCACTGATAAATAAATAAGTGCAATCTTACCTGTATTGCATTAAATCATTAACATTTTTGCACACATAATTAATTACAGGTGCAAATTTTAGAGCTGAGCTGTCTAATTACCTGAATCATTGCGTACATCAGATAATTGGATAATTGGAAACCTCTTTCCCATCATTTAAAGTCATAATTGATATTAATTGTTATTTTTCATTTATTAGACATCAGAGCAACATTATATCCGTCCCTCAAGGAGAGAATCCTGAGCATAATTTGTACAACAAATTGATTCTGATACACATAATTATTATTAAAACACTGTTGGGTTCACCTTCCAAAGGATGTAGTGGCAGATTTTCACAAAGAGAAAACATCTTGTCACATATTACATGAGGTTTTCATAAATCCCCACTAGCTAAATATCCATACTTTGCTATGAAACTATGTGATGGGGCTTGATAATAGAATAGAATATAATTTTATTGGCCAAGTGTGACTGGACACACAAGGAATTTGTTTTGGTGCATATGCTCTCATAAATTGACACTTAAAGCTTAAAAATTAATGAGTAGTTTAAAATGGGACTGTATTATTTTGTTAGAGATAGTAAGCTACATTTCTGTTACAAATGAAGACATTATTTGCACAGTGTAGACTTTCAATTCATTCCTCAGATGAATCGCTCAGGACCTCGATGTAAACAACATTCCTGGTTGTGCTCTCTGGCTGGAGGATGACCAGGCTGTCAGGTGAACTGACTCTGGAGCATGCCACATAGAACTGGCTGTGGGATAAACTTGCAGCTTCCCTTACTTGTGTTTTCCTAATTGCATCTGTAAATCTTTTCCTGCATATTTTTTTTTGCTTCTTTTCTGCTTAACTGGTGTTACAGTAGAAGGAATAGATTTATCTGAACCGAGGATGAAAATAAAGAGAAAAAATCTGTCTCTGCCTATCAGCATCCATTGGTATTCATGGCTTAGCTCAACTGTTCTGTAGTAAAACTGCTTGCTGCTGTGAAAGAAAAAGAGAAACTAAAACTCCTCTGCTTGTGTTTTGTATTTGGATCAGATCTCTTTTCAGGTGGGGAGGGGGAATAAAACTCGTTAACATCAGAGCTTGTTAATAATAATATTGTTGTGGTTGGTTCTGGCCCAGCTCCTGCCCCAGGGAATGTGGAGGTGGATGCAGGGGAAACATCAACATGTCCTAGGCCTGTTTTGTTGGTGGCAGAGGCAGGTAGTGCAGTTTCCTCAGACGAAGAAGAAGGTGGGAGTGACTTGGAAAGGGGGGCTTGGCACATAGCCTAGGAAGCCAATCTTCATTATCTTCGGTCACTTCGGATGAGGAAGTCTTGGACCCACGCAGGTGCAGAGTTATGCGTAGAAAAGACCAATTGAGGACATATTACAGGAGATAAGAGAGACCACCTGTGTCTGAGTGGGGTTCCAGTAATTAGAGCTGCTGATACAAATAACAGCATGTGGGCTTGGCCGTTGTGGAAGATTATCTGATCGCAGTTCTTCAGGATCATGCACTGTACTGTATGTGGCAAATTTGAATGTTGTAGGCTTTACGGTTCTGGAGATTTTGTGATTAATATGTGAGTGGTTTTCATATATATCTATCCTAGTCTCCCTTAATTTTCAAATTCAGCAAAAAAACATGTGATATATATATATATATATATATATATATATATATATATATATATAGATAGATAGATAGATAGATAGAGAGAGAGAGAGAGAGAGGGGGGGGGGAGAGAGGGAGAGGGAGAGGGAGAGAGATTCTCTTACTACACTCTCTGCTTGAATTTGATCCCTGAGATTTACCATCTGGAATAGGCTGGAATACTTGAACACTTAAGTATTGTCATAGGAAAAAGAGAGTTGTAAAAATGTTCCATTTTTCTGGAATGCTGCTTCTGCAAAACCAACAGCACTTAGATTTGTAATTTTGAACTGTTGTAAGTGGAACACTGCCTCTAAATGTTGTGCTGTTATCTGCTGCCACTTCCTATATTGCATTATTATACTTTGCTTTCTTGCCATTGCCCACTAGGGCTGAGATAAATAGAATTAGATGGCTACTATTTTCAAAAGCTTGTGTCTTGAAATGGAGTTCGTCCAAATATATTTACTTCCTAATATATATATATATATATATATATATATATATATATATATATATATATATATATATATATATATAAATGCTCGAGAGTCCTTTTCAACATTTCAGTATAGACATGTGAATTGCCTCTCTATGATTTTGCTTTGGTTTTTGGGATTCTGAATAAATATTACTAAGAGGATACAAGATCTATAAAGAAACAGTTGATGAAGAAAGGTAGGGTTATCGATCTAAACTTCTGAAAGGAAGATTATTAGTTTCTGAAGGGCTAACCATTGGTAATACAAGAAGCATGACAAACACCAAGGAATCATACCTTTAAACATTTTAATGTTTTTTTAAAAAATGACTTTAACCAATCCGCTAAATGGATAATGAAACACAGCCAGCCAAAAACTTCCTTTGTATTAATTTTGAATTAATGTTTCATTAATAGCTACATTACATGGGCTTTTATGCAATTTTATGATAAATTATTTAATCTGAAGTTAGGCTTTAGACAGATGTTAAATCAAAGACATGAGTGATTAAATGCATTTTAATAGATTTCCACTATGACTTTATTCATTATGTACAAATGAATTCCAGTGTTCATGTAAGTGTGGAATTGATGGCTACATGTCTTTAAAACAGGAGACCTTGTTCTAGCTTCAGACTTTGATTTCCTTGCAAGCTATCATGCTGTGGTTAATGTGCCTGAAACAAAAGCTTATTTGCAAAGAGAACCGATTTAATTATGCAGATTAACTTTATAAAATAAGCTATTGAAAATGTGAAAGCTACATGTCATACTATCTTTCCTAAATGATCCTGGCTTTTTTTGGTGCTTACTTTATATGGAAGATATTATCTTTATCTCAACCACAGGAAGATTATCACCTTGTTTTATTATGGAGAAGTTTTTTGCTACAAATTTCAAAGAGGCAACTCTATATTTGAAGATAGAGTTATGCACTCCGTAACTATCAAGCGTTTTATCTAACAAAATACACAAGAAAATTATTCCAAAATAAATAGGAGATTGGACAAAAATTCAACACTTTCTCTTACTACAACAAAAATTCAACACTTTCTCTTACTTTCTGTCATGCCTCAGAGTCTGACTCTGAGATGCAAGAAGAACAGCTGATAGAGAGCGAGAGAGTGGTTCCATTGGCTGTGGAGGAAACTGGGGAAGGGCATAGTCAGGCTGGGCAGAACAAGGAAGAGGTGGAATGGGGAGAGGGGGTTCTGATTAAGACCAATGCCTACCCCCTCATCATCCTAAGGCAATGATGGAGAACCTTTTTTTCCTCGGGTGCTGAAAGAGCGTGCACGTGTGCTATCGCATATGCACGAGTGCCCACACTCATAATCCAATGCCCGGGGAGGGCAAAAACAGCTTCCCCCACCTCCCGGAGGCCCTCTAGAGACCAGAAATGGACTGTTTCCCAACTTCTGGTGGGATCAGAAGGCTCATGTTTCACCCTCCCCAGGCTCCAAAGGCTTCCCTGGAGCCAGGGGAAAGTAAAAATGCCCTCCCTCACCCTCCGGAGGCTCTCTGGAAGCCAAAAATGCCTTCTCAGAGCCTCTGTGCAAGCCAAAAATCAGCTGGCCGGCACACACGTGCACATTGGAGCTGAGATAGGGCAACAGCTCGGGTGCCAGCAGATATGGCTCAGAGAGCAATGTGGGTTGCATCGCTTACAAGGAAAGAAAGGGCTCTGATTCCCTTCACAAGGCACACCTGGAGATGGAGTTTAAAAAGAGAAGCAAATGTTGCCAACATTCATATTCGTGTTCACTCCTTTATCTAAGTTCCTGGCATCTCCTCAACTGGTTTGATTTACTGCTGTGCTACTTTAATTCTGGAGCTCTTTATCTTCCTTGCCCTGCTGGATTAGTTACCTTATCTTGCCTTGTTGGATTTATTGTTGGAAATTTTTCTGCTTACAGGTTTGTGGGAGAGTTTTTCTCCAAATCAAAGAGAAAAAGGAATGTTGGGGGCAAGTTTGGAGCTAATAAAGGGACAACTATTTATTCGCTGGCTGAGTTGCCTTTGTGCCATGTCCCGGGTCATCACACATTCCCAGGAGTGAACCAGGTGAACCAGGACTCTAACTCTATCTGCTCAATACCTCTTAACTCCATCTGCATTCCTTTGGAATGAACAATTTATTTCTTTTTGTAAACCCTTCACATTTATTCTATTTAGCTTATAAATTATATAAATGTGATGTTTCAGGGGAGGGGGACCATCACCTTTGGGATTTGTGTTTGCTTGTCACTATAATTTATTTTTCATCTCCCATCTCTCCCCAAGGCTAGCTTGCAAAACATCTAATCACACTCACTATAATTCCTACCAGTGGACAAAGACCACAGCAGGTAAACACAAATATACAAAGCTTTTAGTCTTTGTGCTAATGTAGCCTTCTTAATACACTTTATATTGGCTTGTTCTTTCCAGAATGTTTCTCTAGACCTACATAAGCATGATAAATATGATATGCTCACTGCAGGAGTTTTCTTCTAATGTTAGCTTTCCTGCAGATCCCATGAATGCTCTGATAATATTGGATTCCCTGCAGCTTTTGTGCATTCATTGTGAATGTTTGCAGGAAAGAAACTGTTATAATGCAAGATCCTGACTCATGAGAACTGAAACATGTAGGTGGGATATGTGTGCAGGTTTTTCTGTCCTGAAACTTTGTTACTTTAAATGACAACAGTAATGTGTGGAAAGCAGAGCATGTAATTCCAAGGTCATGCTTACATTGGGGGGTGGGAGGGAATGACATTAAGAGTCATCAGAGCTTCAGTGCTATCACCCATTGACATAAGTAATGACAAATATACAGGTTTCTTATACAGTGATCCCCCGCTCTTTGCGAGGGTTCCGTTCCAGGACCCCCCGCAACGAGCGGGTTTTCGCGAAGTAGCGCTGCGGAAGTAAAAACACCCTCTGCGCATGTGCAGAGGGTGTTTTTACTTCCGCAGCGCTAGCGAGGAGCCTAAGATTGGGGGCGGCGCGGGTGTTTTAAAACATCCCCGCCGACATGAGGGGCTCGCTAGCACACCCCCAAACCCGGGTTGGGGGTTCGGGGGTGTGCTAGCGAGCCTCCCATGTCGGCGGGGATGTTTTAAAACACCCGCGCGACTTTCCAATGAGTCCCGAAGACAAACGCGTTGTCTTCGGGACTCATTGGAAAGTCGCGCGGGTGTTTTAAAACATCCCCGCCGACATGGGAGGCTCGCTAGCACACCCCCGAGCCCCCAACCCGGGTTTGGGGGGTGCTAGGAAGCTCCCATTGTTGGCGGAGACCTTTTAAAACACTCACGCGGCTTCCAAACCGAGTCCTGGAAGCCGCGCGAGTGTTTTAAAAGGTCTCCGCCAACAATGGGAGCTTCCTACCACCCCCCAAACCCGGGTTGGGGGCTCGGGGGGGGTGCTAGGAAGCTCCCATTGTTGGCGGAGACCTTTTAAAACACTCGCGCGGCTTCCAAACCGAGTCCTGGAAGCCGCGCGAGTGTTTTAAAAGGTCTCCGCCAACAATGGGAGCTTCCTACCACCCCCCAAACCCGGGTTGGGGGCTCGGGGGGGGTGCTAGGAAGCTCCCATTGTTGGCGGAGACCTTTTAAAACACTCGCGCGGCTTCCAAACCGAGTCCTGGAAGCCGCGCGAGTGTTTTAAAAGGTCTCCGCCAACAATGGGAGCTTCCTACCACCCCCCAAACCCGGGTTGGGGGCTCGGGGGGGGTGCTAGGAAGCTCCCATTGTTGGCGGAGACCTTTTAAAACACTCGCGCGGCTTCCAAACCGAGTCCTGGAAGCCGCGCGAGTGTTTTAAAAGGTCTCCGCCAACAATGGGAGCTTCCTACCACCCCCCAAACCCGGGTTGGGGGTCCGGGGGGCGCTGTCTCTCGGCGCTTTCGTGCTGAGTCCGGGAGTGAACTCGCTCCCCGACTCAGCTGGAAAGCGCCGAGAGACAGCGTGGACAGGCCCGTTCCTTGGCGCTGTCTCTCGGGGCTTTCCAGCTGAGTCGGGGAGCGAGTTCGCTCCCGGACTCAGCACGAAAGCCCCGAGAGACAGCGTGGACAGGCCCGTGCGGCGAGAATGAACGGCGTGGGCGGGCGAAGGGCGGGCGGCAGCGAGGAGTTTGCGTGGGCGGTGGGGAAACTCCTCGCTGACGCCAGCAAGAGGGGGAAGACCCAGGGAAGCCGCTGCCATCTACGCATGCGTGCCCGGCACGCATGCGTAGATGGTATTTTTGACTTCCGGGTTGAAAAATAGCGAAGTACCCTATTCGCAATGGTTGGGGACGCAATAAACGGGGGATCACTGTACTACTATTACAACTACTACAATGCACAAAAAACATATGCACTGCTATTGCTGAGGATTATTTCAAATTATGATTTTAAGAAAGTTCAATGGGATTGTTAATGTAAGAGCAGAGTAATCCTTGTAATCCTTGAAACATTTACATTGAGATTAATTGTGAATAACTACTCAGCCGCACACCTGTATTAACTTGAATTAGAGTTTACTTTGAGAAATAACATATTCAGATAAACAGTCTAAAGTCAAACACATAAATCAGAATAACAATCCAAATATTACCAAGTACAAAGTCTTTCTTACCAGTTGTCTTTGTAATAATCAGTAAACAAAGATATCAAGCCTAAACACATTTTAACTGATATACATAACTACAATACAGAGAGATTGCAGAGCTAACCTAACAGTGAGTAGCCAGACAAAGAAAAAACAGAGAGCGTGACTCTGAGAAATAAGGTCTGAACTCTAGCTCCCTCTTTTGGCAGTCTGCAACACCTCAGCTAAACAGAAATAGCTCAGTTAATATATTGCCAACCTAACTGTTTTGGACAGAGTCCTAACAGGGTTGTTAAGGGAAAGCATGAATTTCCCCCCTATATTTTTACCATGTTATGGGAGAAAGTGGGTAAGAAGACTTTTTTTCCTCACCCTTAGATTTGTAGATTAATTACTCTGTAATTAATGAAGGATCAATACCTTACTATCAAGATGGCTGTTTCAGGAGATACTTCTTTCTAGAGTTATTATTATTATTATTATTATTATTATTATTATTATTATTATTATTATTATTATTATTTGGATTTGTATGCCGCCCCTCTCCGCAGACTCGGGGCGGCTAACAACAGCAGTAAAACAGTACAACAAAATCCAATACTAAAAAAACAATTAAAAACCCATTATATAAAAACCAATCATACATACAAACATACCATACATAAAATTGTGAAGGCCTATGGGGAAAGTGTATCTTAGTTCCCCCATGCCTGGCGGCAGAGGTGGGTTTTAAGCAGCTTACGAAAGGCAAGGAGGGTTACCATTATCATAGACAATTCAGTTGAATTAGATTTTTTTAAAATTTGGCTTCATGTTCCTATGTAGGACAAAGAATTCTAGAACTAGTTGAAGGCCTGCGTTTTACTTTAAATCAGCAATAAGTATTATTTATTGATTAATTCATCTAGTAGTCAATTTAATCTATGCCCATTTTAATTTGTTTCATCTCTTTTCATTTGTAATATACAGAGAGAACATAATTTTATTTGGCTTAATTAATTTAATCTTATTTAAAAATATGCAAATAAAGCTGTCTTTTATAGTATCTGATATATTTGAAACATGAACTAAATTTTTTTTGTTGACTTCCCATTGCAATTTATTTTATAAGGAATTATGACTTTGCTTAAATTGAAATAAGATTTGTATCAGTATGAATGATTTTCAAAATTATTTTTGTAACTATTTTCCATGTGTGTTTTCACACTTGCTTGAAAGAGTTAAGAATGGTTACAGCAAGATTTAACACATCCATCAGCAGGAAGCTCTATAATGTTTCATTTCTTAAGAAATGGCAAGAGAAAGATCTGTTGCTGTCTTTATCAATTTTCAAATAGCTTTTATATGCCTTACAGAAGATGGTAAGAGGATTGTGCATATATACTGGAAGCACACATCCCTAAAAGATAGGGATGTAGTTTGACAGATTATGACTATTGATCTAGCTACTAATGTGCCTAAAAGGCCGGTGAAAAATCACAGGCTTCATTTGGTGTGTTAATCCTAATTTAGTTGGTAATAGTTACTATTAGTAGTCCTCTGCGGCCAATGAACCATTATCTTGTGTTTTTCTACCAATCAGGGCAATATGGAAGTATATGATTAATTGACCAATTGGTTGATTTATTGCTGTATTTATATACAACATAAGTCAATAAATCTAGACAGTTTTCTTTATCTTGAATCTTTCCCCACTTTTTTCTTCTATTACATTCAATTGCAGGGGGAAAAAATAAACATGTCCACTCCAAAGATGGCATGTATTTTTCTCTTTGCTGGAAGAATTGTCAGAGGAATGATTGGCTGGTCATTCAAAACCTCCATTGATTCTCTCCAACATAATCCAGCATTATTATTTTTTATATCACCACAGACAACAATGGAAGAACATTAATAACAACCAAACATTGTACCATTCTTTATAAATTAGTCTATGAACAAAGGAGCCCGTTCTCCATGTGTACAGAGGATGAAGTAATTAACAAAAAGATCTGCGAGATCTACTTAGAAGCCAAGAATATCTCCTTAAATTTGGTTTCTGCCATCTCTACCATGAACTTGTATATAAATCCACTGTTGTACAACATGTGTTACCCTTTCTCTAGCTCAGTGAACCTATGGCACAGGTGCCAGTGAACCTATGGCACCGGTGCCAGAGGCGACATATGGAACTATATCTGCTGGCCCGCGATATGTTGCCCTAGCTCAGCTCCAATGTGCATGTGTGTGCCGGTGGACTGATTTTTGGCTCACACAGAGGCTCTGGGAGAGTGTTTTTGACTTACAGAAAGCCTCCGAGGGGATGGGGAAGGGCGTTTTTACCCTTCCCTGGCTCAGGGAAAGCCTTTGGAGCCTGGGGAGGGTGAAACACAAGCCTACTGGGCACACCAGAAGTTAGGAAATAGGCCATTTCTGGCCTTCAGAGGGCCTCCGGAGTGGGAGCTATTTGCACCCTCCTCAGATATTGAATTATGAGTGTGCAATAGCACGCGTGCATGCTCTTTCAGCACCTGAGGGGAAAAAAGATTCGCCATCACAGCTGTAGCTATACTCTGTATATTCTATCTATAGCACATCCACTATTTGTTAACACAGAAGCTGTAAATGAATAAGCAGCCAGATCTCATAATTTAGTCTTCAAAGTAACAAATATTATACATGACAGTTTTATTAAATTTAACAATAGTACTGAATAAAGACCTTTTATAAATATGCTCACCTCATCACTTGGTTTAGAATTACAGAGATTTATTACAATTGAACATGAATTCACATTACAAAGGGTATGCTAATGTATCTGTATGCTGAGACAAAATAACTTTTTTTTCCTTAATCTTGTCTATCTAAATTATATATGATATTTTGTCACATAGTACAAAGTAAAGGCTTCTGTGGCATTTGGATTTAGAAAAAGTGCATTTTTTCCAATATATTTACCACTGGAATATAATGAAAGATTTATGAAGTAAGTTGCTTCTCAAATGCTGTCAAGGATTTAAATGAAATTTGAGGTCATTCACATGAAGTATGTATAAGGAAAGAGGAAGAGGAAGCTGCGAAGTTCCAGAGTGAAATCCAAACATGGAAGAAAGAAAAATAGATTTCTAACTACAGTGTTCCCTCGCTTTTTGTGGGGGATGCGTTCCAAGACCGCCCGCAAAAGTCGAATTTCCGCGAAGTAGAGATGTGGAAGTAAATACCCTATTTTTGGTTATGAACAGTATCACAAGCCTTCCCTTAACACTTTAAACCCCCAAATTGCAATTTTCCATTCCCTTAGCAACCATTTAGATTATTACTCACCATGTTTATTGATTAAAGTTTATTAAAAAAAATATTTATTAAAGGCAGACGAAAGTTTGGCGATGACATATGACATCATTGGGTGGGAAAAACCGTGGTATAGGGAAAAAACCCACGAAATATTTTTTTTAATTAATATTTTTGAAAAACTGTGGTATAGACTTTTCGCGAAGTTCGAACCCGCGAAAATCGAGGGAACACTGTATCTCCATTCATAAATCAACAATAAAAGAAAATTAAATAGCTTGGCAAAGTCCAAAGACTCCCAGCCTTTATGACTGGGTCAGTGTAACTTACATAAAAATTTGAAATAGAAATGAAGACAATTTTGAATTGTCTAAAGAGAAAATCATTAAATGTTTCTCTCTGGGTATACGTGGGTGGGTATGTGACATTTCAAAGAATGAAACTACAACGAAACATCTTCTCTGAAATGAGCAATGTTATAAACATTGAAAAGTGCCATGTTTTAACCACTTAGCTTCAGTCTTGGAAGTGAGTGGGGCATGCCATTCTTATGTTGAACTTTCAACAGAGTAAAGTTTGAATATTTATTCTACATTATCCTTATTAAAACATTGTAATGTCCTAAAACAATTACCAGTCCTCTTCATTAAATCTTTATTTCTGACTTGAAACTATTCATTGCTATTAGCTGATTTTTTTTCTTTAAAAAATCAGAATATGCCAAAAGTTAAGTGAAAGACAAAGAACTTGCTCTCTACATCTAGACCACAAAATCCCAACTTTAAGTACCCAGCAGTGAAGAGTTTTTAGAGATGGGTCCTTTCTTTCCTAACATACACTAAGAAATAATTCTGGTCCCTGTTAATATTTCAGACATTATGCAAATGTCTGAAATATTAGCATTCTCTAGAGAGAGAGAATGGATGATTGACCACTGTAATAGAAAAGCATATATGCAGCTCAAGGTTGAATGGTAAAGTCCTAAGTTAACATAATCAGCATTAATGATATTAACAAACCAGGTAATGAAATGTCTGCCAGCAAATAATCAAGCTCAGAAAGCACCAAGGAAACCATGACTGATCACTCTCTGGGGTTTAGAACAACTCTCTGCAGCCAACTTGCCATGGCCAACTCACTGTGGCCAACTCAAAATAGGACAACTCACTGTGGACAATTCAGTGCTATATTAATTGTTTTATTCAGTTACTTTTATTATTACTGACCATGTTTCCATCTAAATTATTGTAGCTCTTGTATTTCTGAATTGACATTTTTATTTTACCATTGAAATTAGTATAACTTTTGTATTCATTGAACTGTCTCATAATGAGTTGTCCCATGGTGAGTTGGCTGTGGAGAAATGTCCCATTGTCCCAGCTGTGGCAAGTTGACTCAGTCAAGTTGGCCATAACAAGTTGGCCATTGTGAGTTTACCATAGCAAGTTGGCTGTAGTGAGTTGACTGTGCTGAGTTGTGCCATTGGCAGGCCAAAGACTAACTCAAACAATAACTTCCTGACAGCAAAGGTGAATTGACCATGGCAAGTTCGCTGTGGCTAATTGTGCCTAGTTGACTTGTCCCTGACAAGTTGGCCATGGTGAGTTGGCTGCTGCGAGTTGTCCCATTCTGCTTTCCTGAAATAGTGTCTGAGAAAAGTGGATATATTTTTGGAGGGATGATTATTATTTTTCATTACCAAATTGGGATTCCTAAGCTGCTCAGTGTTGACAGGCTACAGTAACATAGAAGCTTGTCTAATTAATAAATAAGAAATCAACAAAATATATGATATGCGTGAGTCCATTTTTGAGATTTCATTTGTTATACCAAAGAAAATGTTGCCTGTCCTCTTTTTGAGATCTGGTGATATTGTGAGCTATCCCAGAACCACAGTATGAGTTATGTCAATAACCAACAACACCCAGATAAAGGTCATGAAATAATAGGCAAAGCATCAGATGAAATCCAGAAAAAGAGAAAAAGCAATGGATTAAGCAGTAGTGGCTGTAAAAATGAACTGTATTCTTCTGCTAACACAGGGCAATTAACTGCTTAACAGAGCTTCCAGTCTGTGGTAAAAATTCTTATCTGACTAAATCTTATCAAATGTCTGAGAGACTTCAACCACATCTAAGCCTTGCTACAAGTCTGGCATAAATTAAACAATGTAATTCCAGAATCCTTTAATTTTTCTTCTCAACAAAAATTACCCTTTGCCTTTACTTTTCCCTATAGTCCAAACTTATTTAAGGCACTTTGTTCTGTAATCCACACCATATTAATACAATTGAGTGGGTCCAGAATTATTTCATGAGAAGAATACTCTATTCCTCAACTCACAATAGAATCCCTTATGCCATCAGGCTTGTAATTTGGGACTTGGACAACCTTGAACTATGCTACCTATGGTCTGACCTAAGCATAGTACATAAAATTGTCTGCTACAACACCCTACCTGCCAATGACTACTTCATCTTCAACCACAATAATACTCTGGCAAACAATAAATGCAAACTCAAGATAAACTGTTCCAAATTCAATTGCAGAAAATACAACTTCAGCAATAGAGTGGTCAATGCCTGGAATGCTCTACCTGATTCTTCCTCAAACCACCATAGCTTCAACCTTAAATCATTTACTGTGGACCTCACACCATTCCTAAGAGGTCTGGAAGGGGCCATGCAAAGTGGCCTGTCCTATTGTCCCCATTTATCTGTACTAATTTCATGTACCTATATCCATGTTTATACCTGTTTTCTTGTACATGTTTGAAAAACTATATAAAAGAAAGTATGAAATAGCTCATCTTTCCAATACTCTTTCTTTTCCTTACTGCCTAGTTAATTATTGCAATTCTTTTACAAAAGGGCACAAGGGTGTGTCATACATATTTTCAGGGTAAATGTAAATCAAAAAAAAAAAAAGTACCAACCAGATATAGAGTTTTTAGAAAGGGGGGGAAAACTACAGAGTGGCTACAGGAAGATGTACAGTTTTTATTACCATGTGCTCTTTTATATGTTGGAACAAAGATTGAATTGAAATAGATAATAACTTTTTTAAAATTGTCATTATTTGTTTTGAATATTCATTAGAGTAGGAAGAAAGTCACTAGTGGAAGACAGGATGTGGAGCTAAAAAAATTCCCTTAATGTGGTTTGACACATTGCAGTTTTTCATGGGATCGAGGACAACTTGATGCCTATCTCCTGATGTAGCATGAAAATTAAGTTTAAATAATTTTTCAAAGCGACTTTCACTAAACTAACAATAGAACTTGTTTGCTTTCCAACTTCCATGTCACATTATTGAAATATAATATTAACTAAGAGAACTTGTGTATGGCTTTGGATTTGCTGAATCTTTTGAACTTTTGTCTTCTGGAGCCTTTGAAGTCATCCCAGAATTCAGTTCTTTCCTAAATTTTAACAAAAGCATTATTCAACAAAGATGCATTGTTAAGGAGCAACGGTGGTTTTGATCACAATAAATAGCCACATAGGGTGCATTCAATGAAAGGGCTTTTAGTAGGCCTTTGTCTAAACTACTTACATTGCATCTTACCAAAAATACATCATTTTAAATAATGAACTGAAACCAGAGAGGCAGCTAGGAGGCAATTTAATGGCCATTCAACATGACAGAGTTCTTTTCAGCTTGATGTTGGTTTTGTGTGTCCTGCAGACTACAGGAAAATGCTTATGATTAATAATAGGTTTTTGCAAGGATTTGAGGACAATATTACAAAGCTAGGAGCTTGGTGTTAAGCAGAGTCTTAAATTGAATGTGGGGATGTGAAGAACCTTTAGTTGTTCACTAAAAGAGATTGACTTTTAACCTCACACATTTGAAATGGTGTGATATTTGGCTTTATTTTCTCCTGCCAGGTTTGACCTTACCTAACTCAAAACTGAAGATGGCTTCAGTAGCAATCTAACGAACCAGTTCCAACAGTTCAAATATTTTTTAAAAAATGAGTTACTTCAAAGTTCAAAGGTATTTCAAGGTGAATTCAGGACATCCTTTCCAGGGTGTCCAAGAGAGCATGGGAATCATTGAAATGCTCCAAAAAGTAAGCCAGTAGTAATCTTATCCTAGCAATTTGTTCATCAACAAAGAGTGAGTGAAAGGAGAGATATTTTTTTTATATTTATCATATTTATATAATCCTTGAAGAAACTCTAAATGCATATGTGTGTCTGTCTGTCAATCTATCTTTATATCATCTATCTATCATCTAACTATCTTCCCCTCTCTCTCCCTGTCTCTCTACCTACCATGTCTAATTTGCTAGTTTTACATTATATAAGATTTTAAACATGTTTAGAGTAAATCACAGTAAACTAACCTCTGTGATAATCTCAGATGTTGAGATCAATCTATGTGCAAGACCACCATTTGTGCTGATTCGGCATAGAATCTTATCACTTGTTTCTCCCCTTCTGGGGAAACTATAGCTGGACTTTATTTAGACAAGAGTTTGCTTGAGTTTTTGTCAGTAACAATTGCCATTGGGCCAACATTTTTATTTTATGTTCTTTCCATTGTTACTGTATTCATACACACCCTTTTTGTTTCTTTTATTGAACATTTTATGGTCTTATGATATAATTGCAAATCAGTATTTTAATCTGTTTACAATTGACATTAAACTGTATACTTCAATTATTAAAAACTGCACCCATAGAAAACAACATAAATGTTCTTTTAACATTATAGGAGCTTCAATGGTGCAGTGGTTAGAGTGCAGTACTGCAAGCTACTTCTGTAGGTCACCGTCTGCCAGCAGTTTGGCAGATCGAATCTCAGTAGGCTCAAGGTTAACTCATACCAAAGTATGCTACAATATATATGGAAGTACCGATAGTCTGGGAAATAACTAGGATTGCAGTCAGATATAAAAATAACAAATGAAAACTCCCAATGAATCCTGAAATTTGATTAATCCAATGCCGAAAGAAAGTTTTCTGTTCAATGTATATATGTATGCAGTGAAGAGCTACCAAAGTTTTACTACCACACTGCGGGTGTGGCTTATGCAGGACGCCCTGCATTTTCTTTCAACATCTTTCAGTGCAAATTTGGGTGCTCTGGGATGGAGCTCCATTTTCGCTACCCCACTGCATCCCCCCCGATATCCAGGCAGTAGCCCACCCCTGTGTGTGTGTGTATCTCCATCTCCATCTCCATCTCCATCTCCATCTCCATCTCCATCTCCATCTCCATCTCCATCTCTATCTCTACCTACCTACCTACCTACCTACCTACCTACCCATCCATCCATCCATCCATCCATCCATCCATCCATCTATCTTTCTGATAATTTTGAGCATGAGATGACAATGTAGATTTATAGATGACTTTATAAAATAAATAAGACTTGAACCTAATATCTAATTCATTAAACTTTCAAAACCCTGTGTTCTCATCCTTTTTGGAATTTACCTAATCCCTATAAACTGGAACATGGATATGGGACACATGATGAAATAATTTCAACTGTTAGGAAAGAAATTCCTGGAAGATATATCCAGCTGTGGCTCACATTTATGACAGCTAAGTAGAACAATTACCTTAATTAATGCTAGAGATAAAAAAATATCTGTGGGAATCTGACTTGTTTCTGAGTTTCTAAAGACAACTGGCTGGCTGGCAACAGAATACTGATCACCACAATATTGAAAGAAGCTCTGATCTCAGCAAGGCAATTTTTTTTCTTCTTCAGCAGTTGGTTTTGCATGAACTGTAATAGTTCTATTTAACTCTGTGGTTTTCAAAATCTGTTTTTCCTCCTTTCTGTCACTCTATTTTATCTGCTTTTCAGAAGACACTAGACTGCAGTGTTGTGAAGAGCCATGATGTTTTACAGGCTCTCTTCTTCCTTCACAGTGTTTTTATTGATCAATTTGAATATTCATCTTAGATTCCAGGCCTGTCATCCAGCCCAACAAATTACACAAACGTAGGAAAACTTGGGGAAAAAATATTACTGTACTGTAAATGGGAGATATTCTCAGTCTTATGGATTTAATATTTTTTTTTGGTTGATTTCATCATTATCTTGCTGCATCCTACTCAACTTCTGGGGTCTTGAATGCATTGGGGAAAGCTATCTTGTCTTAGTTTCTCCACAATACTTTATTGTAAGAGAGAAAACAATATTTGGTTGCTCTCTTTTTCCTTTTTCCTTTTTCCTTCTTTGCTTACTCATGAATGTATTTTTTCTCTCATTCAAAGGAAAAATATCTTTGTGCTGTTATTTATTTCATCTTTATCTTCAGAATGCTTCTTTCAAGCTACCTTCTCCCACCATCTCCCCTTGCCATAGTGCCTTCCTTTCTTCCCCATACATTTCTCTCAATGCATTTAGTTTCAACTCATTGGGGGCGGGGAGGAATTCCTGTTTTTAAGATGCCTAGGTCTAATCCCCTCTTCAACTCCACTGTGTTTAAATGCAGCAGTTTATCTCTTGCTTTGACTTCCAGTTTATTTCTGAAAACTTCATATTTTCCTCCTTTTCCAAATTTCACTTTGCAGTTGTTATTTTTTTCTTCCTATCACATCTTCCTGGCAAACTTCCTGCATCAAATGTTAACCCTGTTAGTTCATCAATAATGAGAGGAGACACCGTAGCTACTATTTCGTCCTCAGTTATGTGCATGGATGCTGTTGTCCTCACATCTGCAGCAGATACGTCTGAAACATCTGCTGCTTTCATTGCTTTTAGGACATCTTGGAAGGTTGCATCTTCCTTTACCAGCAATTCCTTTTGTAGTACTTGATCTCTCATCCCCAGGATTATTCTATCCTTTGTTATATCCTCAGGATCCTTGAATTTGTACTTTCTTGCTATTTCTTTTAAACTGGCAACAAAGTCACTTATGCTCTCTCCCACTCTCTGCCTCCAATGATAAAATTCATTCCTTCTTACCATAGCTGGGGCTAAAGGCTGGTAGTGGGCTCTCAGCTTTGTCTGTAGTGTTGACCAACTATTGTTTCCACATCTTCAGGATCCACCACAATTTGGGTGATGTTGTAGATATCTCTGTCACAATATGTTAGGAAGAGAGCCATCTTCCTATCATCTGGAATATCATAGAGTTTGTTTGCCTGCAGGAATGTGTGGAAGTGTGACATATAACTCTTCCATGATTCTTTCTGTAGGTTAAATATGGCTGGTGCTGGTGCAATTTTCAATGCCATATATTTTGCTGGCAGCTGTTCTTTTCCTCTGGGCTGGTTTAAAATGGCTGCTGCTCCACCTGAAGGCTATTCTGCGCCTTACTCTCCAGTATTAGATTGTCAATAATTAGAGGAAATGCTATAGCTATTACTTCTTTATTAAGATCAAGCTTGTTGTATCCTGAAATGGCTACCTTGTAATTCCTGTAAATAGTTTGTTCCTCTTTCCAGCGCTGTCTGAGCCGAAGCAGGAAGTCGCTCCTGATTGGCTCAGACGCGGCCGGCTCTAGCTTTGGCGGGAACCGCAAATGTATAAAAGGAGCGGTTTCTCCAGGCAGAGTCAGTCGGTACTCGCTGAATTGTCACTTTGCCTTGCTGAGCTGTCACTTGTTCTCTGAGCTGAAATAAAAGTACCGATTGCTTGAACCCTGCATCTGGGTCTACTTCACTGGCGACGAACGGACGGAAGAAACATCGCGTGCAAACATGAACAAAGTCCAGATCGGCCAGGCTCCGGAACTCTTCGATCCCGAAAAAACGTCCTGGGACGAATACATGGCCACCTTCAAGATCTTCCTCGAGGCGGCGGGAATACAGGACGCCGAAGCCGATCGCAGACGGGCTATTTTCCTTAATTACTGCAGCCCAGAAATCCGTGGCCTTGCCCAGACTCTCACCGAACCACAGCAAGCAAGAACCGTAGCTTGGGACGTCCTACAGGAAAAGCTAGCGAGCCATTTCAAACCGACCAAACCAGCCATGGTTTTTCGGCATCAGTTTTCCATGATGGCTCAGAAGGAAACTGAGTCAATCAACCAGTTTACAACGCGACTTCGAACGGTACTTGCTCAATGCAAGTTTAAAGACCCGGAAGCTCGCCTCACCGACGCCCTGGTTTTCGGCATGAAAAGCGCCACGGTGAGAAATAAACTCCTCACCGAAGAAGAGCCGACTCTACAAACCGTGATTAAACTAGCGCAAACCGCAGAAGCCGCCGACGCAGCAGCTAGAGAATTGAAAGAGCACGGAAGGCGAGAACTCATTGCCAAGATTGACTCCGCGTCTCCCCGCGCCGTAGAATCAGACGACCTCAGCCAACCAGCTCACAGCGGGGACAACTGTCTCCTGGTACAAGACCAGCCGAGACACCACAGAGCTACTCACCCAGCCCCCTGCGCGGGCTGCCGGGGAAACCACCAGCGCCATCGATGCCCTTTCCGAGACGCCACATGCCACCGCTGCAACCGTCGAGGCCACATCGCCATCGCATGCAGAGCAACGGCACCAGAAGAGACATTCGCCACACCGCAATACCAACGACCACAAAACCAGACCCCCCAATCGCGAGAAAGGAGACCGTTCCGCAATTCGGGTCAAAGGAACTACTCAACCGCTAACCGCGACTACAATAGAGGTAACTCTCAATTTTCCGTGAATAACACGGCAACAAAAAAGGGGGCTAAAATTGTTATCTCACTGTTACTTAATAACCAGCCTTGCTCAATGGAGCTGGATACGGGATCTAGATATACCATCATGCCTTGGGAGAAGTTTAAACTGTATATGCCTAATATGTCTAAAGCTGATCTAAATCAAACCTCTGTAGTGATCAGAGATTTTCAAGGGGGGGTAATCTCGGTCCTGGGAACAGCAAATGTACCTATTGCATTCAAGAATGTTAAATGTACCCTTCCCATGCTTATTGTAACGGGAGCTAAGCACTCTCTTCTGGGTTTAGCGTGGATGGAACCATTGGGGATCGAAATTTCGGGTGTGTGTAATGTAAACTGTGATAATATGCCTAACTTTGTGAAAGAGTTCCCTGAAGTGTTCAGCCCCACCTTGGGATTGTATAAGGGGGCCCCTATATCATTCTCTATTGACCCCAAGGTCCCACCGGTCAGGCTAAAACCTCGCAGGGTCCCCCTTCCGCTTCTCCCCAAACTAGACCTGCAGCTGGATAAACTCATTAGCCAAGGTATTTTGGTCCCTGTGGAACAGGGGCCATGGGAAACTCCCATAGTTACACCTCTGAAACCAGATGGTTCTTTAAGAGTTTGCGCTGATTACAAATCTACCCTGAATAAGGCACTCCAACACCACCCCTACCCCATCCCGGTTGTACAACAACTTCTACACTCCCTGGGGGAGGGGAAAAGGTTCGCAAAGATTGACCTGGCGCAAGCTTACCAGCAACTTCCGGTCGATGAACAAACAGCAAACGCAAAAACAATTGTAACGCACAGGGGGGCGTTCAAATGCACGAGGTTACAGTTTGGGGTAAGCATAGCCCCAGGGATATTCCAGAGCATTATGGAACGCCTATTGTCAGGGGTAAATGGGACCATTCCATACTTTGATGACATCTTAATTGCAGGGGAAAACCAGGAACAAGTAAACAAAAGAATAAGGGAAGTACTTAAGAGGTTACAGGACAAAGGTTTAAGAATCAAGCCTGACAAATGTGTCTGGGGAACCAACAGTATAGAATTCCTAGGATATAAAATAGACAAAGAAGGTATCCACCCCACAACAGAGAAGCTGAGAGCCATTAGAGAAGCCCCAGAACCACGAGATAAGAATGAGCTGCAGGCATTTTTAGGCCTCCTTAATTTTTATTCCGTTTTTTTAAAACAGAAGGCAACAATAGCAGAGCCTCTCCATCGTTTACTCCAGAAGGAAGCCCGCTGGACATGGGGGGAAACTGAACGTGAAGCTTTTTCTCAAATAAAGCAATTATTAACTTCTAAAAGTGTAGTAGTCCAATATAGTGCTTCACTACCCATTAGGCTCACGTGCGACGCTTCGCCGTACGGCATAGGAGGAGTCCTAGCTCACGTTCTACCTAATAAGACAGAGGCCCCAATAGCATTTTTCTCAAGAACCATGACCAGCACAGAGAGGAATTATAGCCAGTTAGACAAGGAGGCTCTAGCGTTAGTGGCAGGGGTAAAGAAATTTCACAATTATATTTTTGGAAGAAGTTTTGAACTAGTCACTGACCACAAGCCCCTACTAGGTCTGCTAGCCCCCAACAAGCCCACTCCACCTTTTATGTCTCCAAGACTAATCAGATGGGCTCTTTTCCTCTCAGGGTACCAGTATGAGCTCACCCACAAGGG
The DNA here is from genome assembly GCF_031021105.1 of Erythrolamprus reginae. Classification (NCBI taxonomy): domain Eukaryota; kingdom Metazoa; phylum Chordata; class Lepidosauria; order Squamata; family Dipsadidae; genus Erythrolamprus; species Erythrolamprus reginae. The sequence continues at coordinate 165,053,240 of NC_091952.1, read as the reverse complement.
GGGGAAGGAAATCAATCACGCAGACGGCCTCAGCAGGTGCCCCATAACAGACTTAGTGGAGGACCCTGTTCCTTCCACAGATGTATTAATGATAGAGCTCGAGGATAAACCACTAACCACGGCCAAAGAGGTAGCTGCACACACGCAGCAAGATCAAATCCTTAAACAAGTGGTGAACTGTGTACTAAAGGGATGGCAAAATGATGCTGTGAAACCTGAATTATGTGATTTTAAGAACAAAAGACTTGAGTTATCTTATGTAAAGGGTTGTCTGCTGTGGGGAGATAGAGTGATCATCCCCAAAAGCCTAAGGGAAAAGGTACTCCAAATGTTACATGTGGGTCATCCTGGGATTGTCAGGATGAAGAGTTTAGCAAGGGGGCATTTATGGTGGCCGGGTCTGGATGCTGACATTGAGAGTTGGGTTTCAAAGTGCGAACCATGCCAAGAGTCACGGCCTAGTCCCCCCAAAACAACTCCGGCTGAGTGGGAGCAGCCTGCTGGTCCTTGGTCAAGAATCCACATTGATTTTGCTGGTCCAGTGGGGTCCCAGTATTTTTTAATAGTGGTTGACGCTTTCTCCAAGTGGGTGGAAATAATAGCAATGAACAACATAACCACAAGTGCCACCATCAAGGTATTGAGTAGGCTGTTTGCATCCCATGGTTGCCCAGATATCTTAGTGTCTGACAATGGGCCACAGCTAACAGCCAGGCAATTCGAGTTGTTCCTAGATGGACTAGGGGTCAGGCATGCCCTCATCTCGCCTTATTCGCCCTGGGCTAATGGATTGGCAGAACGTTACGTTCGTGTGGCAAAGGAGGCATTGCGCAGGTCAGGCCCTGGGGATGTACAACAAAACTTGGACCAATTCTTACTCACCCAACACATTACCCCTAACTCGCACACACATATAAGCCCCGCAGAGTTATTGATGGGAAGGAAATTGAGGTCACCACTAGACAGGTTGAACCCAAGGTTCTGTGTTAATAATAACCAAATGTGTGTAAAACCTGAAAGAGAAATGTATTTGGGACAAAATGTATATGTAAAAAGTTTTGATGGAAATGTAAACTGGATGAAAGGAATTGTGGTTAAGCAAAATGCACCAAAGACTTATATTGTAAAACTAGAGGATGGTCGTTTGTGGAAACGACACATAGACCACATTCGGAAGCGAACAGAAAATCAATTGCCACAAACCGCTGACATGGACTCTCCCCCGTCAACAGACTTTAGCACATTGCCCGAGTTAAGAAACACGCAAAGAGACTTATCGGGCCAGGGGGAACCATCCAGCGACGCCGAGCCATCCTCGTCCTCCGAAGCCTTCGTTGGGCCCGCCAGGCCAAGTCCGCCGCGCCGGGAGAACAGCGGCGAGCCATCCTCCACAGTCGGTGTCGAAGGAGAAATTGAACTGCGCAGGTCAGCGCGAGCTCCACAGAGGCCCCACCGATTGGACGACTTTGTCACATGGCTTTCGTGATGGATGTGTCCAACTATGAGGGGAGGGGTGTTGTATCCTGAAATGGCTACCTTGTAATTCCTGTAAATAGTTTGTTCCTCTTTCCAGCGCTGTCTGAGCCGAAGCAGGAAGTCGCTCCTGATTGGCTCAGACGCGGCCGGCTCTAGCTTTGGCGGGAACCGCAAATGTATAAAAGGAGCGGTTTCTCCAGGCAGAGTCAGTCGGTACTCGCTGAATTGTCACTTTGCCTTGCTGAGCTGTCACTTGTTCTCTGAGCTGAAATAAAAGTACCGATTGCTTGAACCCTGCATCTGGGTCTACTTCAAAGCTGAATTGAAAAAGCAGGGCAACCCACTCGTTTAAAGTTCTCTATGCGGAGGCACAGCTTGACAGTTGTTTGAATTAGCTGGGCGCATCTTAACTAATTCATGACTGGCATGCAAATGTGTATACAGACATGCCTCCGTATACAACAAACCCAAATTATTTCTAAATTTTATCACAACCATGGGGTTTTACTTGTAAACAACTAGTGAGGTAATGGAAGAGTTGAAATTGCAAGCACAGATTTCTTGATTGATAGTTTTATTTATTTTATTTATTTATTTTTCACATTTCTTAAACACTCATGTCCCTCAGGAAGGGCCTGGGCGCTAAGTTCAGTATCTGTCCTGTTCATTATCTTAGTCCTTTATAAGAATAGGAAAAGAAGTTTTTCACATTTATTTATTTAGCATATGGCAGCTACAGAAATCATGCAAATACTGGTCTAGTTGCTGTCACTTTAGTTTTTGACCATGTGGGATGCAGTATCTACTTTGGTCATTATGTGTATAGAGTTTTAGATGCTCTGTTAAGACAGAACTGGGGTATACTATTGTGGAGATAATCTATACTTCATAGACTAGAAGACAGATGAGAAGAAACAAAGTAGGTGATAAATAGTAGTCTAGGCAAGAAAGTGAGCAATAAAAGAAAGACATTTAAGTCAGCCAAAGTTGTGTTGGGAGAAAAGTGTAGAACAAGCAAAACAGAAAGAAAAAGAAACAGGAGGGGGAGGAAGAGGAGGAGGAGGAGGAGGAGGAGGAGGAGGAGAAAAACAACAAGTTTCACAGATAAGAGAAAGGTTGAGAGAAGCATGAGAAGATGCTGTGACTGACTTTTTATTCCTCCTGCTTTATCAAGAAGACTCCCTTCAGGTTCTAACACGTTAGATGTGTCCTACTTCCACAAATCCAAACCCATGCTAGTTAGAGTGACTGGTGATTATTTTTCTTTCCAAGTGAAAATCTACCAATCCCTTCCTTAAATTGTCCCATATTAAAAGTATCAGAACAGTGCCACCTTTACTAAAGCGGAATAGAAATTGTCTCTTGATACAGAACAAGTTAAAACTTATTTTTGGCCAATTTACAACATGAAGAAAGCACTTTAAAGTGGCTGTGGGATATTCCTCAAGAAACTATTTTGCATCTTCAAGGAGTAAGATCAGGAGTAAGAGTTATTTGCATTTCTTTTGCAAATTGGTTTTTCAGAAAATTAACATAGACTAATTTTCATTGTTTCCAGTAATCTTTCAAGTTATATTATTTGTTAAACTGATTTAAATATTCATGATCTTGGGTTTGTGCACATATCTGTTAACTGCCAGGGTTGAGAAACACTGGCATACAGTAGATAGGATGATGCATTTGGATTGGTAGATTGAAAATTGTTTGTACTCTAAAAAAAATATGATAAGTTAAAATCATACCTAACTATAAATAGCAGAAACATTTAATTAAGCCTATTTTGAACTTAATATATGCTGTGTTTCAGCATTCCTTGGTTTTAGCAGTGAATAAAAACTCTGATGTTTTTTTCCACACATATATGGGAATGAGGTCCTTTGTCAAACATATTATGATGTAATCTAAGAACTGCGTTATTTTTTTTTATAAAATGAAAATGCTCCTAAGATCATCAAGCCACTAAAATATCATGTGGCATAATTTATTGATTTTTTTTCTTTTATAATAAAATGACTTCATAAGCCAAATCCAGAACTGAAGCAGTAATTGGTGATTAAATTGAGATTATGTTAGAAAAACCTACTTTTCCAGGTGCATAATTTGGAACTGCATTAGCTAAAATACCTTCTTATGTGCAACATTGTTAGAATTAATTACAAAGGAAATCAAAAAGCACATATATCTTTCAACTTCTCTTTTGCTAAGCAGTTTGAAATATCGATTTCTCAGGATTTGATTTCTCTCTTCCTTGGTAAGGAATTCTAAGCAGTTGCAATGTGATTGTCATTCCAGAAGGCACAGAAGAATATTGCAACAATTTCATATAACTGTGTATGTCTATCTTACCTTTCCCCTGACCTGCTGCTCCATCTTGATGATCCTGACACAGCATTTGGACAGCAAGAATCAAAAAGAAGAAGAAAAGATTGGCTAAAAATCAACACAGGTTTTGTTTTTGTTTTGTTATTTCCCCAAAGAATAGAAGATTGTCCTTACGATGCTAAAGCTCAACTTTTCAGCTGAATTTAATTTAAAGTCTTCCAATTTAAATAAATTTCATCACACCTACATACCACAAATTGTTAATTTTCAGTGACTAGCACTGAAAATTGCCAGTCCAAATGATTAGATTTTTATAGACATCTATTGATTGACATTTGCATATGCATATGATATAAACAAGATGATCACATTTATTTATGATTTATAAAAATTGAGAGCTGCCATGTTCTAGTATTTATTACGGGGAAGCAGATATTTCAGGATTCATCAGTGAAACAAAACTCTGTGCATCAATTAATTGTTTATTTATTTATTTATTTATTAATAGAGTTGAAAGGGACCGTTAGGACATCGAGTCCAACCCCCTGCCTGAGCAGGAAACCCTACAGCACCCCAGCCAAATGGAAGTCCAATCTCCTCTTGAAGGTGTCCAGAGTTGGGGAGTTCACCACCTCCCCTGGCAGGCAGTTCCATTGGTTGATCGCTCTGACCGTCAGGAAGTTCTTCCTTATTTCCAGGTTGAATCTCTCCTTGGTCAGCTTCCAACCATTGTTCCTCGTCCGGCCCTCTGGTGCCCTGGGGAATAAAGAGACCCCTCCTCACCGTGGCAACCCCTCAAGTATCTGTAAACTGTTATCATGTCCCCTCTAGACCTTCTTTTTTCTAGGCTGTCCATGCCCAGTTCTCTCAATCTCTCTTCGTAAGTCTTGGTTTCGAGTCCCCTAATCATTTTGGTTGCTCTTTTTTGCACCTTCTCCAGAGTTTCGATGTCCTTTTTGTAGTGAGGTGACCAGAATTGGATGCAGTACTCCAGGTGGGGTCTGACCAGGGCATAGTAGAGTGGTATTAGTACTTCCCTGGTCTTGGAGCATATTCTTCTGTTGATGCAGCTTAGGATTGAGTTGGCTTTTTTGGCTGCTGCTGCACATTGCTGACTCATGTTTAGTTGATTGTCCACCAAGACTCCAAGATCTCTTTCGCAGTCACTGTGAATCTAACAGATAGATAGATAGATAGATAGATAGATAGATAGATAGATAGATAGGTAGGTAGGTAGGTAGGTAGGTAGGTAGGTAGATAGATAGATAGATAGATAGATAGATAGATAGATAGATAGATAGATAGATAGATAGATAGAAAGATCAAGCCACAGCAACAAGATCTTCAGACTGAACTGTACAACTTTTCAGACTTGTTTTGCAGCAGAGGCAGAGTAACGACACGGACACAAAGAGCTGGATTTAAAATGGGTCATTTTTATTAATTAAATTTGCATAATTTATTCATTAAATTAGCATAAATTTAACTAAACCCTAAACAATTATGCAGGGTCAAACAATTACTTCCGGGGCGGAAAATGACGTCAGAAAAACTTTCGGGGCAACTTATGGGCGTAGCTCCATGCTGATCCAGGTGAAGGGCCCCGCCCTCACCTGGATCTCTACCATGCACCTGCATGTGGGAGGTCTCACTGTCTAAACCCCTACAAGGGGATGGAAATGGGTGGGACCCAAAGACGGGTTCCCCCCAAATGGTCAGATCGAGCTAAAGGTACCATGACCATTGGAGAGAACCTGTCAATCATCCCCAAAGATGCCCAACGGAGAACAGGCAGTTGCTAAACACCACCCAGTTTTCCGCCCCTAACCTGCCTACCCAAATGACCAAAGGTAAGCCAATCAGCCTAAACAGGGGGCGAAGTACCCCCTAACCACCTATCCGTCACCACAGTGTGGAATAGGTGAAAAAATGGTCGCAGAAAATACTGAGACCGCCAAAAATTCCTATTCGGCCCCCTAAGGGCGACCCACAGTGGCACACTGGAAGATAGGGAGGGCGGGTGGGTGTTCGCTTCTCGTCGTCGGGGCGAAAAGGAGGCCCAAAGCCTGTGCAGCCCCTTTTATAGGGCTGGCAGGCTCCGCCCCCGACGACGTCATTGGCAATAGCCAATGAAATCCAAAATGGCCGGGATCTCACGAAATCTCGTGAGATCCCGGCCTTTCCAAGATGGCAGCTGCACCGAGGGCTGTGTCTCCCTGGCCCTGCAGCAAATCCGGGCCGGGGAGTCAGTCACCGGCCAGGCATTATGGATGACAGTTACATTTACTGTAAATATTTCTGATCAATTTTTAATTAAATGTATGATGTGTATATTCTGGAAATATGAGGCCCTCATTGAAAATGTAGAAATATGGTTTCCTTCCACTGCTGTTGTTTTTAGTCACTACTATTGGGGTTCAATTGCTTTTATTGTTATTTGCATTGCAACTTTGGCACCATCTTGGTTATTCAGACAAGGGGTAGAAATTGTATTCCTCTGTATGAAAGATTCTAGCAACCAGTTCTATTTGTGCTAGGATTTTTAGAATTGGCAGAAAATGCAACATGAGACTATACCTGAAAATGTTGGGTTTTGCTATCCCAGTATATTTAGGAGGAACTATGCTGCTCAGGGATAGGTCCAAAATGGCTCAGCAGAATTTTTTTTACTGTTAGAGACTGAAAGATGAAATACTAATCCCTTTCCCTACTAGATATATTGTGCTCTTTTCCTCAAGGAAACTAAGGAAACAATTTTCTTGAGTACTATGGGTTCTCAAGCATTCTAAAACTGGACTCCAGCTTTTCTCTCCTTTAATTTGTCTTCTAATTATGCTTGATTTCAGAATGCATAAACAATTCATTGTAATCATTTAACAATTGTCTTACCAAATAAATACAGATACTAAACAGGTATGGAACAAGAGAACATTTACCCTCTCTGAAATCCTTCAGCTAAGCAACAAAACATGGCACAACTATCCATTCATAATGCTATTGTTTGAAGAACACATTAGGGACCAGTTTAAAACTAATTTGTCATAATCTTCAAATCAATAATTCAAAGCTTAGGAGGTGAAAGCATTTTTAGGCAGACACTCAAAACCAGGTGAATGCTATGAAATAACTCTGACTCAAGATAATTAAAATAATAATGCAATGTAAGAGTTCTGAATCCATAATTTTGAACACATATACAAACTAATTTGGCTTCCATCTCTGTTGGCAATTCCCATTACTACAGCCAATACAATTCTATTATGTTCCTTTTGACTTGTTGTAGATCATTGGCTATAATGAAACATTAAATATCCCCTGAAGATGGAAATTGCAACAGCATATCATTTTTTTAATTGCCAGCTTCAGTAACTAAAATAAACTTTAAGGGGGTGGGGTGGGGGACATCAATTGTATGAAATTTCCTGTGTAAATAGAACCATTTCCATTATAAGTAAAGTTTAGTTATGTTAGTCCTTTCTATTCATCAGAAGTGTTAAATCTAACCTGTATAATTCCAGATGTAGCCCCTGCATATTTTCCTGTAAAATAATATAAATAGCATTTTATCAGTACATTAATTAAGAAAAGTCTTCTCTTATAAGAAGAGTACTCAAAATTGAATGTCCCGATACAATATAACTTTAATCTTAATATGTGAGCTACATATGCATCAATTTTCTACATCCAAATTCACACATGCTACTAAATTTAGTTTTGGCTTGCTGCAAGGTAACTCAGTTATTATAATTTGTAGAATATGATTTATGCTGTGAAATCATGGTTCACACAATAAAGCATATTGTGTATACTCAACCAATGCTAATTGATTTAAACAGTTATAAAGAAAATTGTGCCTTAGTACCTTAGTGTAAATCCAGTTATTGTCAGCTCATAATTAGTGGCTGGAAGGGCACTGAAAACACAAGTTCTGAATGATCATGTCAAAGTCCATAGGGTCAGCAATGAACACCAAAATCATATTGCTTTCATCACTGCCTTCAGTCTTCTGTCATACAGGTCGAAATTTAGACAAGCAGAAACCTATTGAGGCTGTATGTATCAGAAGCTTTCACATAATTTTGGAAATCACCATGGAGCCATCTTTGGGTAAACTTCTAGATTTAAAAAAAGCCTTTAAGTATTTGAAAGTATCTATTCTGAAGAGCTTAAAAAGTATTGTGGTGAAAATGTAACTTTGTTTGCTTTGAATCATTCCTGGAAAACATAGCCAAATATTGATTTCACAATGGATCAGAAAGCTGTGATGTCATCCATTTCTTGCACGCAGGAGGATGAATGTGACTGTGACAATAACAGGCTAAATGAGTCATGTGAATATATCTTAATCCTCAGGAATTACTGATAGGTGTTGTAGATTATTTTAATGGATAGAAAGTGGTGCTAAGGACAAAAAGAAACTTAGAGAGCATGGTTAATAAAAACAATAACAAAATTCACTAACACCTACTTAATCAGAGGACCCATTTCTAATGTCCTTTTCTTTCAAGGAAATGAGGCCAGGTGATCTCTAAATTAAAATTTATTCCACTCCTTTTTCATCAACATATTTAAATACAAATTGCATGTCTTGGATCTTTTATTACCTCTTCCTTTGTTCCAAGGAGAAAGAACAGAATCCCTTAATTCTTCTTTTTTTAATTATAATAAGATGCTTCTCCATTATAAGAACTGACCATACTCGAGTGTGTAACTGTAAAATATGTCCCCCAGGTGAAAAAGAGTTGAGTTTTAAATAATCTGTAGAAAATAAATGACCCTGCTGGTTTAGGCTTGCTTTGACGAATGTACACGAGGCCTTATTTCCCCGTAATCTTTTCTTCAGCAAAAGAAAATTTAGATCTTGCTTGACCAGACTTTAACATTCTAAACTGATGTTCTTTATAGTTAATAATCCCCCCCCCCCAATTCTTTCCTATAATTACCTAAAGTAATTCACCATTAGTTCTATTCAGGTGAAATAAGAAGGTATATAAGCCATTGGTAGCCCTCAATTTATATGCTGTTCATTCTCATTTACTCATAAAATTGCAAGCTTTGGAATGTGGGAATTAGTTTATTGGCAGTAATTCTCCAGGTTCTTCAGTGGCGTTCACCTGCTGACTTTTTAGCTGTTGATTTCCAGCTATTGAATTCTGGACTGTCGGTATGCATAAAATACGTGCACTGTGTTGTTTACCTCTAGCAATCATACCCTTCTGATTTTTTTCCCCTGCGAGACCTTTTCTAAATCACTAAAAGATTATTGGAAATGGTGTAGTAAATGTCTAACAAGTAAATTACACAGATGGCTAAAGAGTTTTTGTCTGGGTCCAGAAGCCATAACATACATATCCTAAAAAACCTCAATCCCTGTTGCTCAGTGGTGCTAGATTCTGGAAAGCATGTAGAGAATTCATTTCTTTTTAAGAGATAAATTTGGGACTATCACACATTCATTCCCAGAAGCATGATGATGTTTGTTGAATTTTGCCTTAAATATCTATTCTTTGCAAGCTGCAATCAAGCAGGGAAATACATCCAGTAGTTACTGCTCATACTGAGACTTACCTACTTCCATGTTTTATAGTATCTCCAGGAAAAGCAAAGTTGTGATTCATCATATAACTTAAATTTATATGGGGAAAAACATTACTTAGCAGACTGCAGAAGGTTTTGCAATTCTGTGAAAGCTTTTGTTGGATCTAGGCAATGGAGAGAAGATGTCAATCGAAATTTGTCTGGAATGGGTCTACCAGATCTTTAACTGTCAAACTCCAAGTAACCATCTGATAGCAGCAAGGGGATTCAGTTTGGCTTTTGATCTTGACTGCAATTACTATCTATATAGAACTTTGAAGTCTTTAAAGCATATAACATGTAGATTCTGAACCCTAGGAAGCAAGGGGTGGACAACTAATTTGTGGTTGGTAGCTGCACTTCTTTTTAAACTGTTTTTAGCCTCCAAAGGCACTGGGAATGAGACTAATAACATTTTTGCAGCCTGATTCAAGCAGTGAAATGTCAAGCAGTGAAATGAATCTTAAAGCATTCTGGGATGTTGATTTATCAGTTCTCAACATAGATTGGCTCCCTCCACACAAGGATACCTGTGACGCTGTAGATTGGAGTTTTGCTGTGATCTACTAGTGATCTGGAAATATTCATGTGGAAGCGGCAGGATCCTAAGCCAGCTGTGAAATAAATCAAGCAATTACTATACTTTATAGTGCAAATAGGGGATTAAAGTTGAAAGAGGGTGGCTTATTTAATACTACCTAAGCAGTTTATGGCAGAGATTTAGAAATGAATTGGGAACTTTGTGTTCCTAGCTCAGCCTCCTAGCTCAGTTCTCCTAAAGGAAACCTAATTTTAAGACAAATGAACAACAGACTTCTTCCTCAAACTCTTTCTTCAAATCTTGAAGTTGGTAACACCTTTCTTCCACGTCCAAGTCATTGGAAATAATAACACTAGCCAAAATAGAAACTTCTTTAGAAATACAGTAAGTAGAATATCTGTACTTTTACTATGACCAAAAAAGTTCCTGTCTCCTGTCTTTATGTACAAGTGAAAGTCCTAGCAATGTCCAACAGGTCAACGTATTTTACTGCTTGATTCTGTTGAATTGGTAGTTCCTTGCTTAGGCTGTTTTACTACTTGATACTTGATTGTGAGACAGCAGGAACAACACCAGACAAACAAAGTGGTAAACAGTAGTCTAATCAAGGAACTACCAAGCAGAAAACAATACCTCCACCAACACTAGCAATTCAAGCCTACTATATATAAACAGAGAACAAACCCCATTTCTTTTAGCATTGAGGATATTACTTAGTTAGATAATGAGATGTATGCAAGAAAACACAAAGCTCAGAGAATACCAAGGATTCCACAAATCTGTATAATTGAAGGAGAATATCCCTATAAGAATCAGGATGTTTTATCTGTTTAAATTGAAATAATTTTAGGTTTTGCAGAACACTGAAATATCTAAAATATTTTTCAGGAATTCAGCTTTTATTTGGTGTTGATACATTATCAATACAACAAACCTCTATATACAAAGCAGGGTTTTTTAAGAAATGAAAACTATAGCAAGCATCACTAGAAAGAGAATAGTGGCTTTGGAAGATGGAACAGTCAGTAGAGGCAAATTTCTATTAAAAATGTGATAAGCCAAGATGAGCAATAATGACAAGAAAATTGGCTTATCTATAATTAACTACCTAACAGAATGTGTGTGTGTGTGTGTGTGTGTATTTGTTTTCATAGATTTTCACAGGTATAGGTATGAAGTCTTGGTATATTTGGGTTTCTTCCCATGTAAGTTTTATATATATATATTTCAAGGCTGAACAAAATGTTATTCTATTGACTTTTAAGATTCCTATTATTTTAGAGAGTTCCGAAAATGTTTTACTTACAACAAAGATTCGTATGTAATAGATTTTAGACAGCTGTTTTCCTTTAATTATTAAGTAAAAGCAATTATTTTCCCCAACCACCAAAAGTACATTACAGCCAGATTAAATAAAATATAACATTTCTCTTAAAATCAATATCACAATAATTTACTCTTACCTAACAAAGATAGTAGATTTAAGTATAAGTATGGTTGATAAGCCTATGCAATATTTAACATAATCAATATGGAGTCTTTTTCTTCCCACCTCATTGGCATATCTTAATTTCAAAAGGAATTTCAAAGATTAGTTGAGGAAAAGAATATTATATGTATCCAAGTTAAAAAGGAAAAGAGAGCTTGGAGATATTAAAGCAACTGCTTTACTTTTAAGAAGACTCCAATGAAACATTTCATGCTACTTCATGAAACAATGTGTCTTCCCTGATTTTAATGGCCCTAAAGTTTCATGTTACCCTCTCAAACTGCCTCCACTGGATGTTCCAATATACATAAAAATGTTTAATGTATATCTGTCACATGCAAAGATTCATCTTTGGGCTTGGGAGTTCTAGTCAAGACTTCAGGGTAACATTGAAATATTTCATTGATCCAGACCCCATTACCTCTTTGCCTCGGTGAGCAGAATAGCATTGGTTCTGTGGTGGAAAACTACTCAGGCAAAATCCTTCATGGATTTTGTAGAAAGTGTAGTTATTTCAACTTGGGTATTTTGAAGGATTCATTGTCCCAGGTCAAATATTATTTCTTATTTAACATTCAAGATATCTTGAACCTCATTCCAAGAAAGAAATTTGAATGAAAGAATATTCTCCTTTGGTTTTTCCTTTTTTTCTTCTATAATTATCTCCCACCCTTCCATACATACACAAACACAAAAACGTTACTATATGAATCAGTGTCTTTATCATATGGATCATTTATTTTTATTTCGTCTCTTTTAGTCCTGATTATATCCAATAATAGCTAGATTAGGAGAAGCACTTTGCTACTCACAGAGCTCACAAGGGCCATCTTTGTGCACAGTCAGGCTTAGCCACATTTCATTGCTCACTCTCATACTTCAAAAATAAAAGGGTTTGAGCAATCAGACAGTAATCTTTGTGTGTATGAAAGTCTGAATTTTATTGAAAATGGAGCCTTCTTCATACCATTCTTTAGAAAATGAACTTTAAAATGCAGAGGTTGGTTCACAGCATGATTTTTTTAAAACATAAAAGTTCATGATGATAATCCTGTCACATCATCTGATATCATCCCTCTAGAAGCTTTAGGTAGTACTCATTTGCTGCAATGTTATATGGAGAAAAGTCGATATTTCTATTTATTTCATCTCCTTCCCCTCTTCACAGAACCTATTTCTTTAGGTTTTGGTTACTTTATTTAAATCAAACATATATGTCTTATGGATTTCTTGACTTGCTACCCAATGCAAAGTGGAGCAGAGAATCACATTTCTTATAATGCCCTTCTTTTCCAAGCCTATCAATTTTGATACTACCTAACCCAAAACCTAGTTTTCATTGAGACTTAGAAAAGTTACCTGAAATTCAATAGTCTGTTCTGTGAAATTATAGGATAATCATCCACTACTGGATGGGTTTTCAGTTGGCCAAACAAGTCTCCAGAGAGGGACGGCATACAAATGCAATAAATGAATGAATGAATGAATGAATGAATGAATGAATGAATGAATGAATGAATAAATAAATAAGTCCAATGTGGACCTTAACAGATATAAATAGGGGGATATCTTAGGGCTTTGCTCTGGACCAGTGCTCTTCAACAATTTGATAAGCTTGGGCAACAAAATAAATTAAATGCTCATCAAACAGCTTCGAGATACACACATACATACATACATACATATATATATATATATATATATATATATATATATATATATATGTGTGTCACATGTGTTTGCTGAATTTGAAAATTAAGGGAGACTAGGATAGATCTATTTCAGCCTTATTTTGGCCCCTCACTGGGACTTGAACTTGTAAATATATATATTTGCTTTGAAATAGACAGATAGGCAGGCAGGCAAAGTTTTGTGATGATATTTAAGGACCTGTATTTTCTTTCTGGGTCTTATGATGAGCCAATGTATCATCAGCTTCACAATGCTGTAGAGAAATTTCTCACTTTCATTCTCATAGCGTGACAACCACTAAAGTTCAACTTTTGAAGATTCCTTCTTTGCCCTCAGCATGCAAGGAATAGATCTTGCACAAACATTCCAATATTAAGAACATTAATAATGCAACCCACATTTTCCTGTGAAATACCAAGCTTGACAGCAATTTCCTTTTGCTGTTCTTAATCAGTTCATCAACCTTTCTCATGTGGAGTTTGTCACGTTCTGTCACAAGTCATCTGCTTTCTTCTTGATCACACAAATCAGATCTTCCTGCTTCACCATCCTTTCTTTCTTTTTAACCCAGCAATGCACAGTATTCATATGAACGTAGCCATCACCATAAGCAACCTGTATTCAATGGATTTCAATTGGAAAAAAATAGTTGTGACCTGGAAAATACTTCAAGCTTCCATTTCACACATAATAGCCATATACAATGGTACCTCTACTTAAGAATGCTTCCACTTAAGTTCTTTTCTAGATAAGAACCGGGTATTCAAGATTTTTTGCCTCTTCTTAAGAACCATTTCCTACTTAAGAACCCAAGCCCGGAAAATTTTCCAAGGAAATTTGAGAGTGGCACGAAGGCCCGGCCAGTTTCCTGCCATTTCCCCTTTAATCCTGGCCATCTTGGGCTTTTCTGAGCTGCCAGAGGAGCCTTTCGGTGGTACTTAATGAGGCTTCGGCAGTTTAGAGCAAACAAAGCATTTTCCTTTCTCTGGGCACTTGGAGAGGGAATAAAGCTCTGCCAGCGCCCAGAGAAAAGAAATGTTCCCTTCACTCTAGGCAATGACTGTCCTCCTCCTCTTCTTCCTCCTCCTCCCAGCCAAATTCTGAGCTTTTATTTCTTTCTTAATAGGTTTGCACACATTATTTGCTTTTACATTGATTCCTATGGGAAAAATTACTTCTACTTACAAACTTTTCTACTTAAGAACCTGGTCACGGAATGAAATAATGATAATGATAATGAATTAGATTTGTATGCCACCCGTTTCCAAAGACTCGGGGTGGCTCACAACAATAACAAAACAATATAATACAAATCTAATATTAAAAAGAACAAGTTAAAACCTTGCGGAAGGCAAAGAGGGTGGGGGAAGTTTGAATCTCTGGGGGGGTTGATTCCAGAGGGCCGGGGCTGCCACAGAGAAGGCTCTTCTGCTAGGTACTGCCAGACAACATTGTTTAGTCAATGGGATCCAGATAAAGCCAACTCAATTAAAGTCCCCCAAGACTATAAGTCTGGAGAACTCCACCGTCAGCACGGCTACCTCCTCGAGAAGCATAGGCAGGGCTGTTGACATGCAGCTGGGAGGCAGGTATGTGAGCAACAAGCCCACCTGAACCCCTAGGTCCAACTTCACAAGGAGGGACTCACAACCTACAATCTCAGTAGCAGCAAGTCTGCATAGGCCAAAAGTCTCCTTGGCTATAATAGCCACTCCTCCCCCCCCCCTTCCCTGGGGTCGTGGCTGATGCCAAACCTGAAACCCAGCTGGGCATATTTCCGAGAGGGGAACTCCTCCCTCTGGGCCTAGCCAGGTCTCAGTCACACATACCAGGTTGGCTTCCTCCTCCAGGACCATTTCCCAGATGAGGAGAGCTTTATTTACAACTGACCTGGCATTCAGTAGCAGCAGACATAGCCCAGGGTCTACATTTCGCTTGTCACCAGCACCCTGGGTTGAGCTCATGCGCCTGGAACAAGGGACCACTTTCAGACAGTGGTCTCTCATTCCCCGAGAACAGCTTACCCCATGACTCCCACCATATCTGCATCTCCCCAGCAGCACTAGAATATTCTGGCCCTCTTCCACCCCAGAGATAAGCTCTCCCAACCCTCCCACCTCTACATTGCCAGGCAGGCTGACTCAATCATTCATAACATTAGTTTAAGTTCTTAAGCAGAGGTACCACTGTATCCTTTTCTCACAGCAACTATCCACCAACTGATGGGGGGCAGGGATGCAATGAAGCTACTTCTAGCACATCAGCATTGTCATCTGTTGGCAGCTTACGACATTGTAGGCATCATTTTTCATTCAAACTTCATGCCTGCATGAAGTCTAAAAGCTTTGGTATAGATACCTTTTGTATTACTTTTTCATGTCTATTTTAAGCTTCAATTTCATTAAACAGTTCTACAATGTAACCTGATTTTCTGGAAGCTTATTACGTTGGCCATGTCATTAGTTATGAGAAATGCCCTTACAATCAGTATTACAGTTTGATTTGCTTTTATTCTAGTCAGCAACAGCTCCTTTGAAAAGCCATTTATATACTCTGCTCCATAACACAATTTCAGCTTTCCCAAAAGCTAAACTCAGCATCCTCAAAGCTATCCTTATTATATTTGGAATAAGTGTGTGTCACGTATTGAGGTAAAGAATATTTTTGAACAAGAATCCAAAATGAACTTAGAATATTTTCAATAGACTCTGATGGAAATTCTAATATTGCTTCACTACATAATCTATAGCTTGAAAATCCTGCTGCATATTTTTAATTTATTTTATTATTACTTTTTTTGGACATACAATTTTACTAAGTGTTAAAATGATTGCTGTTTCCTCTACCAGTTTCATCCCATTTAGAGATGGAAGTATAATGAAGCTTTCTTTTTTCAGCTTGACTTTACTCTCCCTCCCCCCTGAAATCCTAATATCGAATGATTTTAAATTTCTTAAGCAAAAATTCTCCATAATTTAGCAAATAAGTAAGGAAACTTGAGGTTATTAGGGGACAATTATCCTTTTACCTTGCAAAGGTGCCCTCTGTTCAGGTTTAATGGTTCCACTGCCTTGAGAGATCAAACTGCTCTTGAACAAAATGAAGCAAACACACAGGCATATCTTGAAAGGTTATTTGGATTACAAATTTCATCAGTACTTATTACTGTGCATACAAGAAGAAGCAGGAAACACTTTTTTATAAAGATAATGAAATCTGAGAAGCCATTTATGAATTTGTTCCCCGGGCAAGGGGAAAACTCATTGGTCACTTTGAATCAATCACTCTGGGCAGACGAAAAATGCTGCCTTTTTGGTCCTTTAGAATGGGATTTTCAATGGTTTGTAGGTTTTCTCTACATTTCACTTAAAGCATTCATGCATAACCTGCAAATCTGGTGACCAACACTCAGCTCTCCCTATTTTTGCAAGCTTTGCAAGCTTTTGGTTATCCCATTTGCAAGCTTTATATTATAAAATGTTTGGATTTATATCTTGCTTTTTTTTTCCAGGCAAGACTATCTCTTGAAACATTCTCTGATCAATTTTCCCTACAATAAAAACCTCATGTGATATGATGGCCTCCAAAGAGTGACATGGTGAACTTCCATAAGTGAAGTGGACTTGAACCTGGATCTTCCTAGCTATAAAGCATTTTTACTGACTCTATTTATCTATTTGAACCCCATGTCTCCTTAAGTAACTGGACCTATGTCCAAACAATGCAGTCAAAATGTCAGAGGTCCATTGTGTTGACATTAAAATTACAGCTTCAAGAAACTCCTCAGGTTTTCAGGACCAAAAGAAAGTCTTTGAATTAGTTGAGTCCCCCTCTCAACTAATTGTTATAGCATTGATATAGATAGCAGGCAGGAACTGTGGGGAAAAATAGAAAGCTTACTCTAGAGACCACATATAAAGAAAATCTATACAAGATGTTCTACAGGTGGTGTCTCCACCCACAAGATTAGCTAAAATGAGCCCAAACCTTTCATTAATATGTTGGTAATCTAAAACAATGCCAGGATCTTTTTACCATATGTGATGGGAATGCCTGAAAGCCCATGGTTTTTGGAATCAGATGAAATAATGGCTGGAAGAGACGTTAATGCAAAAAATAGAGTTAAAGATTGAACTTTTATTGCTGGGTATTATAAAGGATAAAAATGATATGGGAACAATATATCTAATGTTACATATCTTAACGGCTGCAAGACGTGCTTTTGGACAAAAGTGGAAAAATAAAGTCTGACTAAAGTCTTTCAGGAAAAGGCAGATCACACACACAAACCTTGCTCTTCTTTGGCAAACTGCCGAGGACCAATTTGCAGGAAAACCTGGCAATTTGAAACAGGAACAAAAACTGAGTCCGAGTTGCAAGGATGATATTTAGAAATTAGCTGAGTTGTTTCCTGCAACAAATCCTTTTGTGTTCTCCACTTATATAGCCTATTGGAGGGACCAATTATCTCCAAGCCTTACTCTTGAATACTCCTTCTCCTCTGTAACTGTTCTTGCCTTCTGGCAGATCTGCCCATGCGCACATTGCTAACAGAATTCCCCTGTTCTTCTGTCATGGTCATGTCAGTCTCTGGAGGTTCTGGAGTCGGAACAGACATCCCAAATGGCCCTGGCTGGATCCCTGCTTCTAGTATTGAGTCTTCTCCAGACTCCTGGCCTCGCCCAGATTCCTTTCCAAACTCCTCACTGTTCAACATTTCTGCCAGCTACACAGGCCACTGGCGAACCACAACAGATCCATGGCTTTAAAATAAAACCCTTAAAATACACAGTGAAGTGATCCACCCCAAAAGCTGAGCAAGTAGCTACATAAACATCCATTGCTTCTGATAGGAAGAAGATGTCACGGCTTCCCTTCCTTCGAACAAGCAGATGGCTGTATTCAGCTACATGTAACCAGCCTTTTTGATAAATCGAGAACAGGGCAACAAAAAACTTCTGAATTTGCATTTGTTAGAAAAGGAAAAGGCAGGCCTTTTCAGTTGTAGTTTCTATATTGTGCAGCCCACACAGAGGTATACCTGGCCTTTTCCATCCTAGCATTTTGGAAGCATATCTATGGAAATTCCTGCAAGTAATTAAAGATTATTCTTTTTCAATTCGTCTCCAGATACACACAAGGAATATCTGGAAACCTTTCTTCTTTCAGTTATGGTTCTTTATGTTGAGTTATTTTAAGGTAGGCTTTGCAGAGCTTCTTATTAAATATTATGTTTTACTGAAGCTTTTATTGCATGCTCCCCAGAGTCAACTTGATATGGCTATATAGAAATAATGAAAGTAATTGGAATAAGTATAAAAATGTAAAATAGGACTCGGAACTAGGTTGGAGTCAAATAAAACAAACAAACAAACAAACAAACACAAAACATTCAATTATTTTTATTCTTATAGATGAATTTTATAACAAATAAAGATTTAGTGTCCTGCCTCCTGCTCAAATGTCATAGGTCCAGCTTCATCTTTTCCTCATATTATTGTGTCTTATGGGAGAATTACATCTGTTTGCATATACAAAAGATCAGTGGCAATTCTTTAACTTTGACGTATAATTTAGAAGGACATAGGACAAACAGCATCTTACATACAGCTCTGTTCTCCAGCATTCCTTTTCTTTCAACATCCAGTATTTGAGCGGATCACGTCACTTTTGCTGCAAAAGTCATATATTAAGCAATCATGGACACCTTTTAATCTTTTACATTCCTTCCAGATTAGAACTTGAAGTTGTAGTTTATGTACATGGCTTATGTGTACAGTATAAATGTATACTTCTTGGAAATTTCAAAAAAGTCAATGATTGGGCTGTCCCTTCAAGGCAAGTAGGAAAATAATATCTCCATCTATTTGAAAATGATGGCAGAGAAATGTTTTACTGTGATTACCAACATTAATTGGGGAAAGGATGGCACATTCCTATTTGAAATATGGGAAAAGTAAGAATAGCTTGTTATGAAAAGAAAAAGAACAGTAAAGTATTTCTTTTAATCTTGATGGAAACATCAAGTCCAGCTTGCTCAAAAAGAGAGAAACATTTTATTCCTTTGTTGATTAAATGAGATGTAACATTTTAATGAAATGAGATTAAAAGATGAGAGATTTCAAGATACACTGATACTTCATCTTACGAACCCCTCTTCATATGAACTTTTCGTGATACGAACCCGGTGTTTAAGGTTTTTTTGCCTCTTCTTCCGAACTATTTTCACCTTACAAACCCGAGCCACTGCTGCTGGGATGCTGCAAAGCACTGGGATTTCCCTGAGCCTCCCCTCGCTGGGAATCCCCACCGCCAGATTTCCGTTGCCAGCCGAAGTACCCGTTCTTGCATTGCTGGGATTTCCCTGAGGCTCCCTCACTGGGATTCCCTTCATTTTTGCCAGCACTGCTTTGAATCCCAGCAACAAGCTCCCCCCTTCCAAACTGCATGGCCAAGTCTCTCTTTTTTTGGCAGAAGCCAAAGCGGGGCTGTCAAGGAGGGAGCAAGTCTCTCCCAGCGATCCAGAAAAAAGAAGCCTTCCCTTCCATGGAGCTCAAGAGAGGAAAAAGGTGTGTGGGAAATGAGCAGAGTGGGGTGGACAGAAACAGGAGGCAAAGACTCGTGGAGCTCAAGAAAGGAGATAGTTGTGGGGGGAATGAGCACAGTGGGGTGGATAGAAACGGGAAGCAAAGACTCATGGAGCTCAAGAGAGGCTCTTTTCGCCTTGCTTCATTGGGACTGCCACCTCTTGCCACCTCTCACTGTCTCTCACCCCATTCTGTTAGCCTCAGCTTTGTCCGCCCGCTGCTTAAAAAAAAAAAGCCTTACTGTTTTGGATTTACCTAATGGGCTTGCACGCATTATTCACTTTTACATTGATTCCTACAGGAAACATTGTTTCATCTTACAAACTTTTCTTCTTATAAACCTCATCACGGAATGAATTAAGTTTGTAAGACAAGGTAAGACCACTGTATATAAATACAACTTTAGGGAGGAAAAAATATTTCTAGGGCTATTCATCAACTTCATGGAATTATTTTATGCCATATACTATAGATGTTGGTATGATTGTTTTTCTTCTTCTCATTTTCCAACAGAATTCCATAGAATAAAATATAATTAATGGCATTTGGTATTTAATGGCAAAGTCTGCTTTTTTAAAAAGATGGCAGTTCACAAGATTTGATTTTTCAGGTAAGCCAAGCTCTTAAAAGGTACCTCAGTTAAAAAGAGGTTCCCCAATATAAACTTTTCTCCTTTTCATTCAATTTGCTTACATGCCACCATATGTCCCTTAAAAGGCTGGGTGGAACCTCTTTCATTTTTATCTAATTGCTTTCTCCAGAAGCTTTTGAACTTCTGATTGTTTCTTTATGAAAAAAAGACTATATTTCTAAGGTACCATCCTGAACACATCATCCATGATGTCATCCCATAAACCAATATTTTAAGGGACATTATTTCTTTAATAAGCCCTCATTTTCAATTTCCTTGTAAGAAGTTATTAAAGCAGTGGATAGCTGAGTACATATGATATATGAAACCTTTCATAGGAGCTTACTCCAAGATTTACTTGTACTCCGGGCATGTTAAAGGCAATTCTAAATATTTTATGCTATAATGATTACATGTTTCCTAGAAAAGGGTTAAAAAAATCTTTCCAGACAGCCCAGTAGCATGGGGCAATTTTATATGAGAAGAAAGAGAATGTTAAAAAGTTTACAAGCCTAGCTCACTTCATATATTTTCAAAGGTGAGTCTAGTTTTTATTTGGAAAAAAAATATATTTATACACTTCAGTCTGATCATGGAAATGTTACAAATAATACTTCTGTTGAAGAAAGATATGTGGAAAATGTTTTTAAAACCTTAAAGTCCTACTGTCTAAAACTGCATGTACAAATATGATTCCCCAATAAGCCTGTTGAGTACTGCTGCAGTTATGGGAATGTGAATGTGACATAACTATTGTAAATGGATTTTATATGTGCTGATGGATAGATAAATATCTGTGTTAAGTACTTCAGAGAAGCATTTATAATTCACTAGACTATGTTTGTAGCGGAGTCGACATCCACAAAATGTTTTCATGAAGGAAAACAGAAATCCCAATGAAACATTTAAAGTTTTTTTTTCTTTTGCTAGAATTTGTGTCAGAGCTTTATCCTACTGTAAGATCCTATGCAGAGCTAAAATAAAGTGAACCTAACTGCTTTATCTCTCCTCAATAATTTTAAATATTTATTTATTTATTTAAATTTTATCTTGCCTTTATCACTTTATTACTGGAGATAATGAACATACCTAATACCCCTTTCCTTCTTTTATTTTTTTCATAGAAACAACCCTGTGAGGTGGGATGCGTTGAAAGAGAATAACTGGCTAAAGTTACCCAGATGGCTTTTATGCCTTTCATGACTAGAACAGGGACCCCCAACCTTGGCAACTTTAAGACTTGTGGACAAAATTTTGGAAGTTGCAGTCCACAAGTCTTAAAGTTGCCACGGTTGGAGACCCCTGACCCCTGATTCATAATCTCCTGGTTTCTAGCCTGATGCCTTAACCACTAGATCAAACTTCTTCTTATTGAAACAAAGCTGCCTACAACCATGACAAGTTTCTTTTAAAACATGGACCTTTTACTTTGGAGACCAATGAAAAATGAATCATAAAATATATATTGGGAACTTCTGATATGGGCAGGGAGAAAAGAAAGTAAACAATCCAGAATACTATTTTGTCCTAATGATAGTTTAGAAAGCATTTTGAAATCATGACTTTGACAGCAGAGCTCTCCTAGTCAAGAAGAAAATGAGCTTAAAAGATTTGGCATGTCAAAAAGAAAACGTTGTCAGAATTTAATAAGTTGGAAATAGAAAGTTTTGGATTAAATCCAAAAACTTAAACCTAAGGATTAAGAGTTTGATTTATTATTTGAAACAGTACTCTTAATACCACTAATTAAAATGATTATACCAATTGTCATTACGACATATTTCTAGTCAGTTTCCCAGAGCTCAAGGTAAGGTATACAATACTTTCTCTTGAACTCTATCCCATTGTGATGTAAACTGAGCTGAGAGATAATCAATTATCCAAAGTCAGTCATTCGGTTTTCATTAGGGTATATAGAGTTGAATCTCGATTTTCCTTGACTAATTAGTAGCAGCATTTAGAGTTCCTTGCCTGATGTCAGATAGCTAAATGGAATTCAGTCTGATCAGTACTTGGATGAAAAGTCACCAAGGAAATTCAGAAAGTTGGACTAGATTGGAAAGTTGAAAAAGACAATATCAAATGCCTTTCATGCTGATGTCAAGAACTGACTTCAATTTGAGACAGTATTTCAATTGTACTTCATAATCCTAGTCCATTATCTTAACACTATATAATGTTGTCAATAAAATACCTAATTAACTGGTACAATTTTAAAACATTATTTATGTGGTGATTTCAGCCTTGTAACAGTAATTACTGATATACAGGTAGATAGCCACAAGAACATACCTAATTCCTCTTTCCTTCTTTTATTTTCTCACAATGACAACCTGTGAGGATGCACTGAGAGAAACTGTCCCAAAGTCACCCAGATGGCTTTCATATAATACAAGTACAGTGTTCCCTTGATTTTCGTAGGTTCGAACTTTGCGAATAGCCTATACCACGGTTTTTCAAAAAATATTAATTAAAAAATACTTCACGGTTTTTTCCCTATACCACGGTTTTCCCACCCGATGATGTCATATGTCATTGCCAAACTAATAATTTTTGCAAAAAAATAACAAAAAAATAATTATTGTTAATAAATAATTATGTTTATAAATATCAGGATCACTAAGTGTCTTATCCAGTGGTGAGTACCAGTAATAATGGTGAGTAAATGGTTGTTAAAGGAATGGGAAATGATAATTTAGGGGTTTAAAGTGTTAAGGGATGGCTTGTGATACTGTCCATAGCCAAAAATGGTGTATTTACTCCCGCATCTCTACTTCATGGAAATTCGACTTTCGCGGGTGGTCTCAGAACGCATCCCCCGTGGAAATCGAGGGAACACTGTACTCCTAAAGGAAAAGCACAAGGGGTTTGTTTTTGAAAGACAAGAAAAGAACCACAATCTATCTCACTCACCTCTCAAACGGTGGTGGGTTTACCAATTCTGATTTACCAATGAATCTTGCTCTGGTTGCAACTTTCTCTCAGTATAAATTCATAATGCAGAGGTGTAACACTTGAGAAACAGTTGGACTATATAGTTTGCTTCCAATGATAAAGTATTTATCCTTAAATTTTTCTCTGAGGCAAAGAACTGTATTTTGCTCTTTCTACTAAACACAATTCTATTACCAATGAAGACAGGCAAAAATCATATCAAAAGATTACCAAAGTAGTTTTGCCTGGCACAGCATTCACACAATCAAATTGCTAATAGACTTTTACCAGAGCTTAAAAATAAATTGCTTGAGTGGTCTGTTTGAGCCATACAGAAGAAAATTAACTGATCTGTGCAGTTTGGGTTGCTGAAATGGCTTCAGCAGGACTTCTCCCTTTAGACCAGTGTTTCCCAACCTTTTTTGAGCCGCGGCACATTATTCATATTTTCAAAATCCTGGGGAACATTGGGGGGGGGGGGGGCTAAAAAAAAGTTTGGACAAAAAAAAATATCTCTCTTCCTCCCTTTCGCTCTATTTCTCCCTCCCTCTTTCTCTCCCTTCCTTCCCTTTTTTCTCTCTCTCCATCCCTCTTTCTTTCTTTCTTCCTCTTTTTTGCTCTCTTTTTCTCTCCCTCCTTCCTTCCCTCTATGTCTTTCTCTCCCTCCTTCCCCCTCTCTTGCTCTCTCTCTCTCTCTCTGTGTCTCTCGCTATCTCTCTTTCTTTCTCTCTCTTTCTCTGTCTCTCTTGCTATCTCTCTTTCTCTATCTCTTGCTATCTCTGTCTCTCTTGCTATGTCTCTCTTTCTTTCTCTCTCTTGCTATCTTTTTCTTTCTTTCTCTCTCTCTTGCTATCTCTCTCTCTCTGCCTCTCTTGCTATGTCTCTCTTTCTGTCTCTCTCTGTCTCTCTTGCTATGTCTTTCTCTCTCTCTCTCTGTCTCTCTTGCTATCTCTTTCTCTCTCTCTCTCTTGCTATCTCTTTCTTTCTTTCTCTCTCTGCCTCTCTTACTATGACTCTCTTTCTGTCTCTCTCTGTCTCTCTTGCTATGTCTCTCTTTCTCTCTCTGTCTCTCTTGCTATCTTTCTCTCTCTCTCTGTCTCTCTTGCTATCTCTTTCTCTCTCTCTCTCTGCCTCACTTGCTATGTCTCTCTTTCTCTCTCTCTCTCTGTGCCTCTCTTCCTATGTCTCTCTCTCTTTCTCTCTCTCTCTGTAGCTCCCTCTTGCCGCTGCCATCTCCCCACGACTGCCTGGGACCGCTGCAGCTGGCACCCTCCCGCTCCCACCACCAGTGCCCTCCTGCTGGGCCCCAAAGGACACTGGTTGGTGCGGACGCAAGGGAAGCTCCAGTTGGGCGGGGCGCTGCCGGTGCCGGTGCCTCCGACCTGGAGCTCCCACTCACAACTGTCCCCCAGCTACTGCCCGATGCCGCTGTTTCTGGTGCTCTCCTGCTGGGACCCAAAGAAGGAAGGCGGGGGAAAGGAGGCGCGAAGACTGAAGCTCTCTTTTCCCCCACCTTCCTTCTTTGGAGCCCAGCAGGAGAGCGCCGGAAACAGCGGTATTGGGCAGTAGCCGGGGAGAAACTGCGAGTGGGAGCTCCAGGTCGGAGGCACCGGCACCGGCAGTACCCCGCCCAGCTGGAGCTTCTCTAGGAGCTTCGCGGCACACCTGACCTTGTCTCGCGGCACACTAGTGTGTCGTGGCACACTGGTTGGGAAACGCTGCTTTAGACTATATGTAATTTAATATTTAACCCATCTGAAATGCCATATATTTATGAACACATAATCTGAAATGGCACCATCTTCTCCACCTAATCATAAAATATTCTTATATCAACCATCTTTATCAATACATATTTTCCTGAACCAGGTTTTCATAGATGAAATTATATTTCCATGTATGGAATATCTGTGCAATGCTTTTAAAACTTTTTTGTCACTTTCCAAAGGTCTAATTATTTGAAAATAAATAAATGAATCAAACAAAAAAGAACATCACTCTATCAATGCACATTTTTGGTGCCTGGCTCTGAATTCCAATGATAATTCTTCACTCCCTCCCTCCTTTTTTTCCATTCCCTTTATAGTGTATCTTCTACATCTTTTATGTAGCTCCTATTTTTCTTCTATTTTGCAGATTGCTGGAAGGAGTGAGTTCATGCATATGGGACCAGATGGTTAATACAAACAGATGTGGATTAATTTTATAAATGAGCTACTTTGTTTCAGAAGCAATTAATTTTAATCAATAATTATAAATTCAATTAATGATCATGTATATTTTTTCCTGGCAATACCATTTTTAAAAATATAGTTTTGACTTGTACATATAAACACACACAAGAGATAAACACATGTCCACAGGCTCCCATTTACAGTGAAGGGAAAATATTCTCTACATTGCTATGGAGGTCCAAAACACTTTAAACTGTGTTATTATTAAACCTGATAAATGTTTTCGAGAAATTGATTCCTAAAGTTAAATTAGCATGGGTGGTCTGCTGCCTGGATTGGGGGGAGGGAATGCAGTGGGTTGCAAAAATGGCGCTCCACCCCAGACCACCCACAGTGTGATAGTAAAAAAGTTGGTAGCCCTTCACTGATTACTGGTACCTAAATAGGAAATCCTATAGTGCCTTTCCTTATATATTACACCAGAATAAAGTTCCCTGAAACTAAAATAAGAGCGTACGAGTTGCTGATCTGATTTGTAACAGAGTTGGATAAAATAGATGGCAATACTGCTAAACAAATTTGTGAAGAAAAACAAATGAATCAAGTCATTTTCAGAAATATGGTTTTATGAAACTGGAAGTTACTGCTTTAGCTAAAGTAAATCTGAAAACACTCCAAGAAACACTCCAAGATAATAAAGTCTAATGAATAATAAAATAGAAGAAATATTGTAAAGAATTCAAGTATGCAGTATTTATAATATTCCATAGCCCAGTTTAGGCTAGACGTATTTTATTGGAAAACTGAAAAAAAAAAATAAGTTTCAGAAAACTGAATAATCTGTGTATTACTTTAACTATTTTGGACAGACAGACAGATGACCTTATGATGAAGTGGAATTTAACAAATGTCAAGTCCTTATTTGCATATTTTTGCTATGTTTCTTTAACTGTTTGTGCTTTTTGACAAAGGGAAATGCCTATTGATTTTTGCTTGTTTCTTGACAATATTAATGACATTTACAGATATATCTGTCTTTTCTGTCACATTGAAGCATGTCAAATTTCAAAGGATAGGTGCAGAAATTTTACAAGAAAAAGACAACTTTTTTCTAATAGAATTTTCCAATATTAACTCCAGTCTCCCCTGTCTTCTCAATTGCATGTCCTTAGAGGGAACATGTTCAATTGTGAATGGTAGGTGCAAAAGCTTTTATGCTTGGGCCACAAAACTGACAGCAGAATGGAAAAGGATTTGCTTTATTCCATCCCACCTGGAGAGATGGAAGAATTAATATTTCAACTTATTTAAATATTTACCTTTGAGATGTTTGGGCTGAATCCTTTGAGGCGATCACAAAAAACATGGATTGTTCAGATTTCTCCCTCTGAGGCCAGGAAAAGAGCTGTAAACTCAGAGAAGCGCATCTGTTATTAGAAATTCCCTCCTGTCTGCCAGACTGCCTGCTTTTTTTGTTTTGATCTTGGAAGGCCTGAAATCAGAGGGAAAGAGGTGTGCTGCAGGTTCAACATCTATAAATTGCCATAAACTAGTGTATTATTTATGCTAGTTTGAAACTGATGTAGATCTATTCCTTCTGATGCATTTCCATATAAAGGAATTTCTTTTATTTTCTTTTTCCTTCCTTCCTTCCTTCCTTCCTTCCTTCCTTTCCTTCCTTTTTATTTATTTATTTATTTCTCTTTTTTTCTCTCCCTTCCCATCCTTTTTCTTTCCCTTTCCCTCCTTCCCTTCCTCCCTTCTCCCTCCCCCTCCCCTTCTCTCCCTCCCTCTCTTTCTTTCTTTCTTTCTTCAGAAGCAGTAGCAGAAGAAATAGAGGATACTTTCATGAGAAATATTGCCACCCCAGGACAAGTTCCACACAGGAGATTCCACACCATTGTGTCTCTTTGATATATGAGCTGATTTATTTCTGTCACAACTTCACTAAAAGAAGAACTGCTCTGAAATATTATCTCAGCCGAAATTTTTGGAATTTGGGAATATCTGATTTTTTTTAATTAAACATCCTTCTCTTAGCTTTGACCTTCAGTCATATTAGCAAGTCCTGTAAAGAGAATGTTGGCTTGAAACCTTTGAAGTCCCCTTCCAAGATTCTAGTTGATTGAACATGGGTAAAATTTCCAAGATTCTTACTCCTTGTCTCTGTGGCTACCAATTCTGCCTGAGATACTAAATTTATGTTCTATTTAGATACAAATAGGTAACAGCAAAACAAACCTGTTTTCCATTGCACATTGTTAGATATGTACATGTATGTATATAATAGACAGTAACTGATGTGTTTTTCGAACCTCAGCATCTTAGAAATGTCATGGATGGATGGATGGATGGATGGAAAGAAGAAAGGAAGGAAGGAAAGAAGGAAGGAAGGAAGGAAGGAATCACATTTTTGTTGTCGCCTGAAACATCAGCATTTATTATATAGTACTATAGCAACAGCAATAGCACTTATACACTGCTTCACGGTGTCTTCCAGCCCTCTCTAAGTGGTTTACAGAGTCAACATATTCCCCCAGCAATCTGGATCCTCATTTTACTCATTTAAGGATGGAAGGCTAAGTCAACATTGAGCCAGTTAGATATAAACTACTGACTGCTGGCAGCTGGTGTCAGCAGAAGTAGCCTGCAATACTGTAACTGCATTCTAACCATTGTGCCACTGCAGCTCCATATAACTGGTTATCGGTGAAGAAATGTTGTGCCTCGTATCACAATGCAAATAGCTCCCTTGGGAACTTTTCAAATTCAGCAAAATTCCCAGTAAATAGCAATTGTGACAAGGATAATATGGATTTGATTCTGCTTTCTCTACAACATAATTAAATATTAATGTTGCATTTATCTTGAAATTCGGAGGTGAAGGTTTATTCATGCTAAAAAGAGTTACTGCAAACTGTGTAATATAAATGAATAATTATTAACCTTATCTATGTGAAACCAAATCTTCACTCCTGCTTTGGTCAATTTTCCACTGAGCTCAGTCAAGGTAGTTCAAAGCTGACTGAAATCAGAGCAAAACGTTTGACTCATTTTTACTGAAGAAATTATTTAGAGATGCTTTTTTAAACAATATATGGAGTTGACACATAAAAGACTGAACCTGTAATCTGTTTATTTATCCTGAGATTATCAGAAAATGGCTATCCTCTACAAGATTTGCCACCAAATATGTCCCTGCAGTTTTCATTTATAGTACAATTTTCTTTAAAAGTCTCTTCCCCCCCCACATCTCTCTCATAATTATAAGCAATAACCTGTATTAAACATTTTGGAACATCTGGCTATTGTGGATAAATGCACTCCACTTACAATGTGAAATAAACAAATGTCTCTCAATCCCTAAATATTTATATGACATATTCTGTTTTTAGAAAATTATAGAAGTCACGTCTTTGGGGACAGTGATTGCTTCTAATTAGATTGCTTTTCCTCATCTTGATTATTATTAATTTTATCCAGCTATGCATAAAACAAATTCATTCATTCCAAGGATTGATTCCTCCCTTTTGGACCAGATTGCCCGAATCGTTAGTGACCCACTGGTGATGCAATGATGGCATCATGGATATGGTTCAGATGGTGCTGGTCTGTGGGTGCCATCTTTTTTTCCCAATTTTTAGCCATATTTTCTGTGATCTGGTGGCTTTTCTTTGTCCTCTGCTTTGAAAAAAGCCCTCCTACCCACCTCCAGGGTAATATTTTTATTTCTTTGCCCGAAGCACAGCTGAGCAGCTCTTCAGATGTATTTCAGATTGAATCCACCTTCTGAACATGCATGGAAGTGAAACTGCACAAGGGGATACATGCATGCGCACAAGTGGAGCAAGTGCACACATGCAAAACATCGCAATGTGAACCAGTGGCAAAGATAGGTGGAACCTACCCCTGATCCATTCAATCTCTGTCACATTAAAAAATATTTTTTTAAGATGGGAGATACATATGCAAAATATGAACAATATCAAGTTGTATTGTATTGGTTATATAGCACTTATAGCACACTGTGAAACAAGAGAATATGCAATAGAAATATACAGTATAATAAATTGTTTAGCACATCATCCAGGGAAGGAGATGGGTGTTTAAGAAAATAGGAAATATAAATAATAAATAAATAAATATTATAATAAAGCATTTAAGCAATCTTTGCATATCCTTGATAATTGATTTTTGTTGAATCTCTTAACATGCCATGAATCCTTCCCTTTTTCATTGTAAATCTAATTTATTTGTTATAGAGACATACATGTCAACTGTATAGACCAAGTTTTCAGTAGATTGTTCTTTGACTTCAAAATCATAGGCTTTTGCCTTTATTTGTGAAATATAGCTGCGCTTTGATTTTAGCATCACATTTACAGCAGTAAAATAAAAGATCAACTAAAAAAAGCTCTTGAAGAAAATCAAACAAGGATACAAAACACACTCTTAGAATTATTGGCTTACTTGAGCCCAGAAGACAAGAGGAGGAAAAAGCAGTTTGGCTTATCAATTGCACATTGTTCGATATACACATTTTTTTTTTAAAAAAAAAACCTCTCTTTGAAAGTGGAGAATAAAACTTTGATGGATTTTTGCATAAACATATGTAAATTAAAATAACTTAAATTCAAACACCAGCATAATCCCAGATATATTTAATCCTATTTTGTCAATCTTCTTTCATTAAACTCACTCTGTTATGCAATTCAGATCTTGGGAAGGACTGAAATAAAGTAGGTTGGTTTTAATTATGAATTTGTCACATAACTCAAAACAAAAGGCTATACTAATCATGTCAGTGACAGAAAAGGCCTAACCAGAGATACATAGTCCCTTTAGATCTTTGTATGTCTTTCCGAATCTCTTGTAAATTGTTGCTGGAATGCAAGAAAAATGATGTGAACTATATAGACTGTTTTTTATTAATTCCATCCAATTGTAACTAATTGTATGTCAAATAAAATTACCTCTTTCTCTTGACCTCTCCACTTTCTGTCATACTTGGTGTTGTGATTCCGTCTGAGGCCCCTCAGGGAACGGCTGATCCTCTGCCGGCTTCCTGCTCAGAGGGGGAGGATGAGGAACAGGAGGTTCAGGCAGACGGGGAGGAGGAATCTCAGGCTGAGGGAGAGGGAGGACAGCCAGAGTCCCCCGAGAGGGAGCTCTCCCCAGCAAGCAGCCTGGATTCCTTAGATGAAAATGCACAAGCAATAATCGATCTCCGGCAGAGAAGAGCAACACAACGAAGGGGACAATTAGCCAGGTACTTTCAGCACTAAAAAGGCAACAGCTGGGTTTGGGTGTGGTGCTCTCTGGAAAGGCTGAAAAGGCAGACCCACCCTTCCTGGCTTGTGCAGTATTATCTTTGGGAGTCCTGGGACCTGGCTGTGATCTTTGGCGTCTTGGAATTCTGGTTTGTGATTTTGAATACTGAAACCTTGGGGGGAAAAGGTGTGGGTCTTATTCTCTACAGTGGTGGGTGTGCCAGCAAGAAGTCTGCTGTATTGTCTGGCCATCAGGACTCTGCTGTGAAGTCTCATAGCCTGCCTGTTGGGAAGAACAGGTTTTTCTCTGTGTTTATTTTTCAAACTATAAAGTGCTTTTGCTTTTGCCAGCGTGTCTGGCTGCTTTTTCCAGTTGGTGTTGAAGTCCGGGGGCACCCAGACAGAACACTTTGGAGCCTCAATCACTTCAAAATTTAGCTTCCTTTCAAAATTGAACATGTACATATATAAGAAGGTGAGATGTTCTCCAAAGAGAACAAGGAAATATTAGATGCTAATGTCCAGGGAATATTGGATGCTAAGTTCCAGGGAAATAGGACAGGAATAAACTCTTGATGGTGTCGGAGATTAAGGTTTTCATGCAAAGGGATATTTTCATACTAAAAATATTTGGAACTGATAGTATAATGCAATTAAATTCTTATCTCCTGATCCAATTCTTGGCTAATTATAACATTATTTCTATTATAACATTATTACTCTGGAAAAAGAAAAAAACACTTTGCTTATCTAGATGAAATTGTCAACACTTTTTAATAGGAGAGGCTTAATTAACTGTAGTTCAGTTTAAAATAAAATTTGCGGACAAGTAAAATAAAAATAAGTTATTCTAAAGTTTACGGATGAATAAGTGATATTATAAGTAATACACTTTATGAGCTTAAAGAAGCCAGGAATGTTTTATAGTCTTTTATTAATTAATGATATCAGAGGATTTAGTAAGACCTCAGAGGCAGGTTGTAAAATCAATTTGCCAGCATTATCATAGATGGGTCAATATCATAACATACCTTGTGCTATTTTTATTGATTTCTCTGAAATAATAAAATCCAGAAGCCAATTTTCAGCTATAAATATTAGTCCCTACACTCTAATTGGGAGCACATCAGTTCTCAGAATCATGAGCAATTTAGTAACAAGAAAGCCTATAATGTCAAACAAGGGATAAAAGCTAGTTATAAAAACATTTTGACATTGATGCTCTATGAGTTCTTACTCTATGTCAGAATTTATCACATAATGAATATTAACTGATCAATCCTATGCACATTTATTTTGGGATCACTCCACAAAATATAGTGGAAGTAAATATATATATATATATACAGGTATACATATACATGTACATATACGTATATGTATATATATTTGTCACAATGAGACATAAGACACAGCCAGAACAAAGAATTGAACAGGTGTGGTGGGAACAATTACCGTATTTTTCGGAGTATAAGATGCACCGGAGTATAAAACACACCTTAGTTTTGGGGGAGCAAAATGGGGAAAAGAATCTGGTTACCAGGTATTAATTTGGTTAGCGTCCTTAGTCAGCACATTATTTTATCCCCTGGTTAGGGCTTTAAAAAAACTTTATTTGGAGAGAGTAACAATGAAAGAGCTTGCAAGCCAGTAAGAGCTGGGAAGATCATTAGCACCTGGAAAGAAACATTCAGAGCAAGTAGAGCAATGGAAAAAACCTACAAAGACTTAGGATTTGGAAAACATTATTCGCAGAGAGTAACAATGAAAGAGCTTGCAAGCCAGAAAGAGCTGGGAACATCTTTAGCACCTGGTTAGGGTTGGAAATAAACTTATTAAGAGCAAGTCAGAGCAATGAAAAAAACTCTTCGTAGAGGGAAACAATGAAAGAGACTGCAAGATAAGAGCTAGAAAGATCGTTAGCAGCTGTTAGGGCTGTGGAAAAAAGCTACATTCAGAGTATAAGATGCACCTTAATTATCAGCCTCCTTTAGGGAGGAAAAAGGTGCATCTTATACTCCGAAAAATACGGTAACTAAATTTGTTTTATTTTAAATAAAAGTAAGTTGGTTCTGATAAATAGGGTATGGTAATCAAAATAATGCATTTAAACTTAAGATTCAGTGAGTTTAATAATTTGATTATATAACAAGCCTCAACTTTAATAAAGAATCATCAAAGAAATGTTTGCTTCCATTTTTGAAGTATTAAATAAAAATGTTTCAACCAAATAACTTCAGAATTTAAGTAACATTTTTTCCCTGAATATCTCTTCAGTAAGTGATTCACGGCGCACTTCCAATTCCTTAATGAAAAGCCTATGGTTAAGTGTAAAAAAAGTGAATTATTCTTCAGAGGTTCTGCTTTTTCTGAAAATAATGGTTCTTAAAAAGTTTGAAAATATTTTACTGAAGAACAAACCTCCCATCATTCAGCAACCCATTGCTTTTCTGGATGTCAGCATTATTGGCATGCTTCTTTGACAACGTTATTTATTTATTTATTATTTATTATTTGGATTTGTATGCCGCCCCTCTCCGAAGTCATTTCTGGGAATGCTGCATTAAAAAAGTCAAAGCAAAACTTCAGTATGTCATAAATCCCATTTTCGGGAGATCGGTTACAATTTTTATTGAATTTTTATATGGAAAAAATAAATACGAAAAATATGTAAAAGAGGAAAAAATGAAAAATGCAGAAAAAAAGATGTTTTATTTATTTCTATTAAAAAAGCAAGTTTCAATTTTCATCACAAGCAGTCTTAAATAAATATATTTTTTCTACTGTTTTCTACCTCTTTTCCATTACCTAATCCTTTTTTCATTAACAAACAAAAATCAGCCAACTTCATTTTCAACTATTTTCAACAAAATCTCCATAAAAGGTTTTTATTTATAGTCTTTTATTTAACCAATATGTATTTACCCTCAAACAAGTCTATTTTGTATACCCCTCCACCAGGCAGGGGTTACTTCTTGTCGCCACTACGGGGGTGCTCCACGCGCAGTTCCGGGTTACTTGTGGGTAGTATTTTGCAAGGGGATGCATACATGGGTGATATTTTAACAATTTTTCTGCTTCTGTGCATGCATGGAAGCAAATAATTGCCAAAATTTTGCATCCCCACATGAGATTTTGCTTCCTGCACATTTGCAGAGACAAAATGTCACTCCACTGCACACCCGTGTGTGTGCCTGCCAGTCACCCAGAATTGAACGTACAGTTCCATTTTCACTACTAGAACTATGGTGTAGCCCGTACTGGTAGCAACCCGCTACTCCCCCCACTCCTTAGACAATTTTCTGATTGATGTCTTTTCGGTAAATGTAACTTAGTATTAAAATATTGTTGTGTAATTTGAACTCTTGTTACCTTCCTAGTGAAGTTTCTGTTGCTCCTCTTGGAATATTTTTAAAAAATCTTTATATCCACATTTTCCTTTTGCCGTGCTATAAATTCTGTGATAACCTTGGCAGTCCACTTTTTAATGCCAAGGTTGTTCAAAAAATAGTCTCAGAGTAATTTTTTCTTCTCTTGGTTCCAGTGAAGGCTCATCCAAGGTTTCATTCATTTTTCTAATTATTGTTCCCACCCACAATTTGCAATCATCCCAAAGCTGCTTTTTGAAAGGGCAACTGGACTTCCTTTGTTTTTCCTTGAAGAAGATTTGCTTCTCATCCCTTTTGATACTTTCTTGATAATATTTGTTTTTTAAAAATGTAATCAAAAAGAGAAAAGCAAAATCTCCATCTTAATACTTTAGTCCCATTGAACACATGCTTCAGCATATGCATTGTAATGACGACTCCTTGTCCTTTTCTTAAGAAAAATCCATCAATAAAATTTCCTGAAAAATCCCAAGAATTTTCTAATTCTCTGGAGAGATCTTCCCTCGGTTATTTTAAAAATGCTTTGAAATGAACAAAGTCATACCATTTAAAAAATCTTTTTAGAAAAAGATTTAAATTGTCATTTAATGCAATTGTTTAAATTGCATTGAATTTCTTTTTTTAATTTTTTAATAAAAGATTTTATTGAGATATTTAACACACATATACAGTACATAATCATAATGTAAAAATGATAGAATATAAGTTAAAGACAAAAACAAAAAACCCCACCCCAAAACAAAAAAAAACCAAAAAAAAATCATAATAAAAAAGAAAAAATGTTAAAAACGAGAGAAACAATAAGTTTCTCTCCAAACTTCTAAATCTTCAGCATAAATTCTTGATAATCTTATGTAGTTTTACATATCATTATTTAATGTACTATGTCTTATTGCTTTATCTATCATAAAAATAATCAGTCAGATTTAGCATGTTAATACTTATGATGTTAATCACATTGATATTTAATTCACACTTATCTCTACTCTATTGTACAATTCTAAGAATTCACCTTTATATCACCTCTATACTACTAATCTCAATTTGTTTTATTTTTCTTATTAAACCATGCATACCATTTGTCCCAAATTATGTAAAAGTCTGTTTCATCCTTTTCTCTTAGTCACAGTGTTAACTATTCATTTCCGCCACTTCCATTATTTTATTCTGAAATTGGTAGGAGCTGTACCCTACTTCCATAATTGTGCATAAGAAATTCTGACCGTTGTCAGTATATGTATTATGAGGTATTGATCGTTTTTATCTATATTTTGATCCATTATACTCAGTAAAAACATTTTTGTTTTAACTCCATTTTAATCGCTGTGATTTCTGTTAACCAGCCTTGTATTCTTTTTCAGTAAAAGTCCACCATATGTGCTTATCATGTCACCCTGATTGCATCTGTGGAATCCTGCCCAGCCATCCTGTTTTGGGTGACTCGCTCCCTCATTAAACAAGAGAGGCGGGGATGAACCCTTGCAGGGTACTGCTGAGGA
The DNA here is from genome assembly GCF_031021105.1 of Erythrolamprus reginae. Lineage (NCBI taxonomy): Eukaryota > Metazoa > Chordata > Lepidosauria > Squamata > Dipsadidae > Erythrolamprus > Erythrolamprus reginae. The sequence goes on along the minus strand of NC_091952.1, from coordinate 165,017,659 downwards.
CTTTAACAAGTTTTTCACAGATAAAATCGCTCAGATCCGGACAGACCTTGACTCTGACTGGAATGCAGTGTTGGGTGTTAGGATTCAGGCCCAGCTACAGCATGGAAACTTCTTTGGTCGCACTGGCATATGATCTCTGGCGGGCCCAGGATAGGGGTTTATCCTCTATCCTAGTGCTCCTTGACCTCTCAGCAGATTTCAATACCATTAACCATGGTATCCTTCTGCACTGACTGGAGGGGTTGGGAGTGGGAGGCACCGTTTTATGGTGGTTCTCCTCCTACCTCTCTGGTTGGTCGCAGTTGGTATTAGCAGGGGGTCAGAGATCAACTCCTAGGTCCCTCCCTGGTGGGGTTCCTCAGGGGTTGGTCCTCTCCTCCCTGCTGATTAATAACTACATGAAACTGCTGGGTGAGATCATCCGAGGGCATGGAGTGAGTTGCCATCAGTGTGCTGATGATACTCAGCTATACATCTCCACCACGTGTCCACTCAGTGGAAGTAATATGCCAGTGTCTGGAGACTGTTAGGGTCTGTATGGGTGCTAACAGGCTCAAACACAAACTCTATATATCTCTTTCTGTACCGCTACATCTACCTCTATATATCATCCATCCATCCATCCATCCATCCATCCATCCATCCATCCATCCATCCATCCATCCATCTATCTATCTATCTATCTATCTATCTATCTATCTATCATCTATGATTGTGTCCCATGGCTCAGTTACATGTTTTCCTGTCTCTGAGCGTTTAATCATACTGTGTTTGGAAAGCCAGAGTGCTCACTTCAAATGAGGCTGATCTGATAGCATAGAAAGACAGTGAATGTCCAAGGTCATTGGTTTTGTGCATAAGGTCTAACCCCAACACTTGAAGTAGGGATGCATAGGATTAAATGCAGGGCCTATAGGATAGTACTGACCTATTCATTGAAACTTCTTCTCTTGTGACCTAACATTTCTTATCTTAACACATGATTACACCCTGCTATAGTAGGAAGTGAATCAAAGATCATTGGCTTACTGAAGAAACCTTCTGCCACTTTAAGCAAGCTAACTGGATAGATATATCAAAAGCTGCAGGATGAGTAATTACAGACTGAAATTAGCTTCCGAACAAAGAGTTCTTGAAAGCTCATTACCAGGAATACCTGGCAACTTGCAAATGACCTGAGTATCTTAAATCTTAATGTATTCCAGTCTAAAGAGGTACTACTTCTTTAGAATTTGTACGTTTTACTATCTACTCTCATGATCGGCAAATAGAACAAAGTCCCTATGCACAAATACTGTATTTGTGTCCATGTGACGAAAGAGAGAGACAGCAACAAAGAGCAAGACAGAAAGAAAGACAGAGAGAGAGAGAGAGAAAGGCAGAGAGAAAGATAAAGAAGAGAGAGAAAGACAGAAAGACAGAAAGACACACACAGAGAGAAAGACAGACACGCAGTGAGAAAGAGAGAGTGGGCGGGAGAGAAAATGGGAGAGAGAGAAAGAGAGAAAGAGACAGAGAGAGATAGAAAAACACACAGAGAGAGACAGACAGACAGACGGAGAAAGAGAAAGAGAGAGAGAGAGAGAGAGAAATAACATATTCTTCTATACAGGGAATCACGAAAAAGCAATCTTGCAACAATTTCTTGGCAAAATAAATGAATTTTACCTACTACACTATCCTACTATCGAATACTAATCAATATATAACAAGGAGTGTTTCCATCTACTAATGGCACAACTGATTTCTCTGACTAATGTAAATTTTATGTCCACGTATTTCTTTTTCTGCTGTGTATCTGTGCGATCCTTCATAATAATAAAGATTCAACTTGAGCTTAGGTCTCTGGAGAGAAGAAAAAGGGGAAAGCTGGGAAGGGAGTATTTGCTCTCAGAATTTAGGTGCATTTAGACAGCTCTGGAGTTTTTTTTAAAAAAAATCTGTGGTTTTCATAAAGAAAAATATGGTCTGGTGAGCCTGACTTAGACTGGGTGGTATTTATATTGATGAAGGTGCAGGGGTGGGCTGCTGCCCGGACCGGTGGGGGGGGGGCAGTGGAATGGCAAAAATGGTGTTCCACCCCAGAGCACCCAGTTTGCACTGAAAGACGTTGAAAGAAAATGCAGGGCGTCCTACATAAGCCGCGCCCACAGTGTGGTAGTAAAGAAATTAGTAGCCCTTCACTGTGAAGGTGTATTGGTTCAAGAGCAAATTTGGAGACATTTCCTGAAGAAAATTATTAGATATAATCCAGAGAAGACTGCTGAAACAGGGATGTGTCTCCATATGTTATTTGCCCTGCACAGATGTTCCCTGTGGGAATGAAGTTCAAAGTCTTACTTCTCAGAGAAAAGCTAGCTGCCTATTTGAGTGAAAGAAAAAAGAGAAATGCCATCAATCTTTGTAAGCCCTTTATTAAATCAAAAATTAAGAAATAATTAAGTCTAGAAATAGAGTTGTGCAGGCATAGATTCTCATCATAATCTGCAGATAAGGAGATTATCTGCAAATATAGAGTTGTTTTAGGTTTGAGCCAAGAAAAAGAAAACAAAATGTTCTTTCCTTTCATTTGAAATTACTTCTCAATTAAAGCTTGCGAAAAGGAAATATTTCACAACACAATTTGTTTGTCAAGGGAAGCTAACTAAACAAAACTGCTGGTGCTTTTTTTCGTTATGTTTTTCAATAAAACAATTTAACAATCCAAACAAGCAATCTTTACGTTGTGTAATGAATCAACTCCTATGAATCCAGAGAATACCAGCCATAATGCCTTCTCATAATTTTAAATCAGATCTTAGTAGATGATAATTATATGGTACAGTTCCACTGTAGAAGCAACAGAAAAATATTGTTTATTTATTTATCTCATTTATTTATTCATTTGTTCAATACACAAATACATAGGAAGAAAAATAGACATGTAGTAATATATATATATAAGGGTAAAAGTGAACTTAGAGGAGAGGATATATGAAAGAAAGAGAATATATATGATAAGTGAGAGAAAGGAAAGACAATTGGACAGGGGACGAAAGGCACACCAGTGCACTTATGTACGCCCCTTACTGGCCTCTTAGGAACCTGGAGAGGTCAATTGTGGAGAGTCTAAGGGAGAAATGTTGGGGGTTAGGGTTTGACACAATTGAGTCCAGCAATGAGTTCCACGCTTCGATAACTCGATTGTTGAAATAATATTTTTTACAGTCAAGCTTGACAGTTACCTAGGAATAAAAAAGAAAGTATTGACACAAGATTTATACTTTACTCTAAAGGGTTCTGACACTACACACACACATACACACAAACAGTATACATACATATATAAATAAAATTCTTTCATTTTAAACTGTGGCACTGCTCAGGGATTATGAAAGACCAGGATGCTTCAATAGCAGCCTTCAACTTTTCTGTATTGTTCGGTCTCATGTCTCTCTTCTCTTGGCAATGCCCATAAATTCTCTAGGGGATTCAGGTCAGGCAAGTTTGCTAGCCAATCAAGCACAGTAATCCCACAGTCATTGAATCATGTTTTGGAGGCTTTTGGCAGTGTGGGCAAGTGCCAAGTACGGCTGGAAAATGAAGTCAGCATCCCCTAAAGCTCGTCTGTGGAAGAAAACTTTTGCATCTCATTTGGAAACAAGGACCCAGAGTAGGGAGGAAGATTGGAGAGGCACACACTGCAAGATGCTTGAAGTCTAGTGTGAAGTTTCCACAGTCTATGTTGTTTTGGGGAGCCATGTCATCTGCTGGTGTTGGTCCATTGTGCTGCATTAAGTCAATGCAGCTGTGTACCGGGCGATTTTTGAGCACTTCATGCTTCCTTCCATAGATGAGCTTTATGGGGATGCTGACTTCATTTTCCAGCAGGACTAGGCAACTCCCCACACTACCAAAAGCACCAAAACCTGGTTCAGTTACTTGTGCTTGATTGGGCAGTAAACATGACCTGAAACCCATAGAGAATGACCTGAAGCCCACAGATAATCTCTGAGACATTGCCAAGAGAAAGATGAGTGACATGAGACCAAACAATGCAGAAAAGCTGAAGATCGCTATTGAAACATCTTGTTCTTCCACAACAATCAGCAGTGCCACATGACCTGTTCTTCCATGCCACTCTGCATTGAGGCAGCAATTGCTGAAAAAGAGGCCCAACCCAAGTACTGAGTACATATGCATGCTTAAACTTTTCAGACGTCCAATATTGTTCCATATACAATCATAGTTTTATTGATTGCATGCATATTCTAATGCATACAATATTCTAATTTTCTGAGATGGTGGATTTGGGGTTTTCATGAGCTGTACCCCATATCATCACAGCTTGAACTATCTTGCTTTGCATGTAATGTCTCTCTCATAACATTACTCTCTCACACACATTTCACCTTTTAAGTTGCATTACTGAAATAAATGAACTTTTGTATGATATTCTAACTTTCCGAGTTTCACCTGTTCAGTATACACCAATAATGCTGCCAAATATTGAAAGGCAATAAATGCTGTCCAACAAAACTATATTTCTTTAATATCTTTAAAACATTTTCTCTTCCTTCCTTTCTATCTCTTTAATTAACCTAATATATATATTATATGTGATATATATATCAAATGTTTTTGCTGTATATATCTGAATCCTACACGGGAAGAAACCCGAATATGCCAAAACCTATATAGATATGTTGTTTTTGCTGAATTTGAAAATTAAGGGAGACTAGGATAAATCTATTTCAGCCTTATTCTGCCCTCATCAGCTACCCATACCCTCACTGGGACTTGAACTTGCAGCTTTTGCCTTGTAAGGCAGAGAATTAACCTCTAGGATACAGTATCCAAGCCCTTCAGCTCTGTACCGGGGAAGGGTTACATGGATTTTTGTGTCGAATCACCCTGGTATATTGAAGGGACACCTCAGCTTCTTTTTTGCCTCTTGGCCCAACCCAGGGCCATTTCCAAGGCAGTTAATTTATTCATAGCTGACAAACTATATTCTGTATGTGTCACATGTTTTATCTGAATTTGAAAATTAAGGGAGACTAGGATAGATCTATTTTGGCCTTATTCTGGCCTCATAAGCTAGCCATACCCTCACTGGGACTTGAATATATATATATGTTACACCTATAGATTATAGTTATCGGCTATTAAAAAAAATATCTGTGATGTTCCTTCAATATACCAGGGTGATTCGACAAAAAAAATCACACATAACAATTAGCCATTAGGCTACAGGCTCAACTGTGTCAGCTTGTACCAGGGAAGGGTTATGTGTGATTTTTTGTCGAATCACCCTGAAGGTCTATGCATACATGAATGTCTTGGCATATTTGGGTTTCTTCTTCCTGGCTCTGTTTTGACAAGGTCCCACTCGTCATCTTCAGGTTAGAAACATAGAAACATAGAAGAGTGACGGCAGAAAAAGACCTCACGGTCCATCTAGTCTGCCCTTATACTATTTCCTGTATTTTATCTTAGGATGGATATATGTTTATCCCAGGCATGTTTAAATTCAGTTACTGTGGATTTCCTGAGCACGTCTGCTGGAAGTTTGTTCCAAGCATCTACTACTCTTCAGTAAAATAATATTTTCTCACATTACTTCTAATCTTTCCCCCAACTAACCTCAGATTGTGCCCCCTTGTTCTTGTGTTCACTTTCCTATTGAAAAGACTTCCCTCCTGAATCTTATTTAACCCTTTAACATATTTAAATGTTTTGATCATGTCCCTCCTTTCTCTTCTGTCCTCCAGACTATACAGATTGAGTTCATTAAATCTTTCCTGATAAATTTTATGCTTAAGACCTTCCACCATTTTTGTAGCCCATTGTAGGTTGATGCTTTTGGCCTTTTGCTAGGGTCAACATATTTATTATACCTTCATTGGGCCAATCTCTATACCTACGGGAAAGAAAGGTTTTTTCCATAGAATTTGCATTTGCAGACTTTAAATAGTTTAAATGTGTTCCATGAAAAAAAAATGGCCTTTTTAATTGCAAGGGGCCCTGTGTTAATCAGTTTTTACACAACTTTTCTTTCACCATTGAGAAATATCAGACTCACAGTCATCACTAATTGCTTAATTTTAAGCAGAATTGAAAATATATGTTGATTGTTTGATTAATATATAGGAAAATAATTTTAAATGGATAGTACTTTTAAAGATTGAGAGGCTTTCTGATGTTTCCATTGCCTTCTGAAACCTCATTAAATTATATTTTGGATAATAAATCATGGGTCCTTTTAAAAAATCCTGTTTACAAAGACACCACTTGATTATTTTTTAAAATAATCTGCCCTATTTTCCCTCTAAAAGAAAAGCAGTTGTCACTTTATAAATACCCAAATTACACTCCAAAAATATTATTGTAGTTAAATATGTACTGAACAGCCATTTTTTCCCATTCTTATTTCCCAAATGTTTATGCTATTTGTTTTAATCTAAGGTTGCAATTCTTCATATAAGTATGACAGTATAGTACAATACATCAGGGTTAAGCAACTCCCTATGTCCTAGTCAGTTTAGCCAAAGATCAAGAGATATGCAATGAGAAAAACAAATGATATTCCACCCTTCCTTTATGCTTCTGAAATGTGTATTTGACAGAGTGGATGAATGGACACAGCCTGAAATGGAAGGAGACAGATACTAAAAATCAGGTTATCTTTTTCTATGCTTTGAAGGAAATCAATATAAAGGTATAATAAAGGACATTGTTTACCTTACCGGGTGCTAGTATCAGAATAAAAGGGTGAACTTGGAGCTTCTGCAGAATGTGAAATTTAGGAGTGCTAGTTCAGCCCATAGAAGAGCTCTCATGTTCTTATCTTATAGTACATTCGGGTTGCAAAGGTTATGTTATAATTTAGTGTCTTTATAACTTTTATCTATATATTTTTAAAGGATGCATAACCTCTAACCTTTTGTATTTTGGGACTTTTTTCCTTTATTTTGGTGAGCAGGCCAGTAATCACTGTTGCATCAGTGAGGCTAATGAAATATATTCTATTGAATATCTTCAATTTGTTTTGTTTCTTATTGAATTAAATACTTTTCCTGCAATAGAGCACTGGGTTTTGAAATGTCAGCAAGGCATTTTCTCCAAATCTTACTAGATATGTAAAAGGAAGTTGATGTTCAGTAGATTCAGAGGTGGGCTTCAAAAAATTCAACAAGGGGTTCTCTGCCCGGTTGCTGAGTGGATGTGGCCATAGTGGGCATGACCTAGTCCAGTGATGGCGAACCTATGGCATGGGTGCCACAGGTGGCACACAAAGCCATATCCGCTGGCATGTGAGCTGTTGCCCTAGCTCAGCTCCAACTTGCATGTGTGTGCTAGCCAGCTGATTTTTGGCTGACACAGAGACTCTGGGAGTGCATTTTTGGCTTCCAGAGAGCCTCCAGAGGGATAGTTGAGGACATTTTTACCCTCCCCTGGTTCTAGGGAAGCCTATGGAGCCTGGGAAGGGTGAAACATAAGTCTACTGGGGCCACCAGAAGTTGGGAAACAGGCTATTTCCAGCCTCCAGTGAGCCTCCAGGAGGTGGGGGAAGAAGTTTTCACCCTCTCCATGCATTGAATTATGTTTGTGGTCACTCACACAATGACCTATAAAGCCCTTCATGGCACCGGACCAGAATACCTTCGGGACCGCCTTCTGCCGCACGAATCCCAGCGACCGGTTCGGTCCCACAGAGTTGGCCTTCTCCGGGTCCCGTCGACTAAACAATGTCGTCTGGCGGGACCCAGGGGAAGAGCCTTCTCTGTGGCGGCTCCGACCCTCTGGAACCAGCTCCCCCCTGAGATTAGGATTGCCCCCACCCTCCTTGCCTTTCGCAAATTTCTTAAAACCCACCTCTGCCGTCAGGCATGGGGGAACTGAAACATCTCCCCCTTGCCCATGTTGTTTTGGTATTAGATTGATTGTATGCGTGTTTTGTTTATTTGTTTTAATACTCTGGGGTTGTTTTTTTATGAATTTTAGCTTAAAATTGTCATTGGATTGGTGGGTATTGGATTGTCATTATGTATTGTTTTTGTCTTGCTGTGAGCCGCCCCGAGTTTTCGGAGAGGGGCGGCATATAAATCCAATAAATCTAATTTAATCTAATCAATACCACATGTGCATGAAGAAAAAAAGGTTTGCCATCACTGGCCAATGGGGGTGTTTTTGCCTTCCCCATGTTCCAGAGGCTTTCCTCGAGTTCCAGAAGGGCAAAAATGGTCTTCCCAGACTTTGGAGGCCCTCTGGAGGCCCATTTCCAGCATTCCCAAACTTCTGGTAGGCCTGTTTTTCACCCTCCCTTGAACATCAAACGATTCCATGTTTATCTGAAAAAAGCTAAACAACAAAAAAACCCTTCCACTATTTATCAGATGTATCCAAAGGTTGAATGTATCTAAATAGAATAGAATAGAATAGAATAGAATAGAATAGAATTTTTATTGGCCAAGTGTGATTGGACACACAAGGAATTTGTCTTGGTGCATATGCTCTCAACGTACATAAAATAAAATATACATTTGTCAAGAATCATGTGATACAACACTTAATGATTGTCATAGGGGTCAAATAAGCAATGAAGAAGCAATATTAATAAAAATCTTAGGATATACGCAACAAGTTACAGTCATACAGTCAACATGGGAGGAAATGGGTGATAGGAATTATGAGAAAAACTAGTAGAATAGAAGTGCAGATTTAGTAGAAAGTCTGACAGTTTTGAGGGAATTGTTTAGTAGAGTGATGGCGTTCGGGAAAAAACTGTTCTTGTGTCTAGTTGTCTTGGTGTGCAGTACTCTGTAGCGACGTTTTGAGGGTAGGAGTTGAAACAATTTGTATCCAGGATGTGAGGGGTCAGTAAATATTTTACCCGCCCTCTTTTTGACTCGTGCAGTATACAGGTCCTCAATGGAAGGCAGATTGGCAGCAATTGTTTTTTCTGCAATTCTGATTATCCTCTGAAGTCTGTGTCGGTCCTGTTGGGTTGCAGCACCAAACCAGACAGTTATAGAGGTGCAGATGACAGACTCAATGATTCCTCTGTAGAACTGAATCAGCAGCTCCTTGGGCAGTTTGAGTTTCCTGAGCTGGCGCAGAAAGAACATTCTTTGTTGTGCTTTTTTGATGATGTTTTTGATGTTAGGTGACCATTTTAGGTCTTGAGATATGATAGAACCTAGAAATTTGAAGGTCTCTACTGTTGATACTGTGTTGTCTAGTATTGTGAGAGGTGGAAGGGTGGAAGGGTTTCTCTTAAAGTCTACCACCATTTCTACAGTTTTGAGTGTGTTCAGTTCTAGATTGTTCTGGTCACACCACAAGGATAGTTGTTCAACTTCCCGTCTGTATGCGGATTCATCATTGTCTCGAATGAGTCCGATCACTGTTGTATCATCTGCAAACTTCAGTAGTTTAACAGATGGATCGTATGAGATGCAGTCATTAGTGTATAGAGAGAAGAGAAGTGGTGAGAGTACACAGCCTTGGGGGGCACCTGTGCTAATTGTAATAGAAAATGGATATTATGTGTATGGAGTTTGAATATATCTAGAGGAAGAGAGAGGAAAGCACAGATCTTATCATGGGAAATTTACAGTTTAAAACACTGTATGGGGAAATTTTATGTTAAAAAAAATCACATCAGGGAAATTTGCATTTAAAAAGTTTTGTTGGGGAATTTAAATTAGCAACTACATGTGTTAGGAAAAACTGTGAAAGAAACAAATGTCAATATTTTCAATGCAACTTTTCTTTTTTAAAAAAATTTAAAGTAATGCAGACAGTAAAGATTTATACCACCCTGCCTAACTGTACTGTGACATAATTCTGACTACATATAACTTTTTTATTAAAAGATAATGCTCTACATCAGGGGTGTCAAACTCATGTCGTTACGGCATCGTCAGATAATGTATTGGGACTTTCCCTCCCTTTGCTAAACTGGGTATGGGTGTGGCCAGCATGTGATGTGTCTGGCCCATAGGCCAGGAGTTTGACAGTCCTGCTCCACAACAAGTGTACATGGAAGGCTGCAATCGTATACTGAAGAAACCACTGATAAAGTTACAGTATTTATGACTTCTTTTAAATGTAAGTTGCATTAACATGTGTGTGCATGTAGAAACCTGTTTTCCTTCTGTCACATGATTTTATTGACTTATTATATGAGGATTTTCTTATTAGTATTCCCACGCAAGCTCTAAACCAGTGTTTCCCAACCTTGGCAACTTGGAGATATTTGGACTTCAACTCCCAGAAGTCCCCAGCCAGTGAATGCTGGCTGGGGACTTCTGGGAGTTGAAGTCCAAATATCTTCAAGTTGCCAAGGTTGGGAAACACTGCTCTAAACAGACCTTCATAGCAAGATAGAAAAACTACCTGTTAGTTACAAGTTTTGCTTTGTGGTAAACAGTCAGAGGTGTACTAACCAAGTAATCTAGTAACTAAGTAATTATTTATTAATCTAGAGCAGAGGTAATCTAGAGCTAACTCAAGGTTCAGGGGGCAGATCCAGCCTGTAGGGTGCTTAGATCTGGCCTCTGGGGTCACCCTGGAAAAAGCGAAGAACCAGCCCACAGTGTCTCTGCCAGTAAAAAAAGATCTCAGGGGGGCAGAGGGCTGTGGGAGGCTATTGCGGCCAAAAATAGAGCCTGGGGTGCCATACCCAGCTGCCTCCAGTTCTATTTTCACTGGCAGAGGGCTAACAAAACAAACTAAAAACAAAACTAAAGGAGAAATATTTCCCTTTTGTATTTGAGCATCGAAGAAGGGGCAGGAAAGTGGAAAGGAAGAGAGGAAAAAAATAAGGAAAGAGGGCGAGGAAGAAGAAGGGAGAATGAAGAGAAAAGGAAAAAGAAGAAAAGGAAGGAAGGAAGGAAGGAAGGAAGGAAGGAAGGAAGGAAGGATTATATGAGGGAGAGTCTGAGGGAAGTCCTGTCTTAGTACCTGGCCATCACGGCGCCCTCATCCCAACTGATGTTGAACTTTCTCCCCCTCCTCCAAGGTCAAACACAACCCCGATGCGGCCCTCAATGAAATCAAGTTTGAGACCCCTGATCTAGAGGATTGTCAAGTAATCCTCTAAATAAGATCTTCACCTAGACAGCATTGCCCCACCTGCTATTTGCAGAGAAGTAGCATCAGAAAGACTCAAATCATCAATGTCCTCTCTATGGCATACAACCAGTTTAGCAGAGAATAAAATCTGGGAAGTTTCCTTAGGTCAACAGAAGACTGTAGAATTTGAAAACAGAGTAGATCTATAGAGAGCTACAAAGAACCAACAGCTCCTCCACTGATGGAATCAATGGAGGAGCTGGCACTTGGGTCTGAACAAAGCTGGGAAAAGAGGTCAATTTCAGCAGGTTCTGACTAGATAGTGGACATTTTGAGTAGTTCAGAGAACCAGTTAATATCACCTCTGATTGGCCTGACTCCAATCTATTCTCTGCGTCTTGAGTCCCAGCTGATCAAATGGGGAAATGGGAATTTTGCAGTAACTTTACCTTGGAGTGGGGAGGAAATGGAGATTTTACAGTATCCTTCCCCTGCCATGCCTCCAAGCCATGCCCACCAAGCCACACCCACGGAACTGGTAGGAAATTTTTTTGAATCCCACCACTGGAGCCTGGAAAGTATGGAAATCATTGAATAGATTGTGCATGGGATCCAGAGACACTGTGAATAAGTAGTTAGCTGATTACTTCTACTCTTTGACATGCAGACAACACATATGTATATTGCCCTTTTGACCCAATCACTGTACATGTAAGGAGCTCCTGGCTGCACAACAGAGTGCAGTTAATGTTGCTACTTTCTGAGCTAGATCTATTTAATTCTACATATTTTAGTCTTGTATTTTATATTTTATGTCATATAGTATGCCTTATTTTAATTGTGATGCATCTGACATGGATAAACCAACCAACCAAATAAATGTGTATGTCATGGAGGAGGCAAGAAGCTGAAGATTAAGTTGAGACATGGCACATATTAAGGGTAGGTATAGTTAGGCAATTTTATAAGTATATATAACAAATTTTATAAGTTATATAAGTATATATAACAAATACATATATATATATATATACAGTATATATATATGTGTGTGTGTGTATTTGTTTTCGTAGATTTTCATGGGTACAGGTATGATGGTCTTGGCATATTCGAGTTTCTTCCCGTGTAGGATTTGGAAATTTCTGGTGACGTTTTGACGAGGTCCCACTCGTCATCTTCAGGCTGGTGTTTCTGTCCTTGTTGTGGATTAGGCGTGATATCCTGAGTAGTTGGAGCTTGCAGGCTACTTGATTGTTTTGCAATGTGTGTTCTGAGTCTGGTTTCAGTTTCTATGGCTGGGATATGTTTGAGGGCTGGTTTCCAGATGTCTGGTAGGCGGGAGGTAACCACACCCAGCCACCATAGAAGGAAGGCAGCTCAGGTCTCGCAGTGTTCGCCCTAGAACAACGACAGAAACACCAGCCTGAAGGTGACGAGTAGTAGTAGATGTAAAAAAGAATGTCCGGAAGCTTCATGAAATTGGATGATAAATTGAAGGATAAATTACTCAGCAAGAGTTTCAAGGGCATGACAAGAACTGAGTAAGACGGGCCAAGATTAGCATCAGTGGTGCTACACATCAGCCCAAGAATAAATATGAGTAGCTGGTGTTCTATTGAGGGTATAGGCTGCAAACTTTTATCCTTGAGAGTCTGGAACAAAAAGGGCATTTCCAACCATGGACATCTGTGCCGTCAGAGTAATATTGTTATTTATCAGTAATTGCTGTATGTTGTCATTGACTTCAGGAGACTGTGATAGTTCTATTTCATTTCTAGATTTTACAAAGACAGACGTTCAATTCAGATGTAATGCCCTTGACATACAAGTGCCCCAGATGAGCTTTTTATACAACTTGCTCATGTCACTCAAAGCTGGCTGTTAGAAAGACACAAGTTCAGAGTGAATAGTTTCCATGTGAGAATCTTGATGTGATCCTGCCACATGTAAAAGTCACAATACAGCCATAAATCTGAAAACATTGCGGATATTTTTATTGAGTGCATGATGTCCTTTAGCAGTCAATTTCATTAAAACATGTGTGTGCTTGTGTTTGTTTGTGTGTGTGTGTGAAGGGAAAGGAAATCCTTACAATAGTATAATCTGGAAGCAGAATTAAATATTTGCTTTAGTGAAGGGAAACTGAATAGACCTGTATTTCTTAAGGAACAGAGATGAGACTGAGGTCCTACACTCCTGTTTTCCCCACAAGTGGATAGGATTGGGAGTGTAGGTAAAATAATCAAAAAATATTACTTTAATGCTGAATTTTAAAATTCAGAGATGAAGAACATTTGGTCCTCAGGCCTGATGTGGAACTCCAGACTCTTCCACAAAATCTACAGCATCTTGAATAGGGTCCCATTGCATAAACCACTGGTAGAAAGGAGTTCTAGGAGTTTGTTCTACATTTATCTAAAATATTTACACTTCGGTATAATTCAACTCAAACACAGTAACTCCAGGTGGCACAAAGCAGGAGAGCAATAAATCAAAAAAGAAATCACCATATGACAATAAACAAAACAAAATATAAATGCAAAATGTAAAATGGCAATCAGGCACATAATTAAACAACTGATCAAGTGGCCCCTATTGCCTGGAGGTAGAGGCAAGATCTTAATGCAAGAATAGCTGGGGATTGTTATATATCAGGAGTGGGGAGCATGCGAGAGAACAAGCAAATACAGAAAAGGCTTGCTTCTGTCATTCTGATTTTGCATTCCTCAGATTCGATGAGGTCCTGACTCTATTCAAAACACAATCCTGTAGGTATGTGAATAGCACTTGCCGGTAACAGTGTTATTTCCATGATAAAATAAACAATAAACACAGAGAGAGAGAGAGTACCCCCTTTGTTCCACATATAATCATAGAATATAAGGCTAGAAGGGACCTGGGAGGTCTTATAGTCCAACCGTCTGCCTACGGCAGGAGACCTTATACCAGAAGTCTTCAAAGTTGGCAACTTTAAGACTTGTGGACTTCAACTCCCAAAATTCTCCAACCAGCATAGTTTGCTGGAGAATTCCTGGAGTTGAAGTCCACAAGTCTTAAGTTGGCAACTTTGAAGATCTCTGCCTTATACCATCCTGAACAAATGGTTGTCCAGTCTATTCTTGAAACCCTCCCAAGTCTGGTAAACAAGCTGTTCCATTGATTAATTTTTTCTCACTGTCAGGACATCTCTCCTTAGTTCTAAGTTGGATATGTCTTTAATGAGCTTCCATCCATTGCTTTTTGTCCTGCCCTCAGGTGTTTTGGAGAATAAGTTGACACCCTGTTTTATGTGAACAAGAGTGCTTCTTCTTTCCCTTGTAAGATGAGGTGTGAATTATGTTTTCTGAGTTTACATAATCAAAAGCACTTGGACATACCAAAGCCGAGGAGTTTTAATTGACAGCTGGAAAGATGCTTTCATACCTCAAGATATCATTTTAAATTAGTACTGCTTGCTGCTAAACAATTGCTTAGCTGATGAAAGGAAAGTGTTCATACCTAAGAATGAGAATCAAGATTTTTGTGGCTCATTTAAAAGAAGCAGCTATCAAGAACTTCCAAGCAAACACAACTGAAAATGCCATGATCTATTTGCTATCACTTATTGAACTTTTGTATCACATATATAAAAATGTTATCCAATTTTTCTGCTAAGAAATAAATTATTATTCTGGAAAGAAGCAGTGACGGCTGTTCATGTGGCTGCTATGTGTGATAATACTGCTTGATGCCAGACATACAGTATATTTAATTACATTAAATTAATTCGACGTCTATGCTGTCCAATCCCAATGGAACTCAGGGTGGCTTACAACAGTAAATAGTACATACAATAAACAAAGTCAAATATTAGTAAAAGAACAGTAAAGGCTTTAATAAATCCTATCCAATCAAGCCGACATACATACAGAATCAGTTACAGGTCAGTTATGGATCAGACAAGGTAAGATGTTATATTAATGGTCCGCAGGCTTGCTGGCAAAGCCAGGTCTTCAAAGCCTTTATGAAGGACAGAATGGTGGGAGATTCGGGTGGGTAGTTGGTTCCATAAGGTTGGGGCAGCCACAAAGAAGGCTCTCCCCCATGGGCCCATCAACCTGCATTGTTTAATCAACGGGACCTGGAGGAAGCCAACTCCTTGTGATCTAATTGGTCTCTGGGAGTTAAATGGCAGGAGACTTCTCATAAATACACTGGTCCTAAGCCACCTAGGGCTTTATAGATAATAACCAACACCTTGAATTGTGACCGGAGATCAATTGGCCACCAGTGCAATTGGTGTTATATGGATTTATCTAGGAACACTCATAACAGCTTGTGTGGCTACATTCTGGACTATGTGTAATCTCTAAAAACTCTTCAAGGGTAGTCCCATGTAAAGCATGTTGCAATAATCTAGAGGGGAGATGAAGAGTACCCGAGTGACTATGCCTAGAGCCTCCTGGTCCAAATAGGGCCTCAACTGGTATACCAGGTTCACCTGGGCAAAGGTCCCCCTGGCAATAGCTGAAAGATGGTGGTCAAGGCTCAGCTGTGGATTTAGGAGAACATTTAAGTTACAGACCCTATCTGAGAGGATTAAAGTCTCCCCCCTCCAAACAATTGATGAACAGATGGAATGGTCCTTCAGAGGAAATGTCCAGAGCCACTCAGTCTTGTTGGGGTTGAGCCTGTGCCTGTTTGCTTCCATCTAGACCCTTAGAGCTTCCAGGCATAGGCACATCAATCACTTTACTGAATTGGCATGGGATGGAGATGTATAATTGGGTATCATCAGTGTACCTTGTGCCTAGAGGCTTCATGTAAATGTTAAATAGTAGAGGAGAGAGGACATACCCTTGTGGCACCCCATAAAGTAGGGGCCTAGGGGTGGACCTGTCCCCCCACTAACACCTATTGTGAACTACCAGAGAGGTAGGAGGAGAACCACCATAAATGGTGCCTCCCACTCCCAACCTCTCAAGTTATAGAAGAATATTGTGGTAGATGGTATTGAAGGCCGCTGGGAGGTCAAGAAGCATCAGGATATAGGAATAACCCCTATCCTGGGCCCACCAGAGATCATGTATCAGCGTGACCAAAGCGGTTTCTGTGCTGTGACCGATTCTGAACCAGACTGAAAATGGTCCAGATAATCGGCTTCAAGGACTGCCAGAATTGGGGCGGTCTCTACAACCGTACTCAAAAAGGATAGGTTGGAGACTGGACTAATATTCTTCAACTTGGCTGGATCCAGGGATGGTTTCTTCAGGAGGGGACATACAACTGCTTATTTCAGCAGCTGTGGAAAAGACCCCTCGCTCAAGGAAGTGTTCATCAACATCTGGATCCAGCCACATGTCACCTCTCTGGTGGAGGAACTCACAGCTCCCATGGCCTTGTTCACTTCGTCAGGCGTTACCAGCTCAATTCATACAATAGGTCTAAAATCTGTCCCCTGTCATCTCAGTCGGAATTGCTCAATTGGAATCCAGTTCATTCTGAATCTGAGTGACTTTATCTGCAAGAAACAGAATAAATTCCTCAGCTCTACCCCATAAGGACTCCATTGTCTCCTCCCTGTTTAGAAGGGAATGGCTCACCCTAAACAGGGTGGCTGGCTGGGAATTTGCAGACACAATAAGAGCAGAATAATGTGCATATTTTGCCGCCTCTATCGCCACAAGGTAAGCCTGTTTGTTTGGGTTTCTATTTTGACTCTGGCCAATTGTGAGAACTTATCAGCTAGCACTGAAAAGACTTATTTCCTGATTTTTGCTGAACTTTTAAATCCAAATCTCACTGCTCCTAAAATGTTAGAATTAAATGCTTAAATCTTGTAAAATTAGTGTGTGGTGGCCTATTTCCTGGGGCGGCTCATCGCTGCGGTAGAACAGGTAGGTCATTATGGTTTGTTGCACCTTCACCCATATATTAAGACTGAAGTTGGCATTTAATTCACTTATCAAGTTCTTCCCAAAGAACTTGGATTAGCAGATGTTGTTGTTGTTATACTTATTTGCCATCCATCATCTTGCAATTCAAGGCAGCTCTCTGTTGATTGTTTCCTGTTTTATTGGTAAACTACAAAGATATTATGTGATATTTTGTCTCTTCATTCTCATTCTTATATATATGCATATCAGATTCTGATAGTGTGAATTGCTTATGCTAATGACCCCCATGCCTATAAAATGTATTAGCATGAGATGATTCTGCTCATCACAACACAAAAATAAATATGGCCTCTTTGGGTTCTTCTGCAACAGCATTTCTGTTTCATTTTTATATTTCAATTCTACTTGCTGAAGCAAGCAGTACTTTAATTTTGCTCTAAGCTAGAGTGACAGAATGAGTAGATCCGGTCTGTAGTTTCCTCAAGGAATAAATTTGTTAGTGTTTTTTTTCAGAGCTAATTGTAAAGAGCTACTGAAAATAGAAGTTTGAAAACTTTGTTTTAGAAAATGTGACTACCATGGTGGCTTTTCAGAATTCTTCCAAATGAATTTTAGATGATTCCTTACAAAGATTTTATATTTTTTTAATGTACTGCACAAGAATTTTCTGTCAGATTAATGTGACAGTTTTAATTCCAGCAACCGATAAGGTCCCACAGAGTTGGCCTTCTCTGGATCCTGTCGACTAAACAATGTCATTTGGCGGGCCCCAGGGGAAGAGCCTTCTCTGTGGTGGCCCCAGCCCTCTGGAATCAATTCCCCCCGGAGATTAGAACTGCCCCCACCCTTCTTGTCTTCCGTAAATTACTCAAGACCCAGCTATACCGCCAGGCATGGGGGGAGTTGAGAGACCTTTTCCCCCCAGGCTTTTTATATTTTTTTTATATTTATGTTTGGTATGTATGTGCTGTTTGCTTTTAATATGATAGGGTTTTATATGCTTCTTTTAATATTAGATTTGTTTCGCTATAATATTGTTTTATTACTGTTGTGAGCCACCCTGAGTCTTCGGAGAGGGGCGGCATACAAATCTAATAAATTGAATTGAATTGAATTAGGTTGAATCTGAAAATTACTACCTATACCAGGGGTATCAAACTCAAAGCCCATGGGCTTATGTAGCTAGAGATGAGGTCGGATCTGGCCCATGGGACCATCCTGGTCTGCCCAACATGGAGAGGAAAGATCAGGCACTGTAGTTTCAGCCCGGTTTACCCAATGTGAAGAGAAAAGATCAGGATATCACAACTTTGGCTGGCATACCCAGTGTGAAGAGGAATTTGGGGATGCTGTCAAGCTGGCCATACCTGTCCATTTAGCCACAGCCATCCAATCAGCCACACCCACCATGTCCCACAAGATCAACCACAGCCTTGATGCAGCCCTCAATGAAATTGAGTGTGACACCTCTGATCTACATGGTATATCAGTGCTTTAAAACTTTAAAGAACCAATGAATGGCGGAAAAGATGCAGAAAACTCTGCAAGTTCTGCAATTGTGCATGCGATTGTTGTTCTGCTTGGGCCTACTCAGATTGGAACAAAGGGAGAATCCACCCACTGAGATTTAAAATCAAACAAGTTTATATGTAAAACAGGATTTATACAAACAAGGCCAGGGATTTCAATCCATGTTGGCAGCTTTCCAGGCTAAATTGGCTAAGAGATAAGGACTGGGCTGCAGCCGAGAATCAAAGCTAATTAACATTCCTCAGTAAGATAATGTTTATGTGGTCACACATGCACACTCACGGATCTCCAGGCTTTCCTCAAACAGCTGCATCTCTGCTCCACAAATTTAGAAGTATAAGAGCAGTTTGCCAACGAAGCATTTCTGGAACCCCAAATCTAGGACTTCCACCATTACAAACATTGGAACTCCATGTCCCTTTACCCAGAAATCCTCACTTATATACTGTCTCGGTGTGGTCAACTGTTTTCTAGAGATATAACTCTCTAGACTTTCTTTCAAAGACTCACCTTCTGAACCTGTTCCCATAAAGATATTCCTGTCTGCTTTGTGACCTTCTGACCCATCTAATAGGGGCTTCTGATCTCAAATGTCTCCCTCCTCCTCTTACTCAGGCATTACCATCATTGGGTTTATACAGTCTCTGGAGGTTCCTCAAGTCTCTCAGGTTCCAACTTTCCCTTGGTGTTTCTATCTGACTCAGTTGTCAAGAACACTGGCCTAAGATACCAAGATGGATCTGGTTCATCCCCCTCAGAATCTGTGACTAACTGAGCTGGTTGTGGACCACTCACAACATTTGCCACCTTTTTTGTGGCTTTTTGTTTTGTTCTTCAGATTTTTTGTTACTGCACATGCCTGTTCGCATGAAGCACTGATGCACCCATGAAGCACACCAATGTAGCACAGGAGGGAACAAATCAGCAGCAAGCTAGGTTGGAACCCATCCCTACCCTTTTTTGAGATATGGATAAAAGAATGACATAGGCAGAGAGAATCTGAGTGGAATTTTGAAAATGTATCGGAAATTATTCTTCATACATATACACAAAGAGACATATGCCCACATCTTCCAATAATTGTTAAAATCAATGCTCATGCCATTCGTTATTGCTATTTTTTCTCTCAATTAGCTCTTAGAAGAGGAAATATTCAGGTCCCCTAAAAATCTAATGTCTAAGAAAACAAACAAACTGGAATGGAAGGAATAAGAATCTCCTACAACCTCATAAAATGTAGGCAGCAGAAAGAGCAAGAAAGAAAGCAAGAAAGAAAGAAAGAAAATGAAAGAGAAATAAAAATAGAGAGGGGGAATGAAAGAAATGGAAGGAGGGAAGGAAGGAGAGAAAGCAAGAGAAAGAAAGAAAGAAAGAAAGAAAGAGAAAGAAAAAAGAATGAAAGAGCAAGAGATCAAGAGAGAAAAAGAAAGAAAGAAAGAAAGAAAGGCAACTTCAAAGAAAGGCTCACTGAGCATCTCTCACTCTCTCTCTCTTTCTATCCCTCTTTCTTTCTTTCTCTTCCTTTCTCTCTCTCCTCTTCCTTTATCTCCTCTCTCTCCCTCCCTCTCTCTTTCTCTCCCCCTCTCTCCCCCTTTCCCTCTCTCTTTCTCTCTCTCTCTCTTGCTATCTCTCCCCCCTCTCCCCCCTTTCCCTCTCTCTTTCTCTCTCTCCCTCTCTTGCTGTCTCTCCCCCCTCTCCCACTCTCTTTCTCCCTCTCCCTCTCTTTCTCTCTCTCCCCCCCCTCTCTCTCCCCCTCTTTCTCTCTCTTCTTCTTACTTTCTCTCTCTTGTTTTCTTTCTGTCTGGGCAGATGGCTGTGCTGACCAGAGAAGCGAGCGATCCGGGAGTCCGGGACTGTGTGGCTTTGCGCCATGAAGAGGAAATGGCTCCGGCAGCAGGGAAAAATCGGCCGTTTTCTCTTCATGGCGCAAAGCCACACAGTCCCGGGCTCCCGGATTGCTCGCCCAAGGCAGGAGGCGGCGGAGGAGGAGAGGGGGCGGATCGCACCCCAAGGCAGAAGGCGGCGGCGGAGGAGAGGGGGCGGATCACGCCCCAAGGCAGAAGGCAGCGACGTTGGAGAGGGGGCAGATTGTGCCCCAAGGCAGGAGGAGGCAGCGGAGGAGAGGAGGAAGATCGCGCCCAAGGCAGGAGGTGGCAGAGGAGGAGAGGAGGCGGATCGGGCGGGCAATAGGGCAGCGTGGAGAAGCCAGGGGCGCATTTGGCCGGAGGCACCGTGGGGAGGCAGGGGTGGCCGCGGCTCCCTTTACTCCTACTGCCACACTTCCCCGCCCCCGCCCACCTCCCCGCGGCCTGACAGGGAGATGGGGAGCCCTGGAAAAGGGCGCGCACAGGTGTATTTGGGGGTGCGCGCAGCTTACGGGGAACGGTGGGCCAGGCAGCAGCTAGCCAGCCAGCCGGCGGGATGGTGCTTCCGAGTTCGCAGCCTCCCCTCCCCCTCCCTGCCTGCATCTTCGCTCCATAAGACGGGGCTGATTTTTCATCCTACTTTGGGAGGAAAAAAACTGCGTCTTATGTAGCGAAAAATACGGTAATCCCCAAATACTTTCTAGGGTTCTCTAGAAGGAACTTTACTGTATGTAATTGAACTGTCAGTGTCCATCTTGGTAAATTAATTTTAAAAGGCTGTTGACAATATTGTACTGCCATTCATTCTAAGTGAATCATAAACGAAACACTCATGATATAAACAGACAATTTTCCCACTCTGGAAAGATAACTAAAGAAAAGAAGGATTGGTGGCCTAGTTTCAACTTCCAACTCACAATTATCTTAGAAGTACAGGATTTCTCTGTGCTTTTTCCTCCTACATAGATTGTTTCTTGCAAGATACTGTGAAACACAATGACAAAGTGTTTAAAAAACATATAGCAAAGCACTGATGTGAGTAAACCGACTGGTGAAAGAACAATTAAGATGGATTTTGTCTTCTTTGTGTTTAATTAAATTAAATTTTTGCCTTTATATGCTAAATAAAATATGCCAAATCCTGCTTCCTACTTCTCTCAACCAAGAAACAAAAATAGCATGTGAAAGGGATGAAGACATAATGTCTTCAATGGCTTAATCTCAAGGTCAGCTTCATTTTTGGATGATAGTAAAGAACTTTGAATATACTGAAAGCATAAACCAGGCATTATAAAGAAGGACTCTAACACAACAATGCCTCTATCACATCTCCACCCCTTGCCCAGTCAGTGAAGCAGTGGAAGTGATGTGCCGGTGCCTGGAGGCTGTTGGGGCCTGGATGGGTGTCAACAGACTCAAACTCAACCCTGATAAGACGGAGTGGTTGTGGGTTTTGCCTCCCAAGGACAATTCCATCTGTCCATCCATTACCCTGGGGGGGGATTATTAACCCCCTCAGAGAGGACTTGGGCGTCCTCCTCGATCCACAGCTCACATTAGAGAAACATCTTTCAGCTGTGGCGAGGGGGGCGTTTGCCCAGGTTTGCCTGGTGCACCAGTTGCGGCCCTATTTGGATCAGGAGTCACTGCTCACAGTCACTCATGCCCTCATCACCTCGAGGCTCGACTACTGTAACGCTCTCTACATGGGGCTACCTTTGAAAAGTGTTCGGAAACTTCAGATCGTGCAGAATGCAGCTGCGAGAGCAATCATGGGCTTTCCTAAATATGCCCACGTCACACCAACACTCCGCAGTCTGCATTGGTTGCCGATCAGTTTCCGGTCCCAATTCAAAGTGTTGATTATGACCTATAAAGCCCTTCATGGCATCGGACCAGGTTATCTCCGGGACCGCCTTCTGCCGCACGAATCCCAGCAACCAATTAGGTCCCACCGAGTTGGCCTTCTCCGAGTCCCGTCAACTAAACAATGTCGTTTGGCGGGACCCAGGGGAAGAGCCTTCTCTGTGGTGGCCCCGGCCCTCTGGAACCAACTCCCCCCAGAGATTAGAATAGCTCCCACCCTTCTTGCCTTTCGCAAGCTTCTTAAAACCCACCTGTGTCATCAGGCATGGGGGAATTAAGATATTCTTTCCCCCGCGGCTTCCACAATTTATGTATGGTATGTTTGTATGTATGATTGGTTTTAAATCAAGGGTTTTTAGTTTTTAGTATTGGATTGTCGCACATTGTTTTTATTACTGTTGTTAGCCGCCCCGAGTCTATGGAGAGGGGCGGCATACAAATCCAATAAAATGAAAAATGAAAAATGAAATGTGTAAAAATTCTATATTTGTAACTTTATAATTTTCTTAACTGGCTGGCATGAGTTAATCTGATTTAGATGAACAGAGTGTGGATGTGACACTTATAGGAAGTATCATTGTTTCAAAGAACAGTTGAAGATGAGCCTAACCCTTTACCTCTGCCCTGAATGTAGCTGAAGATTGAAGAAATACCATTATATAATCCAATATAGCCAAGCAGGATTAAGGTTGGCCTCTCTCTATCTTAGAGTGTAAATACTCGCTGACAGTCAGGGGAGAAATTCTAAATTCAATATAAGAAAAGATGAATAATCTGACTTTCTGAAATTACTTTAATATAAAATAGAATACAGATGAAACAGGGAGCAGCTCAAGAAATATGTCATGTTGCTGGAATGTGAATGCCATAAATTCTGGTTTCTGATTACCCTCTTTTCCCATCACTCAAAATCCTGGTATCTGTTCCCCACTGATAATCCTGATTTATGATCCCGGCTTTAGGATTTTCCCCTTCCCCCTTATTCTGCTCATACAATCTTTTTGATTTGTGATTTCTGACCATTTATTAATTATAATCATATAGTTAATGATGCTTGTAAAAAAAAATTGAAATGGGGGGATTACGGTACTTTATTTTTCTTTTGTTTCTCTTGAGAAGAAAGGAGCTAGTGGGTGAAGATATCCTTCATGAACCGAACAGAACAGAACAGAATATAATTCTTTATAAGCCAAGTGTGCTTGAACACACAAGGAATTTGTCTTTGGTGCACATGCTCTCAAGGTACATAAAATAAATGATACATTTGTCAATTTAATGATTGACATAGGGTACAAATAAGCAACTAGGAAACAATCAATATTAATATAATTGTAAGAGTTATATATGGCTTGTATCCTTACAATTTATATTGACTGTTGCTAATATGATTTAATTACTTACATGTAACCAGAATATTATTAAGTGAAGTGTTTTAGCTTACGATTTTAAACAAACTTATATTTTTATTTTATGTACACTGACAGCATGTGTGTGTCCAATCACACTTGGTCAATTAAAACATTCTATTCTATTCTATTCTATGCCATGCCATGCCATGCCATGCCATTCTTATTTGTAATCTGAAAGACCATCTCACTGAAGAATAGTATGTAGAGGTGGGTGGTGCAGCAGATTTTCACTGTGACAATTGCCTTGTTGGAGTTGCCCTTGGACTGTACAGTACTATTTGTTGGTTAGAAAGTGTCTGTTCTTTTGTATAGATCTGTTGACAATCTGGCTGATTGGTCAATTAAGTCATTAAGAAGGTTGGCTGGATCCTTGTTGTTTCTAAAAGACAGGAAAGAAAATAGTGCAACCTTTATTTTGTCTGTTAGTTTCATTTTTACCACCACAGTTTTGGCTTATTGCAAAAGATCTTAGTTCATTCCGAAACTAATTTTAGTGATAAAGATCTCACCTTATCTCAATTAATTAAACACATACTGGGTATAATCAGGGGTGGGCTGCTGCCCGGATGGTGGGCGGACACAGTGGGGTAGCGAAAATGGAGTTCCACCCTAGAGCTCCCAATTTGCACTGAAAGATATTGAAAGAACATGCATGGTGTCCTGCATAAGCCACGCCCACAGTGTGGTAGTAAAAATTTTGGTAGCCCTTCACTGTATAATGCTTTTTTTAAGCTATGCCACATGTATATCTTCTAACTTCAGTACTTTGTATTGTTTACTTTTTTCCAAGGTCATGCATTTCTTACTGGTCTATCCTTTGCTCCCCATGAAGTGAGGCAAAGATATATTCTTTATTCTAACGTTGTAGCACAAGGTGTATTTTCCCCCCTCACAGGTAAAAGTGAAAACATAGTAGGAGAAAATACCTCTTTTTTCCTTGCTTTCATGACAGATTAGGATTCTGCTACCTATCTCAAAGTCACCAAGTGTTAAAATCACATTTAAATTCAGAATTGAAATAAAACTAGTAACTATTTCAAAGGTTAGTGGAATATTTCAGGTTTGTTGAGCTCTTCTTCCATCTCTTTTAAAAAGATCAACTTGATTTTTATTACACAAACATAGAAAGTTGGTACCAAATGTTTTGGAAAATATCAAAAAATAAATGAAGAAAAGGGTGTAAATAGCAATATGGCATTCTGCATGTCAATTTCCCTTGGTACTTTCTGGATATGTTAGTCTTCCACTCTCAAGCTGAATGGAATTCTAGGAGTTCTAGTCTCAACACAATGGAGGATGACAGGTCAAGTCCAGAGGTGGGGTTTCCCAGCGAGGGAAGCCTCAGCAAAATCGGAGCATCGCAAATGCTGCGATTTCACCAAGGCTTCCCTTGCTGGGAAACCACACCTTCGGACTTCTGTTGCCAGCGAAGCACCCGTTTTTGTGGGATTCCCCTGCAGCATTGCAAAAATGTGCAAGTCCGGAGGTGAGGTTTCCCATGGAGGGGAGCCTCAGAGGAATCCCATCAGCACAAAAACGTGCGCTTCAGCTGGCAAAAGGGGTGAATTTTGGGCTTGCACGCATTAATCGCTTTTCCCTTGATTCCTATGGGAAACATTGTTTCATCTTACGAACCTTTCACCTTATGAACCTCGTCTTGGAACCAATCTTATGAACAATTAAGTTCGTAAGACAAGGTATCACTGTATATCATTTTGCTACATTGGGCAGTTGAATAGACTTTGGACATGAATTTCTGAGAGCAAAACTGATGGATCTCCCTAACGTGATACAAAAAAGAAAGAAAGAAAGAAAGAAAAGAAAAGAAAAGCGGGGAAGAAAAACCAAGGATAAAACTTTCCAAGGCATATCCTCATTAGAAGTGGAAATGAAGTAGGGTTTTATTCTCATTCCCCCAAAGCTTTCTTGTTGTTCTTTATTTTCCATATTGTTTAAGGAATACAAACAGAATTCATTACATATAAATTAAATATAAATATTCTGGCATAATTATTATAATTATAATATTATAATTATAATTATTTTTTTAAAAAAATCACAAACAGAAATATATTTTTTATTTTTTTATTTATTTTTTAAATTTCTTTTTAAGCTGTTGATTTAAGCAAGCTGTGAAAGTTCTCTACAGTTCTGGAAGAACTATAATAGAAAGAAAGCTGTCTTGAAACTCCAACTCTACATGATGCTTTATCTGAACTGACATATATGACATATATCTGTTAGGCATCCAACTTCTCCTGCCCTGTAGTCTAAAATAAGCTGGCACTAAGAATCCAATTGCCATTCAGATTGTTGCTAGAACAAACAGTACAAATTGGCTGAAATCTGAAATGGTGTGATACATACAAGATATATTTAGTTAAAACCAAAATAGGTGTGCATGTTAGGCCTTGGAAAAGAATGCATGCTGTCTGACAATGACACTGTATGTGCTTTGAAATTACCTAAACTTAGAAGACTCTAGTTAAATAATAAGTGAAAGGGAAAAAAGTGCTTTTGCACTTGAGCTTAGAAATTATTTTAGAGTTTATTGTGCAGGATGGGAACAAATGGGAAAATATTCATAGCAGTCGAGGGACAATCAAATTAACCTGTATGTTGGGACTAAGAACCACTTGGATTGGATGCTGTAGTGGTGCAATGGTTAGAATGCAGTACTGTAGGCTATTGCTGACTGCTGGTTGGCAGCATTTCGGCAGTTCGATTCTCACTGACTCAAGGTAGACTCAGACTTCCATCCTTCTAAGGTTGATAAAATGAGGACCCAGATCGTTGGAGGCAATATGCTGACCCTGTAAACCACTTAGAGAGAGCTGCAAAGGCATTATGAAACAGTATATAAATCTAAGGGCTATTGGCCTTTATTGTTATAGTGAAATGTTTTCTACTCCTTAAGTTTTTATTATAGTATGGATAAGCTGTAATTCTATATGTGAAATTAGTTCTAAGAAATATTGTAATAAATAAACCCATTTGGAGGATAGTAGAAAGGAACAAGAACATTTTTCCAGTACAGCTTTTATTTTGCCATCCTTGGAATCCGTCCTACAAGCTAGACCAGTCTAAGAAAACAATACCATGTAGGTCATTGCAACTTTTATTGTAAGAACTGTGGTAGCAGAGTTTTGCAAATCTGAATGTGTTTCTCCTTCCTTCCCATAACCTTCATGTGAAGTGGGGAGAGGCTTGTCTAAGACTTTTTTTTTTCCAATTTCTTGACCTGGGCTCAGACCCATTTCATTTGATCATGAATCTTCTACGTATTCTTCAAGGCTATTCTCTCTACCCTTTGCATGTGGGGATTACATAGGAAACATTCAGTGATATAAACGGCATCAGGCTCTGGCTATTTGCTGGTATTCTGCCTTAGTTATTTCCCCTTTTTTCCATTTGTTATACTTGGGCTAAGTATAACAAATGGAAAGAAGAGAAAATAACTAAGGCAGAATACCAGCAAATAGCTAGAGCCTGCAAAGACAAAGTGAGGAAAGCTAAAGCTCACAATGAACAAAGGCTTGCAACAAAAGTAAAAAGTAACAACAACAAAAGCTTCTTCCAACATATTAAAAACAAGAAAGGCATTTGACAAAGTAGACCATAAGCTATTACTAGATAAAATAGAAAAACGTGGAATGGACACCAACACCACCAGATGGATTCAAAATTGGCAAACCAACCACACTCAACATGTGGTGCTCAATGGAACTGCATCTATATGGAGGGTTGTATGCAGTGGAATACTGCAAGGCTTTGTTTTAGGCCCAGTACTCTTCAACATCTTCATCAATGACTTGGACGAGGAGATAGATGGGGAATTCATCAAGTTCTCATCAACTCATCGAGTTCTCAGAGAGGGGTGGCATACAAGTCAAATAAATAATAATAATAATAATAATAATAATAATAATAATAATAATAATTATTATTATTATTATTATGCGTGCCAAGGAGCACTGGGACCACTTTCACAGGCTTATGCCAGAGTCGTTGCAGCTCGATTTTTAGATCTCCGTATTTCACTAATTTCTCTAGCTGCTTCTCCTCAATTCTGCTGTCTCCTAGGATTGCGATGTCGATGATCCATACTTTCTTTTTCTCCACGATCACAATGTCTGGTGTGTTATGCTTCAGAATTCGGTCAGTCTGAAGTCGGAAGTCCCACAGTAGTTTTGCTTGCTCATTTTCGACCACTTTTTCAGGCTTATGATCCCACCAGTCCTTTGCCACTGGTAAATGGTAGTTCCGGCACAAGTTCCAGTGGATCATCTGTGCCACAGCATCATGTCTATGCTTGTAGTCAGTCTGTGTGATCTTTTTGCAGCAGCTGAGTATGTGATCGATTGTTTCATCTGTTTCTTTACAGTCTGCACTTTGGATCGTCTGTTGATTTTTCAATTCTGGCTTTGACAGCATTTGTTCTAATGGCCTGTTCTTGTGCCACCAGTATTAGTCCTTCTGTCTCCTTTTGAGTGTTCCACTTGTAAGCCATGACCAGGTCTTTTCCTTATCCACTTTGCCTTCAATCTTCTCCAAGAACTGGCCATGCAATGCTTTGTTCCGCCAACTGTCCATACAGCATTGAGTTAGTTTTTCTGTACTGGTCCTTAGTTTGCTTCACCTTGAGAAGCTTCCTATTGTTGACCTCCATCAATGCTGACTCTTTGCTCCCCTTCACATAGTCAGCTAGTGCATGCTTCTCTTCTTCCACTGTCTGCTTCACTTGCAAAAGTCCTCTGCCGCCTATTTTCCTTGGTAAATACAGCCTGTCAACGTCACTGCAGGGGTGTAGTGCATGATGGATCGTCATTAATTTTCTGGTTTTCCTGTCCAGGTTGTCCAGCTCTGCTTGAGTCCAGTTCACTATGCCAGCTGTGTATCTAATGACAGGTATGACCCAAGTATTTATAGCCTTGGTAGTGTTGCCACCATTCAGTTTGCTCTTCAAAAATTTTCTGGTCCTCTGGATGTACTCTTTACTGATTACAGTTTTCACATGGCCATGCTTGATATTATCCAGTTGCAAGACGCCCAAGTATCTGTAGGCTTCTGGCTGGTGGAACTTGATGGTTTGACCATTTGGCATTTCAATGCCCTCACTTTCAGTGATTTCCCCCTTTTTCAGTGCCACTGTGGCACATTTATCCAGGCCAAACTCCACGCTGATGTCATTGCTGAAGATTCACACAGTGTTGGTTAGTGACTGTATCTCAGTTTCTGATTTTCCGTACAACTTCAGGTCATCCATATACAGCAGGTGTGAAATTTTGGGTGAATTCCTAGCAGTTTGGTATCCTAGGTTTGTTTTCTGAAGGATGAGTGACAGCAGGATTATAGAGATGATGAATAGCAATGGGGACAAAGAATCCCCCTGAAAGATGCCCCTTCTGATGTTGACCAGTCCATAGCTTTCATTCCCAACAAAAAGCTCAATCTTCCAATATTTCATCATCTTTTCTATGAATTTCCTGATGTTTTCATTGACTCCAATGACTTCCAGGCATATTATTATTATTATTATTATTATTATTGTTGTTGTTGTTGTTGTTGTTGTTGCTGCTGCTTTCAGCCTTAAATTAGACAGAAAACCTGAAAAACATGCATTGAGGAAGCTATGATAGGACTGAAAGATCTGGATTTCAAAATTCTGGATGATCACTAGACTATAAAAAGATGCATTGTTGTATATATCTCTTTGATGACATCTACAGTAATAGTTGTCTGCAGCCCAGATGTAATAGTCTTATGCTCTGGAAGGATTAAAATGATAGATGGTGCCTTTATTCATCCCATTGTCCACAGGTTGGTCATTCTTAGATGAGGAACACTGAATAAAAGCAAAAGTAACAAGACCATCCAGGAATGAATTTGTACAAGTGCAGTTATATTAATCTGAGTTTTCATTCAACTGGCTAAAAAACTAATTTCCCCCCTAAAAGGTATAAACTGTGAACAGCTAAATAGAACAATAGTCTATTTAGAATAAGGCAGCTTCCTAAAGAGCTCATAGAAGAGATGGATGAAATAAATTCTCATAGAGTTTCAACATGTTTTCACTTTAATATGATGCTCAGTGTTGATCTTAGATCTTTTCCCAGTGGAGAAAAAAAGGATTTCCCTCCCCTTAACACATAAGGTATACATATGATTTTCAATAATTTTATTTTTCTATACAATCATGTCTTGCTAAAAGCACAAAGTTTAAAATAATATCCAACATAAAAGAAAATTTGCCTTAGACCTTATGCTAAATCAGAAATTAATCTGGCTAATTTCTCAGTGCATCAGTTTAAATACTTTTTTTTAGAAGTAAGCTCCATTGAATTTACTGAAATTTATCTTTAAAGTAAATATGAGTGTTACATCATGTCATGATCAAAATTTAAATTTCAACCAGTTGCCTTTTCCAACAACAATTTAGTTAAAAAGTTTCAGAGCATGGCTAGTTGCATTTTTCAGAGGCATCCATTTAAACTTAACTAATTATCAAGTTCTGTTCTTCTTGTCAAGCAAAATATTGTAGATATAAGAAGAAGAGCTTAGGTAAGAAAAGCTTTGTCGCAGGTCTCTACCCATCATCTTTTCCAAAACCTTTAATGCCTATCGGGTATATCCAAAGGGAAAGAGGGAAAATGACAGAGTGTCTGTGATTGTGTCATAATCTTGCAACTCACTAATATGCATCAGACATAAAGGACTCTATATCTGGAAAAATACAACCAACTGTGTTCAGAGACTTCTTGCTTCGGTTGCTCTGAAAATCTGTCCATATAAGAAAGTGGGATAAGGGTTTTTTTTTTTTCTTTGTTCAAAATGTGAATAATAAATGTTTTTCTGAGTTTTGAATAAATAATGAAAAGTAGAACAAAAGGTATAATGAAGATCCTTTTTAGAAGCTTCTGTGTAATTTTCCTCTCGTCACATAACCACCAGTTTATGTTTCTAAACTAGGAACATGTCAGAACAAACTAATTTGTCTGAAATGGTATAGGTTTCCTGCCTAAGCAGGGGGTTCGACTATAAGACCTCCAAGATCCCTTCCAATCCTTTTATTCTATTCTATTCTAATTCCAGGTCAATAAGAGCTTTTTCTGGAGCATGTTGCAAGTTTACACAAAGTCCTAGCTTTTGTGCTACTTGAATTGAGTGTGGTCTACCTAGTAGGGCTGATAGGTGTGGGGTGAATATTTTCTGTTTAGGTGTCAACATTTCATATGATCCAATTGTTGTTTTGCCATTGTTGACCTTAGCAGTCTGAAGAGAATAAACTCAGGCCCAATTTGTTTTGTCCTGATTACAAAACAAATTGGGCCTGAATCTATTCTCTTCAGACTGCTAAGGTCAACAATGGCAAAACAACAATTTGATCCTAGCAAGCAAACGTGAATTGGTGGCCCAAGTACAGTATTGGCATCCTAGTTCACATGTATAGATCTTTTTTTTAAGATCCCTGAAGGCTTTAAGGGATTCCAAGATACAAAAAAGGAAACAACAAGGATCTAGCTGATTTCTGCTTCCTCAGGCTGTCAAAAGAAATATGCAACTGAGTAAAACTCTTGAGAAAACTCATGGATTGGATTTGTTCAATTCCTGGTGAAAAAAATAAACCATCTTCAAGGAAGAATATTCAATGTTCAATCAGTTCTTTATCCTTTTTCTTTTAAACAGAAGAGCATAATACGGGAAATAATCCACATGGAATCTTCTATACTAGGTTTATTGATTTAAAAGACATAGATCCCAGATCTGTGAGGAAATATTTTCTTCTGTCAGCCAAAACATTTTGCTAGTGATTATGAAATTTCATTACAATAGCGTAAAGCAGATTTACCATAGTGCTTCAGTATATTTTACACCCAAAATCTGCAATCACCAAAGAGTAAAATCAAGCTGCGTTTTGATGAATCAGTTACTTAATATAACCATTGAAAGGTGGAAGCATCAAAACGCAGCTTGATTTTACTCTTTGGTGATTGCAGATTTTGGGTGTAAAATATACTGAAGCACTATGGTAAAGTTTTGATTCAAACCATATAGACAGTGGGCAGATGTATGCCACACAGATAGTTCAACCTACATTTTTGAGATCTTTGTTGCATATCAGATTTTCTGCTGAGACTAGAAGATAACATACCCATGAAGGCCCACATTTAATATTGCTTCTTAAAATAATGGATCACGTTACTTAAAGGAAAATGTTCTGCCTTCACTGAAAGTAGTTATCTTCACGGGTTGAAGTAAATGCAGTGGTACGTCTACTTACAAACTTAATTTGTTCCGTGACCAGGTTCTTAAGTAGAAAAGTTTGTAAAAAGAAGCAATTTTTCCCATAGGAATCAATGTAAAAGCAAATAATGTGTGCAATTGGGGAAACCACAGGGAGGATGGAGGCCCTGTTTCCTCCCATGAGATTCCTAGAGAGGCCCCATGGAGGCTTCTCTCCACCCTTTCTGGCCCTGTTTCCTCCCAGGAGATTCCTAGAGAGGCCCCACAGAGGCTTCTCCCCACCTTTTCCGGCACTGGTTCCTCCCAGATGATTCCTAGAGAGGCCCCACAGAGGCTTCTCCCTGCCTTTTCCTGTCACAGTTTTAGAGGCTCAGGTTTGTAAGTGAAAAATAGTTCTTGAGAAGAGGCAAAAAAAAATTGAACACCCAGTTCTTATCTGGAAAGGTTCATAAGTAGAGGCATTTGTAAGTAGAGATGCTACTGTAAAACCTTTATTATGGCCCTAAAGCCAGTATTTACATATAAGTAAAACAAACACAAATAAAAATATTTATTTTACAAAATTTATAGGCAGCTCACCTTACCTCACTGTAAGATATTACATTTTTATTGTGTTTAGATATATTTAGAATATATCCAAAGCAGAAGTCATTCTTTCTGACAAAGACATATTTATAGGGGAATATTAAATAGAAACAGAAACAGCTCTAAATAGAAACAGCAGAAGGCCAATATGAAAGTCCAGAGAAATTTAAGGATTGTGATACCTGAGAGATAAATTGCTGGTATATATCCATTTGAAAATACCTGCTGATAAGCTGGCAGCTAGATTTGGACCAATTTGAAAATCAGAGTTCCAAATGTACAACTTAAAGCTCCTTGGTGCTTCTAAAAACTGAAGAAATTCATAAAAGAGATGGAAGAAATAGGATAAAATAGAGCAGAATATATATATTATGTTGGATTATATATATATATATATATATATATATATATATATATATATATACACATACATACACACACACACACACACACACACACACACACACACACACATATATATATATATATATATATATATATATATATATATATATATATGTAGATTGTTCTGAGTTCGGGTTTTGCCCCGTGTAATATTTTGAGTGTCTATGCGAGGTTTCGGTGAAATCACATTCACCATCATAAGGCTGAAGTTTTAAGCTTGTAAATATTTACAACAGCACGAAGCTTAAAACTTCAGCCTGATGATGGTGAATGTGATTTCACCGAAACGTCGCATAGACACTCAAAATATTACACGGGGCAAAACCCGAACTCAGAACAATCTACATACATATACCTGTGAAAATCTACGAAAACACACACACACACACACACACACACACACACACACACATATGTGTGTATATATATATATATATATATATATATATATATATATATATATATATATATATTCTGTTGAATTTTAAAAATTCTACAAAAACACATGATTGAGATATATTCTGTTGGATCACCCTGGTATATTGAAGGAACGTCACAGTTCCTTTGGGTCTGTGAGACCCGAAATCAAAGTTTGAGACCCTGTAAAAAATATTTCCTGCATATCTGAAACTTGGAATTTCATGACTTTGCATCATTTCAGGGGTTCTATGAGAATTTTTGTTGGGGGGCGGGGGGCTTCTTTCTTGCTGAAAAAAAAAGTCCCTAGAGTTCTGTTCCTGGGTCACCCTGACCCGGACCGAAAATTCTTCATTTGAAGTGCTTATGTTTGGTCAATTTGAAAACCTTTTTCACTTGGAAAGTAGTCTGAACATTTCTGCACACAATGATATGAAAATTGAACTGAAAAGAATCATGCTTATTGGTTTATTTTGATCATAAAAGACAGAGCCCCCCTTTATTTGTGAACTTTTTTTCAATTTATAGATAGTTTAGCTTTAAAAATGTGTTCAATTTTACTAAAGTTAGTGTGGGATTGATAGTTTGAACATTTCTGAACATAAGAAAAATATAAATGAACTGAAAAAAATGATGTTTATTGGTTTTTTAAAATCAGAAATAAGGCCTCCCCGTCCCCCCGGCTGCTTGCAACCATTTTCACTTTAAATTATTTTAGGCTCCAAATCTGAAATATTTTAAATATCTTAAGCATTCATTTACTCATTTTAACATTGCTGATCATCATAAAAATATGTTTGGGGGTGGGGTGGGGCTAACTTTTTTCTGGGCAAAAAACCCCTCATGTTGAGTCTGGTTCTGGTCGTATAGGACCTGGACCAAAAAGATTTTTTTAGGTACTTGAATTTGGTCTTTTTGAAAACATTTTTCACTGGGAAACTAGTTTGAACATTTCTGAACGTAATGATATGAAAATTGAACTGAAAAAAAATTGATGCTTATATTTTTATTTTGATCAACACCCCCCCCCCCCCATTTTTTCAAACTTTTGTGTCAATTTATATTTTTTTAGGCTACAAATCTCTAAGGAATTTCCCCCAAAAAGTTTTGATATACTAAATTGAACATTCCTAATCATAAGAAAAATAGAAATGAACTGAAAGATGCTTATTTGTTTATTTTGGTCACAAATGGGCCACCACCACCCTCGGCCTTGCTGTGTGCCATTATTTCCAATTTTTATATATATTTGGCTTGAAATATTTGGAATATCCTTTTGAAAAGCAAGCACATGATAGCCAGACAATTAATTTTATGAAAGAAATCCATTTTACTAAAAACAAGTATGTAATTTTGAAATTAACAGCATAATTTTTATATAAATTTAAATAATTGAAAACAGTGGGGGGGAGACTTTTATGTGCAAAATAAACAAATAAGCATCACTTTTTTCAGTTCAATTTTCATATCATTATGTTCAGAAATGTTCAAGCTACCAATCCCACACCAACTTTAGTAAAATAGAATGCATTTTGCAAGCAAAACTATCTATAAATTGAAAAAAAATTCACAAAAATGGGGCAGTGTGCATTTTATCAGCAAAATAAACCAATAAGCATTAATTTTTTCATTTCAATTTTCATATCATTATGTTCAGAAATGTTCAAACTTGTTTCCAAGTGAAAAACGCTTTCAAAAAGACCAAATATAAGTACCTAAACTGAACAATTTGCGGTCCAGGTCAAATAGACCCGGGAATTCCCACAGCCGACTTACCGGCCGGTGGGGTTTGCGGCGATCGGCGGAACAGGAGGCCGCCATGTTGGGGGCGGAGCCACGGCACCCACGTAAGGGGTGCCGTGATGACGTGGTGCGGTGCGTGGGCACCGATTGGCCGGGCGAGCCAGGCAGCCCTATAAAAGGGGGCTGCCTCGTGGCGCAGCAGTCTCGCCCGGATCATCGTGAGGCGAGGCTGCTGCTGCTGTTGCCGGCCCTGGTTGCTGCGTCACAGGCCCGGAGACCGGCGGAGCAGCAGACCGTCGTGGGACCTTCGTCCTTTGAGGCCAGAAGAGCCGCGAGCGGCGGCTGGAGGCTCAGTTCGCTTCGGCGACACCCCCCACAGGGTTTGGAGGTGCATTTGGGCTAGAATCCATGGCGGGGGGCGGGCGGAGTCGTTCGGGGGCACGGCGGTGGGCCACGGGGGGGCAGGCCAGAGGGCTAGGGGCCCCCCCCATCGAGCCACGCCGCACCGGGAGGAAGCGGGCCCCCAAGCGAACCTGGAATGAGGCCCCGGGGGCAAGGCTGGCTGGGAGGCCAGTGGAAGAGGGCAGCCCCAGCGGGGAGGTGAGCCCCTGGGGGCGCGCAGTGGGCCAAAGGGGAGCCTCCTCAGGGGCGAGGGGTCGCCGCCAGGGCCGGGCCCTGCCGGTGGAAGCACTGGGGGGATCAGGTGAGGCCACTGGGGCAGAGGAGGTGGCCTTCAGCGGATCAGAAACGGGGCTGTCTGGGGTTGAGGCCCCTGCTGCAGGGCATGCCAGGAGGGGGCAGGAGATGGGGGATTCACTTTCGGTTTCCTCACATCTACTGTCTTCCTTGCTTGAGAAACTGGATGAGGGGCCAAGGAAGCGGGGCAGGTCCCGGCGGGGCCGTGCCACGTGCGTTGCCAATGCAGAGGGGTCTCAGAGCTCATCGGAGTCTGCAGACAGCCCGCGGAGGGCGCGCGGGACCCGGCGCGCGAACCAGAAAAGCAGGCGGAGGAAGGCCAGGAGAACGGTGTCCGGCTCCGAGGACGCAGACGACGACTCTTCTCATTGGGGTGAGTGCCCTGTGCCTAGGCACCGGTGGTCCCTCCCAAGGGGGCCTCGTGGCAGGCTACGGGCTACTAAACGCACAACACATGGGGCTCATAGGACCTGGCGCTCCCGCACAGCGGCTCAAGTTTGGAAGAGGGGGCGTAGAAGGGTATTGGCCAGGAGGCACAAGGGGAAGAGGGATACCTCGAGGGATAGCTCAGGGTCGACCACCTCTGGGTCCACCAGCACCTCTTTTGACAGCGATAATCCTTTCGCACCTGGCCTCCCGGACACTCCGCTTAGTATGCACATGTCCCAGGCCCTCAAGCGTAAAATTTGGCGTGGCGCTTATGTTGACATTTTTCAGATTTTACTACCCGAGAAGTCTAAAAAGGATAGGGATAAAGAGGGTAAGAAGGGGTCGGATGACCCGAAGGACACCAAAATGGACAAGGGAATTCTGTCGTGGGCGTACGCATTTTTGGCCTACCACTCTGTGGTTGTGGAAGATGACGTCCATAAGACCCATGAGCTCATCTTGTACATGAACATGGTTCTGAGAGCTTATCAGGAGTTTGGGGGCGAGGCTTGGAAGCAATATGATGAGAACTTCCGTAGGTTCGCCGCCCACAATAGACACTGGCCTTGGGATATGAGGCATAATGATTTGTGGCTTCAGGCCACGCAGCAAGCGTCGACCCCGGCCAGTGGGCGGACGCCCACTGGTCATTTGCTTTTGACGTCGGGCAAGGAGGCTACTCTTCCCCGCCCGGCGGTGGGTACGGGGACCCCGGCCTCCGGCCAGCGTAGTGCGGCTGGGTCGTCCTTTCGAGGCCCGCCGTACTGTTACGAGTACGGCGCCAGGGGGGCCTGTTCCAGGTCATATTGTCGTTTTCGCCACGCCTGCGCCTTGTGTAATGGCAGGCACCCGACCTCCGCTTGTTACAGGGGAAGGGGAGGGGCCGGCTCCAAGGACGCCGGGACCCCTGCCAAACCCCAACCGGGAGGAGCTCAAGGTAAGGGGCCCAACCCCCATTAGATTGGACAGGTTGAAGTACTGGCTCACCGGCTACCACCCCAAGAAAGGTGCTGATTTTCTGCTCGCGGGGTTTTCCGCGGGCTTCAGGATCCCATACGGGGGGCCGCGTAGGGCCTGCCTGGCGGATAATTTGAGGTCTGTGGCAGGTATGGGCCACGTAGTGCGGGACAAAATTATGAGGGAGATGCGCGAGGGCCGGGTTTTGGGCCCCTTTTTGGAGCCCCCCCTGCCCTTCCTGCAGGTGTCCCCACTCGGGGTGGTGCCCAAGAGGGCCGCGGGAGAGTTCAGGCTCATACATCACCTGTCGTTCCCCCCTGGTGAATCGGTGAACGATCACATTCCCGAGGAGCTTTGCTCGGTGCGCTACACACCATTCGAGACGGCTGTCGCGATGGTCCGGGCGTGCGGAGTGGGGGCGCTGATGGGAAAATGTGATATCAAATCGGCCTTTCGGCTTTTGCCTATTCACCCGGGGGATTTCGACCTGTTAGGTTTTCAGTTTGATGGCGGGTTCTTTGTTGATAGGGCCCTGCCAATGGGTTGTTCAGTGTCCTGCTCGCTATTCGAGAAGTTTAGTTCATTTTTGGAGTGGGCACATGTTAGAAGTACAGGCATTGCGTCCGTCGTGCACTATTTGGATGATTTTCTTTTCGCTGGGCCGGCGGGCTCCGACGACTGTCAGCGGGGAATGACAGGTTTCCAGAATTTATGCTTGGATTTAGGCGTACCTTTGGCTCACGAAAAAACTGAGGGGCCTTCGACCAGACTGACATTTTTAGGCATCGAGGTGGACTCCGTTGCGCAAACGTGTAGGCTACCCGATGATAAATTGACGAGACTCAAGGATGCGGTGAGGGTTGCCCGAGCCGCTAAGAAGGTGACTCTTAGGCAGGTTCAGGAGCTGGCTGGCCTGTTAAATTTTGCTTGTC
Source organism: Erythrolamprus reginae (assembly GCF_031021105.1). Lineage (NCBI taxonomy): Eukaryota > Metazoa > Chordata > Lepidosauria > Squamata > Dipsadidae > Erythrolamprus > Erythrolamprus reginae. The sequence continues at coordinate 164,979,644 of NC_091952.1, read as the reverse complement.
GAGTGATAGCGCCAGGTAGGGCTTTTATGTTTAGACTGTATAGGGCGACGGTCGGCTTGACGAAACCGCACCACAGGATCAGGTTGTCGAAAAGCGTTAGGGAGGACCTCGTGGTGTGGCAAGGGTTTCTGGACGGGTACAACGGTGTGTCATTGTGGAGACAGGTTATGCTGCTGAAGGCGGACTTTCAGGTGAAGTCCGATGCGGCGGGCACGACCGGTTTTGGTGTGGTGTGGCAGGACAAATGGTTTTGAGCTGACTGGCCGCAGGAGTGGCGCGGTGAGGCCATCTGTAGGGATTTGACGTTTTTGGAGCTATTCCCAATTGTCGTGGCCATCGAGCTGTGGGCCACCAGTTTTGCCGGGAAGAAAGTCCACTTCTGGTGCGACAATATGGCGGTAGTACACGTAGTGAATACACTCTCCTCTAGGAATGAACGGGTTATGGGTTTGGTCCGGCATATGGTAGCGAGATGCCTTGACAATAATATGCTTTTCCGGGCCCACCACGTTCCAGGGGTTAGAAACGGGGTGGCTGATGCACTGTCAAGGGGGCAGTTGGCTAGGTTCCGGCTGCTTGCCCCACAGGCCGAGGAACACCCGGAAGCAGCCCCACAGCATCTGTGGCTGATTGGAGGGCCGACGTAAGCAAGGCCATGGATTTGTCCATAGCCCCCAGCACCAGGAGATCATACCAGCGGGCAGGTAGGGAATTTTGGGCTTTTCGTCATGATAGGAGATACGATCAGCTTTGGCCTGCCCCGGTCGAACACCTGCTCGAATTCTGCGCGCTTAACCGTCGCCGTGGGTTGTCTGCCCGGACGATTAGGGGCAAGCTGGCTGGCTTGGCCTTCGTAGCCAAGTCACGGGGCTTTTTGGACACCACAGGGGATTTTAGGATCAGGAAGACATTGGAGGGTTGGATTAGGGAGAGAGGTCAGGCCCAGGGTGACAGCAGGCGTCCCCTAAAGCTCGCCCACCTGATGGGGCTTTATGAGCTGTGGGGCCGGCTCTGCCGCTCTGAGTATGAGGCATCACTGTACCATGCGGTTGCGGTGACCTTGTTCTTCGGGGCTTTTCGGGTTAGTGAGGTTCTTGCAGCTTCCCGAGCCGATAGCTCCGGCCAGGCATTTACCACAAGGGATATCAAGTTAAGTAGGAGCTCGGTGTCCCTGAGGCTTAGACGGTCCAAGACCGACCAGAGGGGTCGAGGTGTGACGGTCCGACTTTCCCGGGCTAACAACCGGAGGGTGTGCCCGGTGGCGGCTCTGGTGGCGTATCGGGCCCATAGGGGTGAAGAGCCGGGCTTTTTGTTTTGTCATGTGTCCGGCGAACCCCTTACCAGGTACCAATTCTGGGCCGTCACGTCCAAGGCACTGGCAAGGCTGGGCTTGGACCCCAGACGTTACGGGACTCACTCATTCAGGATAGGTGCAGCGTCATTGGCAGCAGTCGAAGGTTTCAGCAGGCTGGATATAAAGACAGTGGGCCGCTGGAGATCTGGGGCCTTCCGGACGTACATCCGCCCCTAGGTGAGTGGGGCGGGGCGGGGGGTTTCGCCCGGCCGCCACGTCTGATGCTGCTCTGCTTCCTCCCTTTCTCTAGAACGAATACTTGACAGGCGCCACAGAATCCTGATATGTGGCCACAGCATGGTGTACTGGGCCGAGAAGAGGGCCCGTGAGACGACACCCGGCACGCAGTTGGAGACGGATCATCGAGTGGTTGTTCAGTGGCTGGGCCGTCGTGGCCTACGGTGGCGCGAGGTTCTTCCTCTGTTATTCAACAGTGGGAAGGTGCAAGGGGTGCCGGGCTGTTTGGTTTTGCACGTTGGTGGGAACGATCTGGGAGCGATGACAGGTGTCGATCTGCTGTGGCACATTTGGGAGAGTTTGCAAGTGATCTGGGAGCGGTGGCCTGATACGTGTGTGTGGTGGTCCAACATCCTGCCTAGGAGGAGTTGGCGGCAGGCTAGAAGCCCTATGGCGGTGGATAGGGCCAGGAAAAGGGTAAACAGAGCGGTTAAGAAGTGGGTAATTCAGGCCGGGGGTGGAGTGATAGACCATCCAGACATCAGGGCATCCCTAATAGACTTGTATAGACAGGACGGGGTACACTTGACCGACAGAGGGAACGACAAATTTATAGCAGACCTGCAGAGGTGCCTGCACATATATGTGCAGGGGGGGGGAGCAGGGGGAATAAATTAAAATTTCACCCCCTGCTGTGGCCGATAGGGGGCGGAAAATAAAGTAAATAGCAACTGGTGATCTCCTTTAGGGGCACCTCTACTGAGGTGAGGGGCGAGCTCCTTCTCGGATTACAGGGCTCGACCGGCTTGGGTTCGGGGAGGGGGTCGCTCCTGTGGCTCGCTTGCTGGAGTTTAACATAGACCAGTAGCGAGCCATCCCACACGCCAGGGGTGGCGTAGTAATGGTGCAGGGGACAGGTGTAGTTTACCATGACCCGCACCCAGTTTCAAGGAGTTTTCGCCCGAGTGTTGCTCTGTTGAATTGGCTTAAAAGTTAATTCCGCCCCCATTTGATTTATGCACCCTGCAGGTCATGTGGGGTTAATGGTTTAAATAAGTTAATCGGTTAAAGAAGTTAAGTTGAGTTGTTTGAATAAAAGTGACCCCATTATACCCACACCTTGTGTCCGACTATTACTCCGCCTGCGCCGCAATTCCCACAGCCGACTTACCGGCCGGTGGGGTTTGCGGCGATCGGCAGAACAGGAGGCCGCCATGTTGGGGGCGGAGCCACGGCACCCACATAAGGGGTGCCGTGATGACGTGGTGCGGTGCGTGGGCACCGATTGGCCGGGCGAGCCAGGCAGCCCTATAAAAGGGGGCTGCCTCGTGGCGCAGCAGTCTCGCCCGGATCATCGTGAGGCACCCGCCCACCCTCCCTCTGTTACAGGGTGCATATGATGGGTCGCCCTCCGGGGGGGCCGAGTAGGAATTTTTTGCAGTCGCAGCAGAATTGGACGAGCTGCGATTGTTTTTTCGCCTACTCCACTCTGTGCGTGGGAGTGTGGTTAGGGGGTGGCCCCACCATCTAGTGCCCCCCCCTTAGGGTCACTGGGGGGGAGGGGTGGCCGATAGGGGGCGGAAAATAAAGTAAATAGCAACTGGTGATCTCCTTTAGGGGCACCTCTACTGAGGTGAGGGGCGAGCTCCTTCTCGGATTACAGGGCTCGACTGGCTTGGGTTCGGGGAGGGGGTCGCTCCTGTGGCTCGCTTGCTGGAGTTTAACATAGACCAGTAGCGAGCCATCCCACACGCCAGGGGTGGCGTAGTAATGGTGCAGGGGACAGGTGTAGTTTACCATGACCCGCACCCAGTTTCAAGGAGTTTTCGCCCGAGTGTTGCTCTGTTGAATTGGCTTAAAAGTTAATTCCGCCCCCATTTGATTTATGCACCCTGCAGGTCATGTGGGGTTAATGGTTTAAATAAGTTAATCGGTTAAAGAAGTTAAGTTGAGTTGTTTGAATAAAAGTGACCCCATTATACCCACACCTTGTGTCCGACTATTACTCCGCCTGCGCCGCAACAGAAGATTAAGGTGTGTTATTGAGCAGCACACCAGGGTTAATTTTTAAAACATGTGATACTATGTTATAATATGATACATATTATGTTTTTGCTGAATTGAAAATGAAGGGAGACTAGATCTATTTTAAGGTTGTTTCCTCTCATCTGCTAGCCATACCCTCCCTGGGATTTGAATTTGTATATATACACACACACACGTTTTCTGTCAAATCACCCTGGTGTATCCAAATATGGGAGGAAGCATCCTGCTTTCCTTTTCACCTCTCAGCAAATGTCTAGGGGTTCTCTGAACTGCACGGAATCCTAGCTAGAGGTTCTCCTTAATCTCTGTGAACCCTCAGCAGTCCATCCCTGAACTAGTCTCTCAGTCCTTATACTGTATTTATCAAACATTCAATGCATCCTCCCTAGAACACCTTTCTCTCTTGCTTGTTATAACATTTTTCTTCTTTACTATTTGAACAAATATTGTACTGCTTGTTGGCTTAAATAGAAAGTGTTGTTATGTACTTCAATGAGTCTATTTCTATCAGGTATGGCAAATTCACCTAATGGCACTTTTCACAATCCATTCTCATGCTAGTTCAGCTTTCTTTTTTTAGCCAGTAGAATATCACCTATTGCTGAATTCATTACAATTACCATCACTATCAGATATTCCTTTCTGTAAGAATTTTGCACACTGTCATACCTTTTTCATGCAATGATTTCTAAGTAGTGGGCTTTCCTTATTTTTGATACATTTGTTTTCAAATGTAAAACCAACTACCATCCAAATAATAATTGTGTTAACATGTCCAAAAAGAATATTTTTTCAGTTTCAGCTGAAGTATGTTTTCTGTTCATTAAGTTCTAGGCAAGTAGTTATCTCCCCCCCCCCAATAAAAAATAGCAAATAGTCATAAGGTGTCTTAAAGTCTAACACTTTATTTTGCCATAAGTTTATATGCTATAATAAATATGTGGTTTTTTCGGTTAACTCAAACTTGCTCATTTGTTGTTTTCTTTTCATCTAAACTCTGGATGTAATCTAGTGAAAAGTTCTTATCCAGTAGCTCTTTTGCACTTAATAAGGCATATATGATAGTGCTGATACACTTGCCTCTATTTGCTAAACTGATTGCATTTTTTATAGTATTTGGCATCTTAGGTTTCTAGCAAGAGGAAAACTAGGAAAGGGATTATTCTGAATTCTTCATAACCTCAGAAAGAAGATTTAATTCAAAGCTGGTTTTCTGAGGTGATGAAACTGAAGAGATGATTATAGTTCCTGTGTGAATAAGGAGTCGTTTAACTTACTGTTTCTTCTTTTCCATAACATTTTACCAGTCTAGTGGAGGAAGATCAATAAAAAGTTAACGAGGAAGGAAGGCAAGTTCTCATTCTATTTTTACATTCCCAAAGTATATTTCTTTCCTCATGATGCCTACTCAGATGCATTCACCTCCGCTGCCACCACCAGCCCTTAACCCTCCTATTCCTACATATCAAAAGTGGAAAGGAGCATTCTGCCTTTTCTTTGAACCATGGTGTCTTACATTCTGCTGAATAAGCCATCCGGGCTAAGCAAAGATGAAAACTGCCTAAAGAAATGTAAGAGGCATGTATTAATTTTCAAAATTATAATTATTATAAGCTGATTTCCTGATGAACAACCAGAACTGGAGAAGCATACGTGCCCCTTACATCCCCAGACAATTGATTCTCTCTAACTATTATTCTCCAAAATCAACAGCATGGGATCTGCAAATTTAAGACAAAAACAAAACAAAACAAGAGGCTGCATTATAAAGCCTTTAGTATGCTTAAATTAGTTCACCAGATCAGACAAACTTAAAATCTGCCAGTATTTTTAAATGCAGATTTCTTCCCAGTGTTTAGTGTCAAACCTGGCTGTCAAAATGGCTTAAAGATTGGAGTATTTTTGGAGTTGGAATCCATGAACAACAGTAACATTCCACAGCTATGAAGCATATAGAAAGGTCTGTCAGATTCTTGCTTCTCATTTAAGCTTGCTGAATTTATAATTCACAAAGTAGGAGTTTCATTTATTTGTTTTCAATTTATCCTGAACATCTCCAAGATATATTTATATTATTAAAATGTGTCTCTTGATAGGTTTCACGTCCCTATCTTCTATGCAAAAGTACATTTGAAATCAATGTAAGGGTCTAGCAGAAAGCTCACTTCATTTGCAGACTTATATGAGTAGAACAGGCTGAGCTGGAAGACAGAGTTAAACGTGCCATCAATTTAGAAACATTGCATTCTCACAAGAGACCCCAGTACAGCACTCCCCCTCCCCATGAAATCTATGGCACTTTACATAATACCAATTTAGCTTCACTATTAATTAACTGGAATCTTGTGTATAGTTAGCAATAATAAACACTTCTGTACTTTGAAATCAATTAATGCTGTTGGCTATTTGTATCTGACAAGACTGGCTTTTTTGCAAAACAACTAAAAAGTTGAAATTCTGTTAATAAAGAATCATTTTATTAAAGACAACGTTCAATTTTCAATGGTGAACTAATCTGTTCGGCAAAACTTTAAACTACTATTTCAATTTTACTAAGCTTGAGTGTGAAAATCTATGGAGATTTTCAATCTTCCAACTCATGGCTATCCCAAAGGTGGTTTTCCAAAAGACAATTGGACTTTCTTGGTTTTTTGTCCTTGAAACCTGAACTTAAGAAGTTTCTTGGATGAGAAGAGACATGTTTTCAAGGATTTTTTAAAAAACTTAGGCCACTTCTTTATTTGAACCGCTATGCACAATCTATAAGGTATTTTTCTGAACCAGTTCCTTCCCTACTTATGGCATTAGCCACAGTCATACCTATTTTTAAAAAGGGAGGTCCTAGTCCAGTAGAAAATTATAGAAAAATCTCACTGTGTTGCGTCACATGTAATGTCATGGAACCAATTATAAACCAATCCATCAACATCCCCTAAGAAACAAATGACCTGCTTTCTAACAAGCTGTTTGGTTTCAGAAAAAAATTGTCCTGTAATCTGCATTTCCTACACAGCAGAAACATTTGGACTGCACATCTTGAGCAGGAAAAGGCAATAGATACAATTTACATAGACTTCTGCAAAGCCTTTAATTCAATGGTTCATGACAAACTACTGTTGAAACTAATAGCTGCATTCCTATCAAACAGACAACAAATAGTAAAAATAGTGAGGGCCCTATCAAATCCGACACCAGTTAATAGCAGTGTCCTCCAAGGCAGTGTTTCACACTGTTTCTGATTTATATTCAACGAGCTATGCAATCATATTAAAAGAAGCTGCATCCTCTTCGCCGATGATGTAAAATTATTTAACATTACTTGCAATGCTGCTGCCCCCTACAAAACAACCTTGACTATGTGTCAGAATAGTCGTGAAATTGGTAACTCCAAATTTCAACTAATAAATGTTCTGTCCTACATATTGGCAATAAAAATCAGAACACCAAATATAAGTTGGGCAGAAATGATCTTGTAGACAACCCTCACTCTGTCAAGGCCCTAGGAGTACTCATTGCAAATGATCTAAGCCCCAGAGCTCACTGTAACAGCATTGCCAAAAAGGCATTAAGAGTTGTTAACCTAATTTTGCTAAGTTGCTTCTATGGTAACATTGTATTGTTAACTAGGGCATACATAACCTTTGCCAGACCAATTCTTGAATACAGCTCATCTGCCTCAAACCCCCACTGTATATTGGACATCAACACAATTGAGCAGGTTCAGAGGTATTTCACGAGAAAAGCACTCTACTGCTCTACTTACAATAGGAGTACTCACACCTCTACTGCCATTAGGCTTGAAATTTTGGGCTTGGTCAAACTGGAACTGCTATGCTTGTGGTATGATCAAAGCATAGTAGATAAAATTGTCTGCTACAATGTCTTGTCTGTCAACAACCTCTTCACCTTCAATCACTATAATACATGGGTAAACAATCAATACAAACCGCTTTAAACTCAATTGAAGAAAATGCGACTTCTGCAAGAGTGGTCAACGCCTGGAATGCTCTATCTGACTCAGCTGTTACAGGCTCAAACCCTCATGGCTTCAATCTCAAACTGTCTACTGTGAACCTCACCCCCATTCTTAATAGGTCTGTAAAGGGGGTGTGCATAAGGGCACCAGTGTGCCTACTTTCCTGTCTTACTGTCCTCATTTATCTGTATTTACTTCCCTTGCCCATGTTTATGTTCATACCTATACATGTTATCTTGTAATGTTTGAAAAACAAATAAAAATAAGTAAGTAAGTAAAAAAGTAAAATAAAAAACCCAAAGAAGTCCAATTGCCTTTTGGAAAACCACCTTTGAGACCTGAATGTGGCATACTGCTATGAAGAATCAATACTGCTTATATTTTAATAGTCTAAAAGGCAAAAACAAAAGACTATAAACTTCATTCATATTGGTTATTTTTTGAAAAGAACTGAGTTAAAATCTTCTCATGGATGCAAAGGATAGAATTCACATGTTACCGAGTGTGAACAGATGTTCAAAATATGAAGTGAGATTTTTTTAAAAAGGAATCTGTTTGCCTTTTCTGCATTTTTTTAACTGTCTGTCAATTAATACTGTATTAAGAAAATGTGTGCACAGATTGCTTTATACCCTTTTTCATGAAATATGCATCAGTAAAACAAGAAAAAATTAGGAACAAAATGTAAAATTGAAAGATTTATTATTCCAAACCTTATAAGGGAGCATTCAAAAATGATTAACTTTTGATACTTATTATTCATTATTATTTATTAAATTTATATGCTTCCCACCTCACTGTCCAAAATTATTTTGGTTAGCTTGCAATGCCATAAAAACCTTAATATAAAACATTAAAATTAGCAACAATTAAAGATTAAAAACCAAGAGCATAAACAGTATAGGACTGGGGTTTTTGTCCATCAAATACCTATAACATAGTGTACTCCCACCATGGTGTACTCCCACCATGGCAGAGCCAGCTTTTAAGGACATTCTAGAAATCCAGAAAGTTGGAAGCAGATCTTACCTCTTGCAACAGGATGTAAAGAAGGGCAAGACCATAGCAAGACCTCCATCTAGAACCCATTAATTGAAATTCATTATATAGGATGTCTCTGTTATGTGAAGGCTCCCCTAGCTGCAATTAATTTAGCTGCTCTTTGAGTTGGATTGGTAATCTAGGAAAATTCTTAGGTTCTTACCACTGAGTCTGTCAGTGTTGTGGCGAGGCACAAGCAGCCTGGGCAGCTGGCACCCAAGTCGGACAGTAAGGAGGCTGGCAGGACTCGGTTCCAGAGGCAGAGGTTCAGCCAGGGCTTTCAGAACCTCCAGCACCTCACATCAGTGATGCGGAAGGAGAGGAGAAGCCTATTCTTAATGCATAGGCATGCAGAGCTGCCAAAAGAAGGTCTCCCCAGGAGTAAGGCTTGGGGCTAATTGGCCACTCCCCTAGCCTACTTAAAGGATGATGACAACAGCAAAACTTCTGCAGGAAACAACCTTTGTTTGTTCAAGTGCCTTTGTGGTCTGAAAATATCTCCTCAGCTTATCTGTTTTGGCTTTCTTCCTGTGGACTGCTCTTAGGCATTTTGAAAACCCTTGTAAACCTCTTGAGATATCCAGGACTAATTGCTTAGACTTAATTTATGACTTTATGGACTTCTGCTAGCTATTAATGTTGTTTAATTAACAGCTGGTTCTTCAAGAAAACATTGTTTTAACTTGTTTTTTTTTGTGTCAACTAGTAAGCAAGTTTATTAGTAGTTGTTAATTGAGTAAACATAGGCATGTGTGCTATGTTCTTTCTGGTCCATAGCTGAGGCAGAACAGTCAGTGGTAGTGTGATCCAGTACAGAAATAGAGATCATAAAGTCCCAAATCTTGAGGCTGCATCAATGGTGGATTGCTACCTGTTCACCCCGGTTCAGGAGAACCAGCAGCAGCAGTAGTGGGAGGCTCTGCCTACCCAGCCAGGCATCATCACGGATGACCTGGGCATGCGTAGAAAGTTCTGTGCATGTGCAGAAGTGCCGCACATGAGCAAAGCAAGTGCATACGCATGCACAGTTCTGAATCAGTAGCGAAGGTAAGTGAAGCCCACTACTTGGCTGCATATACCCATTGCCACTCTATCAAGGTTTAGCTGAATCTTGTGGTCCCTCATTTAGGCCCCCATAGGCTCCAAACATGGTGAAAGGTTAGCCACAGCAACACTTTGGTCATTCAGAATGGAGATTTAAAGTTAAGTATTATCAGCACAGTGTATAATAATTGGTAAAGAATATATCTTTTGATCTTGTCCAGTGAAAACGTATATATCTCAAGCTCATTTCTAAGAAAGTGCTAAACATATTGAAAGGATGCACATTGTTCTGTAAAGAATGCTCTGTTTCAGCTAGTACTACCCCATAGGATGTGTTCTGAGAGGGAAAAATTGAATAGTTCAATATCTAGTGTCACAAGTCATAGTTGTATATATAATTTTAAAAATATCTATATAAAGTAGTTCTGGCAGTTACACATTATAGACAAAGCTTCTATTTTACTTCACAGTACAACAAACAGAGTTTTTATTGCACTGCAATCATTTCATGTACATTAAATTATGATGGAATGAATGCTGTACATTTTTATAATGCTGCTTGTAAATTAAAAAATATGTATAGTAGATAAAATGCACTTAAGATGCTTATTATTTGAGCAGGTGCATATAACAATGTACATTAGAGAAATTGGAAAGTAGGCATGTTAGCTTCGAGTGCTCATAAAAATGTATACGCCAGGGGATAGGTATAAAAAGTTCAATTATGAATTTGAGAAGGAATAAACTAAGCTGTGCATTTGAGAAGGAATAAAACTAAAACTAAAAACAAACAAATCAAATTTCAATCTTGGCTTTTATTTAAGAATGCAGGATACACTTTTTTCTTGAGGGGAGGCTTCATGTCAAACCGGTGCAGAAGTTGACGATAAATTAACATCTTGCCACATTGTCTATAGAAGACCTGATGTTTATGGGAACCTGGGAGGGGGGATTTCAGGAGGGAACAGATGCAGCCATAAAGCATTCTTTTGAGTGGTTCAAGGATATGTCCACCCACTGGGGCCAGATGCGGCTGGCCATGCTGGCACAATCTGAGTGGGCAACGTGACATGTTTGTGACTGGGGGACAAGGGATGTGAACTTTCAACTGAGTGGGAAACTCAGATCGAGGTTTCCCTGTGTAGATGTTGTTCTGACGGCGTGTTTCAACTGCCCGTAATTACAGGGTAATTAGTCCAGGAAGACACACACCACATGATAAAAGGAAAATCCAAAAGTTTTTATAAACAGAAAAACAGAAACAGCTCCCTTTTTAAATGTCAAAGGGATTTTCTGGCTCAGGTTAAATGCAATCCAATTGCTTACCCAATAACTGGGAAATTGAGTCCAATACTAAAGTCCAGAGAGTCCACACACAATCTTGAACAGCACAAAAACCACGATCTTGACGAAACAATGAATCAGATAAACTGCCATGAGGCTAAAACACCAAGCTGCACTTTTATCTGTAGCACTAATTACAGCAGCCACAGGTGGCCTCATTTTCTCTTGTAATAATCCTTCAGTTGTTGTCTCCTATGCATCACTCTATGCATGCATGAATGTGTCATTAATTCTTATTCAGAATCCAGGGATGATACAGATGATTGATCTCCTCCTGGGCTGTCTGCCAAACTCCCCTCTTCCCTGTCACTCACACTTCCTTGGTCAGAGGAGGCTTCGTCGGCAGATTCCATCGGGAGAACAGAGGTTTTTTTGCCAGCCGCTTTCAAGGAGCGGTGATCAGAGGACCGGTTCGGGGTGATGTCCAGCTAGCCATCACTGCCAGTTCTGTGAGCAGGAGCAAATTTCCACCATTGGTTCTGTGGAATTAGTCTGAACCAGCAGCAACTCACCCCTGCTATAACCATGAACAGTGATGGGATTCAAATAATTTAATAACCATATCTCTGCCCTAGTGATTTGTTTCAGCAGCCAGTTCACTGAACTGCACAGAAGGTTAACAACCAGTTCTCCCTAAGTGGTTCAGACTAGCTGAATTCCCGCCACTGCTCATGACCCTTTAAGTTCCATATTGTCTGATGGGAGGTTATTCCCACAGCTTCTGGCAATCAGAGTTCTTTCTTTATTTCTTTATTTCTTTCTTTCCTTCCTTCCTTCCCTCCCTCTCTCCTTATCATTCTATCATTAGCATTTTGTTGCTGTTTATGCTGTTGTGTTACTTTGCTCTTCTGCTACTTATCATCCACCTCTAATTTATTCATATTCCTACAATGACAATTCCTGTGCCTCTCTAGTCATAAAAATATGTACTATTATTATTAATCATTGTTTATTAATATGGTAGCTATTATGCTCTAGCTTTAATAGGGTTTGAAAGGGTAGCTGTTCTTTGCAGTCAGCAATCTTCAGATTTAATTTACATTTTGCCATTTATTGCCAACTATGGAGAACTATAAATGGTTTCAGTAATTTAGAAAGAATAGGATATAAAAATAAAATATTATTCAAGGTCAGTGTTTGGTGACTACATTACCACCTTCATGTAATATTCTTGGCAGTAGTAAGTGGCTAGCCACTAATGTGTTGCGGAATATATTTTTATAACTTCCCAGTCTAGCCTACAAATTTGGTCTTTCCTGGTGACCTCCATTCAAATATTAAACTGCTCGTTTTTTTTCCTGACTAAAGAAAATGAAATATTGTAGAACGTTATGTAAGAAATAAAAGAAAATTTATACAATCATTAATGATGGTTTGATTCAAGATTAGTGATTCCATCAAGGTTGTGAAGTAAGTTAGGGAGGGAGGGGAGAGAGGGGGAGTTAGGGAGAGAGGGAGAAAGAAAGAGAAACAATACAAAATGACTGGCCCAAATTCATCAAAGGAAGGACTAGAACTCATAATTTTCTAGTTTCTACTTTGGCATCTAAATTATTAGCTTTTTTTTTTGTAGGCCAGTAAAGATCATAGAAGCAGTTTATTAACCTATTAGTTAGGTTATTATATTTGTCTAGTACATGCTGACTAGTTCGTTAATTCTAGGATTTAGCTAACCATTTTCTGTAATTCCATGGTTGAAATTAAAATGATTTACTGCAAAATATGAACTTTACTACTGATCCATGAATTTCACCATGACAATATAGGTGTCTTCTGAGGAAACCTGATGAACACAGTGCTGAACAGCATACAGCAGGGGAATCTTGATTCTGGGATCCAAAATTCTTTAGACCATCGTCTTCAGTATTGCTACTACACCAGATATGACTATACTATACATAGGAATACACCATTCAGGTAGTCTTCATTTAGCAACCATCCACACATTAAAATACACACACACAAATAACCACCCAAAGATCAGGAGGAATCTATAATTATTTTCTACCCCAAACAATGCATATTTTCTATTCTCATTCCAAGGACTGGTTCTTCAAATAAATATATAAACATTGTCCTTAGAGATCAGTTTCACAGATGTTATGATATATTTGAAAGGTGCTGCAAAGTGCCTTAATAGTGAATACAGTAATATTTGATTTTTGCCAACTTTATTTCATGTCTTTCTCAAATACCATGCTGATAAATTTAATTGAGGAATTTAAAATAACTATATCTGCATTTGTTTTTCCATATTTGAGTTGGTGACATATCATTTTGGTGTACATGAATACATGATTGTGCATTCAGCTAAATCGTGGAAGTATCATGTTATCTACGAGATTGTATATTACAGACTTAGTATTAAAGACTGTACTTTAATATTACTTCTTATGTATCATACCAACTCAGAAAAGGTGAAAAAGAATAATATTGTCAAGATTTAATACTAGTGCCTTTTATCATACTCATGTTGAGATATGCCATCTTTGACTCTCTGAAAAACAGGGATCTGTGTGTCATTCTTCCTGCTTTTGCAGTGTCAGGGATCATTTTTTTTAATGTATTCAAAGTTGGGCAAACCTTTGGAATGTGCGCTATGCCCTATAAAACTTAGTTTGCTTTATTAAAACAACTCATTTTAAAATTTGTCAACTATTTCATCTCTGGATTCTGGATTCAAATCAAATCTTACTGTGTCAGCCTTTTATTGGGAAATTTGGAGGAGCAGCATCTTAGCCTTCGAAATAATGTTAGACCTTAAAACATCTTGCAGACTAAAAAAATGAGTTATGACATAAGATGTTTGCAGACTAGAATTCATATCGACCATAAACCACTATAATTTCAGCTGAGAAATTGGGCCAAGAAAGCCACTGAGAAATCTAATAAGATCAAGAGAGACATACTTTAGCCATCCAGGTCCATTAGAGTGACTAATGTAGTTTCAGCCCTTGACTGAAAGGATTTTGCTTCTTGCTTTTTATATAAGTCTCTGCAACTTCTACTTTCTCTAAAAAATCTTCTCTGAAAAGGAAAAACAGGACAATTATCCAATATGGTTGGGTTGAGAGAGGCTTGTTCAGGAATTGGTATATCACTGTCTTCTGCAAGGCAACTGGCATCATACCATTTCCCAAGAAGCATTAATCGTGTCTCACACTCAAGCATATATTCCCCATGGCTGCCCTTGGGATTTCAGTGGGACATGAGCCAATTTTATATTGCAGAAGACTCTGTGGGCCCTTCTTTGAATTCTTATAATATTTCCCCATTTCATCATCCCCTCTGACAATGAAGTAGTATGAATTGTTCCATGCTATTTTCCCCCCCCCCATCCTTTTCTTCAAATTTTCTGAAAGTTATTCTTATGCATATTGATAACCTGCCCCAAAGGGGTTCTCCAAAATGGATTCAAATACCATTTCAGGTGAAATTCATTTCTGACATTGTTATTAATTTACTATTACATGAAGACAATAAAGATCACAACAACTGGCTTGGAATTTTATTACATTGATGATTCTGATCAATTATAGAATGTAATATTAAGAAGGAAGCATTTTTTAAAAAAAAAAACCATCAGAGTCAGGAATAGACTATAGTTTTTATACTCATTGTAACTACGAAATGCCAGTTTGTAATATAAATTGCCATGTAATTATTAACTTTAAAGCAGAATTCAAAGTTAATATTACTCATACACGCTCAGGAAATTACTATCAGCTAACAGATAACCTTTGGAATTTGTATTATAATAGCTATCTTTGGTACTCTAATTTAAGTGTAATCCAAGGGATGATGAACTAGTGACATTTTTTTCTTATTGAACACCATAGTCAAACTTTAATTATATTAATACTAATGAAATTCAGAAGTCTAGAAGATGAAGTCTAGAAATCGATTTGGAAGTAGTAACTATTGACTTAGAGACATGAACAGGTTATATTCATGCCAAATAATCACAATATATTTTATGTGGAATTGCTTTTATAATTGTCTTGGAAACTTCATTTTGATAGCACACTGCAGCAGCAAACATACTTATGTAGGCAAAGTTGCAGCACACTTGTTTCCTAGTTCATATATTTGTCTATATATTTCTATTCCCAAGACAGCTGATTTTGACTTTAAACTCAAATATTTCAGGTCAAGTTGTCTTAAGGATAACTTGCCTCCACTTTGTGATTTGCCTTTGATGTTCTGCTCCTGTAACCACGAGTAAAACACATTACTCTGATGAATGTTAGGTCTTGTTGATGGCAGCCATCTATTCAGTTTACTGAAAAAAATGATGCCATTTTTGGTTATTTTGGTTATTTACATATTTATTAACTTATTATTATACTGCCAACAGCCAGAGTTTGTCAAAAAGCTCATAATAAAACATAAAATCAGATTTAAAATTGTGGAAAAATAATTAGATCATTTTTTAAAAAATGAAGGCAACAATTAAAACCTCTTTGTAGGATGTTTTTCAAGAGGTTTGCTCCATTCAACTTAGCAGAGAGTATTTTTAAATTTGTAACAGTTTATATACTGCTTCAATCCATAGAACCTGAGCAGTTTACAAATAATTTTCTGTTTAGTTTGCATCAAGCTCTTTCCCAGACCATCCATATATCCAGATCAGAGCAAGCTCTCATGTCACTATGTTCAGCTAGCAAAAATATAATTTGATGTTTATTCATTAACCATCAACACCCGCTCCCTCAAGCAATTGATTGGGATAAAAGGCAAGCAAAAGCCCAGAACAAGAGATACAGGCAAGAATTATAGATTATATTTATAATTATAGATATAGCTCTATATGGAGGGGTGGGTTCTATCTTACTTTGCTGCTGCTTCACTCCCTCCTGTGCTGTGTGGCTGCACCGCATGGCTGTGCATATACTTTACATGTACTTGCATGTGAATGCACAGTGCCAATTTTTTTTAAAAAAAAGAAAATTAAAGCCAAAAACAAGATGGCACACTGCCAGAAACTCAGCTTCTTTGCATGCACAGAAACAAAATCTCTGGAAAAATAAAATTGAAAATTGAAAACACTGAAAAATAGATGGCAGCACCCATAGACCGGCACTGACTGAACAGGTTCCTTAACATCATTGTGATGTCACCAATGGTTTCCTACCAGTTCAGGTGAATTGGTCCAAACCAGAAGGAACTGACCTCTGTTTTTATGTACAACATGCATAAAAAAATATTGGGGGCATTTAGCAAAGAGAGACCCAAAGGGAATGGTCGTTTGTTGTTCCAGTTTTATTTATTTTACTATTTTATTTTATTTTATTTTATTTTATTTTATTTTAATTTTATTATTTTATTTATTTGTATGCCGCCCCTCTCCGTAGACTCTTATAGCCTTTCATGTGAGTAATGGCAGCAGAATAGAGATGGAATGCAGAGACATCAGTAAACCTTCAAGTGATGAGATTCATCCGGTTTGATTTTTCCTTTTTTTCAGTTTGGAGAATCAGGTGAATAGTCTTTCTTCTCCATGCCCCCCCTCCTCACCTGCCAGCTCCAAATTACATCAATAAAGGTGTGTGTGTGCCTAAGTGAAAGACAGGAAGCCCAGTCATGTCCAGTGAGGGGATAAGAGATGGTAAGAAAAGCCCCTTCTTGTCCCACACCGCCCAATGAAAGGGAGCAGCAGTCCAGCTACTTCTCTTCCCCATCCCCTGGAAGCCATCTGTCAGCTGCATGCCCAGTAGCCGATTCATCCCTCTCTTTCTGGCTCTAGGCTCTGGCCTCACAGTCCACCATCCCCCTTGGATTTGAGAAAAGGTGCCAATGACTCCAAGTACAGGAGTGGGCTACCAATTGCAGCCCTACCAGAATGCGCCAGGAGCGTGCCCATGCCCAGTGCGTGATTTGGCTTCTGCACATGCATAGAAATCAAATTTCATGCGAAGATGCATGCACACAATTTCCGGGGTTTTTTGCTTCCATGGAAATTGGAAATTGGAAACAAGGTAAGAGCTAACAGTCCCAGCTGCGCCGCTCGCCCTCGCTCGCCATGCTGCTTGCCCTCGCTCACTGTGCTGCTCGCCCTCGTTCACCACGCTGCACCATGCTGCACACCCTCACTTCCCAAACTGTGCCCCTCCCCCTGCTTACCTGGATCATCTCCTGCAGGGGCCATTGCAGGGAGCAGGCTGTGTGGCCCCAATTTTGGCCGTGCGGTCTGCTCTGTGCTCTCCCACACCACAGGCATCCCTCCTGTGGTCCAGGAGATCAACGAGCAGGCCAAGCGGCCGGATCTGGGACAGGACGTTTTTGCTGCTGGCAAAAGGTGCAGCAACGAGATTCAGCTGCTGCACATGTGCAGCAGCCGAAATCTCTTTCTGGCAGGAAAAATTGCCAGTTTCTTTGCTTCTGAGCATGTACGGAAGCAAGAAATCCAGTAATTTTTATCGGAAATGCACCAGTGCATGTGCACAGCACGTTCATACTGGACGGCAATGGAGCCTACGCACTCCATTTCCGTCAACAGAACAGTGTTCCCCTCTTCCACCTAGTAGCTCACTTCTGTCCACGTGCCTCTCTGCTTCTTTCTCTCTCTCTGTCTCCTCCTTCCAAACTGGGAGAGTGAAGGCACCACTTTGGCAAAGGAGGAAGTCACTCCCTTACCCCAGCCTTGGCTTGCCTCCCTCCCCTCACCCCTCTCACACATGCACAGCCCTGGCAAGGGAGCTCGGGCATGAGAAGGGGGCTGTGGAAAGAGGCAGAGTGGCCTTTAGGAGAAGCACACTGTTTGGGGGTAAAAAAGAGACACAGGTGGGGACTGCTCTCATGGCCTTGAAGATGTCAGTGCTTTACTATGAACTGGATTCCAGAATGGCCTGTTCTTCCTCAACTGCTAATCCCCCATCCCAATTTCCCATCATAAACATAGACATAATGCTTATGTTTATGTTGTATATAATATAAAAGTGTATACTGTTAAGAGTTACGAATGCGGAAGGTAGCGCAACCAACTAGCCACAGGTCAAAAACTATAAGTAACTGAAGTCTTCAAAGAAAGAAAACACTGCAACAGGTTTTCTTGTAAGAAATATAATTTACTGTTCTTCTTAGCAAAAAGTGTTTCTTCAAATAAACTATCACATTTACTCTATATCACAAACTCTTTAACTATTAACCAATATAACAAACCACCCATAATACTATCATACTACTACACAACTACCACAACTATTACAACTACCACACTCATGCAAGAATGTACTTTTATATAGTTCCCAACCAATCAGATTTCAACATAATTAGTAAACCTATGATTACCCACTAATTATTGCTTACATCAGCCATTACCATGGTTACAGACCATTTTCCTGCATTGTAATATTATCTCAGGATGCACTTACTCCTGACATATACAACAAATATTGACCATTTATTTTCCCTTCCCTTCACCAACCAGTGCCAGAACACTGGCAATATGACAAGCCAAACTGGTGGATGCGACACACGTTTACAGTCTTGGAACTGCTGTTAGAGGTAGTCTTTTACCTATATATTCATTACCTATAGCTGAAAGGGGAGCCACCTGTGTCCTTTCAGATCAGGACTACATTGGGATGTAATACCCATAGATGAATTTCATTGGATACTCTGGTTTGTGTATTCTAATGTAGAATCTGACTACAGCATGAGTATGGAACATACAGTATAACTTCTCTTTCATAGCAATGATAATGGCTGCCACCAGTGAAGGGCTACCAAAATGTTTACTACTACACTGTGGGCATGCCTTATTTTCTTTCAACATCTTTCAGTGCAAATTAGGTGCTCTGGGGTGGAGCTCCATTTTCGCGACTCCACTGCGTTCCTCCTGGTCCGGGCAGTAGCCCATCCCTGGCTGTCAATTAATTTTAGGACACATCTACATTCCCAGGTAGAGGCCAGGAAATCTAAAGGTCTGCCATCTCATTTGTGATCCTGCCTTCACCCAAGTTGTGAGTTGATGAAAGTGTAAGAAAGAATTTTCTATATCAGCACCCCATTCTTCTCAGTTGTCAGCTTCAAGAGATCATACGGCACTTCTCTTTGATAGCTTTTCATCACTCTGAAAACTTTTCTTTTTGATCTAGCTTTTGATGTGACAGCTGTATGACATTATCTGACTCTTTTCACTCCTACCATTAATGTACTGTATCCTTCAAGGAGAGTGCTGCATTTGAGATGATTAAACTGAATTTAAATAAACTGTTATGGCAATAGCAGTGGATTTGCACTGCTGGGCCCCTCTTAAAGGGATAAAATTAATACTTTAAAACTGAATATTTTTTCCTTGTTAATTTATACCACATTAGATATATTCTTCCTCTACATATTTGTACAATAAATTTCTGAATGCACTGTTTCAGAAATTTATCTGGGGGAAATATTCCACTTGTTTTGCATTGTTTGGTGTTGTCCTTTATTCAGAAAGCTATGTTTAGATGGAGATTCTCAATCATCACAATCATGACTTTCTTGATTATTATTATTTATTCGAGAACTAAAGACGTTTCTTGGATGAGAAGTGAAATATTTTCAACAAAGAAAACCCAGATGCTTTTTTGGAAAAGCTTCTTTGCGACTTCATTTCTATGGTTTTAATTTCAAGGATTAAGTATATAACATAAAATGCCTATATTTTACTTGCTCATAGTCCCAATTAGAGCCCTATTTTGAACATTAGGCTAGTATATAGAAATTATAAGTAGTAGTTTATAAATTTATCTCATCGTATAAACTAATTAATAATGAATAAAATAATTGCTCATAGGTGCGCATCACATACAGTAACAACCGGTTTACTAAGCACCAGAAATGTGAGTGTGTGTATGTGCAGTGTCACAAAACACAGAATTTACTCATGTGCACCATCCACACATGTGTGCAGCATCACAAGACCTGGGAATTCACCCAAACATGCCATCCACACATGTGGGTGGCATGAAACAACACAGCAATATAAGATGAGATTGCACCCAGGCAGGTGGGCAGGCCTGCTCGCAGGTCGCAACCACCGGTTCACCCAGACTGGTCCAAACCAGCAGCAGTACACCACCGCAATTATTTAGTAAGGAGAGCTCCAAACTCTTGGTATGCCTGGGAAACCAGGCTGTGCAAGTGTTGGATGAGCATGCAAAGCAGAGATTTAGGTTGCATAGGCAAAATGATCTCTTCCCCACTTTACCACTGGCCAATGAAGCACACCCTACCCAGACAACTATTCCCCCATGCATCTTCTCCAATTTATGCAGCACTTGTGATCCACACCACCCCTTGCACATCTTCTCCAAGCTGCATGGCACATCTTCCGCACTCCCACATATCCTGTCTGACCCATACACACTTTCTCCAATCCACATCACTCCTGTCTTCCCTAGTCCACACATCCCCAGGCACTCTTCTTTTTTTGAATAGCTTTCTCTTCCAAGGAATCCTCTTACTTTTATATTTATCTCCTGGAGGAATCAGGGAAATAATTTAATCTTAAGAAACCTGATCCTTGAAATATTCACCCTAGCATACATGACGCCCCTTGTGTACCCATACTCATTTTCCCTAACTTGGTCGCCTTCTTTATACTGTCTAACTCATGAAGTACCTCTTGCAAATCTGTGCTCACCGTTCCAACCCATGGTGCACTCCCATGTGGCCTCTCCAATCATGAATCATATCATGTAACCCTTATTTGACTCCCCAGCAATGCTATACTCCCTGACCCATGTGGTAATTCTTGTGCATTCCAAAACACCTTAAGGAACAATTAGCAATAGCACTTACACTCAATTACCACTTCACAGTGCTTTACAACCCTCTCTGAGTGGTTTATAGAGTTAGCATATTACCCCCAACAATCTGGGTCCTCATTTTACCCACCTCTGAAGGATGGAATACTGAGTCATCTTGAATCGAACTCCTGACATTTTGTGCCACCACTGTGCCACCATAATTATTAAGTTATTGATATTCTTCCTTCCTTCCATAAAATGACATCTCTCCCAACTGAAGATATCTGATAGCAAGGGTTCTGATATATCAACCTTCCTGAAAAGGATTTTGCTAATGGGTACAGGTTTTTGACTTATATGTATGTATATACTGTATAAAATAATTGTTACTGATTCTACAATTTTCCATACCATGAAGAACTAGCCCAACTGGAATTTTTAAAATTGTAACAGGAGAGAGAGAGACAGAGACAGACAGACACAGAGAGAGAGGGGAGGGGGAGATAGAGAGACAGATAATAGAAATAGAGATAAAGACATTAATTCAGATACATCTTTCATAAACATGTTTTTTTTCCTCTAAAGAAAGAAGGATGCTAACTTAATCTTTTTTAGTGTGGTTGTCAAGTCAAACTGCTCCCATTGGAATCTAGGACCAATTTCTTTACATCTGGGATGTGGTTTCCAATTATTTTCTTTTATGAATATATTTCCTAGAGTGCTAGAGAAAAACAATATTAATCTTTAAAATCGCACCCTAATCTCATTATTTGTTAGTTTAATATATGAGTGGTTTGTCTGATGCATAGATTACCGCAGTATTAAAGTATTTTGTCATCTTTGCATTGCTTAAGAATACAGTTGCAAATAATTTGCATTACATCTCAGTCATTATTTAGGCTAGGGCAATTGTATAACTTTCAAATCTCCCATTTTGTAAAATTCTAGAGCCATTTTTAATGTCAAAGATTTGAATGGGGTTTTTTTTAAAGAATGGCTTTTTAAATATTTTCAAAGTCATTATTTTTTTTCCTTTTCCTATTTTAAATGTTGTTGTATACGAGGAAAAATTTATTTCTTTAATCTGCATATATGTTTCCTCTGCCTTGCCTTGCTTGCTTTTGCCAGTTTGACAGACATGGGTTATTTCAGCAGCCAAAAGAATGGTTTCCCTAGCAACAGAACCCATGTAGAATTTTTCTGAACACCTGTTCTTTCCCTCCTCATTTCCTTCAACTAAAGCTCCTACCCCACCACCACTTAAAGAGTTCAGCCAAACAGTGACATTGAGACATAGGTGCACTGAAGCCCATCGGACTTAAAGGCAAATGCAAGCAGAACACAGTGTTGTTGTTTTTTAAATAGTTATTCTCTCTTCCGAGGAATCCCCTTACTTTTATATTTATCTCCTTGAGGAGTCAGAGAGATAATTTAATCTTTAAAAAGCTAGCCTGGAGTGGGAGATGTTTTCAAAGGATGAATGACAATAGATTACTGGAATTCCTGTGTCATTGTCATAATGCATAAAACCGGGACAGAAAAGGACAATGTCTTTGAGTACTTAAGAACTGACTGCAGTATTTTAGTTTATCTATTCAATGAGCATTAGCTAGCAAACTGTGGTTGCTATCTTTTTTATTTAAACTTAGAACATTTGCAGTGATTTTAAACTTGTTATCACATGCAACCTACTACTGAGCCCAACTGTAGCTCATTGTTACTGTTAATCTGTGTATCAACACTTGACTGAGAATATGCAAGATTCTCAAAGATTGAGAACAGCAAGAGAGATGCTAGCACAATAATATTTTAAAAAAAGGTTTATTAAGACATTATCTCTAAGTATACTTAAAGCCGTGATGGTGAACTTGTGTGCTACAAGTGGCACGTGGAACCATTTAGGTGGGCACGTGAGCTCAGGTTGAAGTTGGGAAATGGGCCATTTCTTGCCTCTGGAGGGCCTCGGGGGGAGGGGGGCATGTGGAAGGCCATTTTGTCCTCCTCAGGTTTCTAGAAAGGCTTTGGAGCTTGGGAAGAGCAAAAAACCTGGACCTTCTGGTTTAATCGGAACATGGCAAATAGGTTATATTCTGCTTCTGAGGGGCTTCCAGGGCGATGGGGAAGGCCATTTTTGACCTTTCTAGGCTCTAGAAAGCCTGGGGAGAGTGAAAAATGGGCTCGTATGGAATTATGGGTGTTGGCACGTGACACCCACCCGCATTCCCCTTTTTTGGCACATGAACCAAGAAAGGTTTGCCATCACTGATTTAGAGTATTGGGATGCGGTGGCTCAGTGGCTATGAAGTTGAGCTTGTTGATCAGAAGGTTGGCAGTTCAGCGGTTCAGGGTGAACTCCTGTTACTTGTCCCAGCTTCTGCCAACCTAGCACTTCAAAGCACTTTGGTGAGAAGGTAACAGTGCTCCATGCACCTTTGGTGTTGAGTCATGCCAGCCACATGACCATGGAGATGTCTTCAGACAGCACTGGCTCTTTGGCTTAGAAAAGCAAATGAGCAATGCTCCTTTGGGGCTGGGTGACATAGAAGTCAAATTAAAGAAACAAACAAGCAAACAAGCAAGCAAACAAGCAAACAAACAAACAAACAGTGTCGGGTAGGATATCACCACAAATGTCCAAGTAAGCCTAAATGGCAAGGTAGATACCCAGAACTTGATTCATAAGGAAGCCAGATAAAATAGTAAATATCTCCCCACTTCTCTCCCTTTGGAATGCTCATCCCAATGCTAGGATAATTAACAAGAAGATAATACATTCATTGCTGACAAGGGTTATAGGAGAGAAGTAGGTACTCAATGGGGAATGCACATCAAAATAAATGTGCTGGCTCTGGCTAGTGTCCTCATAGCTGTGATCTACAAGAAGCAAACGAAAAACATAAGTGTGAAACTGATTATGATCTGGTCAATTTCAGCCAGAAATTGGTGGAGGGTTCTAATCAATTAAGGTCATAGAGAGGAGCTTGTTAACTTGAGGTTAGCACTCTTTAGGAAGCGTTATACCACAGAGAAAAGCAGCTCAAGAAGAGATAGCTTTTTAATGCAATTTCTTTGCTTTATGGTGAAAAAACAAACAAACAAATGGCACAGGACTTAGAGAAAGACATATGTGAATTGCTCCTGAGCTATAATGAATTGTGCATCATGATCAGTAATCTATTTATGGGTAGGAGGGCATGATATGAACAATTGTGATAATGAAAGCAAAGTGTAAAAATTTATCCTTTAGAAATTATTGATGGAACACAAGAACAAGGGGACACAATCTGAAGTTAGCTGGGGGAAAGATCAAAAGCAACATGAGAAAATATTATTTTACTGAAAGAGTAGTAGATCCTTGGAACAAATTTCCAGCAGACGTGGTTGGTAAATCCACAGTAACTGAATTTAAACATGCCTGGGATAAACATATATACATCCTAAGATAAAATACAAGAAATAGTATAAGGGCAGACTAGATGGATCATGAGTTCTTTTTCTGCCGTCAGTCTTCTATGTTTCTATATTTTGATTGATTCATTACTTTTATATATTGTGAAAAGACTCCCAGCAATACCATCTGAGAGTTCTGAAAAGTAACCTCACAGGTTTATTGTGAGTGATCTTAAATGGGTAGATTGGCTATATGTGATCAACATGTAATTCTCTTTTTCTCCCCTCTCTTGGTAACATACACAGAAATATGTCTGTTACAAGTCAGTGAAAATAATCTATGAAAAATCAGTCATTTCTAAAGCTATAGCTGCAATATTGTTTTATTTTTTTAATGTAAATATTTCTACCTTGCACTTATGCTTAACTATGTGATACTTATGTTGTGATAGGAACAGTATTTATGTGCATGGCCATAAATCAGCTTCAGTGAAAATATTCCAAGCATAGAGATGGTATGATTTGTTTTGTTGATTCATATGAACAAAGCAATCTGAGTGACCTTGAACTACCATAGGCCTGTTCTTGCAGCATTCATTGAAGCCACTCAGGCTGGAAGAATACTAATGTTCAAAGAAGAGGCTTTATGGGGGTGAGGGGGGAGAGACAACAGCTGGCCTGAAGCAATGTCACTTCACTAGTAGGTCAAAGAAGGAAATCAACTATGCAGGAAGGATAAACCTATTTTTATTGAGACTGGTTATAATAGAAAAATCTTGCAAGTGTTCTTAAGCTGTACTTCTGGCTCCTTCAGTGAATGATGGAGGTCTTTGCCTGAGCCATTTCTGAGTGCTATCCTGCTGTTCTAGTGTAAAACAAATGTTTCCGCCATTTCGACCTAAATAACAGTTATGGTATATTTTTGTCAAGGTTTCCTTTCCTTCCTTCCTTCCTTCCTTCCTTCCTTCCTTCCTTCCTTCCTTCCTTCCTTCTCTCCCACTCTGTT
This sequence comes from Erythrolamprus reginae, assembly GCF_031021105.1. Taxonomy (NCBI): domain Eukaryota; kingdom Metazoa; phylum Chordata; class Lepidosauria; order Squamata; family Dipsadidae; genus Erythrolamprus; species Erythrolamprus reginae. The sequence continues at coordinate 164,954,532 of NC_091952.1, read as the reverse complement.
GTAAATAGTGTGTTAGTGTCATAATAAAATAAAGAAAGTTATACAAGTTAAGCAACATTATCTGGGTTACTGAGCTCAAAATATATAATACTGAACTATGAAGACTTGGGGTCATTATGGAGAAAATTATAATGATATATTAATGGCATTTGTGCTACAACAGGGCTGGAAAGTTATAAATGTTCTAAATATTCCAGCAATACTGAGCATTGTTCCATTTCTTTCACAATTAATACTGCTCTGTAGTTGTTTTAACTAGGAATATCCTTTCTTTTTATCACAGCTGTTTCTTTTTAATGCTTTAATCTATGAAATAAAGTATTTTAAATCTCTTGAACGCCATTTCACACATTTGCATCTAGGTATCATGAGCCCTTACAAATGCCTCATCTCAGTCAATGAGCTAAAACAATTTCAAATTGTATAAAATCAAGGCAATCTAAGGTCATGTTTCGGTGGATAGCTTTCTCATGTTTAATTATCAATATCTATTGAATTTTTAAATAATACTCTACTGTGTATATAATGGTAGGCAATGGTAAATCACCTGTTCTGACCCTACCAATGGCATAGGCATCCACTGCTTAGGAAAAATCATAATGTGTTATGACATTGACAGTGCACAACTTGCCCTTTAGATCGAGCCTCAGAGGTGCAGTGTTTAGAGTGCAGTACTGCAAGCTATTTCTGCTGATCCACATTCAGATAAGCCTCATCATTCTATCCAAATATTCCTCCTTTATAGTCTCTTTTAAATGTATATTTTATAGTGTGGAATAATAGAGTAATTTCTTGATACATTGTTCCCTAATATTCTTGATTCCTCTGTAGTTAAATAATGGTGATCAATTAATGACCACTTCTTTCTAGTACCCTCTAGTCTCTCCCAATTTAACTTAATATTTATTTTCTAATCAACAAAACTTTCCCTTGGGAACATTTCTTAAGGTAATTTCAAAATCTTTGCGTGTATATATCCCTATACACTGCTAAGGTAGGGAATATCTGGAATTCAGATTGGAATGAGGTTGGAGGTTCATTCTCCAAGCTTGTGGGTTGGTTTCTGAATGTCTTGTTACCAGACTAGATAATATCTTGAGCAGAGTTTAGGGAATGTCTGTGTCTATGCTCTTCTGCTTATAAAGGCTTTGTGTGGTCAATAAATCTTGTGATGGTCATATCAGATGAAGATCACATCAGATGAAGGTTTTGTGATGGGTCAGGTGGTGAGTCAAGTAAGGGACTTGTGACGAGTCTTGTGGTAAGTCAGGTGGGGGTTACATCAGGTGAAGGTCTTGTAATGAATCTCAAGTGAGGGTAACTGGGAAGTGAAGTGCTAGTTGGGATTGGTTGATTGAGGTTTGTTGCCATTCTTGGTTTGCTGTGCAGTTGATTTAGATGCTGAGGGATTCGTAGGCTGATTGTAGGTCAATGTGTTTGTTGATGGAAACCAGGCTTTGATGAACTCACACACATGGCATGGGCAGTGATTCTTGTATTGCTCTAGTCAAATTAATGAAGTGTGCTATTCAATTCAATTGAACATTAAATGTTAATTATTTGATACAATCACTTAGTTCTGTTGGAATATTTTTTTAAACTTAAATTTCCCCTCTATTGTTATGTTTGCCAAACCATTGTATAGACCATGCTTTTAAAAAAAATAGCATGGCATAATGATTCAGTAACATTTATATTTGAGCATATAAATTATTTTAAATAATTATTGATTTTATTTAATAATACAAGACAACCATTTCTTAATTTAATTTTGATTGTTTTAACCAAGTTGACTACAAACTATACAAACTATACCACTAATTTTTTTTAATACTAAATTTTACCCCCTTTTCCTCTTTAATATTCTTAATGTTTCCGGGAACAAAAATACCATCAATTACTGATTTGTGTACAGTAAATCTGCCACTAAATGAAATTTATTGATCACACCTGTAGAAGCTATTTTGGCACTGAATGTGTCCATAGAGTTATATAGTTGTATCTGCCCCAGCACTAAATTCACACTTTAATTAGCGTGAATGGAAACTTCAGCTTCAATCCTTATCGCAAATAATCTTCCTTTCCAGTGTGGTTAAGAAGACTTGTACAGAGGGAAATGATAAAGAGTTAAAACTCACCTCCTGGTAAAGTACTAATTTTGAATGTTCTCTCTCTCCCTCATTCACTCACTCTCTCTCTCTTTCTCTCTCACACGCACTTTATTGCATAAATGGGAACTCATGTACATTAAAGTTCCAGTTATACTTTATGATAACCCTAACTCAAATTCTACTTCATCTGCAAATTTATTTATTATTTATTTTTATTTATTATACATTTGTCATACAAGTATAGACTTATAGTTGTATTAACATAACAAAATATAAAGAAGTGATAAAAAGGATAATAGGACAGAAGGACAGGGACGGTAGGCACAATAGTGCGCTTATGCATGCCCATTAATTGAATTAAGTGACCTTAAGTAAGCTGAACCTCAGCCTTTTTCTGCATTAGGAGGCTCTAATTGTGAAAGCAGTTCAATATTAACAACTTCTTCAAATTAAGCTTAACTTCTTCTTTTTTGAAAAACACAAAGTTTTCTTAACAATCATATAGATATTGTTTGTAATTGATTTATTTCAAACTTTCTATTATAATCCACGGTTTGACCTAGATCTGACCAACCAGTCTGGGTTAATCATGTGATCAGAAGTTTAGCCTTCTGAGCTTCTGAGGTTTTGGCTCCAGAATGAGTCTGAAAACACAGAAGATTAAACCTCTGGTCCTGCTGACAGACCCAGTGTAAAGTCTTGCCTCTCCAATCTCCCAAGAAAGCAGGACTCTTGAAACCGCAGTTGTTCCAAAAGGAGCTTTTATTAGAAGGTTTGTGATAACAAGAGATCTAGGCAAGGACTGTAGCTTCTCATTTAAAGCCAGCTATTTAAAGCAATATGAACCAAACCCTCCCATACTACATCATTGAAGGACAACAGAAACAAAGACTTCATATAGTGAATAACACAATGCAGGAAACAGAAACAAAAACTGGAAACAGAAACTTCATATACAAACCACTCCATTTCACAGACACACATACCGGCTTTCCTCCCACCAAAATGTCAGTGTCCCTGTAGAAATATCAGGGACCTGACACCCAGATTGGATCCCACAACATTATCCTGGGCCATGTATATTTATCTTCATTCATGAGGTCTCATCATGCTTAACCTCCAAGCCAGGTCAAGGTCAGCCAGATGTTGCCACATCAGCCTGTTGAAACCATTTTATTGGTATTGAAACCCACCAGTCAAGAAAACATAGACATTGAAGAAATATTTCTTCATAAATGGCACAAAATTCTATGCACAATGGTGCCTCAGATCACTAAGCACTGGTATGTATGCAAAATGTGGGCTGACAAGATGCATTGATTTATTGGTGTGATTAAATGACTAATTCATTAATCAAAGATTAAAAATATGGCTTGATAATTGGTTTTTAATTGAAACCCTTTACAAGGGTATTAGATGCTGATGGCATTGTTATAAAGAATTTATTTTTATCTTCAGCCCAATGATGCATTTCAACTGATTTTACAAATATTATCAGTCTGTGTCAGCCTCCATTCATATTAAAGCAACTTCGAAAGCAGTTTTACCATTGCCTTCAGCAGGTCATTTGGATAAAATGGATTTCTTTTCTTGCTTCACTGCATAGTAAATAAGAAAAGAAATTGTTCCAATCTGTAAGTGGACACCATAGTATAATATTAGTGATGGAAGCCATGTACAGTGATCCCTCGAGTTTCGCGATCTCGATGTTCGCTAAACGCTATATCGCGAGTTTTCAACCCGGAAGTAAACAACACCATCTGCGCATGCGTGGCCTTTTTTTTCTATGGCCACGCATGCGTAGATGGTGGAGTTTCCCCATCGGGCTGAGCGGCTTCCCCTGGGTCTTCCCCCTCTTGCCCCGGTAAGTGGCGCGAGCAAAGGCGTGGGCGCGCGCGCGGGGCCCGCTTCCCAGCTGGGAAGCAACAACACCAACCGGGTGGGTGGGGGAAGCCCCGGCGGCGCGCGCGCGAGGCCCGCTTCCCAGCTGGGAAGCAACAACACCAACCGGGTGGGTGGGGGAAGCCCCGGCGGCGCGCGCGCGAGGCCCGCTTCCCAGCTGGGAAGCAACAACACCAACCGGGTGGGTGGGGGAAGCCCAGGTGGCGCGCGCGCGAGGCCCGCTTCCCAGCTGGGAAGCAACAACACCAACCGGGTGGGTGGGGGAAGCCCCGGCGGCGCGCGCGCGAGGCCCGCTTCCCAGCTGGGAAGCAACAACACCAACCGGGTGGGTGGGGGAAGCCCCTGCGGCGCACGCGCGAGGCCCGCTTCCCAGCTGGGAAGCAACAACACTAACCGGGTGGGTGGGGGAAGCCCCGGCGGCGCGCGCGCGGATAAGCGGCAGCAGCGAGGCGGCGGGGAAACCCCAATCTTCGGCTCCTCGCTGCTGCGGTGGAAGTAAAAACACCATCTGCGCATGCGCAGATGGTGTTTTTACTTCCGCACCGCTACTTCGCGAAAAATCGATCATCGCGAGGGGTCCTGGAACGGAACCCTCGCGATGATCGAGGGACCACTGTATTCTAAGTCAGTTCTTTTTGCTTTTTACATTGCTTCATCAGCTTACCGTCCACAATTCTGGATGGGCACAAAATTATGTACTATCAAGCCTCCAGAACAGTCAAGAGGTCAATATGAGTTTCACATGAGATTATATTTGGATAAACATTTTTTTAAAAAAGCCAACAACTTTGCATGCCATACAGCAACAAATTTTTTAGGTACAATGACTCAGTTATTGGCTATTCTTTTACTTAAGTTTTAACATTGGAAAACATGGATTGTGTAGGTTAAAAGTGAATTTACATCTCGATAAACAATGTTTCAGGAAATCTCCTCCCCTCACCCCAAGAATTTACTATCTGTTTTACACCAACAGTAAAGTATTTTTATTGTGGTTATTGTTTTAACATACCGTTTTCTGTTCAGATTGCGTAAATCTGGTTGGTAGATATATGGATGATATGGATGTTCTGACCCAGCCTTAGCAGAAACAAGAAACAGATGCCTTGTCACAACCCCCCATTCTTTATTTTATAAATTAATTGCATTCACCCACTGAAAAGTCCAGGCAGTACATATCTTATCAGTTCTTTGTGATAATTTCAAGGCTGTAGGCTCCTAGATGAAAGGTTGCAAATTAAGTTCTGGCAAGTAGTATTTGTGGTATGAAATACAATGAGCTAACATCTTCAGAAATATGAACTGTTGCCCCCTACGACAACCACTCCCTTTCCTTCTATTTATTCCCCAGCCAAGGATGAGTCATTCAGCATCCGCATGTGCTTTGCTTCCCAAGTCAACCTTGTCTTCTGTTGCTCTCCTCTCTTAACTGTGCTGCACATAGGTGCATCTGGAACAGGTCCCAGCTGTTTTTTCCTCTTCACTTATCTCAGCCTCCAAAGGCAGCAGCCCCTCTGGTGGCTGGGAAATGTTGGACAGTCCTGGCTCTATCTCTGTGTCTGACACAGAGCATCCATCAGAGCCTTTCCCAGACTCCAACATTGGCCCAAATTCCTCTCCAACCTCATCGTCTCAATCTGCCACCAGCTCCACTGGCAGCTGGCAGTCCACAACAATGGAGATGCAGGTGATATGCAGCTATTACATTACAGATTTAGCAGTTATTCTAGGTTTAGAAAACAACTTTTCTTGAAATCTGCACGAATGTATTTATTTTGTTTTATGGGAGTGACAGCTGGATATATCAAAACAACAATATAAGTATATTGAATGTCTTCCTTGTTTTCACCAAATATAATGACTTCTATTTATGTGCATGCATATATAAGTGTAATCCTTGAAGCTTACTGTTCAGTATACAACAGTTTGAAACGCAAATAATATGGAGTAGATTTAACATGCATTTATTTCTTTTTCTGTTGAGGTATGAAATGGTCTTGGATGCCACAGCAAAATTTTCCTGACTTCAGTGAAGAAGTCAAAACTCACTTAAGTCACAATAAATGGAATGTTGTAGGAAACATGCACAGGGGGAAAAAAAGGTTATATAGAACTGTATGATAAAGAATCAATTTTACTTGTCCCATAGAATCTGGACTACTTATAAAAAGGTTATATTTGCATGGGCATTAAAAGGTAAAGGTCCCACTTGTACATATGTGATAGTTGTTTCCAACTCAAGGGGGCAGTGCTCATTTCCATTTCAAAGTCAAAGATCCAGCGATGTCCGAAGATCTCTCCGTGGTCATGTGGTCAGCATAACTAAACACCAAAGGCGCACGGAACGCTGTTACCTTCCCACCAAAGGTGGTCCCTATTTTTCTACTTGCATCTTTTAAGTGCTTTCAAACTGCTAGGTTGGCAGAAGATGGGCATTACTTTTCTTTATATTCTCTTCCTTTCCAATTCATTTACTTCTGTTCAGAAAACTTATTTGGTAATTGAGACTATTTGTATTCTGGAGACAATTCCTAATATTATGAACAGCTCTGTACTTAATCTAATTGATTTCGGTATTCTATCATTTTGTGCATGTAATGTCAAATAACAAAATATTGGCTAAGGACCTGATCCAAAGTTTACTGTAGTACATTGAAGATTAAATCTAATAGGCTGAGTATTACTGGCTGTTAAATTTCATTTAATCTGGTACATTACATTCCCCTTAGGAAATTAAGTCTGTGATCCACAAACCATTCACTTCAATTAAGTTTGCTTTTAGCACAACATTTTGGGAATTGGCTCATAAATCAACAAAATTAGGCTTCTTCCTCTATTAAAGACATTATTTTAAGGTAAAACTTTTTTTATTAAGCTTTTCTTACTGATCAATCACCCAATGATTAACCTGTTAACTGATTTCAACAATATGAACATCATTAAAATCAATTACTGATTTTAATATGATATATATTTTAGTTTAGAAAGATTTAAACAAAAAAGTCTTTTTTTTAAAAAAATAGCAATGTTCTGTAATAGTTAAAGTGTTGGACTGGCAAAGACCCAGGTTACAGTTCTCACTCCACCACAGAAGTTTAATGGATCACCTTTTGATCTATTTCACTCAAACTTGCTTTATGAGATTATTGAAAAAAATGGAAGGATTCTTATAATAGCTAACTTGTACTTTTGAAAGAAAGGTGGGATGAAATAAATATGTTTTTAAAAGTACTATACTGTATAAGGATACCAATTTATCTGAGTTCCTTAAATAAGAATCAGGATTCTACAAAGTGCCAGAGTCTCTATAGGTTTATCAAAATAAAGTGTAATTTTGAAGATTGCATTCCCAATGACTGAAAAATATGTGATATCTTTCCCCAAACTAATCCATCCCCTTTTTTGGGAGACTATTATGAACTCCTAAAAGCAAATGGAGACTCCCCCGCATCAATTTGAAATAAACACTCCAACATTACTTAGTGCCACTAGATGTCACCATATAAATATTCCTGAAAGATTCATATGACAGCAAACTATTTTAAATGACAGAGGGCAAGGGAGACCAATGGAATATTCTTTCAGTCTATATTACAGAAATATGCATTTGCAAGCAGAACAAAACTACAGGATCACTTTTCTATAGTTTGAAATCAATCCACTGTAAAGCTGAAATAGATAAATAATTCTCACAATCAAAATGAATGTGAGACTCTTGCAATCTTAAGTATATTTCTCATATAATTCATTTTACTTACAGTAGCTTTAGGTTATTCTGCAAAGGACCAGAATCATAAACCTACACTGAATTCTGCTAACAAGGATTTTTATAGGTCCGAGGTATATTATCTAAATTAATTATTTAACTTTCCACAGACATAAGCCACTTTCTTCCTTTTTCAAGAAGTAGTTTGTTTGTTTGTTTATTTATTTATTTATTCACTTTTGTTTTTACATTACCATGTTTCCTCGAAAATAAGACCCTCTTATATTTTTCCCACCAAAAAAGGCACCAGGTGTTATTTTCGGGGTGTGTGTGGGGGGGGAGATGTTGTCCACTGACTCACCTCACTTGCGTGCATCACCTCCAGACTCTTTTTCGCTATTACATGCCTTCCGGAACTTTTTTTTTTTGGCAAGGCCAGCAAGGCTTTCCTTAAGGCCTCTGTAGTCGATAACAGAGCTCCAATTCAATCCAGAACTCCATTATCAGCTAGAGAGGCCTCCAGGAAAGGCCTTCAGGAAAGCCTTGCCAGCTGCAGCAAAAGAAATGGGCGGAAGTGTGTGAGGCCTGGCTGCAACTATCCAAAGGTAAGTAGTAGGGCAATTCTACCTTTATGAGATTATTGTGAAGAAAAAAATGGAAGAATTTTTATGATAGCCAACTTGTGCTTTTGAAAGAAAGTTGGGATGAAATAAATATGTTTTTAAAAGTACTATACAGTATAAGGATACCAATTTATCTGAGTTCCCTAAATAAGGATCAGGATTCTACAGAATGCCAGAGGCTCTATGAGTTTATCAAAATAAAGTGTAATTTTGAAGATTCCCAATTCCTCCACCTAGCTTAATTTTTATCTGTGCACCCTGAAGTAGAAAGTGTCTTAATTTGGGCTTATTTTGGAGGTATGGAATAGATAGATAGATAGATAGATAGATAGATAGATAGATAGATAGATAGATAGATAGATAATAATATTCAATATGGAAAATGCAATCTAAACATTTGTTTCATGGTGTGACAAACCATAATCTACTGCCATCTAAATAAAAAGTCAAGTACCTTGAAAAATTATTGTATATAAAGAGTACATAATTGATAGCTAGTTAGATAAATCATAAAATTCCCCAAAGTTTGATAAAATTATGGTTCCTGCTTTTGGAATATCATCACTTTAGCTTTATCTGTGATTTTTTTTTCTAATGTGGCAGCTGATGAGGCTTTACTAATCTACAATTCAATTGTTACATTACATAAAGTTTTCTAGTGTTGCATCATTGCTGTTTTGGCTGTTAAAATTAAATAGATAATTATTCTTTATTTTAAGCATATCATTGCATTCTGTAAATAACTGAATAAGCAATAAACTCAGTAGAGCATTCAATTCTTTGTTTATGATTATATTTATCTCTCAATTTTTTCTCCAAAAAGAAATAACTATCACATCACCACCACAAAAGAAAAAAAATGACCATTTGGGGAGGAAAAACCTCTCCAGCATTTAGATAAATAATTTTGATATATGTGTGTCAGCATAACAGAAATCACATACCAACAATGTTTAATTTTCACTAAATTTTTATCATTGAAATGGAAGGCAATTCATCAGCAGCGGGCAGCCACTTATCTCACTACCTGGACAAACCTCGGTGGCCGGCACGCACATTCCAGACACCTGTGTGTGCGCCCCGTGCGCCATATTTTTGTTCCGCAGATGCACAAAAGAAAAAACAATGAAAAATTGATGAAATCTCATGAGCGCAAGCAAGATTTTGGCTATTTTTACTGGTATTTTTGCTTCCACATATGTGCAGAAGCAAAAAACCAGCGATTTTCACTGGAAATCTGTCTGTCGTGCCATTCCCAGGCCATTTCCGCCACCTGGATGGCATCCCCCCACATGGGGGGAAGAGCCCATGACTGGTTACCATAACTGCTAATTTATTTTCTGTATGAAATTACCACAATCAGAATATCAAGATTCTTTTAATTCATGTAGTGGAATTCCTATCTCTATTTGAAGTAATAACCTATACATTTTTGAAATTGTTCCTTTCGGTTGTCTTAAGTAATGGCGTATTACATTCTTGAAATTAATACAAAATTTCTCTAATTTCTCCATCCAATAAAAATAATTACCTGAAGACCAGCTGGTCGGCAGGAGATGGGACATCTGAACATTGGCAGCGTGGCAAAAGGTAAGATCTTTTTCTTTTGTGAACTTCTGTTTCATTGTTTGCAGGGAAACAGAAGCTCACAAAACAAATGCATGCCATTTGTTCACCATCATGGCTCTATAGAATCTAAGGGGGAGTGACTTACTTAAGATTCCTTAATCTATAAACTCCCAATTTTAATTACAATAAATCCTTAGCCATAATTTTGCTACATTGTTATTTGATATACTTTTTTGTCCAAATTTTATGCTCCGGGGCTTTTTTTTTCTTCCTTTTCTCTAAACCTGAACATTCAAAAAGACTAAAATTGTCAATATAATTTCTGTTAGTCTGCAGCTCCATGCATCATTCTTATTTAATTCCAATAGTAGTTTTTGCCCTACTTTTTACAGTGCCAAGGACAAATCATACATAGCTTCCTTCGTGCCTTGTTAGAGAGCTCTGCCAACAAGCTCTGCATCTCAAAGTTGAAATAACTTTTCGTCCTTGTGACATAAAATAATTAACTTGAAAGAAAAGCACAATTTATATAGAATTTCATTCTGCATAAAGATTCTGGTAAAGATTTGAATTCCTTTCTTCACTGCACTGCAGTTCCACTAATATTTTGGAAAAAGAATATTTAATCACCTCCATTCACATTTTTAAATATTTTTTATATTTGAATTCAGAAATCTAATCAAAATGTCTGTAGGTTCCTGTATGTTTCTAGGACAGTAGCACATTCAATATCTTTTCTTTATCAGTTTGTATCAGAGCTCACATCATTAATTTTAAAGATGAGATAAGTAGTTACATTGTTTATTCCACTTTTATCTGGCACTCTTTTAATCCTTACATTATTTATCCTGCTGTGATCCTTTAAATCTCTCAACTCAATCTTTATTTCAGAAATACTCCTTTGAGCTTTGTCTATCTCAAGAGTGTTATTTGTAGCCATATCATAATAATCACTGGATGTCTGAGCAATATTTGCTATTTGCCGTAGCATTTCCGTTAATGGTTTATTCATTTGCTCTGTCAAAACTTGAAATATTCTCACAGCATGTTAGTCCCATTCTATCTACAATTACCTCTTTATCAGATGCATCTTGCTAGTGGACACTGCTTTCCTCCATTGATGATGATGATGATGATGATGATGATGATGATTACTATTATTATTATTATTATTATTATTATTATTATTATTATTATTATTATTAACCTCCTCAGCCTCCTTCAAATCTTTGAAATGAATTTTAATCTCCTTTCCTTTGCATAGAGTTTCGTTCCTGAACATCCTGAAGTATGCATCTCACTATTTGAAATTTAATAAAGGAAACTGGTCATATTGAAGAAAATAGCTGGATCAAGGAAGCACCAAATTCACCAGTGGCTAGCTTTACCTCCCCACCCCTATTCCCCCCCACACACATAGTTCCACACAGAAATCAGAAATACATTATTCCATATATAATGCAAAATCAGTTTCAGTTAATTTTCAACTGATTTCTTAGAAAAGTCTGAAAAGAGGTCATTGGTATGACAAATACAGTGGTACCCCTACTTAAGAAAGCCTCTACTTAAGAACTTTTCTAGATAAGAACCGGGTGTTCAAGATTTTTTTGCCTCTACTTAAGAACCATTTTTTACTTAAGAACCCGAGCCGGGAAAAATCTCCCAGGAAATGTGAGAGTGGCACAAAGGCCCAGCCAGTTTTCTGCCATTCCTCCTTTAATCCCGGCCATCTGGGCTGCCAGAGGAACCTTCTGGTGGTGCTTAAGGAGGTTTGGCAGTCCAGAGTGAACGAAGCATTTTCATTTCTCTGGGTGCTTGGACAGGGAATAAACCTCTGCCAGTGCCCAGAGAAAAGAAACACCAAGGAGTCACCACAGCGAAGGAAAGGCACCGACTACAAAGCGAGAAAGTGAGAGGAGAGGGGAGCCCTTCAGCATGTGAAGGAAGAGGCCAGTGTTTGGGAGGCAGTGTTTGGGAGGCAGCCTTGCGCTGGTTGTATTGGAGGTGCGTGCTCCTCTTCGCCACCTCAGAGTCCCTCTTTTTTTCTTTTAAGCCTTAAAGTTTTGGATTTTTTGGATTCCCCTCACCTCATCTTCTTCCTTTGGCAGTGACTGTCCTCCTCCTCTTCTTCTTCCTCCTCCTCCTACCCAAATTCCGAGCTTTTATTTCTTTCCTAATGGGTTTGCACGCATTATTTGCTTTTACATTGATTCCTATGGGAAAAATTGCTTCTACTTAAGAACCTGGTCATGGAACGAATTAAGCTCTTAAGTAGAGGTATCACTGTAATATTAAGATAGTTCTGTCATCTGCTCCTATAAACCTCATATCTATCCCTGACCTTTGTAAGAAGTTCACTTTCATAATAAATGTAAAGTTGCTTACATATTCTGAAGAAGAAATATTTTGTTCACAAAGTGCTTAGAAATGTAATATTTTATTCTTCTTTAAAGATGGTTGAAAAGTAGACAGATGTAAGTTAACTATTTTAAAAAGTACCAGAAATGGATTTAAGGTTTGTTTGTTACATGTCTAATCTATCCATTGTACCCTATATGATCAAAAAGAATATTGGTCACAGAATTGAACTGTGAAGTCACTGTACTATGGGATCACAGTACTGATGATATTACTGTGTCTAGTTTGGTGATGAAACATTTGGAAAACAGCAATAACAACAGGCAAGGTCAATGAAAATCAAGGACCTGCCTTATATGTTCAGCTCAGATGAGTTTCCAATCTGATGGATTGTCTGAATGTCAAAAAAGTTACAAAAATGTTGAGCATATGGACACATCTAGAACAATCTGTGAGCAATAAAACTTTAATGATTGATAACATAAAAGGCTAATTATATAATAAAGATGACCCCTAGACATACAGAGCAAGAAAAAGCAATGAACAAAAAAGGATAAACATTGACTCGGATTCACAAATAAATCTCTGAAACCCTAAACCTTGCTTGTCTTTCAAAACAAACAACAAAATAAACAAAACCATTGTATCTGAATGGGTGATATACTTATTAGAAAAGAAGTGTTAAATTTACAGCCCACAGCCTGGAGGGGTCACATACTGATCATGCCCACCCCTAGTTTAACAAAGGAGGGAAAAGTCACGATATGTGATGTGACGACAACATGATGCCGTGAGTTTGATACCTCTGTACTAGAATATTGAAGTACCAAGTTCATAGAACTCTAGTTCATCAAATAGCTCCAAACAAACATATTTATTTACTTTCTTAGTCAATATTGTTTGTTTGTTTTAATGCCTTCAAACTCTGCAGTACTTTATCTAGAAATAAGATATAAGATTTGTATTTATGGTTGTCCCTCCTTTATTATTTTTACAAATAACTTGAGAGAGTGAAGAAAAAGAGCAGCACATAAATATATGTGTACATTAAAATATCTGTTACAGCCATTTAACACTATTTTTCATCAATATTAACTAATATTTGGTACTATTTACTGGAACGTACATATTGGTTGCAGATTGGATATGCCAGTAAACATTGAATGCTAAGTATAAATTCCCAATACAGAATTGATATCTCATTTAAAGGCTTTTAATACCTGTCTAATGTTGAATAATGAAATGTATGATCCATCATTACACTGTATAGGTTATTGCACCTAGAGTATACAATGTTTGGTTATGCTGTTGGTCTGTTTTTCAGATTCTGCATTAGTGAACACTTCATGCATATTGTATTGCACTAAAATTCACTGCATAGCAAACATGACCAACTTATTCAATCATGCATGAATACTTTCCTTTTTTGAGAAAACTATTATGACAGCACAATGTCTTTCATTTTTAATCAAAAACATTATGATTCAGTCATACTGTATGGTTGCTAAAGTAGTTTAAAACTGCCTGATGATTGAAATGTAAGTATTTATTCCACAGGAGAAGAGGAAAAGGCCAGAAATGATTAAATACTGTATTTTTCAGTGATAAGACGCACCTTTTTCTTCTCTAAAATAGGCTGATAATCAGGGTGCGTCTTGTACTCTGAATGTAGCTTTTCCCCCCCAGCCCTAACTAACTGCTAATGATTGTCCCAGCTCTCACCTTGCAGGCTCTTTCATTGTTTCTCTCTGCAAAGAATGTTTTCCAAGCACTAAGTCTTTGCAGGATTTTTTTCATTACTCTAACTTGCTCTGAGTAAGTTTCTTTCTAGCCCTAACCAGATGCTAATGATGTTCTCAGCTCTTGCAGCTTGCAAGCTCTTTCATTGTTACACTCTGCCAAGAATGTATTCCAAACCCTGTCTTTGTAGGGTTTTTTTCATTGCTTTATTTGTTCCAGATATTTCTTTCCAGCCCTAACCAGTGCTATTAATGTACCAAAACTCTTTCATTGTTTCTCTTTGCAAATAATGTATTCCAAACCCTGACTTTGTAGGGTTATTTTACTTGCTCCGAATGTTTCTTTCCAGCCCTAAAAAGGTGCTAACAATTTTCCCTGCTCTTACCCACTTGCAAGCTCTTTCACTGTTACTCTCTGCAAATAAGAATGTTTCCCTAAGTCCTTGCAGGGTTTTTTCCATTGCTCTACTTGCTCACACTGTTTCTTTCCAGAATGCTAATGATGTTCCCAGCTTTTACTGGCTTGCTCCTCTCCAGTGACCCTGGCGCAGCCTTCTCCCACCCATGGGACTTGATCTTTGGTAGAGTCCATGTTGGACTCTCCTTCCAAGTGCAGCGGAGAAGAACAGTTGGACCTACCTGAATGGTCTTCTCGATGCACTGGAAGCAGAGTCCAAACCCACCTGGCATTGTTCTGGTCCAGAGATGCCAGAGTATTTGGGTGCCTGATTAATATGTTAATTTGAACTCAGTCTCTACCAATAGGATTTGTGAATTACCCATGTTGGACTCTCCTTCCAGTGCATCGAGAAGACCGTTCAGGTAGTGTCCAACCATTCTTTTACACAGTCCTACTAGATGTGTGGCTTCTGAAATGGTTCTTGGTTTGTCACATTCAGAGTAATTTGAGATGAGAATAACATTCAGTGATACCTTGTCTTACAAACTTAATTGGTTCTAGGATGAGGTTCGTAAGGTGAAAAGTTCGCAAGACGAAACAATGTTTCCCATAGGAAACAATGGAAAAGCGATTAATGCATGCAAGCCCCAAATTCACCCCTTTTGCCAGCCGAAGCGCCCGTTTTCATGCTGGTGGGATTCCCCTGAGGCTCCCCTCCGAGGGAAACCCCACCTCCGGATTTTGCGATGCTTCAGGGGAATCCCACCAGGGGAATCCCACCAGCGTGAAAACAGGTGCTTCAGCTGACAATGCAAGTCCGGAGGTGGGGTTTGTATCTCAAAAGTTTGTATGACGAGGGGTTCGTAAGATGAGGTATCACTGTATTTGTCTTTTGTGTATGTGTGTATGAGCCTTCATGTTTCTGGTGTCTGCCATGATGTCTTTCCTGGCAAGACTTTGAAAGTGGTTTACCATTGCTTCCTTCTTAGGGAGGGAGGGAGGGAGGGAGGAAGGGAGGGAGAGAGAGTCTGGCTCAAGGTTACCATATGGATTTGTACTTAAGATGGGAATAAAACTCAATCTCCTGGTTTTTAGCCCAAAGCCTTAACCACTCTATATCAAACTGAAGTTTGCTATAGAAAGCTTTTAAAGCTAAATGGTTCTGACAAAATTTGTTTAAAGCTCTCTTGAGACTGGTGTCTGTGCTGCCTTGTGGCATGCCTTGATCTACCATATTATCGGTTTCAATTAATGTTGTTCAAAGATGGCTTTCTTCCAGACGTTGCATTTTGATACTTGACATACAAACAGATGTGAAAGATTTACAAATTTGTCTTGTTCTTTTAAGATAAAAATGAAGATGTTACTTAATATCCATCTTGAGGGTTACAGGAAAGTGGAAAAGTCATGAAAATTAAAAGATGATATTATTGTGAAAATAAACTGACCCAAGTTTGTATTCATAACATTCCATAATGAGGTATATTTTTGGAACAATGAAGGAAGCAAGCAAGGCTTCCTCCACTACAGTGGGAAGCTGGTTATGTAGTACCATTCACTTCGCCTAGCAGCTGGTGGGGCTTCCCCCTCCACAGGGGATCATGGCACACTCAACTTGCAGTGCCGCCACTTTGACAGCATGGTTGGCCAACATACCCATTGAGAAGATTTGTAGGACAGCAAGATATTTCTCAGATTTATTAAATGGGTTGATTACATAATATAGTATACATGCTACATTATTGCTAATAAAACCTCCAGCATTTTAGTTTCTGTTGTTGTTGTTGTTGTTGTTGTTGTTGTTGTTGTTGTTATTATTATTATTATTATTATTATTATTATTATTATTATTATTATTATGATGATGATGATGATGTCAGTACAACACAGCAAACGAGATCACTATGCTGGATTTCGTATTTTATCACCAGTCGGGCACTTCCGAAGCACCTAGGACTGCATGATGTAGTGGCAAATTATGTTTGCCGATCCCAGTAAAGCGGCCTTTTGCAATTGACAGATGGAGATTTTGTCAATTCCGATGGTTTTCAAATGTCTGCTGAGATCCTTTGGTACTGCGCCCAGCATTCCAAGTACCACTGGGACCACTTTCACTGGCTTATGCCAGAGTCGTTGCAGCTTGATTTTTAGATCTTCGTATTTCACTAATTTCTCTAGCTGCTTCTCCTCAATTCTGCTGTCTCCTGGGATTGCGATGTCGATGATCAATACTTTCTTATTCTCCACGATCCCAATGTCTGGTGTGTTATGCTTCAGAATTCAGTCAGTCTGAAGTCGGAAGTCCCACAGTAGTTTTGCTTGCTCATTTTCGACCACTTTTTCGGGCTTATGATCCCACCAGTTCTTTGCCACTGGTAAATGGTAGTTCCGGCACAAGTTCCAGTGGATCATCTGTGCCACAGCATCATGTCTATGTTTGTAGTCAGTCTGTGCGATCTTTTTGCAGCAGCTGAGTATGTGATCGATTGTTTCATCTGTTTCTTTACAGAGTCTGCACTTTGGATCATCTGTTGATTTTTCAATTCTGGCTTTGACAGCAGGTTAACCAATACTGCTCTTAAATTCACAAGGCAGAGAAAACTCTTGAATATGGGGTTAGCTATTTCTCCCCCAAAGTGCTGTCATTTTTTGGAACTCTAGTGCAAAGAGAGATACTAGCCAAAATTGGGGAATTTGTGGCTTCTCAAAAGCTGTTGATAAAGCAAATGATTTCCCACATAAAAGAAATCAGACAGTATTAAAAAAACATACTGCAAGCTATGGTAGTTTTCTTTTTTCTTTTTTTAATAGGCAGAAACCTATTTCTAACTGAAATTCTAAGCATGTTTGTTTGATAGCATATTTAATTGAAATCATGATTTACTATGTTTAGATCAGAATGTTTGGGAGATGTATTTAATCTAAATAAACAAAAAATCATCAAAAAACCCTTCAAATCTCTGTTATGAATTTACTTTCTGACACATGATTTAAAGAACTTTTTTTTTAAAAAAAAGAATTTATTTAAATATGTCCAAAAATGGAACCTCTTGGTGTTGTCAATCTCACATGCTCTTATATTGCCTTATGCTCAAAATAAAAAATGTCAACATTAAAGGATTCCCACATTCTTTTTGTTTTCTTCAGAAAATGTAACTAAAGACTTCATGTGCAATCTGGATGACCCAAAGGGTAAATATGAACTTTCATTACACAAAAATCTTGCGCTCGAGGTCTTTGAAAGCCAAGATATTCTTGCTGAAATTCAGTTCATTGCATCGACACAATGTCAGTGGTGCAAAGCAGGTGTAATTATGAATTCTGGAACAGTTGCACATGACATATCTTGTTGGCATTTCTATGCAGAGAAAATTATAATAATCATTATTTGCGGTCAGGAGGGCATATGTTGCTGTGTGTGATCCAACCATAAACAAGGGTTATGCTGTGCAAATTGAGAAAATAATTCCAATGACATTTGAACTTGATTTGATCTACTAAATATTTACAGATGCCGTGCATTTAGGCTTCAAATTTGCCCTTTGGGTCATGGTTTTTGCTATTGTGTATTCATTAGAGGCTTATCTGGATACTTGGGATATAAATAGTTAAGTAATATAGAAAGAAAGTGACTTCCATATCACTCATTAAATATTCCATGTTACCCTTACCATGCACATCAACCAGGGCCTTGGCCATGGCTGTGCTTAATCCCAGTAAACCCCAAGCCATAAAACAAAGAACTATTTAAGGTTTTCTGTCCATAGTGTTGTTTGGGCTGAATGGGCTAAATACCAGTTCACTTTCTCACTAGGAAACAGGTAAATCTCAGCAACTCAATCAAAACAATAAGAAATCTCTCAGGACATGGAAATCCTTTACATAGAGAGAGGTGGAGATACTGTTCTAGAGGTGGCCAAAGGTGATAGCCATCCAGATCAATATTCCTTTCAGGATACAAGATATTATTCCTACTAATACCTCTGTTGATTGTCACGTCCAGCTACAATGATAATTGCATAAGCAGGAAATCAGTTAATATGATAAAATAATGAGGGGGGGGGATCAGTCCAGCCTATTTTGAATGGGATATCGTGCATGGGAATACTGCAGGAAAATTAATAGCATATTTATATTCAATGCAGCTGTTTCACATGTTTTCCCATCCGATGTTTTCCCAAGATTTCAAAATTAGAAATTCCTGTATTAGCCAAGGTGAGTGATTCCACCCTGGCTAATAAAATAGGAGCAAGGAGAAACTCTCTTCCTCTTTTCTTTTTTCTTTTCCTCTCTCTCCCCTAAGAAATGGGACTGTGAGACAAAAGGACAGCCTAGGTTTTGGAAAAGGAATGTTGAAACTCATTTAAAGAAATCTCATATAAGAAATCTGTCCTTGTAACATCAATGCTGAAGTAGCGCATCCCTATAGCAGTTAAAAAGCCAGACAATATCTCTCTAAATTTCAATCATTATCAGCGATGAATAATGATACAAATCTAATCCCTCTTTGACCTTCACACTGAACTGATCAGAGATATAACAATTAAAATAATAATTAAATGAGTCAAAATAATTTTATTAAAGCACTTTTGGTATTCACAAATCTATCAAGGTCAATTTTATTTAGTTTCTTTTCCCCCCCTTTTTCATCGCATTTGTCCAGCTGTTTGCTAGCAAGGTTTAAAAAAAATAAAAATAATAATGTTATGTTTTTCCTAATATGCATGCTTCTGAATTACATTTTCTTGTAAATGACTTTTTCAAAGTGATTTTGCATTTTTTTCCCAGCACCCCAAAATAATGATTATTCTGAATTGCATGTCCTCTAATTCAGCAGTGGGCTACTGTTCTGCCGGCGTGTCCCAACCACCCCTAATTACAGGGTAATTAGTCCAGAAAGACACACACCACACGATAGAAAGAAAATCAAAAGTCTTTATCACAGAAAAGCAGAAAAAACTCCCTTTTTAAATGTCAAAGGGATTTTCTGGTACACACAAGGCACAGGTTAAATGCAATCCAATTTCTCACCCAATAACTGGGAAAATTGAATCCAATTCCAAAGTCCAGAAAATCCTCACACAGCCTTGAATAGGGAAACAGCAAAAACCACAATCTTGATGAAACTATGAATCAGATAAACTTCCACAAGGCTAAACCAGCACGTTTTTCTTTTTATCTGTAGCACTAATTACAGTAGCCCCACCCAAACACAGGTGGCCTCACTTATCTCCTGTAATAATCCTTCAGTTGTTCTCTCCTATGCATCACTCTACGCATGCGTAGATCTGTCATAAGTTCTTGTTCAGAATCCAGGGATGATAAGGAAGATTGATCTCCTCCTGGGCTGTCTGCCAAACTCCCCTCTTCCCTGTCACTCACGCTTCCTTGGTCAGAGGAGACTTCATCGGCAGATTCTATCGGGAGCAAAACAGGCCTGTGGCATGTGGATGTTTCCCCCACATCCATCTCCACATTCCCTGGGTCAGTAGCTGGGCCAGAGCTAACCACAACAGCTATTATCCAGAACACTAAATTGCGCTCACCGCCGCGGCTCATAAGTGCTTGTGGGGCCAGCGCGATTTTGCTTCTGCACCTGTGGAGGTAGCAAAATCACACATGGAGCCGTGTTTCAGTGAGGATTTTTTTGCTTCTGAGCATGCCGAAACACGGGCGCACCTGCAGCTCCATGAGCAATTTTGCTACCTCCACAGGTGCAGAAGAAAAATTGCACTGCCCCGCAAGCACTTATGAGCTGTGGCAGTGAGCGCAATTTAGTGTTACGGCTAGTAGCCCACCATTGCTCTAATTGTTAGGAAGAATCATACCAGGATTATTTCTGAACTGGGAATTATATACAGAGGCATTTGACTCTGTTTTGTTGTTTCTGTATTTTATGACTATTGTTGGCCTCTCTGAGTCTTTCTTGGAGTGGGTGGCATACAAATATAATGAATGAAGAGAGAAAGAAAGGAAGGAAGGAAAGAAAAGAAAGAGAAAGAAAGAAAAAAAGAAAGAAAGAAAGAATTGTTAAGGGAACTAGTATGTCTACCCTAACAAAGAGATGACTTGGGATGATATGATAGCTGTCCTCTGTATTTGAGGGGCTATCGCAGTGATGAGGAGGTTAACTTATTCACCGTAACTTCAGTGAGCAG
This sequence comes from Erythrolamprus reginae, assembly GCF_031021105.1. NCBI lineage: Eukaryota > Metazoa > Chordata > Lepidosauria > Squamata > Dipsadidae > Erythrolamprus > Erythrolamprus reginae. Next base: position 164,933,966 of record NC_091952.1, on the reverse strand, counting down.
GACAAGAAGCATTGAAGGGAGAGATCCAACCTGGAAATAAGGAAACAATTTCTGACAGTGAGAGCAATTAATCAATGGAACAGCTTTTTTTTTGGAGTTGTGTGTGCTCCATTTATATGGGGTGATAGAAAGAATCTTGTATTGATCAGACAGTTGGATTATAACACCCCCAAGCTCCTTTCCAGCCCTATGATTGTATGGTGGTGGTGGTGGTGGTGGTGGTGGTGATGATGATGATGATGATGATGATGATGAAGAGTACATTATAGTGAACCATAGGATCAATAGGGTGAGAGGCTGAGGGCAAACACTGAAAACTGAAGAGAATAATTTATGAGCTTTCCATACAATGGGGTGGGGGAGAACCACCCACATTCAGGGAAATTACAAAAGAAAATATAGCATATTAAGCCAATTCAAAAGATGATTGTCTATTATAAATTCTTTATTCTTTGCTATAAATTTTTTTTAAGTGTAAAGCATCAAATTATATTACCAATGAAAATTTGATGACCTCATGCATAGCTTGATAGATGGAGAAAAGGCTAAGGTTGCACACTTATTTTCATAATGTGCACAGAGAAATGAGAACATTGGAATTTAGCACAAGAAAGAAATGTAAATCAAGAACTGGCACAATTTCCTGGCCAAATGTTTTACTTATTTCTAGAAGGTAGAAATGTTCCTGAAGCAAAATGATTCTGTTTCAAAGTTTTTGGACTTCTATCAGCTTCCTGTAATTTTCAATATTTTCAAGAGAGACTGAGGGCCCTATGGTTTTCCCAATGTTAGTTTCGAGGAGGAGGCTGTCCTTTGATAATCCACAATACATTAATTTTATAATACTCTACTAGCTTTCAGGATTGACTAGGTGAAGAGTCATTGAGATGCTTTTTTGGTGAGACAGGTGGCATATAAATTAAATAGATGGATGGATGGATGGATGGATGGATGGATGGATGGATGGATATTGAATTTATATGGTGAGCAACGTCACATACAATCTTGTTGAACACTAGAAAATGGGCCAACAAATGTTTCATGTATTTATATTTAAAAACCTTGGTTTAATATATATTATGTAGATCAGAGGTCTCCAACCTTGGCAACGTTAAGGCTTATGGACTTCAACTCCCAGAGTTGAATTCTGGGAGTTGAAGTCCACAAGTCTTAAAGTTGCCAAGGTTAGAGACCCCTGATGTAAATAAAAAGAATGTAGCTAGAAAATTAGATTTTGCCTTGTGCATCATGTTCAGTGATTACAAAAGCAAGGAGACTAGTCATTATGCATATGTTTGCCCATATATTTGTATTCAATGCAAATATGTGTTCTCCAACTAGTTGCTGGTGAATATCATTTGAAAGAGCACACAATATGGTTTTTTTTGTCTTTGAGCACATTCAAATTTAGTACAAGTTTAGAAAAAGAATGCACTTTTATTGGAGAGCCCTAACAAAGCAGGCTTTTCACTGATAATGCACTGATCCTCAAAACCATTCCTCTTTAGAAAGCTACAAAGTAGAGAATGATTAGTGTAGCGTAGCTGCCCCAACCTTTTCTGCAGATGAGAGGGAGTGTGATTTTGCGTGCTTCCTGTATCCCACAAATGGGCTTCTCTTGTTTGTGTAACCCAGTTGCTAGCATGCCGCAGAACAGTGCCAGGCCACAGATTGGAGATTTGGGACCCCTTGTATAGCACACTGGTCTCCAAATTATAAAAAAATTTAAAGATGGGAAGTCCCATCAGCAGTTTATATGTTGAGTTTAGTGACAACTTTCATTTACCGAATTATAGTGGGAGTACTGTTTCTATTGCATCTGTTACATGAAATGCAACGAATACCATTTTATCTAAGGCTAAACATTTTTATTTCCAGGCAACCTTATGTGGCATTTGAATGCAAGTGAGGTCTTGAGCAAAGACAATGGGATCCCTGGTAGAATAGATTTCCTCAGAGATAAACACCTTTGAGAAAAATGTCATTTTGCACTTAAAGTTATGGTAGAAAAACATGAGCACAAATTATTTAAAAACTTATACATAATTTGATCCCCATTAAAATGCATGACAGTGTCTGGGAACCCTCTATAACTGACATTTTTTTTTTTGTTCAGTTAGCACGTAATCAGTACACATTTTAAAATACTCAAGGAGCCATCTACCAGAGGTGGACCTATGCTATGGGAAAAGAGGCTTCAATGCAATGGTGAGATAATAGGAATGGGGATTATGTGCTTCTGCTATTTGAAAAGGAAAGAAATATAACTTTTGGGGAGGCTAGTTAAAGTTTTCTACTCATCTTCTGGTTTCTAAACTGGACCAGAGTCTGATATACTTCGGTTTCCATTTTAAAACATGGAATTTGTTTGTTTGTTTTTATTGATTGATTTGATTTGATTTATATGCCACCCACTCCTAGAGGACTCTGGGTGGCTTACAACCAAACACAAAGATATAAATACCCCTTAAATATAAAATATAAGTCCCTCTAAAAACAGTACAATATAATTTGCTAATTGTATGCATGGTGTCACATTTAGCTCTCAGATGCAACTCTCAAATGCCCCTCAAACTTCTGGATCAATATTTAGTATTGGTCCAGAGCAGCTGTTGCTTAGTTTATTACAAGTTTAAAAAGCAACCAGCCATGATAACTCTTTGAACTTCAGAAATCCTAAGAGTACAGAATCTCTTCTATACTGTAAAGTGATTCTTCCTTTTATAACTGCAAAGACTAAAAGAGTTTAGAAATGCAATGAAAAAAAATCATTTTTAGATGTTTGAATGAAATGGAAAGAAAGCAGCTTTATTTTGTCATTGCATTATTCACAGATGATAACTACAGGAGAAATAATTAGTTGAGCAAACAATCCCAACACAGCTGTCAAATATAACTTATTCATCCTTAGTATTCTTAAAGAAGGGAGACCTAGTGAAGAAATTCAAATTATAAAAGAAAGGCATGTTTATCAAATTCTGTAATTGGCTTTTCTATAAATTTAGAAATCATTTTTATTTTCAAAATGCAAAGAAGTGCTCTCAATTACTGGGTTAAAATAAATCTTATTTTTCTGTTATAATAATTATTGCCTAATTATCCAGGATTCTAGATATATTAATAAAACTGGCACAGAAGAAAATTAGCATTCCTTTCTTGCTATTGTTGGAGGCATAAGTCACAAAAATAGAAGACGCACAAGGAAGGGGTTGGACAGTATGTTGGATAAAGCCTGAATGTAAATTAATCCTGCAAATCTTATATCCCATTAACCTAAATACATATTACAAATCATGCATTATAGCTAATTGTCAGGAAACCAACAATATTGTTAACCCTTGAGGTAGCATAAAATAAAAGCCGTCTATCTGTCTGTCACCAACATCTAACAGGCCGTAGGATATGTTTGGTGGATTAAAAACTATGCACTTTTCTATATACACAATCATATATAATTATGGTGCATTGGATTATTGCCAATTAGGAATTGCTAGCTTGCTGTTGTTTTGGTTTGTTTTCTTCTTGTTCAACATAGGCCAGGACCAATTCCAGGGGGTGAAAGTACAATATTTATAAGTGAATATTTCTTTAACATGGAATATTTCCATAGAACCCAAAGTTATTTTCATTTTCTATCTGATCACAACACACTTACATGAGAAGCATCAAGATGCTTCAGGGATGAAAGTATTAGCCTGTGACATCACTGTTGCCTGGAAAACACTTAGTTGGAGACTCTTTTCACGTCCCTGGAAGCAGCTGGACTATAGGACTGGAGTTCACCCCATCCCATGGCAATACACAGGTATGAAATGCAGGCTTGCTAAACTCCTATCTACTGTCCTAACCATGTGTGCTGCTATGCTCCTAGAATTCTAAACATGTTATATTCCTTCCTTCTCAATTCAAAGTATCTATAATAGGTACTCTTCATAACTAATAGAGGGATTATGAGGAACCCCTTTCCTATAAAATAATGTGAAGTTATTACATTTAAATTGGATGGATAATCAAAAAATAACAGTAACACGTGTGAAAACATATTCAGGGTAGTATAATTCTGCAGCTATTTTGTTCATTATCTTCTCAGTTTTCTTTTCTTTAAATCCTTCAATCCAATGAAGTTTTACTGAAATTCATGATCACACTGATCATCATATTAAATATAGTCCTGCCCTTTGGTACAAAACCCCCCCACCAAAAAACAACCTAGATGTAACCATATATTATAGAATAGATTAATGCAATGGAAATGGGACACAAATGTTTCCAAAAGTCCAGCTTTCTAGTACAAATTATTCCCAGGACATGATCTAAGCTGTTTTGATTCTCTAACAATCGATTCCTTGCACTCATTTTCTTACTGTTCTTCCCCTGTGTATAGTAGCTGTCAAAGTAAGAAAATGTGAAACTGACCAGTGTTAATTAGAAATAAATCAGTTATTAACAAAGCACCAGACAGTTTGGTTTTGGGAGATCGGTGTCAATTTTGGGGAGAACAGTTTCCTGTGAAATGGAAATTTTTCATCCATAAAAACAACAGGGTTATGTGACATTATTTTATCACTAGGAGCTCCACCTTGTGACATTTAGTAGCACTCAGTGTGTGTGTGCGCATGTGTGTGTGTTTGTGTGTCTGTCTGTCTGTCTGTCTGTCTGTCTGTCTGTCTGTCTGTCTGTCTGTCTGTCTGTCTGTCTGTCTATCTATCTATCTATCTATCTATCTATCTATCTATCTATCTATCTATCTATCTATGATTCTTTTCCATGGCTCAGTTACATCTCTTCCTGTCTGAGCCAGTATAGCAATAGAATAGCAAGCACTTATATACTACTGCACAGTCCTTTATTGCACTCTCTGAGTAGTTTACAAATGTCAGCATATTGCCCCAACAATCTGGGTCCTTCATTAATTCATTAATTCATTCGTTTGTTCAACTTCTATGTCACCCAATCCAAATGGGTCTCAGGACAGCTTACAACAATATAAAAAATAAAATAATAAAAGAAGTCAAATATAAATATTAAAACAATAAAACCCGAATTATAAAACACACAGCACAAACAATCCAATCAACACACATGCATGCCACTCAACACAATTCGGCTGTGACAAATGTAAATATATGCTGGCAAAGCCAGGTCTTTGCAGCCTTTCAGAAGGTCAGTAGGATGGGAGTAGTACAGACATCGGGGGGGGGGGGGGGGGGTTTGGTTCCATAGAGCCGGGGAAGGCTCAGAGAAGGCCCCCCCCCCCATGGTCCCACCAACCTGCATTGCTTAGTCGACGGAACCTGGAGAAGGCCAACCCTGTGTGATCTTTTTGGTCTCTGCGGGTTTTGCGATAGGAGACGGTCCCATAAACAGTCTAGTCCTAAGCCATGTACAGCTTTATAGGTGATAACCAACACCTTGAATTGTGACCGGACACTAATTGGTAGGCAATTATTGATTTCGAAAGATGGAAGGCCAAAGTCAACCTCGAACTGTTCAGGATTGAATTCCTGACTATGGGCAGAGTTAGCCTACAATACTGAATTCTAAGTATGGTAAACTGGCATAGACTTTGCTGCCTGCCCTGCCAAAGTTTGAAGTGATTATGTTTTGCACTCATCCAATGTGCTTTTCCACTTATTGATGTATTATTGTTAAGGAGAACATTCCCCAACATTTCTGGATTGGTGGTTCGAATGGGATAGGGGGATGGGCACCTTTATGCAGACATGCACATGCTCAAATGGGGCTATGAGCATATGTATGATGCAGATAGAGCTGCAAATATGCAGGGAATGCTCTCCATGATGCTACTGCAAGTGTGGTGTGTGTATAGACGCGCACATATACATAAATACTATCCAGCTACAAGGCATCTTAAAATCACTATAGTGACTTTCATAGACTTCTGCCAATGATAGGCAGCTTCTTATCGTTCTGTGCCATAGTCAGAAACTTGTGATAAGACACTCCTGAGCAGCATTTATCTATACCCTGCTATGGAGCTTTTGCCAAAGGTAACAATTCATAGTGAATTTAGATATCCCTGCCCCAACAAACCTTTCTCAGACAAGTTAAAAGGCAACAGATTTCTCAGCTGAATGAATTTTGGCAGTGCATGAAGTAGATGTTAATACAGTGATCCCCCATTTATTGCGTCCCCAACCATTGCGAACAGGGTACTTCGCTATTTTTCAACCCGGAAGTCAAAAATACCATCTACGCATGCGTGCCGGGCACGCATGCCTAGATGGCAGCGGCTTCCCTGGGTCTTCCCCCTCTTGCTGGCGTCAGCGAGGAGTTTCCCCACCGCCCACGCAAACTCCTCGCTGCCGCCCGCCCTTCGCCCGCCCACGCCGTTCATTCTCGCCGCTTTTGAGCTGAGTCCGGGAGCGAATTCGCTCCCGGACTCAGCTCAAAAGCGCCGATAGCAAGCGGCAAGGAACGGCTTGTCTCGGCGCTTTCGAGCTGTCAGCTCGAAAGCGCCGAGACAAGCCGTTCCTTGCCGCTTGGTATCGCCGGTTTTGAGCTGAGTCCGGAAGCGAATTCGCTTCCGGACTCAGCTCAAAAGCGCCGATAGCAAGCGGCAAGGAACGGCTTGTCTCGGCGCTTTCGAGCTGACCGGACTCAGCTCGAAAGCGCCGAGACAAGCCGTTCCTTGCCGCTTGGTATCGCCGGTTTTGAGCTGAGTCCGGAAGCGAATTCGCTTCCGGACTCAGCTCAAAAGCGCCGATAGCAAGCGGCAAGGAACGGCTTGTCTCGGCGCTTTCGAGCTGAGTCCGGTCAGCTCGAAAGCGCCGAGACAAGCCGTTCCTTGCCGCTTGCTATCGGCGCTTTTGAGCTGAGTCCGGAAGCGAATTCGCTTCCGGACTCAGCTCAAAAGCGCCGAGAGCCAGCGCCCCCCGGACCCCCAACCCGGGTTTGGGGGGCTGCTAGGAAGCCCTCCATGCCGGCGGCAAACAGCCGCCCCGCCCCCAATCTTCGGCTCCTCGCTAGCGCTGTGGGAGTAAAAACACCGTCTGCACATGCGCAGACGGTGTTTTTACTTCCGCATCGCTACTTCGCGAAAACCCGCTCGTTGCGGGGGCTCCTGGAACGGAACCCTCGCAACGAGCGGGGGATCACTGTATACTTAATATACCCATCCTATTATATAATAGTCTAATGCATGTCTACTCAAAGGTAAACCTCATGGTGACTTATTTCTGGTAGGTGTGTCTAGGTTTGGTCTGTTAGTAGGTTCAGCTAATGTTCTTTTTTTGTCAAGGCTGTGAGTAAAGGTAATAACATTGATGTGGTGGTGCATCTTGGCACAAATGATTTGTCCCAGAGAAATGTCAATGTAGTAAAAAGAGATTTTCAATGTCTAAGTGTGGAGCTGGGTAAAATAGCAGATTCAGTGACTTTCTCAGAGGTGTTACCGGTTTGTGGCCAAGAGGATAAAACAACGTGTATCATAGAGTTTAATGTGTGGTTAAAGCAGTGGTGTAAAGCTGAAGGTTTTGGCTATGTAAGTCATGATGTCAGTAGGTGGTCTAATAGGGAGTTGTTTAAGAGGGATGGTTTGCATCCATCATACAGAGGTACCCAGGTACTCGGTGAGGAATTCAGAACTTTTTTGGACAGGCATTTAAACTAGGTAAAGGGGACAGAGATGTAACTGATGTGGGTGATTTCTGTCCCCGACCAATGAGGATAAAGCAGTTTTTGGAAGCTTATGAAAAGGGAGCTGCAAATAAAATAGATGTAGTTGTTGATGATAAGGGGCAAACTAATAATGAAAAGAATGTTCTTCGTGTAATGTGCACGAATGCTCGAAGCTTGAGCAACAAGCTCTGTGAATTAATGGCCATAATATCTAGAGATAATTTGGACCTGGTTGCCATAACTGAGACATGGTTTAAGGATTCTAATGAATGGGAAATATCCATACCAGGATATACACTGTATAGGAAGGATAGAATAGAGAGAAGGGGAGGTGGAGTAGCCATTTATGTTAAAGAAACTCTAAAAACAACACTAATTCAAAATACATGTCAAGATCTAGAGACCCTCTGGATTTGCATGCAAAATAAAGACGGTTCTGTCATTAGAATTGGGGTGATCTATAGGCCTCCAGGGCAATCTGAGGAATATGACAACAAGATGGTGGATGAAATTACCCAAATGGCAGTAAAGGGAGATATTGTGGTTATGGGTGATTTCAACATGCCTGATGTTGACTGGAATATCCCCAGTGCCCTTACATGCAAAAGTAAGAATATAGTAGAGGCCTTTACAGGAGCAGCTCTGGCACAGCTGGTTAAGACACCAACTAGAGGGGAGAATATTCTAGATTTAGTTTTTACGAATGGGAATTGGGTTTCAGATGTCAAGGTGGGAGAAAATTTAGGTTGCAGTGACCATCTATGTTTGTGGTTTGATGTAAAAACTCATTGTGAGCAATCCTATAATGCAACCAAAGTATTGGATTTCAGAAAAACAAATTTTAATGCAATGGGGGAATATTTAGATAATGAATTAAAGGGGAGGGATAAAATGGCAGGAGCGAGCACCCAGTGGACTGTATTTAAAAAGGCCATCTTAAAAGCCACTGGACTGTATGTAAGACAAATAACTAAAGGTAAAAGGAAGAAGAAACCGCTATGGTTTAGCAATGATGTAAGGACTATAGTCAATGAAAAAAAGGCTGCCTATAGGAGGTATAAAGAGTCTGGAAGTATAGCTGATAGGGAGGTGTATAAAATGAGACAGAAGGAGGCGAAACAGATAATATATGCTGCTAAAGCCTCAAAAGAGGAAGAAATTGCCAAATCTCTAAAGAAGGGGGATAAAACCTTCTTCAGATATATTAGTGATAAGAAGAAGAAAAACTGCGGCATCACGAAGCTTAGTACCGGGAAAAATACATGCATTAATGGGAATAAGGAGATCGCTGACCATTTCAATAGCTACTTCTGTTCAGTTTTCTCAAAAGACACCTTACAAAATAATACTATAGAGGGATATAGCATTGCCTCCAACTGTACGGATTCAGCTCCAGTGATCTTAGAAGCCGATGTCTTAGAAGAACTTGAACGATTAAAGATAAATAAGGCAATGGGTCCAGATGGCATCCACCCCAGAGTTCTTAAAGAACTCAGATCTGTCATTGCTACCCCCCTGACTGATTTGTTTAACCAATCCTTGTTAACAGGAGATGTTCCTGAGGATTGGAGAATGGCAAGTGTTGTGCCTATCCACAAGAAAGGCAGTAGAGAAGAAGCTGGTAACTACAGGCCAGTTAGCTTGACATCAGTTGTCGTTAAAATGATGGAGACTCTACTGAAAAAGAGGATAAATCAGCACCTAAAAAACAATAAATTATTGGACCCAAATCAGCATGGCTTTACTGAAGGCAAATCATGTCAGACTAATCTCATTGATTTCTTTGACTATGTCACAAAGGTGTTGGATGAAGGTGGTGCCGTTGATATTGCCTACCTGGACTTCAGCAAAGCCTTTGATACGGTTCCACATAAAGAGCTGATAGATAAATTAGTGAAGATTGGACTTAATCCCTGGATAGTTCAATGGATTTGCAGCTGGCTGAAGCATAGACACCAGAGGGTTGTTGTGAATGGTGAGTATCCTGAGCAGAGTCAGGTTACAAGCGGTGTGCCACAAGGGTCTGTTCTGGGTCCTATTCTTTTTAATATGTTTGTGAGTGACATAGGGGAAGGTCTGGTAGGGAAGGTTTGCCTATTTGCCGATGACTCTAAAGTGTGCAATAGGGTTGATATTCCTGGAGGCGTCGGCAATATGGTAAATGATTTAGCTTTACTAGATAAATGGTCAAAGCAATGGAAACTGCAGTTTAATGTTTCCAAATGTAAAATAATGCACTTGGGGAAAAGGAATCCTCAATCTGACTATTGTATTGGCAGTTCTGTGTTAGCAAATACTTCAAAAGAAAAGGATTTAGGCGTAGTGATTTCTGACAGTCTCAAAATGGGTGAACAGTGCAGTCAGGCAGTAGGGAAAGCAAGTAGGATGCTTGGCTGCATAGCTAGAGGTATAACAAGCAGGAAGAGGGAGATTATGATCCCGCTATATAGAATGCTGGTGAGACCACATTTGGAATACTGTGTTCAGTTCTGGAGACCTCACCTACAAAAAGATATTGACAAAATTGAACGGGTCCAAAGACGGGCTACAAGAATGGTGGAAGGTCTTAAGTATAAAGCGTATCAGGAAAGACTTAATGAACTCAATCTGTATAGTCTAGAGGACAGAAGGAAAAGGGGGGACATGATCGAAACATTTAAATATATTAAAGGGTTAAATAAGGTCCAGGAGGGAAGTGTTTTTAATAGGAAAGTGAACACAAGAACAAGGGGACACAATCTGAGGTTAGTTGGGGGAAAGATCAAAAGCAACATGAGAAAATATTATTTTACTGAAAGAGTAGTAGATCCTTGGAACAAACTTCCAGCAGACGTGGTAGATAAATCCACAGTAACTGAATTTAAACATGCCTGGGATAAACATATATCCATCCTAAGATAAAATACAGAAAATAGTATAAGGGCAGACTAGATGGACCATGGGGTCTTTTTCTGCCGTCAGACTTCTATGTTTCTATGTTTCTATGTTTCATCAAAAGTTTTTGCTTGGCAGTGAATTTATGTAGCTATCTTTAAAATCCTTTTTACATGAAATTCTTGTGCAATATTCAGGTAACAAATTTATCTGCCATTAAGAAAAAAAAACCCAAAAACCCAAAAACAAAACCCAAACCATTTTGGATATAAGACTTATTTATTTATAAAATTTATAGATAGCTCATCTCACCCCAAGGTAACCCATTACCCCTAGAGCTATCTGCAAAAAAGAAATAAGAGCCGTATTTTCAATATTTAACACTTCCCATAATTCTAATACTTCAGTTCTCTCAAGTTGTGAACAAAACCACAGCAGGATAGTGCTGGCTAAATGAAAAAAAGGTACTAATTAGATTATTTTTAAGAATAGAACCTTTTAAAAAGTCTGCTGTTTGAACAACAGAAACATTTTCTGGGCTGTAAGACAACTCAAAAACATTAAAATATAATAAAGAATACATCCATGTCTGTCTAAGACTTTCCCTATCATGGAGCTGATATTAAGACAATAGCCTCAGCAACAGTTGCTTTCTGGTCTTGTAAAATATCTTTTTGTTATTTCCAAAAATGGGACAAAATAATTTCACATATTGACTAGATGGCATATTTTCCAAACTTGTCATAGTTGATACTAGTTGCAACAGACATAGAACTGAAAGCGAGCTGTCTTATTCTGCAATTCAGGCTCACACAGTGTCATTTTCTGTATGCTGTGTTATTAACAGAAATTAAAGATAACAATCTGTGACAAACACATAGTAAAGCTATTAACTGCATGAACTCACCAACTATAGAATGGATGGCCATGTTAGGGACAAAATATAGCCATTGACTAAGGACCCTGAAGTTATCCTCAAAAACAAATCAAAATAAAAGCTACGAAGTAGAAAACGCAATGCCAATGTCCCATTAGAGCTGTCAAATCAATATAAGAAATGAAATGGTTCACTGCCTCATTCCACTGAAAGAGATTTATGAAGATTGATCAGTAGTATAATGGAGATTTTCCACTCCTTTTTACTTGATTTCAAAAAGAAAAAAAGCAGGGAAGAGGAAAAGAAAAAGATTTTGAAACTGTACTCAGTGCTGGCAATCAAAATTACCACTTTCATCCCTGATGCAATTCTGATTCTAGTGTGTGTCACAATTAGTTCAAACCAGTAGATGCAAGCAACTCATTGTGTGTGACTGTCATTCCTCCCATGCTATCAGATCAGCCCTGTTCTCATTTGACGTTTCCAAACACAGTATGATTAAACATGAGTTTGTGATTCAAAACTCAGTGAATCTCAATTTATTTTCATTCACTTTGGCAGTTCAGATTTGATTTCTTTAAAGGACATATTTAGAAGCAATGAGGCTATAAGCTTCAAAATTCACCTTGTGGAGTGGGACAACTCTGTTGAGTTTTCTGGGAGGCTTGGGAGTAGTACATCTGGATGGCATTCGACCTCTGAAACTATTCTGAAACTTTCTGACATTGGTTGCCAGTACTATGGATTGCCAGGAGAATTTTGTATTGGTTAGCAGATGGCAATTAATTTTCCCAAGGTGCCATATAACAAACTGGGATTTATTGTAAAGAGCTGAATCAGTAGGGCTATGAAAGTATGCACACTTGCACATATATAATTTGTGTGTGTGTATTCCTAAATGGACCAAGATGGCACAAGCCAGCAGGCTGGACAGAGACAGCTAAAGAGCCAGATGTGGCCTGAGGGACATAAAATGCCCAGATCTGGATTAGCAGAATGAAGAACAGCAGAATGACATAGTGAATTACAATGTTACAGGGATAACTAAGCCAGAGAAAGAGGCTAGTATGAAAAAAAATGTCATTTATACCCCTCTTCCCCGATAATAAAATAAAAGTTTAGGCCTTGGTGAAATATAATGGACTTTCTTTCTATTTATTTTCTGTGAAACCTGCTGTACTCATGGAATTTAAAAATAAGGGCAGCCTAAAATTCACCGATAGAACTGAGAACACAATTAGCTCTCAGCTGGATTGGCAAAACCAGCATAGAAGAATAACATTATGTTGCTACAAAGGATTACAAAGTTAGAGATAATAAATGGCTTGATTAGAGAAGTTGAAAGTAGAGAATCTAAACAAAGGTCCCAACAAAGTTACATTTGACATTCTGACAGGTTAAAAAAAAAAGTTAAATTCAACTGGTAGCATATCAGAGATCAGGTCCATCAGAGAGCCATTCATACCAGTCATCTCCTCCTCAGCATTCTGTACAAATGGAATTGAAATTGTGCCAGTGTATTTTATCTGTAAAACTCCAAAAGCAGCAAAATAGACATCAAATCTTCAAATTGCTTCCAAAGCTCCAAAGCATTTTTAAATCCCCCAACCTGATATTTTGCTTTGAAGCATGTTCACTTTTCATTTCACACAAATTGTTTGATGTACCAATGTTTTCACAGAATCCTATTGTGCATCATACTTGGATCAAAAGTGACAAAGCCTTGAGGAGACTCAAGTGGTTCTAAATGTTTTTCTTCTTCTTTGTCCTAAGTAGTTTTTGGTTTAAAGTTAAAAATGCACTGTCACTAACTTTTCCCCCAGGAAAGAAGAACTAGAATTTGCTCTTTTTTCTCTAGTGTAATTATTTTTTTTATTAAAAAAATATCTAAGCTTTTGTGAATTACAGTTCATTTCTTCAGTTGCATTGGGTATTTGTAGAATATAAATTGTAATGGGGGAATAAAGAAAGAGAAGACAGCATGGCTGTGCAAAGGGAGGACAGATTACAAGTATTTTATGAATTAACAGATATAATGTATTAAAACCCCATTCTGTTTATTAAAATTTTTGGAAGTAACTTTAGAAACTTTTCAATATATGTGAGTTCCACAATCTATCATCCCTTGATTTACTGGTGACATCTCTTTGTTCCAGAGTAGCTACTTTAAAACTTTGGAGTATCTTCAGAATGTCCTCTTCTATTACATTTTTTTCTTATTTATGTTCTCATGTCAGACCTACTCTTTTCCTTAATTATACTCAGAGAAGACAGAATTTTGGGATATAAAATATCCATGTCCTAGATCGGCAGTCTCAAACCTTCCCGCCTTCGTGAATCAGCATTGGTGGTGATGGGGATGGTTTTGAACTTGCACCTGTGGCTTGTGTGGCTCAATTCCCAAAGGACCATAGACTGGTATTGGTCCACAGATCAGGCTTTAGGGATCCCTGCCCTAGATTACAGTACAACCTCCAATATCTGACTTTTCTCCCTTCTCCTCTTCAATACAATAAAGGATTTTCTATGTTTTCTTTTATGTCAGGAGTGTCAGGCTTGATTTCATTGAGGGGCACATTAGGGTTGTATTTGACCTTGGAAGGATGAGGGGGTATGGCCATTTGACATCACTCATGTCATCACTCCTGCAGCTCGATTTTACTCCTGCAGCCCTCTGCGTAAGGACCCCTGAGATGTTTTTTTCTGGCAGGGGACTTTAGGAGGCTGCCTGGGAGGGCTGCACAATCCATTTTTGCTGCAGACACACCTCAAGCCAGATCTGACCCATGGGCCTTCAGGCTGGCCCATGGGCCAGATCTAAGCATACCTTGGGCCAGATCCACCACACGGGCCTTGAGTTTGACACCTTTGTTCTACATTATCTTCTTAGAAGATGTCCTGGTTCACTTTTCTGTGAGTTCAGCAATTGAGCCGGAGGTGAAATAAAAACACAGACACCAAGAGCTGGGTTTAAATTGGTCACTTTATTAAAGTTAAATGAACTTTAACTGATTATCAATCAATAACCAAAATAATTCACGAATAACCTTCCTGGGCAATTATGGGCATAGCTCCTTGATGAACAAGGTACCATGCCTTCACCTGGTTCCTGGCCATGCCTTGGCATGTGAGAGGGCTCACCGTCCCATCCCCTTCTGGTTATTGGGATAGGTAAGTCCCAAGGGCACTCCCTTTCCAATTGCCCCAGCCGCACGGTACCTTGAGCTCCTGGCAAGAGGTTGCCCATCATCTTTCAAAAGAAGCCCTAAAGGAGAACATGCAGTTGCTACCACTGCCCATTTCCGCCCCTAACCTGCCAACCCCAGTGACCAAAGGGAAGTCAATGATCAAATTGTGACTAAATGTGTCACACCCCCTAACCAGTCCATCCTCACTCCCCAGTGTGGAATAGGCGAAAATACGGTCGCCGCTAAAACACAGACTGCAAAAAATTCCTATTCAGCCCCTGTGGGTGACCCTGTAAGATAGGGAGGGCAGGTGAGTGTCTGCTTCTTCAGGAGCCAGGGGCAGAAGGAAGAATGCCTGAGGTGAAGCCCTATTTATAGGGCTCGCCCAGGCAAGCCCCGGCTCCAAAAGGCAGCGCATGGGAGCGCGAAGCCAGGCAATAGCGATCTCAGCGCAATTTTGAGCAACCGTTAAATCAGCCGCCCATGCATTACTGTTCATATTTTCCACTAACTTCCTGATATCAGGATGCTTATGTTCTTACAGGCTGTTTTTATCTTCCTTGGCAGTCCTCTGGTGACTGATTCTAAATCTCCTGTTGGCCTTTCTTTTCAGTTACTACTTATTTCTAATATTTTATCTCCCTTCCAAATCATGGCTGGCAGCAAAATTTTGGAATCAGTTCATTGCATATTTGCAACATGGCCATTTCATTGTCACTTTCTGTTCTCTAACCATCCAGTATCCAGTTAATAACACTTTTCTTCCTTCAGATGACATGATTTAATAGGGAAATGGTGTTTTTTTGTAAATAAAGCACCTTCAAGGGGTATTTGCAAAACAACTCCAATGGGGGTTTCTATCCTTAGCCCTTTCTTTTCTTACTGACAACTGTTCTAGATAATATTACTGATTTTCTGCTGAAGCGGTGTTCCATTTAGAATTTAGAAAACAAGTATTTACTCATACATAAACATAAAACCCTATAAATATGAATCAGAGTGAAAATCTGTAGAAGCCCCAATAACAAAGGGGAAAAAAGGAAGGAGACCTTCAGTACATGTAAAAGACAAAAAATAATTGGGCAGTTTCTATTGTAAATAAGGGATTCAGCCTAAGATTCCAATCTTAGGCTGAATCCCTTATTTACAATAGAAACTGCCCAATCTCAAACACTAGTATCTAGAATTATATCTAAAGTGGAGGTGGGTAGGTGGGAGAAATCTCACTTAAATCCTTCTGGAGCAAAACCTAAACAGATAAGTAAATATAATATGTCTCATTTAATTTAGTTTAATTGGAACTGTTTACTGAACATTCATGTTAACCAAAATCACTTGATAGAGACAGCTGCCACTAGTAAATCATAATTTAGTTGTAAAACAGTTATATGATACACAAACCGCTTTGAATGTTGTGTTTCCTGGCTAGGCTTTCATATATGGATGGGTGATAAATAGTTGTTATAATAATAATCTGTAAGATGCCCAGAGTCAATTTGTTGGGTAGCATTATGATAAAATACAATAAAATAAAATATTAGTCTTGTGATACATGATGGCTAGCAATGCCTTACTATTAAATTAAATGCAAAACAAGATCCAAAATCCCATTTTAAAGAAGCAAATATGCAATATTTCAGCAACAAATTTAAATAATGAAATGTTTGCTTTTTGAAAATGAAACGTTGAAGTCTGGGCGGTTTTTAGGGAAACTAATGAAAGGTTTTACTTCTGAGTAGTATTTGTGATTTTAAAAAGCAGGGTATATTGATAAAATGGTTTAGAAGAGACCTGAGAAAACTCTGGTGTAGTTTGGAATCCCCTCCCCCCATTTCTCCCCCTTTCCTTTAAACTGTTTTTTATTTTTTAAAATTTGCTTCCATGTTGCATAGGGAGCTTGAACCTATAATATTGAACATCCCTCATAAATCTTATTATGGCCATTTAAGATATTGGGCTTTCATACATTGTCTCCAGTGGTAGGTTGCTACCGGTTCAGACTAGTTCTTTAGAACATGTACTGGAAATTTGGTGCTACTTGCTGAACTGGCGGTCCTTGCTCCTGAACCGGTCTTCTGGTTGCCACGGATTGCAAAAAACCTTTCACTGTACATGCACAGAGGGTTATTTCCAGGAAGTGTGGCATGTGCAAACTGCGCACTTCCTTCAGGATGCAAACTGTTGGGGAATTTGAGTAGAACCCACCCCTGATTATCTCCACTATATATAATCCATATATACAGGTATCTGTGGGGGTTTAGATTTAAGAAAGAGAGAAATCACAGCATTACAGTGCTCCATCTTAGAACTATTGTAGATGGCTCAAAAGGATGACATTATCAATGAAAACAAAATATGCTAAGACATCAGTAAATATTGAGAAAATATCATATCTATCTTATCTCTTGAACTATTTACCAAGTATTCAGCTTAATCTTATCTTCTTATGGTCTATTTTGATCATATCCAGTTCTTACTACTTTTAGAAATCAATGTTCAATGAGTCCTCCTGGACTCATGTTTCCTGTTTGAGAAGTACATAGTAGGCATAGCTGGGGAAAATTTTGCACAAATCCATCCTGTGAGTCAATTATGTCTTTTCCTGGACTGGGAAGGCTTGATCACAATTATTCATGCCTTAGTCACCTCCTGGTTCTATTATTGCAAAAGTACTTTATATGACTCTTCCCTTGAAGACCACTTGAAAGTTACAATAGGTGCAGAATGCAATTGCAGACAAGGCATTGGGTGCGACCAGGTTCACCCATGTTGCTATTATCATGAGAGCTGCACTGGTGGCCAATGTTCCCTCTAATTTTTTTTCGGTGTGGGCGGAAAAGTATAGTATCTGAGCGGCAGTCCCTTCAAGACTGGGTGACATAGAAGTCAGTCAGTCAATCAATCAATCAAAAAAAAAATAAAAAAAATAAAATAAAATAATAAAATAAAATAAAATAAAATAAATAAAATAAAATAAAATAAAATAAAATAAAATAAAATAAAATAAAATAAAAATATTTTAAATTCATGAATTTATTTTCTTTCTCTCTTTCTCTCTTCCTTACTCCCATTCTTTTTCTTTCTTTCCTTTCTTTCTCTCTTTTCCTTCCTCTCTCTTTTTTCTGTTTCTCTCTCTTCCTCTCTCCCTCCCTCTTTCGCCCTCTCTTCTTTCTCTCTCCCTCCCTCCTTCCCTCTCCCTCCCTCTCTTTCTCATCCTCCTTTCCTTTCTATTTCTCTCTCTTCCTTTCTCCCTTCCTCTCTTTTTTTTCTCTCTCTCTCTTCTTTTTTTCCCTGCCCTGCAACACCACTCTCGTGCACAAATACATTTTGTGTGCCGCGGGGCGGTCGGCTGCAAGCAGGAGCTCCAAGACGGTGGCACCAGTGACAGCAGGTTGCCATACATTGCTGGCACTGCGCTGCGCTGCGCATGGGCACGGGGCTGGCACTGGCCCGCTGGCTGGGCAGGGACAGAGGTGCCAGCTCCATGCCCAGCGCAGCGGCAGCATTTACGGCATCCTGCAATACATCCAGCCACCGCCGTCGGTGCCATGCAGCCAACTGCCCCACTGCCACCCCGCAGCTACTGCTCAGTGCTGCTCAGTGCTGCTGCTGCCGGTGCCCTCCCGCTCGACCCACACTTGGCAGTGCCACCTTCGCTGTTTGCCCTGCTGCCCCATGCCTACCAGAGCTGCGCCATGTGGCTGAAGTGCAGGGCGGAGTAGGCGGCAGTGGCGGCTGCTGCTCCATGCCCACCCCCAAGCTGAGCTTTCTTCGGCTTCTTTGGAGGAGGTAGGTGAGCTTTGCAGCTTTGCCTCCAAGGAAGCCGAAGGAAGCTCAGCTCGGGGGCGGGCCTGGAGCATCAGCAGCAGCTGCCGCCTACTTTGCCCCATGCTTCAGCCGCACCGGAGCCAAGTAAGCTGAGGCTAGGCCCGTCACCCCTGGCTCCAAGGGGCAGCCCCCAGCGCGGCCCAGCGCAGGGCCTGGGCGGCGGGCGAGCATGGGACAGCATGTCTTTGTGTGCCATCAACAAGTCAGTGCGCGGGGGGGTTTCCTGATGGCTGCGCGGGCACGCGCCCACACAGCTTAGAGGTAATAGTGCTGGCGGCTCCTAGTTTTTTTCTCTGTACAATTCAAGGTGGTAATTGACATCTTTAAAGCTGTACATGACAAAGATTATATTCTCTCTCATCTGATCATTCCCTAGGCAGCATGCCCCTCTTCCAAGGTCATTCTACATACCATTATAGTTTATGTTAAAACACCATGTATTTCTTCATGTTATTTGCAGATCCTATCCCTTTCCTGTAAATATAGCACAAAACGTTTTCCTAAGCAATTGGTGTGACATATATAGTACATACAAAACATTTTTCAGTAATATTTTATGGTGGTTAATATTTAAATATTATACAGACAATTTGCATGGTCTATACAGAAAGGATGGCAAATACTCTTATTGGAAATTGACATTCTGTTATAGAATGAATTAGCAAGCATAATGAAGAACATCTGCCAATGAGAGGAACAAACCATAAAGCAGCCTCAGACAACAGAATAATTAAAAGCTGATTTATTAGCAAAGGAGTAAATACATTACGCTGAAAGATGAACCTGTTCGTCAGTAGTTTTAGAAGATCCATACTACAACAAAGAGAATTTGTGAAGTTGGTTATAAGCTAGGTTTGAATAGAAGTTAAAATATGTGAATTTAAATTAACCAGGAGTCATAAAAACTGTTTATTGCCTCTTAAGGAATTTTGATATACAACCATATCAAATTGGTTCATAATTAATCTGATATTTTCCTCTGCTGGGATAACCAGAAAGATTAATGCAGCACATCATGGGATTTCCCCCCCTATAAAATAAATTATAATTTCTGTGTTATATTTAATTGTATAAACATTTATATCCCACTTTGTCTTACCCAAACAATTCTCATAATGGTTACAAAACTAACTATCCAATACTACAGTCATAAAGGCTTCCAAATCATAAGTAGCTAAGCAAGGAAATAAGATCTATCACACTCTACCTCATCCCAAATGAAGACATAGAAGAAGGAAAAAAATCCTTAACATAAGTTAACAAATGTTGGAGGGGGGGAGGAGAGACTTGGGTTTTTGGCTCCTGAACATCCTTACCATGCTATCTGAAATTGGCATCTGAAATTCCAGCTTCTCTTATTGTGAGGTGATCAGAACTGCTGTAGTTAAGGATCTAAGCTACATGAAAATAGTAAATAATTATAAGAAAACTATTTTCCTGATGACTAGATGTGTCATGGCCTTGTTGGATCCTGATTCAAAGGGGGATCAAAAATAATGTCCAGGATCATACAACATAGATGACACATCTCCCCTGGAATGTCCAGGGAATCCTGGAGCTCAGGATGTTGTCATCCCAGGCCCTTCCAGAATTGGGTGAATTGGTCAACCAGCCATGGACCCAACTGCCTTCAAGAATTCAGGGCAGGATTGACTGCAGACATGTAGCAGCAATGAGAGACAATAGATTCTCTCTGATTATAAACAACTGCCTCCCCCAGATGATCCATGGGTGCCAAGAATGGAGCATAGTAAAGTTCAGAGAAGTTCTGTGATGGCTTCCCCATCCCTCCTTTCAAGGAACATCTGGCTCACGATGATTTAATCAGAGGCTAAGGACTGTTGGAAACATGTCTCATGGCATGTACTCCCCTACTTTTGATCTGATTCCTATACTTGACTCCTAGACTTCGACTTGTGTTTCAGTCTTTGCATATCTTGCACACCTTGCTTTGCCGACTCTGACTCTGTATTGTGGTTTCTTGTCTTGCAAATTCTGCATCTGGCTTGTTGACTTAAACGTTCTTTCTGTTTGGGGCCTTAATTCTGATGACTAATGGACCCAGCTGATGGGACTGGGTTACATTGATGTTTGTTTGGTTTTTGTTATTGTTGTCGTCATTATTGTTTTTTTGGTGGAGTACAGTTTTTACCAATACCCTTGTAGGATCATGTGTAATGATTTAGCAGTGCAATAGCAGACTTTATTAGTTCCTGCATCTGCCTATGTGATTTAGGTCAAAACCAGATGCTTAAAACTGGAGTCTGCAGTGGCCTACCAAACTCCAATCCTGAAAAACCTGTGGTATAATAAAATATATATCAGGCCAAATATTATTGCTTTCCAATCTTTTAGATCTTGGACTGGATTAGAGAATGAGGGCCAAGGTCAAAACCAAGACAATTACTCATCCATGAAGCCTCTACATTAATGAAAACAGTACATCAAATTTAAGTAGATGGAGATATGAAAGAATGTTAGACTCTTGCCCTTAAGGATAACAGGATATGAAAAAAGACTCTAAATGTCAAACCATAAAATTATTTCCAGAATGGAAGCATATTAGGGGTTAGGGAGTTTTTGCAGTAAAATTAATGAAGAAACATGTGTTACCTTGATGACTACCAAAGGGTCAAAAACAATCTAGAACAGGGGTGTCAAATTTGCAGCATCAGAGTGGCATTGTGTATTGTATTGGAACTCCCCCTGCTCTTCACTAAACCTGGTGTGGCAGAGCCAGCACATCATGCATCTGGCCCATAGGCTGCAAGTTTGACACCTCTGATCTAGAAGGTGCATATCTTCAATAATTATGCTTCCATTGAATAGTAGCCTACTCAACGTAGAACAGATAATAATAGTGAACAACAAACTATGATCTATTGATACAGAAATCATTAGGAACCAAAAGCTGATGCAAACTTCAGTGTTGATTGTATGCATACTTTTATTGATTACACTAATACATGATTTAATAATATCACTCATAATGTCAGGAGATTTTACATTTACTCATCCTTCAAATGTATAATATGCTATTACCTGTCAACCAAAACCTCTATACTTTATATTGCTCAAATAAATGAGTTCAAAACTGGCTTCAGAAATGTTGATCTTAAAAATAATAATAAACAGTGAGTTGTGTTTCAGTTCTTGAGGACTTTCTAGCAATGACCTCAAGGTAATAACAAAAGGAATTATAAAGACAATTTATGACATACAACAGCAGAATTAAAACTTTTACAAATATATAACATCACACTTAGGGATTAAACAAAGATAAAAATTTTGTTTTATCTTTTTATCTCATTTTACCCACCTCGGAAGGATGGAAGGCTGAGTCAACCTTGACCCAGTGATGAGATTTGAACTTGCAGATCTAGCAGTCAGGTTTAGTGGCCTGCAGTACTGCACTCTACCACCTATGCCACGTCGGATAAACACACGCACACACACACACACACCACTAACCATGCATTTGCTGTCCTATTTTTAAAATACATTGTATGTATCCCATTCAAGAAATCTAAAATAGTAGATCCAAGCTGGTTATTCATTTTTTTTCCAAGCAAAATAAAGACAAGCAAAATAAAGTTTATACACTTTGGCTCTGTGGAGATTAAGCAGAAATTGCTGGTTATCTTCCGTAACTCAAAGGAACAGTACAAATCTCTTTAATCTCTGGGCTGAGAACAAGATAAGATCAGTGTTGTGTGATCAGAGGTGAACTTTTGAATTCTCAGTGCATTGAAGCTAAAGAAAGAACTTATCCGGGTTCCATCAATTACTACTGACCTCACCATTTATCCCCACTCTCACTCTTCTTCCTCCCCAATTATTCTTCCACACCCACACAACAAGAGCTGAGTTCATATATAGTAGGTCCATTATCTTCTGCAAAAGATTGTGGTATAATAATTGTGTTAGTTTTTAAGGTGCCGCAAGACAAATTGCCATCAAATATAATTACAGGTTGGTTCTTGGTTGCTTACTATCTTGCTTTAGATCAGTGTTTCTCAAATAGTGAGGTGCGCCTCCATGGGGGTGGGGCGTGGAGCAATGCCAAAGGAGGTGTATGGGCACCGCCATCTTTTTATTTTAAAAAAAAATGGTGAAGAGCACGGGCCGGCCATGGAGGCATCTCAGCCTGGTTAGTGAATTTGAGTCAGCCAATCTGCCTCCCAGAAAGCCCACACTCTCATCCGAAAAGACAGGGACACAGGCAGTTGGAAACAAGTGAAACAACCTCCAGATCCAGAGTTGCGGGGTGGGGGTGGGGAGAAAGTGTGTTTGTGTGTGTGTGTGTGTGTGTGTGTTGGGGGGGAGGAAGCAGTCAAGCCAGGAGTTTCATTGCCTTGTCCTCTTCTTCCCAAGCTCCTTGAAGCACAGCCTCACTCACTCGTGCTCAGATGCACAGAGAGAGAGAGGAGGAGGGAAGGAGGAATAAAGGAAGAGTGACATTCTTAACCGAATAAAAGAAAAAGTCACTAGGAAGAAGAGGTGATCCCAGTGGTGGTGAAAGAAAAGACACAGATTAGGGAGGTGAAGGGCATTTAGCTAATGGTTGCAACCCCTGGAACAAGCAAGACAAGGGAGGAGGACGGTGTGTGTGTGTGAGGGGTCCTGGAGAAATGCAGCAGCTGGAGCGAAAGGTAACTCAGTTTCTTGCCTATAAGTTGCTTTTTTATTTCTCCTCTCTCTTCTTTTTGCTGACACAACACCACTGTTGAAATTATTATTATTTTATCATTATTATTTCTTCACCTGAAGAATCTTGTTACTGAAGCTATTTACATTCCTGGCGGAGAGTTGAGAGGGGGGGCATGGAATGTTTATTTTTTCCTGGGGGGAGAGGGTAACAGAAAATAATTCAGAAGCACTGCTTTAGATCATAGGTCCCTAAACCTGGCAATTTTAAGACTTCTGAACTTCAATTCCCAGAAATATCCAAAATCCTGGGAGTTGAAGTCTACAAGCATTAAAGTTGCCAAGTTTGAAGGCCTTTGCTTTAGATCACGTCCTGTTTGATCTTCTGGCACAGAATTATTGGTGAATCTCAACACCGCTGCAGTATTCCTAATGAAAATGGGGAAAGTATCTCACCTTCACTTATAGTCTTTGAGGGCCATCCATCAAAGCCCACAGAGGTTAACTTTAGCTTAGCATTGTGTTCTTTATATATAATGGATACATTGACCTAGATGGTACAAAGTATACATGTGCACTCCTTCCGCTTTCCATTTCTTTGGGGACTGATCCTGGCATGTTCCTCAGTTTTGTCTTCTAATTTGTCATCTATTAAGTTCTGTTCTTGCAATCAGTTAGAGGCTTGAGTTTGAAGAACTATGATTGGGTGGAATTATCATCCTCTAGCACACTGATGAGTTTTGACTTCTACTCCCCCTTTCCCTTCCAGATTGAGAGCTGCCTGAGGAATTGTAACCATGTAAGCCAGACTCTTGCATGTATCAATACAAAACAAAACTGTATATAGTTGAACTGTATCAGTAAGACTGTGGGAGAGCAGATTGATCAAGGCACTGTTAATAATCTTGAATATATGCATCTACATCTGCTGCTAGTTATTCACCACTAAAGTTAAAGATCAGCTATTTGCTATTTAAGTATCTGTGACTCAAGAAATGATTCTTCATCTATTGTGCCAGCAGCCAGTTTCTCTCTGCTCTTTGTCTTTAATTGCACAGCATCATTTTGAAACCAGTCTCACTTTGCAATCTTGACTGGCTCTTGCAATATAACAAGATGTTTGTAGTCAGGGATGAAATGTTCCCTGTTCACTCGTGTCTATTAGTTGTTGAAGAGCCAGTAGTGAAGGGAGTGAGAGGCTTCGCCCATCCACCCGAATGTACAGTGGAACCCCGACATATGAGCTGCTCTACTTACGAGCTACTCGAGATAAGAGCTGGGAGGGGAGAGACATTTTTGTTCGTCTCCCGAGCTCAAATCCGGGATACGAGCCGAGAAGAGCCGGGCTGGCTTGCTTTTCTTCCTTCCCACGCTGATGCAGAGCCACTCGAACAAAGCGTCGCGCCCCTCTGACGCTTTCGGCGGCTTCCGAAGCAACGCTGGGCTCTTTTGCTGCCAAAAGCGTCAGGGGGGCGTGACGCTTTGTTCGAGTGGCTCTGCATCAGCGCGGGAAGGAAGGAAAGCAAGCCAGCCCGGCTCTTCTCGGCTCATATCCCGGCACTTGGTGAGTGGAGAGGCGGTCGCCTCCCCTGCCGCCCCACTCTGGGGGTCCTTGGCTTCTGCTGGGGGTGGGGGGATCCGAACGCTGTTTTGAATTTCACATTCCGAGTGGGCTAGCAGTGAGATAGGGAGCGCGCACAACCACCCGTGCACCCCCGACATTGAATACATATCACCTTCGCCGGCCTCCGCTGAGAGAACGCCTGCCACGTCTCTCCTGCAACCCCCTTGCTGAGAGCACAGGACGAAAGTGCTCTCGGCAAAGGTGAGACAGGCAGAGCGTGCGCGTGTCACCGCTGAGAAGAACAGAGAGAGAACGAGAGTGAGTGAGAGCAACAGACAGCAAGATACAGTACACTAGAGAGAAAGTGAGAAAGAGAGAGTGAGAGAAAGGGGGAGAGGGGGAAGAGAAAGAGAGGGAGAGGGGGGAGAGATAGCAAGAGAGGGAGAGAGAGAAAGAGAGAGGGAAAGGGGGAGAGAGGGGGGAGAGAAAGAGAGAGGGAGAGGGAGAAAGAGAGAAGGAAAGGGGGAGAGAGGGGGGAGAGAAAGAGAGAGGGAGAGAGAGAAAGAGAGAGGGAAAGGGGGGAGAGGGGGGGAGAGAAAGAGAGAGGGAGAGAGAGAAAGAGAGAGGGAAAGGGGGAGAGAGGGGGGAGAGAAAGAGAGAGAGGAGATAAAGGAAGGGGAGAGAGAGAAAGGAAGAGAAAGAAAGAAAGAGGGATAAAAAGAGAGAGAGAGTGAGAGATGCTCAGTGAGCCTTTCTTTGAAGTTTCCTTTCTTTCTTTCTTTCTTTCTTTCTTTCTTTCTTTCTTTCTTTCTTTCTCTCTTTCTTTTTCTCTCTTGCTCTTTCATTCTTTTTTCTTTCTCTTGCTTTCTTTCTTTCTCTTGCTTTCTTTCTTTCTCTTGCTTTCTTTCTTTCTCTTGCTTTCTTTCTTTCTCTTGATTTCTCTCCTTCCTTCCCTCCTTCCATTTCTTTCATTCCCCCTCTCTATTTTTATTTCTCTTTCAATTTCTTTCTTTCTCTCTTGCTTTCTTTCTTTCTTGCTCTTTTTCTTTCTCTCTTTTACCTTCCCTTCCTCTATTTCTTCTTTTCTTTCTCCTTCCTACCTACCTTCTTCCCTCCCTCCCTCCCTTCAATCCTTCCTCTCTTCCTCTCCCCTTTCATAAGTTTCCTTGCTTCTTTCCTCTGTTCCTGTCCCTTCACCCTTCACCCTTTCTTCCTTTCTTCCTTTCTTCCTTTCTTCCTTTCTTCCTTTCTTCCTTTCTTCCTTTCTTCCTTTCTTCCTTTCTTCCTTTCTTCCTTTCTTCCTTTCTTCCTTTCTTCCTTTCTTCCTTTCTTCCTTTCTTCCTTCCTTCCTTCCTTCCTTTCTTCCTTTCTTTCTTTCTTTCCTTCCTTCCTTTCCTCCCTCCATTTCTTGCTTTCCTTTTCCTTCCTCCCTTCTTTCCTCCCTCATTCCCTTCTTTCACCCATTCCTCTCTTGATCGCTTGGCTTCTTACTTGGCTGATTTTAATTTTTCTGCTTGCAGGCAAATTCGGGATAGGAGCAGAACTTCTGGTCTAGTTGGCTTCCGGTTGTCTCGGTGGTGTCGGTGTTTAGAGCGAGCATGGCTCCAAAAAAGGCCGCTGAGAAGAAGAAGAAGATGATGATATCCATGGAAGCGAAGCAGGGGATAATTAATTTGCACGATAAAGGGACTCGTGTTATTGAACTTGCGAGGAAGTTCAAACGCAGTACGTCCACCATCTGTACAATCCTGAAGCAGAAGGACATCCTTAAAGGTGTTAAAGCAGCAAAAGGTGCGACGATAATTTCCCAACTTAGGACGTCTGTTCATGAAGAGATGGAGAGGTTATTGTTAATTTGGATAAAAGAAAAGGAGCTGGCCGGAGATACAATAACAGAGGCGGTCATCAGCGAGAAGGCACGTGCGATATTCTCCGATCTAAAGAGCAATGAACCATCTTCGTCGGGAGATCCAGATGAGTTCAAGGCAAGTCATGGGTGGTTTGACAGGTTCAGAAAAAGAAGTGGCATTCACTCAGTGGTTAGGCATGGGGAGGCAGCGAGTGCAGACATCAAGGCAGCGGAGGAGTTTGTTATGCGTTTTGCTAGCCTGGTTGAAAAAGAAGGCTATGTCTCTCAACAGATATTTAACTGTGATGAGACTGGGATGTTTTGGAAGAAAATGCCCTGTAGGACTTTCATTACTGCCGAGGAAAAGAGCCTGCCAGGACATAAGCCCATGAAGGACCGTCTAACCCTTGCATTGTGTGCAAACGCGTCGGGTGACTTTAAAGTAAAGCCACTTCTCGTGTACCATTCAGAGAATCCTCACGCGTTCAAGACGCACAAAATCCTAAAGGAAAGACTCCATGTCATGTGGCGCTCCAATGCAAGGGCATGGGTAACGAGGCAGTTCTTTGTGGACTGGGTAAATCTTGTTTTTGGTCCTACGGTGAAGGAATATCTTTTGACTAATGAACTCCCCCTACAAGCCTTACTGCTGCTCGACAATGCTCCAGGCCACCCACCTGCTCTTCAAGAGGACATCCTTCAAGAATTTCAGTTTGTAAAGGTTGTCTTTCTCCCACCCAACACGACTTCAATCCTGCAACCAATGGATCAGCAGGTCATAGCTAACTTCAAGAAGATGTACACGAAGCATCTGTTCCGCCGATGTTTCGATGTAACAGAGAACACCAACTTGACACTGCGTGAGTTTTGGAAGGATCATTTTAACATCGTTTCTTGCCTTAACATCATTGACCTTGCCTGGCAAGAAGTGTCAAGGCGAAACTTGAACTCGGCGTGGAAGAAGTTGTGGCCTGCTGCTGCTGCACCAAGGGACTCTGCTGAGCCCGAGAGTGAGACCGAGGACATCACCGAGACTGACACCCCGTTGGAGGAGATTGTGTCACTCGGTAAGTGTATGGGTCTGGAGGTAGATGAGGGTGACATCAATGAGCTTGTCGAAGAGCATGAAGAACCGCTCTCTACAGAGGACCTGAAGGCGCTCCATGAGATGCAACAGATGGAGATGACCCAAGAGATGAGCAGCAGTGAGGAAGAGGTACAGGAACCACAGAAAGTCATTCCTACCAGTGAAATAAAAGTGATGCTAGCGCAATGGGAGAACGTTGTTAGTTTCATCGAAAAAAATCACCCAGAGAAAGTAGCCACGAGTCGTTCAGCAGCACTTTTCAATGACACCTCATTGACTCACTTTCGCAACATTTTGAAAAGCAGGCAAAAGCAGATGTCATTGGATAAATTTCTTACAAAAAGAGCTGCTCCAAGTGAAAGTGCAGCCAAAAAGGCAAAAACAGATGATTAGGCTACTGTGTACATATGTAAATTTAAAAGTTTAAGAAAGTTTACAAGTTAAGTGAAAGAAACTTCATTATTCATTTATATGTACATGTACATTTCTTCATTAAAAACATGTCTTTTTGCATAATTTAGACTAACTTTGTGAGTTTTTTGAGGGCTGGAACCAATTAAAATTATTTACATTAATTCCTATGGGGAAAAGTCGTTCGAGATAAGAGCTGCTCGACTTAAGAGCCCAGGTCCGGAACAAATTAAACTCGTATCTCGAGGTACTACTGTACATTCTGGGGCGAAATAATGCCCTTCTTGGTCAATACATGTTCTGTCTGGGTCACTCCGGAAGCCAAGACCAACCCAAAAAGAGAAGCCAGACACACCGGTAAAAGGCAAAGGCAGTTTATAAAATTCAAGAAAAACACAGGTAACAGAACATGTCCTTACAAACAGGAAAATGCTGTATCTTCAAAGATATCCACGAAGGCAAAAGTCAATGCAGCAATACAGGATTCTTGCTGCCAAGACGAGGCTGTAGATAGCAGACCTACACCTCCCACGGGTCTTCCAAACTGCTGGGCCACAAGCCAGGAACAGAGACGCCGAGAACAAAGCAGGACACCGTAACTCCAACTGATAACACTCCACATGGCTTCAAGGGCTTGCCTGCCTTTTAAACCCTGCTAAGGAGGACCATACCCAAGCCCAGCTGTTCCTAATTCAGTGCTGATAAAACTTCTTTAATTGCTCCTTTCTTTGATCTGAATGTCTCTGTCGCATGTCAATGATGGCTTGTGCTTCATCACCTAATGACTCCAAGCTACTGGCTGGGGAGAGGCCCCCTCCAGGGCTCTCATGCTGTTCTCCTTCGTCCCATTCCTGACTTTCCTCTCCCCCGTCCGACTGCTCAGCCCCCTCCTCTTCGCTGTCATCCTCCTCCGGGCATGGAGTCAGCAGAGACACAGCCAGTCCCTGAGCAGCATTAGGCTGAACTACAACAATACATATTGACTATTATTTCACACTTGGTTTTTTAAGATGTGCTAAAATTCTAGCCAGTATAGCTCTCCAGTTATTTATTTATTATTTATTTATTACTTAGATTTGTATGCCGCCCCTCTCCGAAGACTCGGGGCGGCTCACAACACGTGGAAACAAATCATAAATAATCTGACAATTTAAAATATTAAAGATTTTAAAAAGACCCCATATACTAACAGACATACACACAAGCATACCATACATAAATTAGACATGCCCAGGGGAAGATGTTTCAGTTCCCCCATGCCTGACGGCAAAGGTGGGTTTTAAGGAGTTTACGGAAGGCAGGAAGAGTAGGGGCAGTTCTAATCTCCGGGGGGAGTTGGTTCCAGAGGGCCGGTGCCGCCACAGAGAAGGCTCTTCCCCTGGGGCCCGCCAACCGACATTGTTTAGTTGACGGGACCCGGAGAAGGCCCACTCTGTGGGACCTAATCGGTCGCTGGGATTCGTGCGGCAGGAGGCGGTCTCGGAGATATTCTGGTCCAATGCCATGAAGGGCTTTAAAGGTCATAACCAACACTTTGAATTGTGACCGGAAACTGATCGGCAGCCAATGCAGTTCCTAAGCAGTATTGGGTTCCTACAGGTACAGGCCACTCTATATTGTGGTAGGGAAAATGGACATATGCGCACAGCTCCAGGTGTCTGGAGGGAGGGAGGGCGTGTGTGCCTGCATGAGATTTGGCTTCTGTGCATGCAAAATCTCATGTGAAGATGCTCGCGCGTGCGAGATTTCACCAATTTTCAGCTATTTCTTTGCTTCTGCGCATGCAGAAAACCACCGCAAATTGGCGAAATCTCTCACATGCGAGCATCCTCATGCAAGATAGAAACCAAATCTCACGTGGGTGCGTGCACCTGCCCGCTGGTCAACTGGAGCAGTGCACACAACCACACCAGTAGCAGCGGCAACGGGGAACCCTTGCCTGTTCCTCACTAAAGATATATGTTGTTTTATTAATTATGTCAAATTATTAAAAAAAGACAGTTATAGAAAGTGATTAAACATTAAAGAGTGATAGATCGCTTTCAGTTATTTGATTCTCTTTTCCCCAGAATGAGTAACGGATCTTACCTAGATAACTCTGACACTGAAACATCAATATGCTCTTTGTTAGTAATGTTTTAAAATAACCCACTTTTCTCTCTTGGACTCAACAAGTTCATACAGCAGCTTTCCCCAAATAATCTTCTAGTTGTCTATAACCCAGATGAGAGAGATGGAAAAACACTTGATAAAAGAAACCAAAGGAAAATGTATTGAAGAATGTTGTTTCCTGTTCTTTGTTTTTTTCCCCCCTGTTCAATTGCATATTGCATTTTCGACATAGTTTTTGAGCCTTGATATTTAGGAATGGGGAAGAGGGATTTTGTTAAACTCAAGATACATTTAACTAAGTAATCAACCTGACATAAAAATAAGTAATAAGTAAACCAGAGACTCACCATCCCAAGTAGATTTAAAGTGGCTTAAAATGACTTTATATCTTCAATGCAGACATAATTAGATAATTTTTAATTACACTTATTTTTGATTGATTGGTTTGATTTTTCCGCCTTATCTGTGAACTGCTTTCTCCTTTTAACTTTAATTTGAAGGAAATGTATACACTCTCAAATCAGAAGCAGTTTGTTCAGCTCTGCACTGTGCTGGGGAGGCATCTGTTTATATGAATATCATTGTGTTATGTTGTTAGGTAAAGTCATTTGGTTTTGTATCTAGTGGCTCCTTTTTTTTAAAAAAATGGCTTGTTTAAAGTCCACCCCCCCCCCAAGCTTTTCAATTTCGCCTGTGCATTTTATAACTTGAGCTCGCATGTAAATCTCATAGAGCATTTCGCAACTGTTAGTAAAACAAACCAGATTTTGAAAGCTTCCACCTAAAACCTGAGTTGGAAATTTCTGATCCTTTTCTTTAACTATCTTGTATTCCACAGAGTGAGGGGGTTATTTAAACATAAAAGATGTCAAATTAATATTTTTAAAAGGCAGTCAAGTAAGCTGCAAGGACTATTTGGAGATTACATTTGAAACCTAAGCACTATAGGCATTTTCTGCCATTGTTCTTTCTAACAAAAGAATATATTCACATTCTGATAATAAACTGACCACCTGTTGTGATGTAAGTTTGCCCCTAGCTGACTTGATTGTACTTTGAAAACTTTCTTAGGCACAGCTGTGATGTGGTGGAAATACCTGCCAAGAAAGAAAAGGAATAATATTTTTATGGCCAGAAATAACCTTTTGTATCTGTCAAATGTCTAAAGCGAGGCCTAGCAGATCCTCCCTGTTGAGGCGCCATGTAACTTCTGTTTCTCCATTAACACCACCTCTTCAACAATCTGTAAGGTCTATAGGTCTTCATCTCGAACAATACTTCTCCCATATAGGATTTCTTTACTTGAGAAAATATGGATGGGTGAGGAGCCACACAATGGTGCACAGATGTGTAGTAAGAAAACAAAGACCTTTCAATAGTCAGTGGGTCTGAAGAGCTATCTAGAAAGGCAACTGATATTATTAATTCCATCAAGAATGCAAATGATTTATTTTCCCATTACTAATATTTGAAGGTCCAACTTACAAATTGTGCCTAACATAGGAATTAAAACTAATACAAAATCAGAAAAAAACCACCAAAGGATATAGTGCAATTGAGGTCTACCTAGAAACATTCAGTATCTCCCATTACAGAGACAGTTCAGAAAGATAATATAACAGATGAAGGGCCAGGACAGATGTAGTTTCCTTAACTTTATTTCACCAAAAATTATCTACAAGTACTATCAATTGCATCTCAGTACTATATTTTAGACTGAAACCCAATTAATAAGGATATAGATGGATCTCTTCTATGAATGAAAAACGCGCCTTGCCACAATGCGCTACGAGTCTGTGAGTTCCTGGCCAAACACCAGGTGCCAACGCTGCCCCACCCCACCCCTATAGTCCTGATGTCACCCCAGATTAAGGCAGCCCTCAAAGGAACCCATAGAAGAGATCCAATGAGCCGTGATGAAGATCTTGCAAGAGGTCCCCGAAGACACCTTCCAGGGCGCATACTGGTCATGGCAGAGTCACTGGAAAAAAATGTGCAGAGGCCCAAGGACAGTACTTTGAAGAATTTTAAGTGATTGCACAAATCTGTTCAATAAATTACTTTTTAAAAAATTGCATTACTTTTGGAACGCACCCTGTATCACAACTTTTCCCCCAAATCCAACCCTCAAGCAACTCTGTAGGGCTTGCTCAACCAGAGTCCAACTCAAAGCAGATCCAAGTGACTGTATCAAACAATAGTTCTCCTTCCCTAGAAGAGACAGAGTAAAAGAAGAAAAATGTCTATATTTTCAACTTTTATTACCACGAAGTAAACTTAATAATGGATATGCTGCAATAGATCAAGTAAAGTAATTCCATAAGCATGAAACCTCTTGATTTTCATGCTTTATACTTCTGCTTCCTGCTTTAGAGCAGTATGTTTATCATTTTTGCTATTGCTATTTATCTTACTCAAAACATCTCACCTGGCCTTTCTGCAGTGTGTATGAGAGAAAACATGTGTTGCCTTACTGACTTATTGAAAGATCAAAATCTTACTTACCCTCACAAGGATTTTATTGGTATAAATAGCCAACTGTGTCTCGTAGAGAGCATGTTGGTTTCCTCCCCTGTTTCTCCTGCTGTGGAAATAAACCAATTGCCCAAGTGTTTAACAACATCAACTTACCGGTATATTAGGAAAAAATCCAAACTCATTTTTAAAAATTATTTTCATACTCAAAATTCAAATAAATAGCATTGGGGAAGATAAATGATGTTTAGCTAAAAATAGAAAATTCAAGAAAAAAGTAATGTTTCAGACAGACCACATGATATAAATCCAAGTAGGAATTTTTGAGGGGTGGGTGGGTGGGTGGGTGGGGAATGGAAGGATATCTACTATTTGTCAACAATAGATTCCCAATACAAGTAAAAAAAAATACATTTAAGAGCATGCTGAAAATATGAAGCAATATTTTGGCAATATATTATAAAGGAGGTGAAATTAAAAGTTGGCAAAACCTATCTGATAATGAAAACCAACCAACCAAAAGCGCAGTACCAGGCTACTATAGACCAATTACCTATTTATAACAAGTTTCAAATTGCTAAGTAATGTGGTAGCTGATGACGTCAGAAGAGCACCTCATTGAAAACAAGCTCCTTCCAGCTAAGCAGAAAGGAAAGCAGAACAATAAAAGATCAGCTCCTAATCAACAAGGTGATTAAGCCCTCTCTAAGTAGTTTAGAGTCAGCATATTGTCCCCAACAATTTTGGTCCTTGTTTTACCCACCATGGAAAACTGATTCAACCTTGAGCTGGTAAGATCTGAACTGCAAAATTACAGGCAACTGGCAGTCAGTAGAAGTAGCCTGCAGTACTACACTCCAACCATTGCTACCAAGCTGAATAAAAGTTGGCTGGATTGGGAAAAAAGGCTTTCAACTCCCTGCCACATGATTGGAATATCAAATGCCCTGAAATAACAGAATTAGTAGCTTTCTATAAAGATCAATAGCACAGTTGCTGATCCATAGTGATACATTGGGACAGACTGAAAATAGTGCCAATAGTAATTTGGGTGCAATTCCAAAACATCTGGTGCACTGAGTGAATACCATTGGTATTGCTAAAATTACTATCTGTCAATTGCAAAAGGCAACTTTATTCCTGCAATTGATACCTTTAATATTATAAAGCAACAACAACTGCTTTTTCCAGGTCCTTGGGAAATACCTGACAGGCAGTGAAGGGCTACCAAAATTTTTACTACCACACTGTGGGCATGGCCTATGCAGGATGCCCTGCATTTTCTTTCAACATCTTTCAGTGCAAATTGGGTGCTCTGGGATGGAGCTCCATTTTTGCTACCCCACTGCGTTCCCACCCCCCAGCCCCTCCGGGCGGTAGCTGCTGACAGGTAGACAAAAATGCCAAATCCAATCTAAGCATGTGGCTTATTGTACAACATCCTATAACTATTATCAATAGTTAAAATATCTGGAACACTGCTTGATCATTATTGGCATTGACAACAGCACTATCAGTCAATTGCAAAAGGCAAATTTACTTGGAACAGCTTGTGATGATACCTTTAAAATCATCAGACATTCACAACTGTCTAACACAAGTTGTTAGGAAGGACTTGATAGGCAGACACAAATGCAAATGAAGGCTAAATAACTGGATAATGATGTGAGCAACCATAATAATAATTGATGCCTTTTTCATGCGGGACAAGAACTTCTAGAAAATGGAGGTCAGATTTTGGCATTATGTTAACCATGGAAATGCTGCACCTGTGGCATGATGCAGCCCAAGTTATTCTAATTTTTTTCTTCCAGAACTTTTCTTCCAGAACCTGCTATTAAAAAAAGTGATCCCTCTATATAATAGAGCAAGTACAGCCAAGAGTTTTCAGTGTACAAATCTTTTGTTATTACAATGCAGACCATATTTGAAGTTCAAATCTATTTAATAAAAGCTAATAATGTTGTCCAAAGACACATAATGATGTTTTATCTCATGGTTTAGCACTTTCATATTGAGAATTGTCAATGACCTGCATAAAGACTGCAACTCACAAAATTATAAAGGACCTTCCGACTCTCCAGTTACTGTTGGAGAGGGAAAAATGAGAATAAAAAGTGCAAGGAAGCAGACAATATGAAATGAGTCACCACTCAGGGGACAAAACAATGACAATGGATTTGGAAAAGCAATATTAGAAAGCAGAAAGGATGAGAATGTTGGCTTAGCAAAAAGTGAAGGAATAAAAATCAAGTGCCAGTCTTATTTGTTTTTCACAGCCTTTTATTTAGACAGTCTTTTTCATTCCCCTTCAAATGATAAATATATTTTGGTGATGTTTTCATCAAACTAATTTCATTTTCCCCCATATATAATTAGAGCAGCTGGAGAAGAATGGCTATACATCATCTTCAAAGTGGTACTTCAGCTGTCATAATGATACTCAGGAGGATGTTTGGATAATAAACATATCTGAATTATTGGTCCCACAGCAACAAAACAAACATACTTTGTAGCAAAGAAGGCCTGATCTAGATGAAATTAAGCACGCTCATCTCTCAGTGATATTAGTGGGAGTTAGCCATTCAGACAAGTGCTCAGACTATTTTGATTTCAATAAGTGTAGAATTTGTTCAATGGGATATATATACTGGCATCAATATTGCAGAAGTGTAAGGTGTCAAGAAAGAATACAACTGGTGATCCATCAGAACTATAAAAATACACCTCAACTGCCATCTGATGAAGTCTGGGTAGATTCCAAAATTACATTTCAAAACTACTAGAATGAGAAAAGATACACATGCAAAATCAAAAACAGTTTCATCCCAATTTAGTTAGTGAAGAGATACAGAAAGTTTAATCAATTCATCAGAGGAACTTTTATTATTAATAATAATAATAATTTATTGGATTTGTATGCTGCCCCTCTCCGTAGACTCATAGTGCAATGTCTGAAAGCAATATCCCCCCCCCCCAAAAAAAAATGGTTATAATGCACTTTTGGTTGCTTGGTTAATTATTATTATTATTATTAGTAGTAGTAGTAGTAGTAGTAGTAGTAGTAGTAGTAGTATTTAGATTTGTATGCCGCCCCTCTCCGAAGACTTGGAGCGTCTCACAATAGGAGTTCATAATACAAATCCAATGATTAAAAAAGCAGAACAATTAAAAACCCTTGATTTAAAAACACTCATACAACCCAAACAAACCATACATAAAATGGAGCGGCCAAGAGGAATCAATTTCCTCATGCCTGGCAGCAAAGGTGGGTTTTTAGGGGTTTGTGAAAGGCAAGGAGGGTGGGGACAGTCTTAATCTCTGGGGGGAGTTGATTCCAGAGGTTCGGGGCTGCCACAGAGAAGACTCTTCCCCTGGGTCCCGACGGCATTGTTTTATCGACGGGACCCGGAGAAGGGCAACTCTCTGGGACCTAATCGGTCGCTGGGATTCGTGTGGCAGAAGGCGGACCCGAAGGTATTCTGGTCTGATAACATGAAGGGCTTTATAGGTCATAACCAACACTTTGAATTGTGGCTAAAAACTGATCGACAACCAATGCAGACTGCAGAGTGTTGATGTGACATGGGCATATCTGGGAAAGCCCATGATTGCTCTTGCAGCTGCATTCTGCACAATCTGAAGTTTCCGAACACTCTTCAAAGGTAGCCCCATGTAGAGAGCATTACAGTAGTCGAACCTCGAGGTGATGACGGCATGAGTGACTGTGAGCAGTGACTCCTGGTCCAGGTAGGGCCGCAACTGGTACACCATGCAAACGTGGGCAAACGCCCCCCTTGCCACAGGTGAAAGATGGTTCTCTAATGCTAGCTTTGGATTGAGGAGGACGCCCAAGTTGCGGACCCTCTCCGAGGGGGTCAATGATTCTCCCCCAGGTTAATGGACGGACAGATGGAATTGTCCTTGGGAGGCAAAACCCACAGCCACTCCATCTTGTCAGGGTTAAGTTTGATACTTTATGGTTGGGGTGGGAGTAGTGATTGGTTGCTTTATTGTGAAAATTGTAGTTCACATTTATTATAGGACTAAATGTCAATAGGTTTTTTAAAAAAAAACCTAGAGAACTTAGTGCAAACAGTAAGTAGAGTGCCTGCTAATATTACATAGGAGCATCTTATATATTCTTAAAGCTTCTTCAGCATGGATGATGTCAGTTTTTAATCACATAGCCATGTTGAAACAGAACACCAACCACCCAGGCTTCAAAAATACAGGTTTATTTAAAAGGAAGAAATATTTTTGAGAGCTGAAACATACCTACCCAGAACTAATAAAGCATCATTTTGTGGTTTCTTCATGAAAAGGAGGGAAAGAATCTGGGAAATATGAATGTATGCAAAATTCATCTACTCCAAGCAATAAGGTTTTAGACACTTATGGAGATGTTCATAATCTTGCATTCCAAGTATATATCTATTGGACCTCAGATGAAATATATCAACAGGTTGCACAGACATGGTTATGGTTTTACTTCTGATCAGACCTCTGTCATTTATTCCAAACAGGCTGCAGCAACTCATGTTTGCACATTTTACAAATGGCAGACAATCTATTATTAAAACCTCTATGAGGTTTTGCTTCATAAGCAAATATACTTTTTCCAGTTAAATATTTGGATCAGATTCTGGGATATTTTAAGACTAATACAATCAGCCATACCAAGCTATTGATATGATTGATCCTAAAGAAAGTCCCCTGACTGATTAATATCAATACAAGGTTATATTAGAACAGGGGTGTCAAACACGATTTCATTGGGGGCCACATCAGGATTGTGTTTGATCTTGGAGGACTGGGGTGGGTGTGGCATGGCTGGGGTGGGTGTGACCATTGTGGGTGTTTGACACAGGTTCAAGATGCCTTTTTTCTCTCCCTTTACATTCAAAACAGCTATTCCATACAAATGGAGATGTATTTTTCTGGCACAAAAAGTCTCAATTTCATAAAGTACAGATTAAAGACATGTAGAATTTCCAGCTACTATGCAGCTTGCCTTATATATAGGAGCAGATTTGAATATGTGCACAATATTGGCAGAACAGAGATGTTCAAAAGTCTAACGTGAGTTAAGGCAACCTAAACAACATCCAAGATATTATATTTATACTTGACTGGCCTGGGTTGAATGATAAATTAACATTACAACCTTAAAATACTTTTAAACAAAACAATTTGTTTCAATTTAATTCATCCATATTCCCCTTTTTTTCTTCTTCATGTATTAATCTGTCTGCCTTATTTATGGCATTTCTCCATCTCCAAATAACAAAATTGTATACACTTTGTTACTGCTTAGACAAAATCAATTCAGGTTTTCCTTTGCCTTGTTGAATCTGTCTTTTGAAATATTAACTAACTCTATGTAGAATACTTTAACTGACCATCCCAGTCTTCGGAGAGGGGCGGCATACAAATCTAAGTAATAAATAAATAAATAAATAAATAAATAAATAATTCTTTGAAAACATTAAAATTTTATTCCAGATATCCATTGTAAGGAGGAATACTGTAAATCACAACAAAATATATTGCTAAATGTCTGTAAAGATTCAGAAAATATACATGCTGTATGGAAATATTTCCAGGTCCACTTGGACTACAACTGGATGCACAATTAAATCTCACTGACTTCACTGAGTTTTATGCATATCTGACAAAAGCTGTCTTCTATCTGCCAGATATGCACCCTATCCAATCATAATATGATTTGATGTTGGTTTTGTGTTTTCTGTAAATTCAGCAATTTATGCTTTACATGGTAAATCACAATTTAGAAATAATCACTGGATGTTTTCTCATGATATACTGCATAAAAGAAAAATCTTATAGTTTGTGCATACTACCATATCGTACATTCAATCATGTTCTCCATTATAACCAGCCGCCCCGAGTCTGCGGAGAGGGGCAGCATACAAATCTAATAAATTATTATTATTATTATTATTATTATTATTATTATTATTATTATTATAACACAATCCAGTTGTAAGTCCAAACCAAACATATTACATTACAGCTGTAACTACATGAGCAAACTCTTTGGATTAGGCTTGTTGTATATTTTTAAACTGGATGAAACCAGGAATCTTGGATTAAGCAGCCAACAGGAAGGAAGATAGAATGCATGGGGCTGAGAAAAAAACATAAAATGTGTCCCCAAGACCTGTTTTTGATCTCCAGACTGCTGTAGGAGGCCGTGGGGGCCAAAACCAGCCCCCAAATGCTTCCTATGGCTCTTCTTTGGCTGCAAGACTGTTATAGGAGCCTGTAGGGGCTGAAAATGGCTCATGTGCATCTCCTTGTGGCCCATTTTGGCCAGCAGAGGCCCTGTGGTCCACTCCTTAGTTATTTACAGGCACCCTATGGGCTGAATCTGGCCTGTGGTCTTGATTTGACACACCTGCATTAGAATGTGACATTTAAAGACCACAATTCTTAAATATACCGTATTTTTCGCTCCATAAGACGCATTTTTTTTTCCCCAAAGTAGGATGAAAAATCAGCCTCGTCTTATGGAGCGAAGATGCAGGCAGGGAGGGGGGGAAGGCTGCGAATTCGGAAGCGCCATCCCGCCGGCTGGCTGGCTAGCTGCTGCCTGGCCCACCGTTCCCCGTAAGCTACGCCCGTGAGCAGGCGTGCACCCCCAAATACACCCGAGCGCCCTTTTCCACGGGCGCGTGCTCCCCATCCCCCTGCCAGCCCGCGGGGAGGTGGGCGGGGGCGGGGAGGTGTGGCAATAGGAGTAAAGGGAGCCGCGGCCGCCCCTGCCTCCCCACGGTGCCTGGCTTCTCCATGCTGCCCTATTGCCCGCCCGATCCGCCTCCTCTGCCATCTCCTGCGTTGGGGCGCGATCTGCCTCCTCTCCTCCGCTGCCTCCTCCTGCCTTGGGGCGCAATCTGCCCCCTCTCCAACGTCGCTGCCTTCTGCCTTGGGGCGCGATTCGCCCCCTCTCCTCCTCCGCCGCCGTCTTCTGCCTTGGGGCGCGATTCGCCCCCTCTCCTCCTCCGCCGCCCCCTGCCTTGGGTGAGCAATCCGGGAGTCCGGGACAGGGTGGCTTTACGCCATGAAGAGAAAACGGCCGACTTTTCCCTGCTGCCGGAGCCGTTTCCTCTTCATGGCGCAAAGCCACACAGTCCCGGACTCCGGGATTGCTCGCCCAAGGCAGGAAGCGGCGGAGGAGGAGAGGGGGCGGATCGCGCCCCAAGGCAGAAGGCGGCGGCGGCGGAGGAGAGGGGGCGAATCGCGCCCCAAGGCAGAAGGCAGCCATCTGCCCAGACAGAAAGGAAACAAGAGAGAGAAAGTGAGAAGAAGAGAGAGAAAGAGGGGGAGAGAGAGAGAAAGAGAGAGGGGGAGAGAGAGAAAGAGGGAGAGGGAGAAAGAGAGTGGGAGAGGGGGGAGAGATAGCAAGAGAGGGAGAGAGAGAGAGGGAGAGGGGGGAGAGATAGCAAGAGAGAGAGAGAAAGAGAGAGGGAAAGGGGGAGAGAGGGGGGAGAGAAAGAGAGAGGGAGGGAGAGAGAGGAGATAAAGAAAGAGGAGAGAGAGAAAGGAAGAGAAAGAAAGAAAGAGGGATAGAAAGAGAGAGAGAGTGAGAGATGCTCAGTGAGCCTTTCTTTGAAGTTGCCTTTCTTTCTTTCTTTCCTTCTTTCTTTTGCTCTCTTGCTCTCTTGCTCTTTCATTCTTTTTTCTTTCTCTTGCTTTCTTTCTCTCCTTCCTTCCCTCATTCCATTTCTTTCATTCCCCCTCTCTATTTTTATTTCTCTTTCATTTTCTTTCTTTCTCTCTTTCTTGCTTTCTTTCTTGCTCTTTTTCTTTCTCTCTTTTACCTTCCCTTCCTCTATTTCTTCTTTTCTTTCTCCTTCCTACCTTCTTCCCTCCCTCCCTTCAGTCCTTCCTCTCTTACTCTCCCCTTTCATAAGTTTCCTTGCTTCCTTCCTCTGTTCCTGTCCCTTCCCCCTTTCTTTCTTTCTTTCCTTCCTTCCTTCCTTCCTTCCTTCCTTTCCTCCCTCCATTTCTTGCTTTCCTTTTCCTTCCTCCCTTCTTCCCTCCCTCACTCCCTTCTTTCACTCCTTCCTCTCTTCCTCTCCCCTTTTTGGCTCAAAATATTTTTTTTCTATTTTCCTCCTCTAAAATCTAGGTGCGTCTTATCAGCAGGTGCGTCTTATAGAGCGAAAAATACGGTAGTTAACACTTGCATAGATGATTGGTCTTGAAAGTAGAGATTAAGGTAATGTTGAATCACAGACATTTAGAGACTATATATTAATTAATCACAGTGAATTATGACTTTTATTCAGGACTTCTATTTAATTTGTGTCCATAAATATAGCCAATGGCAATGACAGAATACATTCTCCAAGGAAAAAAACTAAGTGATAGGTATATGTGGAAAAAATGCTTTCAGTTTGCATTTTATTAGGAAGTTGCAAAATGAACCAATATATAATTAGTTGAAATTGCATTTTATTAGGAAACATGGATTGGAAAAATATCTTGTATGCCAATATACAGGGAGGTGGACAAAACAATTGAAACACTTTGCAGCTCTTCCGTGGAATCCAGATTTTTGAAGCTCCTTTCTAACAATTGTTGTGGAAACTGGGTTCTGTACGTGTCTATTGAGCTCTGCAGTGATTTTAGGAGCTGTGGTCTTGCGATCCATTCTAACAATTCACTTTAGAGTCCGACGGTCTCACTCAGACAACTTCGACTTTTGAACAGATCTGTGCTTGGCTGAGGACGTTTTCCCTTCTCTTTCAAAAGCAGTCATTACTTTTGAGACATTACCTCTTGAAACGCCAAACATTCGGGCACTTTCTATTATACTAGCGCCTGCCATTCGAGCACCAGCAATTTGGCCTCTTGGAAAGTCTGAGAGGTCTGCCATTTCTAGAAGGTTATAACCAATTTCCTTAAATTTCTGTAAAAAAAAAAAGGTAGTTTTAAAAAACATATCAAATAACAGAATTAAAAAAACCATTAAAATATGTCAAGTTTTGGTTGATTTGAACATGTTCAAACATGATGCCAAAAAGTTTCCATTTTTTTATCCACCCCCTGTACATCTATAAGAAATGGACATAAAATATGTCCTAATTGCCTTGTGGACATTTTAGAATTTTTCTTAGTAAAAAAAGTTAAAACAAACAAAAAACAAACATTGATATGTGCTCTAATATTTAAAAAAATAACATTTGAAAAATAATACTCTCACTTTAGCCATAGTTGACAAGATTCCTAAGAAACACTTGAGCGCTTCTGAGACAGGCTCTATATATCATTCCTGAGCATCCCCATATGGATGTTTTCCTCCTATGAAACTTCTATCATAATGTTGCTAACACCAACCGACTTCTGAGCTACTAGTTTCTCCCATATTTTGTAAACATATAGATATTTCAATAAAGTGAGGACAATTCCCAGAAATCATAGGGCAATTCTCATTGGCTCATAGCTGAGGACCACCTGGAACATGAGTTATGGAGTACTAAGCTTAACTATGAATAATCTTCCCATCCCTGGCAACACTGGCGAAATATCTGTTGCCCATCTGTCAAAAAAGAATCAAACACCTTTTGCTGAGTTTACTTTTAGCCAAGAATTAAAACAGAACAATCAGAAAGCACAACATTAAGTTGTGTAATGTATGCTAATTTGGGAAATGGAGAACACATGACTTTGCATCAGTGCATGATTTATTCAGATATCCATAATTTCCCCAAGCAATTGGGAAGCAGTTTTCATTGGGTATGGGGACAAATATATAGTCTGTCCAGATAGCAATAGCAATAGCACTTATATACTGTTTCACATTGCTTTGGAGCCTTCTCTAAGTGGTTTACAGAGTCAGCATATTGCTCTCAACAATCTGGGTGCTGAGATTTTAACAATCTCAGGAGGATGGAAGGTTGACTCAACCTTGAGCCAGTGAGAATTGAAGTGGTAAACGGCTGCTCAAATAGCAGTAATACAACAAAATACAACAAAAGTGTATCCACATTACCTCATGGGTTATAGTAATGGGTTATAGTAATGGGTTATAGTAATAGTAATTCAGAGTCTCAAGAAACACAAATGAGCACACAATTACAACCCACACATGTTGCTTCCAGTAACAGCTCCCTCTGCCTTCTGGGCTAAATAGCTCCCAGTGCAGCCCATCAAGAGAGGCTGGTCCATTTCACCAAAGGACAAACCACTGCATCTCTGCTCTGCATGCTCTGAGATCCACTATGACTGGCAGCTGCTCCCGCTCTTCTTCACTGGCTTGCAAGCTGTTCCCAGCTGAAGCCTGTTCTGCCAGCAGTTCAAGGTTAGTAATTCCTGACCTTACCAGGAATTATTTCATTCCCCCTTGAGCCAGCCTCTGAGGAAGCTTCAGAGGAATCATCCAAAGGAAACATCACAGGATTAAATCTTCTATCTAGATCAGTGGTTCTCAACCTGGGGGTTGGAACCCTTTTGGGGGTTGAATGACCATTTCACAGGAGGTGAAAAGACAAATTTCCCATGGTGTTAGGAACTAAAGTTTCTTTTCTGGTGCCTTGGAACATATTTTTTTACAATCTGACCAATCATGGTGTCTATCTGACCTTCCTGCCAATCAGTTTAAAGTTCTGTTAGGAGATTTGGTGCTAGACTTATGGTTGGAGGTCACCACAATATGAAGAACTGCATTGAGGGGGTCACAGCATTAGAAAGGTTGACAACCACTGATCTAGATAGATATGCACTAGAGAGAAGCCATCTATATTCACCCAGAATAATTACATTCATGTTTGGCCAAAATGGTAGAATATTTCAGTAAAGCAATAGTCTCAGATTTTATCTTGAAATTTTGTGGAGCCTTAGGACCTTACCCTTTTTAGCTTCAACAAATATGTCTTTCATCAAAAGTGTGCTTCCCTTGCCATTTTTCATCTCTTGCTTTGGTGCAAACTTCTAAATTCATCTCAAGCATTAATTCACATAAAACATATGACCTGCTCAGGATCAGATTTATAATTGCTAGCCACATTGTGAATTTTTAGCAATTAGCATGAAATATTAAGCAGACTAAGGGATACTATGGTGTCATTTTCAGAGAGGAAAGCATTATGTTTCAAATGCAATCCTCAAAGTGATTCAGGGGACTATAAATTTAAGCAATATACCATGTTTCTGTAGATATAGTTATACTGTGGGACAATTGGCTTTTTCCTCGGAACTTGATACTTTCTTTAGGAGCAACCAGGCAATTTAAATAGATCACTATTGAAGCAATTGCCAACACAAAAATAAGTTAAGTGAACATTGGTGTTTGAAAATAAGATAAAACCTATTACATTGACTCTTTTGGAGTGCCAAGAAAGTGACTTCACTGATAGAATATCACCTGGCGATAATGCTGGGAAAGACAAGTATCTGCTAACTAGGCTACTGAAAGTTTGCAACAGTTGTCTTTAGATTGCTGAACATGAGAATAATAAGCTCTTTCTTTGAGGGAAAGTGGCCAATTAAAATGAGCTTGTGGGAGGTATCTTCATCCCCCCACTCCAGTGCTTTTACTTCACCAGCAATTATCACTGCAACATCTGAATATAAGTATAGTAAATATATTATACAGTTGTCAAGATTGTCAATTTACACAAGGCTGTAAATGCTAATATCAAAATCAGGAACAACTAAAAAATTCAGTGCAGAGCAGTACATAAAATGAAGCCATTTCCAATTTTAATCTCTCAGATGCCTTGAAGAAAGTTCTCACTCTGCATTTTTCAGGCAAACTAACTCTTAGTTGTTCATTTATTCCAAGGAACAAGTAAGACAAATGGAGAAAAATAATGAGGTTAACTGTAATTCTCTCATCTTGTA
Source organism: Erythrolamprus reginae (assembly GCF_031021105.1). Classification (NCBI taxonomy): domain Eukaryota; kingdom Metazoa; phylum Chordata; class Lepidosauria; order Squamata; family Dipsadidae; genus Erythrolamprus; species Erythrolamprus reginae. Next base: position 164,889,542 of record NC_091952.1, on the reverse strand, counting down.
GAATCAAAAGAAATAGAATTTGTGACATGAAGTGTACCATTTTTGGACAGGATTCAAATCCTGCCAAGCTACACTTGGCAGCTAGTGTACACATGTATGGCTGAATTGATCATGGATTATGAATAAATGCTTCTGCAAGGAAAAGGATTAGGACTTCTGACTTGAAGAAGTGGTGACAGGTTTCCCTGAAAAGGTTGTCCTTCAATCTAGCTGCATCAAATAAATGTAAGTACTCTACTTTCCAATGTTCTTTTTCATGTTTTGGAAAAGATACTTTGTCAGAATTTACACAGAATCTTGCACGAAATGGATTATCTACTTCTTTTCTGTTAGATTTTAAACTCTGTCGATAGACTGAAATTGTGGTGATCATTCTTGAAAACAACCTCTGCTGGATGGTGAAAGTCTGATTCTGTTGATCCTATTGCTTCTTTAATGGCATTCAGTAACATCAAAGATCTTTCTGGATATCTCGTAATTATTGGAAGTGGGGAAAACATTTCTATATTTCAGTTACTGGTAATGGAAATGTGCAATTCCCTTGTTACATTTGTATGACATATCAAATGGTTTAGTTTGTACCTAATACTTGGTTATACTATTTACAGTTAAACAGGAGAATGTATACTCAGCATACAAATGTCAATTCATACATACTGTATCTCCACACAGACTGGGTAGTAATGTGAATGTTCTTACTTGATTCCTGAAAGGAATTAGGACTGGATGGGACAAAACAAATTGAAATGCTGCTAACATAAATTTCCTGGACTGACAGCTTCAGCTAGATCAACAGCTCGATCACAATTGATACACCAGCCAAAACCAAAAGTCCTCCTTCTTCTTCTTCTTCTTCTTCTTCTTCTTCTTCTTCTTCTTCTTCTTCTTCTTCTTCTTCTTCTTCTTCTTCTTCTTCTTCTTCTCCTCCTCCTCCTCCTCCTCCTCCTCCTCCTCCTCCTCCTCCTCCTCCTCCTCCTCTTCTTCTTCTTCTTCTTCTTCTTCTTCTTCTTCTCCTTCTCCTTCTTCTTCTCCTCATCCTGCTCCTTCTCCTTCTCCCCCTCCTCCCTCCTTCTTTTTCTTCTTTTTCTTGTTATATTGTAAGTTCATTGGGATTGAGGCACTGGTTACAAGAAGCTATTCTAATTTTCTCATTCTGTTAATATTTTTAGTTCTGTCTTCTCTGTTCATATATCTGCTTCATATATTGTTCTTAAGATTTTATCTTTTTTGTGCAAGCCACGTGGAGTCAGGGAATATATAAACTGTATAAATGGTATAAATTTATGTATGGTATGCTAGTGTGTATGATTGGTTTTAACTTGTGGTGTTTTAAAATTAATTTAAATATTGGATTTGTTTACATTGTATGGCGATTGCTGTGAGCCGCCCCGAGTCTGCGGAGAGGGGCGGCATACAAATCTGATTAATAAATAAATAAATAAAATAAACAAATAAATGAAGTAAACACTACTCATTTGGAAAATGATGAGTCAATGCTCAATTACTTGTGCACTCAACAATCTGGAATTGCCATTTCCCCATGAATTGCAATTGTCATTAGCTTTCTGGAGAGATTTGGACACAAAATTTGGATATCTATAGGAGAACATCTTTTTGTAGAAAGCAGTACAGTCAAAGAAATCTAAAATCTGTGTCACAGATTGGGTCTATGCAGCCCTTTGGATTCAAGGTACTTCAGCATAGTACACAAGAACTGCAATTAGGTATTGCTGTCCAGTGCTGGAGAAATCAGGAGATTCAGGCATTTCAAATAAGTATGAATATTTATTGCAAGCTTAAGCGAGTGTGATGGATGGATGGATGGATGGATGGATGGATGGATAGATAGATAGATAGATAGATAGATAGATAGATAGATAGATAGATAGACAAATAAATAAGATTGTTTATTTTAGTTTAGTTCTGTCTGATGTTTGAGAAGTTCATGGTTTAAGCAGCATTTCTATTAATAATATTAATATGAGTTTCAAGTGCACATTCGTGCTCATTTTTAACATCCTGTAATTGTGCTTTAGAATTAGCTTTGTTTTGTGTTAGGTTTCAAAGGAAGTAGGCAGCCAAAATCTTAGATTGTGGGTATTATAGAATCTTTGTTGCCAAACTCTTATAGATGGCAGCAAAAAAAGGGGTGGGTGGGTGGGGGCTGTTTCAATGATCTAGTGCTCATCCAAACTTTGGAAGCACAGATCCAGCAGCTACATTGCAATGCATTTTCTTCAGAAGAATAAGCTTTTTTTATCCCCATCCCTTCCCTTTTCTGGTGCCTTTCTCTGAAAGTCTTGTTTAAATTGCAGATTGCTTACTCATCTTTTCTTTGGTGTAGCTGTCAATCTTAATTTAGCTTTAAGTGATTGGTGCTGATTATTCTAACAAAGAAACACTTAACTGTTAATAACTGGGGGGAAAGTTGTCATGATGAGACTGTTGGATTTAGAGGGTCCTTACCTTTGCAAGGTGCTCAGCCCGCTAGGACTGAGCCAGGACCTTCCGGAGGAGATGGCTATTAAAGTACAAACAAAGCATGTTCGAATGAACTAAACTTTTATTAGAAAAAGTAGAAAAATAAAGTTTGTCTGAAGAGACATAAAATGGACATCTACATTGCTAATGAATGTAAAGCGTAATGGAGATGCTCGGAAGCTAGAGAGCTTCTTCTTCCTGCAAGGAGGAGGATGTGAGCAAAGCAGTTACATCACAAAGGAGGAGCTACATTAATAAACAGAGTTAACTATCTAACTACTGGATGTTTCTCAATGTCTTTGGAGGCTGTCAATCCACAGCGTGACACCCCTTCTTTGTCAGTCATCAGAGACATAAGGGACATCAGGACATCAAGGCATCAATTCACTTAAGGCACATTTTGTTGGTGAGGAATTCATGTTGATCAGCTGGCAACGGCTTATTCAGCAAGTCAGCAATCTGCTCAGTAGTAGGTACATACTGAATTTTGATGAATCCTTCTCTCACACTCTCTCTGGTATTTCTATACCGGATGTCAATGTGCCGTGAACGAGCTCCAACAAATTCAGCTTCAGCAATATATGCGACCGAAACATTATCCTCCATAATAACAATTGGCTTCTTTGGACTTTCCCAAATACTATCAATGAGAGGAAAAAGAGAAGTTAACGCATTACAGCAATCAGAAACACATGCATATTCAGACTCAGTTGAAGAGCAAGAAATAAACTTCTGCTGCCTAACTTTCCAAAAGAAAGGACAACCATTTAAAAACAGTATATAACCAGAAGTACTTTTTCGTGTTTCTGTGTCACTTGCCCAGTCAGCATCTGCATAACAAATCACTTCAGGGTACTCAACATGTTTCGGCTCAAGGTACAACTTCTTGTCCTTAGTGAGCTTCATGTATCTCAACAGTCTCTTTATGCAAGACCAGTGAAACGTGGTTGCGTTGCCAACGTATCTGGACAGTAGATTCACACTTAGTGAGATGTCAGGCCTTGTCCAACTGCTGATGTAGAGTAGTGATCCAATCACTGACCGGTACAGCGTTTTGTTCTGGAAATCAGGATATTCTTCTCGGGTTAACCTGTAAAAATCAGTTTGCATGGGAGAGCGACAAGTATGTGCTTCAGACATGTTACAATTTTGTAAAAGCTGGTCAACCTTACTTTCTTGTGAAAGAGAGAACCCCTTCTAAGTTTTCTCAAACTGAACACCTAGATAATCATTAATATGCCCTAGGCTTTTTAAGGTGAAATGTTTCTCAAGACACTTAGCAAAAGTTTGACTCGTGCTTTCATTTGGACCTATGTAAACAATATCATCAACATAAACAAGAACAATTTCATAAGTCTTACCTTGCCCTTTTGTAAACACGCATTCATCAGGGACGGACTTATCAAAGCCCATTGAATTTAGCTTTTGGGATAATAACGTGTACCACATAAGGGCACTCTGTTTGAGGCCGTATAAAGACTTGCTCAGAGACCAGACTTCACCTTCTCGGTCCTGGAACCCGGGAGCACCTTTGACGTAGATCTCTTCATTCAGATCAGCGTTCAAATAGGCAGTCTCTACATCGAACTGAAAAACCTCTAAGTCCAAAGCAATAGCAGTGATAAGGGCAATCTTGACACTTTCATTTTTGACTGTGGGTGAATATGTGTCAGTGTAGTCATACGGATAAACTTGAGAGAATCCTTGAGCTACAAGTCTAGCTTTATACAGCTTTCCTTCATTAGGTTTTTGTTTGACTTTATACACCCAGCGTGTGCCAATGACTTTCTTTTTGTCAGGAGGCTCCACCTGTTGGAACACCTTAAGTTTCTTTAAACAGTCCAGTTCACGTTCCATAGCCTCATACCATTTTTCTTGTTCAGATTCAGGCAAAAGTTTAATCTGGTGAAAATGATCAGGTGGAAGTGTAAGATTATTACACATGAAAAGAAAAGGAGATTCAGATACTTGCTGTGCAAATCTCTTTGGAGGAGTTCCTTTAGTGGTTCTCTTTGAACGTCTTGGAACCTTGGTCCATCCTTCATCATCATCTCCGCCTTCAAGTTCATCGTCAGGGATTTCCTCTGCGACTGTCGAAGGCTGTACATCGTCTGGAACATCAGGAATATCTGGCACAGCTCCCTGGGCATCAGGTATCGCCACACCTTCCTTAGGAAAATAAACTGAAGTATCATTACTATGTATACTGGACCAATTTGTGTCTTCCTCAAATTTGGCTGAATTAGAAATATAGACTCTGTGATGAGAGTCAGCAAATTTGTGGTACTTGGAGGCTTCATCAAAACCGATGAATCTCATTCTTTCTGACACAGGACCTCCTTTCCTTCTTTGTTCAAGTGGAATGTTAACAGTGGCATAACAACCAAAAATGTAGATGTTTTGAACATCAGTCTTCTTGGCATGAAGCAAGTAATAAGGAGTGTCTTGTATGATGCTACTCCATGTTCTGTTAACAATGTAATTAGCATACCTTACTGCTTCGCCCCAGTATGAAAAGTCCAAGTCTGCATCCTCAAGGAGACAACGAAACATCGTCTGCAAGATCCCGTTCCTGCGTTCACAAATTCCATTATGGGCAGGAGTTGTGGGTGCTGAGGTCTGCTGGCGGATTCCATTCCTGGCCATCCATCCTTGGAACTGTTGCGACATGAATTCGCCTCCACGGTCACTTTGAATTCGCTTGATCCAGATGTCGTGTTGGGTGAGTATCTCTGCAGCAAAGTCTTTAAAGACCTCAAACGCCTCTGATTTTTGTTTTAAAAGAAAAACATAGCCAAATCGTGAGTAACTGTCAACTATAGCTAAGAAATACTTACGTTTACCAACAGTAGGCCGAAATGGACTGACAACGTCGGTGTGGACCAATTCAAAAATGCGTGAACACAATCGAAGAGCAACCTTAGGTATGGGTGAATTTTTGGACTTGGCTGTGTTACAAATTTTACAGTCTAAGTAAACTTGGCAAGTCCCATCAATTTTGAAACCATCAACATATTCAGAAATCTTTGCTAAGACGGGGTAAGGAGCACGCCCCAAGCGACGATGCCATCTGTGAACACACCTGGAATGAAAAGATTTGTTTGTTAATACATGTTTGACATTTGTAACAGTATTAGGAACCTCAGGGATTTCATTGGCTTTAGAAGCCTCTGAACTAGTAGTTGCACCAGGTTTTCTCTCTGGACCTGTGCTTTCGCCCATTGGAACGCTTATACTTACACCACCTTTGCTCGGAGGTTTAGGTTTTAAATAAAAAACACCTCTGATGGGAATGGCAGTAGCGAGAATTTTGCCATCCTTGATGATGTGAGTCTCTACACGTTCATGGGTTACTACAGTCCCTAATTCTTCTCTCAGGCAATACACACTAAGAATGTTGTTCTTGGCAGTTGGAACGTAGAAAACATCTGAGATATGACAGTCCAGTTCTTTGACGTAGACTTTTCCTTTTCTCTCCACTTTGGAGTGTTGATCTGCAAATCCAAACACCTCGTTGACGTCTGTCTTGTGTAGCTCAGTGAAGGATTCCTTCCGGTACGTGAAGTGCACCGCTGCTCCGCTGTCTAGGGTCCATAACTGACGTATGTCATAGAGTGGACTCTTCTCAGGAACAGTGTTGAGGAAGATGGTACTAATGTAAGTAGCTTTCTCATCTTTGGAGTCTTTGGGAGTTGTCTTTGCAGCCCCAGAACTCTTCCCTCGGGATCCTTTCTTCTGTGCCCCCTTTGGTTGAGTTGGATATGGTGGAGGGTCAGATGTGCCAGAGTGGACACTTTGCAAATCAGCAGACTTGTGAGTGTCATCCTTCTTAGGTTGTTTCTGGCGTGTGTACTTTGGCGTACTGGTTTTCTGTTGACCGCTTTTTGCCAAGTTAGGTTTGAATGCTGCTGACATAGGCCTAAGGCTAGTGTGCAGCAATTCTGCTTCTTCAGTTAGCATGTTACAGAGTCTTTGTGTGGTCTTTTGGGCCAATGGAAGTATACTAAACTTGTAAATGACTTCCCTCCATTCGGGACCAAGGGAAGTTATGATAGCAGCATTGACTTGATTATTGTCATAGCGATATCCCCTCTCCTCTAAATCTTTGTGCATTGTTAGCATCTTAGATAAGTGTGGAGCAAGTCCATTCCCAGTTGGAAGTTTCGTATTGTGAAACTTGGATATCAGGATGAAGTTGCCTTCGTCTGATATTGGCCTAAACATGCCGTCAAGTGATTCTAACAGCTCAGCAGAAGTGATGTCAGGTGTGTTGTACCTCATTGACAATTGTGAGTCTATGCTCATAAGAATGAGTAGCTTTGCTTTTATGTCAGCTTCTCTTTCTTCTTCAGTCCAGCGCCTTACTGGAGGATTGATAGCGATCTGATCGATATCGTGAGCCAGTAGGTGCAAATTAATCCTGTGAAGCCACTTTTTATAGTTCTGCCCATTTGACATCAACATGAACTCACCTTTCAATGCAGAAGAGGTGATGGCTTGCCTTGTAGATGCAGTCATCTGAACTGCTTGCATTTGCTGGGGTTGGGCCCCAACACCTGCTGGCAAACCTGGAGGCTGAAGCATCTGGGGAGACAGTGCTGGCATCTGTGGAGTTAGGACTGGTGGTCTCTGTGGTGACGCAGAAGTGCCTGGAATTTGAGGAACTGGGTCCTTTTGCATCTGTGCGGCTTGTGAAGCTCGGGAAACATTAGATTTGACATCATAATGACTGATTTCATACACATTAGCTTCAGGAAGAGTTTGTGCCTTTTGGGCATTCCATCCACTAGTGGCCGCTGCTGCGTAAGTTGCTGCGGTGGGTAAACTGACCCCCCCCCCCCGCTGCTCCCAACTGCAAAAAGCAAATGTTCCGGTTTTTTTCTGTGGGCAATTCTGCTCCCCCTTCTCCCTTTGGAAGGGCCTCTATGTGAGATAACGCGGCAGGATAGAAATGAGAGACCACTGAAGCGTGACCCTTTTGCGCATGTCTGTCTTCAGCTGGATAGGAGGAGTACATTCCATGGCTATCTGCTTTCTGGGACTGGGCATACGTGGCATCTGCCAGGGACACAGACTCCATCTTTTCAGTTATCAACTTTAGTTGGAGTTTCTTCAATGATCTTAATTCTGTTCTAGCTTCATTAGCCTTTTCTAAGTAACTGAAGTAAATTTCTCGCTGCGCATTATTTTTCATAGTAGGTAAATTATCAAAGTGAAGACAGAATGACTCTAACTCATGAATTTCTCTCTCATGTTTTTCCATTATTTCCTCAATTTGTTGTAAATTAGAGGTGGTCCCCTTTATTCTAGCAGAAGTGAGAGAGACCGGATCGTCAAAATGTTTTGTCTTAGCAAAGACCTTACAGGGCAAAACTGATGACTGGAAAGTTTGAGAGGGAGTTAAAGTTTCTTCTTCTATCTCCTCGTCGCTAGGCTGATTTGAAATACTGCCTGTGGGAATCCCTGTGACAGATTTATTTTCCTCTTCCTGAATCCCAATCTGGTCATCAATTAGATAAGAGTGACTTACGATTTGTTGAGATTCGCCAGCTTCAGAGGGTTCCGACTCAGGCTGCGTAGACATGATTAATTTCCTTTTATCATCCGTGGCACAGATAATTTCTTTGAGCTCAGCTAACTGCTGGCTGGAAATAGAATCGATGTAGCTTTGCATGAGGGGATTTCTCTTCTTTTTGGCTGGCATCTGGAGAACAGCCAGTGAACTTACGGAGAGTAAGGGTCTGTAGCTTTAATAGTAAGCCTCCCTCTGCTTACCATGTTGGATTTAGAGGGTCCTTACCTTTGCAAGGTGCTCAGCCCGCTAGGACTGAGCCAGGACCTTCCGGAGGAGATGGCTATTAAAGTACAAACAAAGCATGTTCGAATGAACTAAACTTTTATTAGAAAAAGTAGAAAAATAAAGTTTGTCTGAAAAGCCATAAAATGGACATCTACATTGCTAATGAATGTAAAGCGTAATTGAGATGCTCGGAAGCTAGAGAGCTTCTTCTTCCTGCAAGGAGGAGGATGTGAGCAAAGCAGTTACATCACAAAGGAGGAGCTACATTAATAAACAGAGTTAACTATCTAACTACTGGATGTTTTCTCAATGTCTTTGGAGGCTGTCAATCCACAGCGTGACAGAGACAAAGTGGCAGAACAAAATGAAAAAGACAACCAATATAGTTTTTTATTTGCATTTGTCCAGAGAGTATCTGCCTGCCTGCCTGCCTGCCTGCCATCTGAGTAGTGCAGCCTACTTGGCCATCCAAGACAAGGAAACTTTCTTGTCTCAATGTTTTATATAGGACATGACTTGGAGATGAAGGCTAGCCTTTCTGAGTGTTTGAAACATCAAAGTGATATCCCTTTCATCTTCTCCCACCACTTCCTGAATGATTCTTTTAACGTTAAAGTAATAATAATTAGATTTTTATCCATTAAGTATTTACTACATTTAAAATGTTGATTAAGGCTCTGTGAAGGTTTAATACTTAGCTTAAAATTTTGTTTTGTAGGAATCTCTTTATGACGTTAATTCTTTTCTCTATGTATATAAGATAGAATAACAGATTTGGGTTATAGATAAATGATTATTTATTCTCTTCTTGAAAGGTTCCAATATGGTACACCTATCCAACCTCTGGAGGCAAATGGTTCCCATGATTTTTTTTTCACTGTCAGAAAAGTTCTCCTTAGTTCTAGGTTGGATCTGTTTCATCTCGTGTTGCCCTTAGGTATTTTGGGAGAATTGGCTGACCCCTTCTTCTCTGTGACAGAGCCTGCAGTAGTGGAAGACTGCTATTCAATCATCCCTAATCCTATTGTTAGATGCAATATGCCAAGTATGATCTTATTAGTACGGTATATAAAGCAGCACTAACAGTTCACATGATTTTGATACTATCCCTCTGTTGTTGCAGCCTAGAACTGCCTTTTTTGGCAGCTGACGCATACTGCATTCTGCATTCGTTTAAGGAATCTAGGACTCTCAACCCAACATTCTTTGACAAAGTGAATAAATTAGTGGACTAGGGAAATACTTTGGACATAATTTATTTAGATTTCAGCAAGGCAAAGTTGACCACAGCTTACCTCTTGGTAAGATAGAAAAATGTGGGGTAGAAAAGATCATCACAATGAATTCACAATTGGTTAACCAGCCATACTCAGCATGCAGTCCTCAATGGAACTGCATCTAAATGGACGGAAGCATTTCTCTAAGGTACATCAAGGTTACAATATGTTGTTCATAAGATCATACACCATAATGTCCTACTTCACCTTCAACAACAACACAAGAGCATGTAACATATACAAACTAAATTGCTCCAAACTTGACTGCAGAAAATATGACTTCAGCAACAGAGTGATCAATACATGGAATTCACTACCTGACTCTTTTGTTTCTTCCCCTAACTCCCAAAATCTTCAACCTTAAATTATCTACTGTTGACCTCTCTCCTTTTCTAAGACGCCTGTAAAAGGTGTGCATAAGCACACTATTGTGCCTACCACCCCTGTCCTTCTGTCCTATTATCCTTTTTATCACTTCTTTATACTTTGTTATGTTAATACAAACTATAATTCTATATTTTTTGACAAATATAATAAACAAACAAACAAACAAATAAGTCAGTCAGTTAGTCTTAGGCCCAGTATTCTTTAATATCTTTATTTGTTCCAGACAAGGAAATAGAAGGGGAACTCATGAAACTCACAGATGACACCAAATTAGGTAAAATAGCCAACACTTTATAAGACACAGAAAATCTTAATAGATTTGAAGACTGGGTCCTATCCAAAACATGCAATTTGGTGGTAAAAGTAATATACTTATACTTACACAATGCACAGGTATAGAATAGATGGTAGGTGGCTCAACAGTAGTGACTTTTAAGCCAGACCTGCTCAATTGGGATGAAATCAGAGGAAGAGGCATATGGACATGGATGTAGAAAAAAAGAATACTTTTGATATCGCAAAGGATTACATTCACCAGAAGAGCAATCAGGAGTTAATCTTCAATTTATTTGCAATTTAGGAGAAAACTTATGTCCTTAGGTTTATCCATTTTCAGCAATATCTTAGTATAACATCCCCCTCCCCATTTTTTCAACAGGAATATCTGTAGCTAAACACATTTATGCCTATTCTGTTTTCAACATTATCTTCCGATTTCTCATGTCAACTCTTCCTCTACACCAGAAATAATTAACTGTTTTGTTTTCATATTGGTAAATATGATGCATCAGTCTTTTACAAGTTATATTCATAAAGTGATTGGACTGCAAAAGAAAGAAGTGGTGAAAATGTTCTATTTCTGCTTCATTACTAGAAGAATGCTGGTATGCAACCCACTGAAATAAAATACTATTTCCACATATTATATTTAGGAGAAAACTTATGTCCTTAGGTTTATCCATTTTCAGCAATATCTTAGTATAACACCCCCCTCCCCATTTTCTAGTCATTTTTTTTTTTCCTTGTTTGGGAATATTGCTTTACTGTGAAGGCAGTTTGGTTATGATGCTACAATTATTTGCAACCCTCAAGCTACTTACCCCAGATGTAACCTGACTGAGTCAAGCACCCTTCAAATTTGAGGTATGAAGCTTCAGCAAGTTGGCCTGGTTGCTCTGCTATGACATTTGACATGCACTGCCAATTAATTTCCATGACAGTGGTATATACAGTGACAAGGGCAGGCTTTCTCATGAGATTTCAAGGTCTTTCTGCCTGAGGTCAGGCTATAAGCATCAATCACATTTACGCTTTTGCTAAAGTTGTCACTAAACCTCACCAATAAAATGCTTGAGTGTAAGCCTTTTTAAAAAGAGATTTTTCACCTTCTCAAAGACTTGAATTGTTTTAATTTTTATGATATCAATTGCATGATTGCAATAATAGAATAATTTTACAAGAACAAGTTTTATATTGGAGTATATATTACAATTAATGATGTAACTTTCCTTTGAAGGCAAGCCTAAGGTGAGTATTATGACCTACATTTTTCATCATTCCAATTTTAAGACTTTCCCCCATTTCTTAAATCCTACTTTTTTTTCCCTACATCTACAGATTTGGTCCCATTCCCTGTCTGATTTACTCTGCTGACCCTTGGAATAAATGGAAGAAATCTTGAGAATGTTCCTCTTCCCTCTCCAATGCAATGGGGCTTGGCTGTAACCTGAATATGACCAGGCTACATTCAAAAGCTAAACAAGTTTAGACCTGAATTTATATTTGGATAGGAAAATAACAGAAAGTCCCAGTACTGTAGACCAGGTTTCCCCCAGCTTTCTATTAACCATGTCTTATTCTTGGATACTGCTTTAGACAAGTAGTTTTCTGAACAAAGTTTTTCAGAACTGGTTTGGCTGTTGCCCTAACCACTATGTCAAACTAGTTGTTTTATAGGCCAGATTAAGGACCTGAAAAAAACATTCTAGAAGGTGGCAATGGCTAGCTGTTAAGTTCTTGTACCAAAGAGTCACTGTGAACTTCAGTAAAACTCCAGCAAAAGACTAGGCAGTCAGGTTTATATAGAGAGACCAGGGTGTCACGGACCAATCAGATTCAAATGTTTTCCTGCTCAGAAGAGCAGACCTGGTTGGAAACAACCTGCTAATATTCAAATCCAAGACATAACACTAGTCATTTCCATATCACAGTGAAATAAATTAAACAGGCATCTCTGAGAAGTCAACAGTGCTTCAACTCAATTATTAATATCTTATATATAACAATCAAGTGCTTAAAAGGTTGGAGTTCCTTTCTTCCATCTTTCTTACTTATCCCAGCCAATGAAGTCCCACTATAGGTTCTGAGTTAAAGGAATCAAATGGCTCAATAGTCTTGAACTATCAATCAATAGTTCAAGACTATTAAGAATATAAATTGATATCTTTATGTTATTTGTTTGTTTGTTTGACTCCTATGCTATCCAATCCTGTGGGACTCAGGGTGGCTTACAACAATATAAAAACACAATATAATATAATAATCGAAGAAGTTAATATTAATACTAAAGTCATTAAAATAATAAAAACAATAAAATCCTATAAACCCACAACAATCCAATTAGCTTGGATTTGGATATAAGTTCACAAATCTAACCTTGGTCAGATCTTCTCTAGTCATCAAATTTCCATATTCATCTAGTAAATATTTATATCATATAATTTTATCAAATGCCTTGAAACTTGGCTGTTTTATGGCTTCAGTTGTAGAAATCCAATATGGAATCTTTGCATAATGTTGTTTTTTGATATTCAGCCAAATTTGCAATAATGCATTCCTATGCAAATATTTCTTAAAATATGCATGAGCTTTATATTTCTCATCCTGTATAAATGTATGACATTTATAATTGAAGATCATGTCCCTCTATTGTCAATATTCTCTTATTTTTTAGCTTTATTCATTCCTTAATTCATGCTAATGGCGTTGATTGATAACGTAATTGCCAATTTGGAATCCCAAATCCACCTCTTTCTTAATCCGTAAAAAATTCCATATTTTTCCTGTTTTTTCTCCTTGCCAAATATACTTTGAGGTCATTTTTCTTAAATCTTCAAAGAAGGTTTTTCTAGGATTTATCGGGATTACTTGAAATAAAAATAACCTTGGTAAGATATTAATTTTAATTAAGAATATTCTTCCAGTCAATGATAGTTGAAAGTTTTTCCAATTTGCTAGATCTTTTTAAATTTGTACTAATATTCTGTTATGATTATCTTCTTTTATTGATGAGAACTTTTACAATTTGCCATTAGCCAAATTCCTAAATATTTCACTTTTTTAACCAGCTGCATATCTGCTATTTTGAATCTGATTTTTATTTTAATACATCTTGATTCAAAGATATAATAAAGGCTATCCAGTTGTAGTAATTTTAGATCTAGTCTTTTTGTAAGCTGACTTTTTTTTATTTGCAACATTTCAATTGAATTAAATAAAAGATGTATTGTTTATCCATTAATTATATACCTCATTGTTTTTTGAGGGCTCCAGAGACCTAAAATAATGAGCCCTAGGAATGCAGAAAAAGAATGTAGCTCTGCTTAATCCCAATTTTTTTAAAAAAAACAAATTTCAAGCCCTACTGACCTACAAAACCATAAAAAATAGCAGTCGGTACTAAAAGCTAACAGTTTGGCAAAATCAAAGAGCAATACTGTACATTGCATGCATGATTTAGAAGTGTTTCTCTTTGAAGAAATATCTCCACAGGGCATTATGTATTCTGTGACTGAATAGTCTAACAAATACAATTATAATATTTTATTATTTGTTTACTTCGGCTTCCTTTTAAATAATAAATCCTAGACCTGTGAGACATATACTTATTGCACCTTTTTAAGTATACCATTTTGTTGTTAAATCTACAAATGGGTTGTTGGGATTTAAAAAATTTAGAGGTCTAAGTCAAATCCATGTTATCCATGGGGAGGAGGTATAATTTTTAAATCACTGACAATTTTCCTACAATATTTGTAATCAATAGATTCTAGTATAGATTTAAAACATAATTATGTTTCATGCATTTTATTTTCTACATAGATTTCCCAAATATAGTCTGCTTTTGAAATGCACATGAGGAGGAGGAGGAGGAGGCTTATTTATAATTAAAATGCTTGAATGGAAAGGATTTACTATTTTGTATGTCATAATATTGTAGTTATGTCTCCTCTAGCATTGATAAGCAATAATGCTCTAACTACCTAAAACTGGCACACCTGAAAGTGATAGAATGAAACTGCCTCACATAAAGTTTCTAAGTGTAAATATTGATTGCCTAAATATTGATATATGAGGCAAGGCTGGACATTTATGCTTGGATCAAATAATAACTAACATTTCAGCAAAAAAAAGACAATTTTGAATTAAATCTGAAAGCTCCTGCATAGGTCAGCTGATCACATATTATGGTTTCTTGATTCAATAGCTCAGAGATGTTAGAAAACCATTATTTCTGATGTGAAACATGAAATACCCTTGATATCCTTAGGTTTTTTATGAACCTGAAAAAGATGTTGAAAAAGCTGAACCATTTATTTATTTATATTTGTTTGTTTGTTTGTTTATTAGAAAGGACAATCTTGGAAGAAGGAAAATAAACTAATTGAAGGATTTAACATGTATTTTGATCTCATAAAATAAGATTTGTATCAGAATATAATTCAATAGAAGTAAAATACAGTATTTCATTGTCATTGCTCATATACATGGGCATACACAGTAATGGGCAGCCAAAAAATTTACTACCACACTGTCGGTATGGCTTATTTTGTGGATGTGGCTTGATGGCCATGTGACTGGATAGGAGTGTCTTGCTGGCCATCTGACCAGGTGGGAGTGGCTTGAACGATCATCATAGTTTAAGTGAACTGTTAAGTCCTCGATTTACAACCTCACCAGTGTTGCTCGCTGGGGTGACAATTTGCTTCACGTTTCCCCTACTCTCCTTCCTGGGTTGCCCCCCCCCCACCTCAGGCTGGGTAACTAGGCAAACAGGTGCCAATCAGCTGTTGAGAAAAGAGGGGTGAGGAAAAGGGGCCCCTGCAACTCCTGCCGGTGCTGGTTTCCCTGCCGCTTTCTGAGGAGGAGGAGGAGGAGCATGGGAGGGGTGGTATTTAAAAATATCGGAAAGCTGAGGGAGAATTACAAGGTTATTATCGCACAATGCCTTTTCATCTCAGCTGTGGGCAGAGTGAGGGCTTCATGAGGGGAAAAAGACCACAGCCCTGACTGCTTTGCCGCAGCTCGGCTTGGCTTGCCTCAGCTCTCCTTCCCCCCACTGCTGCTGCTGCTGCTGCGTGATCTTTGCTGTTTTCCTCTTTCCTCCTTCCTGGCCTTGGGAGGTGGCCACATCCTCACATGGAGAGGAGCCAGGCAGTAGAGAGGGAAGTTCGTCCAAAGCCAGGAACGAGGAAAGATAAAAAAAAAGTGAGGCATGCAGATGCAGCAGCAGGGGAAAAAAGGAGAGCTGAGCCGATACTGGTAATCCAGGAAGTGACTCCCGCCAGTCAGCTGGAGCTGGGCATGCAGCTTCATTTCCGCCAGTGGAACTGTGTTCCATCCCATCCTGCCTGCTGCTCACCCCTGGGCATACATATATTGAAGAAATGTTTATGCATTACATTAAATATATCAATTTTTCAATTCAAAAAACAACTGAGCTTTCTTGTTTTTCTTTGAAGATGTTTCATGCCTTATCCAAGAAACTTCTTCGGTTCTGATTGGATGGTAGGGAATGGAAAGATTTATATTCCTTGCAGATACCTGATCATTTGCAGTCTTTGAAAGTGATTGAGGCCACTTGGAGGTTTGTCTGTATCCTCAGGGTCACCTGAGTAGTGCAAATAAGTGTGGAACCTTCCTTGTACTGCTGAAAGGACCATGTTGTGGAGCTGTGCTTTCTGCAGGATGTTTCCTGCCCTGTGTCCCCTCACTGTTGAACATAGATGCAGGCTTTTGGGGATGAATCTGTGTTGTCTGCAACTCAAACTGAAGGGCAAATGGTTCCTGTAGTCGGCATTTTTTTCTGAAAATCTGCTCATACTGCCATACCATTCGAAGGGTGTGCTATTATTCATTTACAACAGTTATGACTAGGTACAAAGCAACTTAAAGATGCTATTTTTGGAGAGATAGCACTATTATGCTGAACAGAGATCCCCAACATTTTTCTTCTTCTTTTCAGCCAGCGGGAACACTGAAAAAGTTGTTTTAGACATTGAAATAAAGTTACTATTTTAGAGAACAGAACCATTCGTAAAGAAAAGCTGATAATGTTGCTTCATCGTTAATGCCCTAGTATATAAAAGAATTCATTTGCATACAATAGTTCTTGCCCCTTTAGTTAAATAGCACGCTTTAATAAATTCACAAATTAATTGTAGTTCACACAGTTTCTGTATGCTACACATTTAAATGTAACCTTGATATCCATCTGAAAATTTGAATGGATATTTACTATTCATGTGAACTTTTTTAAAGATTCAGAATTAAGACACAGTGAATCTGGCAAGTATATATGTTGTCTCCCTACCCCCACCCCCAGAATTAATAATATGATCCTAACAAATGGCTGACTCATAAAGCCTATTATTAGGAGAAAAGTGTGATTCATCTAACCTCTCAAGTTGTCACTATTGTTCATTTAGTTTTGGTTAAACATAAGCATCTGTCTGAGCATTTGAAGATGGAGATAATTTATTAGTACAAAGCAGGGAATGATATAAAATGTCTCTAAATATTTCCAGTTCAAATTTCAGCTGCAAGAAATATTGTCAAATGAAAGTTATATTCAACTATTGAAGGCAAGGCAAAAACTTAAAAACTATGAAATTTTTTCTGCTAAAATTGTCTCCCGAACCATTTAGATCTGCAAATAAAAAGTAACTATTACTCTAAATGTCCCGTGGAAAAGTTTAATTGATACTGGAGTAGTTATTTTCAGGTCTACAGCTCAGTATTGCTGTAATGACCATTATCATGGTAGAATTGTCAGAAGTACACCTTTTATTTGACCTCTTCATAATAGTCATTGACTAAAGAAAATCTTAATAAGCCTGAAACATTTTGGAATGAAGTGCTTCATTACGGATGAAATAAAAATTGAACTACTCAGCCACAACCACATAATATATATGTAAAGATAAATGGTGAAATATTTGAGGGGAAACACTGCCCAACCATTAAGTATTATGGCAGCTATATTATGCTTTAAATATTTTCTGGCAGCCAATGTAATAGGAAATATTGTGCAGGAAGGAGGAAGAAAGGATTTGACTAAATAACAACTTATCCTAGAATTTAATGTCTCATTCAATGAAAAAATAGAAACTTGAAAAGATGGATATTTCAAGAAAACAGCAATCTGAAATGCTGCAAATCAACCATGAATTATTTACAGAAAATAGTTTGAAATAGATGTGTTAAACTTTATATGATCCTATAGATGGCTTAACATGTTTATTTTGAGTGAAGCCCCTCTCGCATAGCCACCTAAATACCCCAAACACTAAAATCTTCCCTTTCTCCTTCTCCTAAGTATGTACCTTCAGTAACAACATATCTCGTACAGATGAATCCTGAAACTGAAACAAAAATACAGTGGAACCTCAAGATACGAACTTAATTGGTTCCAGGGAAAGGTTCGTAACACGAAAGGTTCGTAAGACGAAACATTGTTTCCCATAGGAAACAATGTAAAGTCAATTAATCCGTGCAACAAAAAAAAAACAACCGCAAAAAAACGCTGCCGCCCGGCTGTCACCTTTAAAAACAGCCGGGCGGCTTCCCTCTCTCTCTCTCTCCTTCCTCCCTCCTCCTCCTCTTCCTCCTCCTCCCGTATTCCACCTCCCTCCCAGCCCGCTAGGCAGGCCAGTGGTCCCCGTCACGGCGGCCCGATTGAGGGGCCGGCGGTCTCCGCCAGGGAGAGCTTCCTGGCTTTCGTTCTTGTTGGATTCGCGCGTTTTCATGCCCAGGAAGCTCTCCGAAGTGAGGAGAACCGCCGCTGTCGCCGCTCGGCCGCGCCTCCTCGCCCGCCGCCCGCCCGCCTGCCCAGGATGCAGACCTGCTGCCTCGCCCTGCGCCTGCTGCCGGCCCGATCCTGCGTCTATTGCTTCTGGGCTGGTTCCATTCTGTTCCCTACCGGCCCGATTGAGGGGCCGGCGGGAGGAAAGCGAATGCCTCTCTTCGTTGCGCTGCCTGGCTGGCAGCGGAAGATGTAAACGAGCCCACGGGGCCGGTCTCCGTGGCCGACAGGGAACGGAGCCTTCCATGGCGGCTGCCTGCTGGGCTGGTAAGAGGGGGAGCCGAGCCCAGCCCCGTGAGCTCGGTTACATCTTCCGCTGCCAGCCAGGCCATGCTGGTGGAAGCGCAACAAAGAAAGGCACAATCTTTGGGGTTTTCGCTGGGGGGGGAGGAAGTTAGGAAGGTCCTACCTCTCCCCCCAGCGAAAACCCCAAAGATTGTTTGCTGCCATACGATTTAGCAGCAAAGTGACGTGGATGGATGGAAAGCTGAAACAGCCCGGTTTCAGCTTTCCATCCCTTCACGTCACTTCGCCGCTAAATCGTGTGGCAGCAAACAATCTTTGGGGTTTTCGCTGGGGGGGGGAGGAAGTTAGGAAGGTCCTACTTCTCCCCCCAGCGAAAACCCCAAAGATTGTTTGCTGCCATACGATTTAGCAGCAAAGTGACGTGGATGGATGGAAAGCTGAAACAGCCCGGTTTCAGCTTTCCATCCCTTCACGTCACTTCGCCGCTAAATCGTGTGGCAGCAAACAATCTTTGGGGTTTTCGCTGGGGGGGGGAGGAAGTTAGGAAGGTCCTACTTCTCCCCCCAGCGAAAACCCCAAAGATTGTTTGCTGCCATACGATTTAGCAGCAAAGTGACGTGGATGGATGGAAAGCTGAAACAGCCCGGTTTCAGCTTTCCATCCCTTCACGTCACTTCGCCGCTAAATCGTGTGGCAGCAAACAATCTTTGGGGTTTTCGCTGGGGGGGGGAGGAAGTTAGGAAGGTCCTACTTCTCCCCCCAGCGAAAACCCCAAAGATTGTTTGCTGCCATACGATTTAGCAGCAAAGTGACGTGGATGGATGGAAAGCTGAAACAGCCCGGTTTCAGCTTTCCATCCCTTCACGTCACTTCGCCGCTAAATCGTGTGGCAGCAAACAATCTTTGGGGTTTTCGCTGGGGGGGGGGAGGAAGTTAGGAAGGTCCTACTTCTCCTCCCAGCGAAAACCCCAAAGATTGTTTGCTGCCATACGATTTAGCAGCAAAGTGACGTGGATGGATGGAAAGCTGAAACAGCCCGGTTTCAGCTTTCCATCCCTTCACGTCACTTCGCCGCTAAATCGTGTGGCAGCAAACAATCTTTGGGGTTTTCGCTGGGGGGGGGGGAGGAAGTTAGGAAGGTCCTACTTCTCCCCCCAGCGAAAACCCCAAAGATTGTTTGCTGCCATACGATTTAGCAGCAAAGTGACGTGGATGGATGGAAAGCTGAAACAGCCCGGTTTCAGCTTTCCATCCCTTCACGTCATTTCGCCGCTAAATCGTGTGGCAGCAAACAATCTTTGGGGTTTTCGCTGGGGGGGGGGGGAGGAAGTTAGGAAGGTCCTACTTCTCCCCCCAGCGAAAACCCCAAAGATTGTTTGCTGCCATACGATTTAGCGGCGAAGTGACGTGGATGGATGGAAAGCTGAAACAGGCGAAAGGCGAGGAAGCCTATTGTAGCAGCTGCCACAGCGGAGACATTTGGGGTTTTGGCTGGGGAGGGAGGGGAAGGCAGGAGGTCCGGCCCTTCATTTGCCCTCCCAGCAAAAGGCAAAGCCGCGCAGCTCCGCATCGCCGAAGGAGGCTTAACCCCACCACTCTGTCCCACCCCTCGGCCGTATCCGGCATAACTTCCTCCTGCCTATCCCCGCTCTTCTGCCGGCCACGGCCGAGGGGTGGGACAGAGGGGTGGGGTTAAGCCTCCTTCGGCGATGCGGAGCTGTGCGGCTTTGTCTTTTGCTGGGAGGGCAAATGAAGGGCCGGACCTCCTGCCTTCCCCTCCCCCCCCCAGCCAAAACCCCAAATGTCTCCGCTGTGGCAGCTGCTACAATAGGCTTCCTCGCCTTTCGCCCGTGCCTGGCGGGAGCTGAAGAGTGCTTTGCCCAGTGCAAAGTTGACAGCAAGCAGCTCCGCAGTCCCGAAAGGAGGCTTAACCCCACCCCTCTGTCCCACCCCTCGCCCGTGGCCGGCAGAAGAGCGGGGATAGGCAGGAGGAAGTTATGCCGGATACGGGCGAGGGGTGGGACAGAGGGGCGGGGTTAAGCCTCCTTTGGGGACTGCGGAGCTGCTTGCTGTCAACTTTGCACTGGGCAAAGCACTCTTCACCTCCCGCCAGGCACGGGCGAGGGCGTGGAAGCTTATTGTAGCTCGCCCATGGCCGGCAGAAGATCGCTCTTGCCCGGCTTCCCCGCGAGGCATCAGGTCAGCATTCTGGGCGGGCGGGCGGCGGACGAGGAGGGGGAAAGCCTCCTGCAGCAGCTGCCACAGCCGCCGGCTTCCCCGCCGCCCGCCCCACAGAATGCTGACCTGATGCCTCGCGCGGAAGCCGGGCAAGAGCGATCTTCTGCCGGCCATGGGCGAGGGGTGGGACAGAGGGGTGGGGTTAAGCCTCCTTCGGCGATGCGGAGCTGTGCGGCTTTGTCTTTTGCTGGGAGGGCAAATGAAGGGCCGGACCTCCTGCCTTCCCCTCCCCCCCCCAGCCAAAACCCCAAATGTCTCCGCTGTGGCAGCTGCTACAATAGGCTTCCTCGCCTTTCGCCCGTGCCTGGCGGGAGCTGAAGAGTGCTTTGCCCAGTGCAAAGTTGACAGCAAGCAGCTCCGCAGTCCCGAAAGGAGGCTTAACCCCACCCCTCTGTCCCACCCCTCGCCCGTGGCCGGCAGAAGAGCGGGGATAGGCAGGAGGAAGTTATGCCGGATACGGGCGAGGGGTGGGACAGAGGGGCGGGGTTAAGCCTCCTTTGGGGACTGCGGAGCTGCTTGCTGTCAACTTTGCACTGGGCAAAGCACTCTTCACCTCCCGCCAGGCACGGGCGAGGGCGTGGAAGCTTATTGTAGCTCGCCCATGGCCGGCAGAAGATCGCTCTTGCCCGGCTTCCCCGCGAGGCATCAGGTCAGCATTCTGGGCGGGCGGGCGGCGGACGAGGAGGGGGAAAGCCTCCTGCAGCAGCTGCCACAGCCGCCGGCTTCCCCGCCGCCCGCCCCACAGAATGCTGACCTGATGCCTCGCGCGGAAGCCGGGCAAGAGCGATCTTCTGCCGGCCATGGGCGAGCGGCAGGGAGTCGGGGCTGCTGGCAAGCGCCCCAGCCTGGCTGTGACCTTTTAAAACAGCCGGGGGGCTTCCCAGGAGCCTCCGGAAGCCAAACGCCAAACCCGAACTTCCGCGTTCGGCGTTGGGAGGCTCCTGAGAAGCCGCCCGGCTGTTTTAAAAGGTGACCGCCGGGCTGGGGGGCTTCCCAGCACCCCCCCGAACCCCGAACCTGGAAGTTCGGCAAAAGTTCGGGATTCGGGAGGTTGCTGGGAAGCCCCCCAGCCCGGCGGTCACCTTTTAAAACAGCCCGGGGGCTTCCCAGGAGCCTCCCAATGCCGAACCCGGAAGTTCGGGTTTGGCGTTCGTAACTTGAAAAAAGTTCGTAAGAAGAGGCAAATTTTTTCTGAACCCCGGGTTCGTATCACGAATTGTTCGTAAGACGAGGGGTTCGTATCTTGAGGTACCACTGTACTTTGTCTACAAAACTTGTCATACAATATATCATCTTCAATCACAAATTCACTAAAGTTGGCCTCCACTAATTAACAACTCAGTGTAAATGGCAGAGGGCCTCAAGGAACAGGAAGATGAGATTATACCAAGCCAACAGTTATATAACAATTGCTGGACCTGGACCAAGAATGCAACATGAGTAAGTATCTCAAACAAGTCCCTCCCCAATTCACTCAAAAATAAAGGGAGTGAGATCCCTTACTCATTCCAAGCTACACCTAACATCTTATCCTACAGGTGCTTTCCTTATCTTTTTTCTTTGAAAACATTTCACTTCTCATCCAAAAATATGTGAAGAACAGAATTAAAGAAGGGTGAGAAATGAAACACTTTCAAGGAAAACACTAAGAAAGTCCAGTTGCCTTTTGAAAAGCACCTTTGGAACAACCATGACCTGGATGACTGAAAATCTCTACGATTGACACCTTAGTTGAGCCATATAAAAGAACTTCAAGAATGACCCCTAATTCCCTCCCAAATCCAATCAAGTAGCCTTTCTCTCCACACAGGAAAGTGGCTACAAAGAACTCCAAGGCTAGGAAGAAGTGATCTATCCATGATAAGGTACTGATAGCAATATACACCAATACCAGATCATAACATCACTGTCTCCAGAACAAAGCCCAAATTCATTGTGTGAAATGCCCTGGCCCAATAATCTGGATTAGAACATGATTATTGTGGTGGCCCTAAACTGCCAAGATATTTCTACCTTCTCGATCAGAGAAGGCAGATTAAACTCTCTGAGAATCATAAACATAAACTGGGAAACTCCACACCACTCAGTTTGGTGTAGTGGTTAAAGGGACCAAGATAGAAACCATGAGATTGTATGTTCAAATACTGCCTTAGTCTTGAAAACTAAATGAATGACCTTGACCTCTTTCAATCCAACTTGCCTCATAGGGTGTTTATTGTGAGGAAAGTAGGAGAAGGAAAAAGTATTAGGTATGTTCGCTGCCTTCTAATTATTTGCAAAAAAAAAAAAAAGTAAAATAATTTGTAAAAAAAAATTGAAAAAAAAAAGAATTATTTGTAAAAAAAAATGGTAAAGTGGGATGCAAGCAAACAAACATAGATTCTGACAAAGGACATTCAGGGAAGTCACTGCACAGAGGCTGCTATAGTATCAGCAATCCCAACTAATCACTCTGCCTTCATAGACAGGATCTCACATCTTGCTTGAGATGACACAGCACCCCTGAAAGACACCAAAGATTCTTGAATGACAAGTGAATCCTAACCCTACTCCAAAATCATGGCAGTTGTTACATGAAAGATCCAAGAGAACATTTCCATGACAGATTACCTCCATACCCAACTTGGTTTTGGTAATGCAAAGCAGGCTATTGATTAGATCACGGATATGGTGAGTCATACTACTGCTCATGACATGAGCTCAATTATGAACACAATATTAAAGTAGAGGAGGCACATCTTTATACTAGAAAGCACTGTAAATATAAATTGATATCTGATTGAGAGTCTTTCTCTGTTTTCAATTTTCTGATGATTTCATAAAATTTTACAGGAACTTACAAATGTACAAACTTTCTAAATTTTGCAGTACATTTCAGAATGCATATCATGCAAACAAAATTTGTGTAACAACTGCCATTTAAAATTGCTAGTGGTATGGAATATTTAAGGGAAAACAGAATGAAAATGACAGAGATAGTTAAAATGCTTGTGGACAATTGCACAATTTTTTTATTACAAAAATCATGCTGAGCAAAATTTAAAGTAGATTGGGGGAAATAAAGAAGCTCCACGAAAGTAAAATTTGTTTGTCCCTATCCATAACTTAATTTTCATTGCATTTTATATTTATGATAAATTTTCAACATTATGCTTTTCAACTGACATTTGAAATGACCAGATGAAAATAAAGCCAGTTGGAGATCTTTTTATTCCCAAGCTAGAATTCACATTACATGAAATCAAAGTTCAGAATGTACAAGAGAACTGTACAGTTTTATAACTGGATACAGGTACACAGACTTATATTATGGAGGGTATAAAGAAAGCATGAAAGGCAATAATTTATTGTAGCAGACAATGTTCACAAAAAGAAGGTAGCTAATATGCACTTTACTCCTGGCTGTTGGTGATTGCTGGAACACTAATTCGAACCAATCAAAATTTATCAATGAAGAGTTGAAGGGAGAAAATGAATGTTGCATCATTCAATATGTCTCATTTATTAAGACAAGCATAGTGCAGAGTGAATTATTTATAAAATTCATTTCTAGGAAACAATCACATATCTATTTATAATATACACCTCTCCCTCTTTCATGAGGCAAGAGAGAAACAGTATGTCATTTCTTTAGAATATATATACACATTACATTCATCTCAGTAATGTCCTTCTATTGTCACACAGGCTCCATCTGCAAATGGAGATAAAGTCTCACACTTCCCCCCACCTCCAAACCAATATGGTTTTACTATTTACTATTTTACTTCTATTCCTCAATACAAACATTTCCAAGCAAAAACATCCACATCCACATTCTGCTAAAATCTGCTTTATGCAATTGTCAAGATCAGTCTGAAGGATTCTGAGCTTCAAAGAGGTTTTGCTGACTTTATCTCATGCTTGACTTTGTAATTCTTCAAGAATTCCGTTACCTCAAATTTCACTTTAGCTTTCAAATCATCCTGAGTAATGTTGAGCAATATATTATAGAGCAATATAATGTAGAGCAATATCTGAACATGGATTTCTTCTACATTACTTTGATGCTGCCATCAAAATATGAAATTTATATTTTACCTGCTAAATTGATTATCTTTTGCAATATTGAAAGGTACCCAGTCAATTAATACTTACTATTCAATGTAACATAAATTTAAATAGAAAGTGAAAAAACCCTATGTAAGCTCTACTTTGGTTTATTTAAATGTTTAATTTGTCTTTATAAAAGTATCAAAATGAGGATGATATAACACACACACACAAAGTAGCGCTTTCTATTAACTTCATATGGTCCAACATTTAATGACAACAGGAGAATTTTGACTAAACAGGGTTGAAGATATATAATAAATTTTCTATAATTTTCTATGGGGCATATTTATGGGGTCTTCCAAACAAATTCCTTGTGGAACTAAATGCAGTGAAACACCAATATTTATTTTTCTCCTATCTGAAATCTAGTGGAAAATAATTGAAAATACATTTTAAAATATTTATTTTTTAAAAAGGTTGAAGGAAGAGTGTTTGCAAAAGATGTTTTGCATCTCGGTGAGGATACAAAAGTAGTTGACAATCTGGATTTGTGTCTGTTTAACCCTTGTTAGCAGGTATGAGAATTTCTTGAAGCTGTCTCATGTAAATATGCCTTTCTCCATTAAGGCCAGTATCTTTTTAAAAAAACCCTTTTTTAATGACCATAAATTAGGAATGGCTTATCTGTATTTCATCAAACTGCTTTTCTTTGCACTGCATTGAATTTCCATCACTGATACATGGGCCATCACTTTGTGATAGAACTTTTGCCCTAGAATATATCTAATTTCCCAAAGTCTCCCATGGAAATTGTGTGAAAAGCTACATATTATCAAAGGACCTTACAAAGAATATGTGCATGAGCTGCAATCCAATCAAAGGTTACTTTAATACTGGTCATCAGAATGATCCACTTCAATTCATTTGAAGCATACAAACAGGTTCTTTTCCTCCACTCTACAATTTAAAAATGTTAAAATGGATTTATTTCTGTGATCGCTTGGTTTGATAAAGAGAAAATGATCTTCTGTGCATTGATCAAAACTCTTTGACTACTCAGCACTAACAGATACATCTGGAACACAGCCTGGGCTGTTAGTTCAGAGGGATACCCCTGTGTAGCTGTACCTAATTCTAAAAGTTATATTCTAAAACTATATTAAAGCCAGGAAATGCAACCTGAAGATTTCTGACCTGGATTTGTGGGATGGAATTAGGAGAATCATGTAACTGATGTTTTTAGTGGAAACGCAAGGATATGAACCCTTTGTGTTTTCTGGATAGGAGTTAGGGCTTCTAGCATATTTAAATTAGAAATGAGCAAGCTCTGGTATACTAAAATAAACTAGGAATCAGTTTGGAACAGCAAAGGCAGGTGTTTATGCTCAGCACAGGAGATAACACTGCTGAGTAAAGCCTTTCAAGTATATATTTGAGGAGCAGTGCTTGATCAGAGAAATTCCCTAGGCTCCCTGCTCATCCTCTTAGAGTGTAGCCAAGCACATTCTACACATAAATGAATGACAATGATATTTGCTGCTGGTAAACATACAACCAAGGGAATAGCTTGATCACAGTAAGCACATTCTGAAAAGACAGGTTCATATTTTAAGTTACTGTTATTATAAGTCCTGGATTTCTTTAAGCTGCATATTCTTAAAGAATCAAGAAAGAGTAGTCGAAGATAACTCACCACTTACAACCTGCCAAACATGTTCTACTTATAAATTAAATATAATCCTTTTAAGGAGAATGGAAGCCTCCATTTTTAACTAACTGTAGTTTCTTGTGAAGCCAGAATTATGAACTTTGATTGGTGCTAGTCAAGATCAAAAACAGTGTATACTCAATGGTAAGACATTTTAAAACTGATTTAGCATCTCTTCAGTATTTAGGCAATGGACAGGAGTTAATTTAGCACTGAGATTAATGTTTCACTGACTGGCCTAATAAATAAATTTCTTTTATGTCATATGGCAATTATTATCTTAATTAGTAGCTTGTCTGTAGCCCATTTCCTCAAGGTTGGATTTTCTAGATATCCTAGATAAATATTATACAAACAGTTTGCTTTACTCAAGCATGTTTTGTAGTTGGCATGTTTCAACATACCATAGCTTAACTGAACTTGGGTTCCAGAGTCAGAACAATTTTAAATTGTAATTACCTGGAAAAACAATTGGAAACTTTTGTTCTCTTTAGTTATTTCAAAGGAGGAAAGAGGAAGGGAATGGAAAGAAACCTAAAACTCATGCATAAAAGACTTTAATGTTATTTTTTTGTTTTGTACAAATGGAACTATGCTCACATTAGTAATTGGATAAACCTGTACAAATATTCTTATTTTTCTCATAGGATTAAGATTTAAAAAAAAACATGCTGAAATTAATTCAATAGACACTTAATTTATTTGTACTTTCCAAATCATATCATAACTGACTTCTGGACTAAAGTAGAAAATGAATAATAAAATATTTAGAGCAAGAACAGAATCCAATTCTCTACTCACTACTTACTGTGGTATGTTTGGGAAATGTGTGTATGCATTCAAAGTCAAGTAGTTTAATTCTTTTCATAAGAATTTAAATCCCTTATCATTTTTTTAAATAAAAGACATAAATAGTTTAGCTCTTTTTAAGTAGAAAACTAAACTGACATATTCAGATGTCAGATTGACAGCTATGAATCCCAGAAAATAAAAGTGGATGTGCAGTTACTGCTTATTCAGTTATGTTTTTGCTATTGATTTAAGATGACTCTTTTCATTCTCAGGATTATATATCCTGAATTTGAATAGTACCATCCATCTAATTTGATTCATTTTTCACTTTGTTACTTTGTGTCTGTGTTTGGAGCCCCAAAATTATATTTTTCACATTTAGGCAAATGGAGTGATCATGAAGTACTTAACAGTCTTTAAATACTTCTTCATCTAGGGCTAACAAATAATATTTTATAAAAATAGAAGAGATAAGCAATATACTGAGTAAATAGTTAACCATTCCTACTTCTGTCAAGACACAGTGGTCAGAGCTGATGGCAACTTGACTGCAAAACATTCTGATTTGAGGCAGATCTGCCATTAGTACATCTAAAAATCCACTTCCTTCCCTTCTCCAAACCATTTATCAGTACCATGAAAGATCACAAAGAAAATATTAATTACTGAATTCCCAAATTAAGTATAGAAGTTGAATGTTACAAGGAACAATTAAGGGTCAGAATA
Organism: Erythrolamprus reginae; assembly: GCF_031021105.1. Taxonomy (NCBI): domain Eukaryota; kingdom Metazoa; phylum Chordata; class Lepidosauria; order Squamata; family Dipsadidae; genus Erythrolamprus; species Erythrolamprus reginae. The sequence goes on along the minus strand of NC_091952.1, from coordinate 164,861,769 downwards.
GAATGTCTTCCATTTAGAAACAGCAGTGTGGAAGACATTGTATAGAAGAAAGGATTGAACATTTTCTCCCAATATTCATCACATAATGTTAGCTGCACATCATATTCCAATAATAAACATATATGTTAAACATTACAAGTATAGCTTTGACTGAGCTCCTTTTAGATAATTTGATTTTTGTACTCTAACATATTTTAGGCATATGGTTATACTTTTTGCATTTGCTATGTTTTTACATATATGTAGGATCTTCTTTACAGTTATGCTTCCTATTGCCTTCTTTAAATATACTTTTTCCTACCTGTAAACTTTTTTTCCTGCTCTTTCTTACTGTTTCTGACTAGAGTTAGCTGAGGTTCTGCCAATATTAGAATAATATCATTGCTATCCCATACCTTTGAATTGCAGGTGAATAATTTCTGCTGCAATAGCATTTTCTAGAGATAGGTTCACCTAAATGAGCACTCTTGCACTTATTCTTATGCCCCAATTTGATCTTTGATCAAAAATTCTGTCAAAATACCAAAGTCACAAGTCTTACTCCCGACTTTCAGTCTTATTAGAGATTCTCCAACTGTTTCAATCTTCCTCCATAAGGAGTGATCTGAAAACAAATATTTATATTGTTACATTTTTCATAACCCACAGTAGACCAGCTTCAAATTTCTGCTGTGTGGCTTTAAATTTCTTTCTTTATCGGTGAAAGTAAATATATTTTATACATTGGATGTAAATGTATCATACACTTCAGGGTACAGTGTTTGGGTATTTGTTGGCCTCTTTCATTCTTTTCAATATTTGTTTGTATCTAGTTGTCTTTGACAGGACTACCATTCTCCACGTTCCAGCAATTAAATGATTCCATCTTAATCAATCCCTTTTTCATGGAGAAACCTCTGCCTTGAAATTTGGTTGGCCCCATTTCTATTGGTTTTGAAGAAGACTTTGAAAAAATTCTGGATTAAAATTAGAAAAATAATAAAAGAAATAATAAAAGATCATATTGATTGGAAGCCAGGAATCTTTTTACTAGGAATTACATTATATCAGGAAATTATGTAAAAGAAGCATATTATTTAATAATCCAAACATAGTGATGGCTGCCAGGAATGTATAAGCATCAAAATGGAAAAATAATGATATAATACCAAATGATGATGAAATTATAGGGAAAATCTTCGACTGTGCTAAAATGTACAATATGACTAAACAATTACAGGATAAGGAAGAAACAGAATACTATCTAACCTGGAGTAGATTTTATAAATGGTTAAAGAATAGGGATGCTTTATTACAGAATGTGTAAATACCAACTTGCTATATGTATATACAGATAAATATATAATTAAATAAAATGGGAAAGATGTATATGGAAAAGAATGTATATAAAAAAGAAAGAGACAATATGTATTGAAGAAATTCATAAAAAGATGTAAGAAACAGGATAAAATAGAGCAGAATAAATATGTTACACACATGAGCGCATGTGCATGCGCGCATGCGCACGTGCACACACACACACAGAATAGATATAGAAAGAATGATAAATATTTACAGTATATGCATATGAAACTTTGTGGGCTGATCTTAATCTATAATTAAGACAGGAACTAAGATTCCTAACATTGTATGTTTGTATGTTATGTCATTTTTTTGTGTACAGTGGTACCTCTACTTAAGAACTTAATTCATTCCATGACCAGGTTCTTAAGTAGAAAAGTTTGTAAGTAGAAGCTATTTTTCACATAGGAATCAATGTAAAAGCAAATAATGCATGAAAACCCATTAGGAAAGAAATAAAAGTTCGGAATTTGGGTGGGAGGAGGAAGAAGAAGAGAAGGGGGTAGAGGACAGTCGCTGCCGAAGGAAGAAGGTGAGGTAAGGGGAATCAAAAAAATCCAAAACTTTAAGGCTTTTAAAAAAGAAGAGGGACTCTGAGGTGGCATCCAGAGAAAGGAAAACATTCAGTTGGCTGTGGGCTGCCCAAAGCGAAGGGAGCATTTGCCGAAGAGACGGAGTAACGACACGGACACAAGAGCTGGATTTAAACTTGGGTCATTTTTATTAATAATAATTTGCATAATTTATTTAATTAGATTAGCATAAATTAGCATAAATCAACATGCTCAACTATGACCCAAAACAGTGGACCTGCAGGGTCAAACAAATACTTCCGGGGCGGAAATGACGTAGCAATCAACATTCCTGGGCAACTATGGGCGTAGCTCGATGCTAGTCCAGGTGAGGGACCTCTCCCTCACCTGAGACCCTGCCATGCACTCGCATGAGGGGGGTCCCGCCGGCGCACCCCTACCCGGGGACTTCAATGTGCGGGACCCAAAGACAGGTTCCCCCCAACTGCTCAGGTAGCACCCCACCATGAGCTTGGAGAGAACCTGTCAATCATCCCCAAAGATGCCCAAGGGAGAACGCGCAGTTGCTAACCACCACCCAGATTTCCGCCCCTAACCTGCCTACCCAAATGACCAAAGGTAAGCCAATCAACCTATTAAATGCAAGCACCCCCTAACCGCACATCCATCTCCCCAGTGTGGAATGGGCGAAAAAACGGCCATGCCTAATGGGCGAAGCCGCAAAAAATTCCCATTCGGCCCCCCTAGGGGCGACCCAAGAGTAGCACACTGCAAAATAGGGAGGGCGGGCGGGTGTCTGCTCCAGCTGCCGGTCCCAAGTGAAAAGGCTTGGCCCAGGGCCTGCAGGCCCTTAAATAGGGCCAGCAAGCCCCGCCCTGGACCGGCAGCAACGTCAGGCCTCGTAGGCCTGATTTTCGGCCGAAATCTTGTCTCGCGAGATTTCGGCCGAAAACAAGATGGCGGCCGCCATGAGGAAGTCCGGTGTCTGCCCGGCCCCTTCGGCAAACGCTGCCGGCCGGTAAGTCGACCGGCGCTATTCTTTTCTCTGGGCGCTGGCAGATGTTTATTCCTTCTCTAAGCGCCAAGAGAAAGGAAAATGCTTTGTTCACTCGGGACTGCCAAAGCCTCCTTAAGCGCCACCGAAAGGCTCCTCTTGCAGGCCAGAAAAGCCCAAGATGGCCGGGATTAAAGGGGAAATGGCAGGAAACTGGCCGGGCCTTCATGCTGCTCTAAAATTTTCTGGGAAATTTTTCTGGGCTTGGAAAAAATGGATATTAAGAAGAGGCAAAAAAAATCTTGAACACCCAGTTTTTATCTAGAAAAGTTCTTAAGTAGAGGCGTTCTTATGTAAAGGTACCACTGCATATTTTATTAAAAAAAAATAGAAGAAGACTCTGAAGACTGATTCATCTCACCAGGCTAACAGTATGATGTAAGTCATGTGTCTCAACCCAACACATATTTTACCTTATGTACTTGGTGTATTATTTTATCATATACACTCACTTTCTCCTTCTCTATCATTCTTTTTGACATTTTAACTCTTGTTAGCATCACTTGATATATATATATAAACTAATCAAATAAATAAAATATATTCTATTGGTATCCTGAGAGTATTTTTGTTTTTAATAATAAAGTCTTCATTTTTCAGCTAATACCAAATAGAGTACTATTCTCTAAGGGATTATCACTAATGCCAAATCTGGTTTTCTAGCTTAATGCTGACCCTCTACAGTGCAGGCTCTTATATATGCTGGCCCCACTGCCCGGCCCCTGGATCTAGGAGGCATGTGCGGCCATGCTGCCTGCTGGGAGGGTCTTGCCCATCCACCCAGGACCCCTTCTCCAGAGAATATGTCGGGCACCATGCTCTTGCACCCCGCCGCAAATGCTGTCTGGCAGATTATTCTGCCAGCCTACAATTCTCTAAGGGCTGATCACTAATGCCAAATCTGGTTTTCTAGTTTAGCGTTGACCCTCTACAGTTAGAATCTGCAGTAATATAAAGATCTTCTTCTGTTAACAAGTTGCAGCTATTGTAACTAAATTTATGAATCACTTTTTATTTTCTGCAACACAAGGGATATAATGCTCCTGTCTTCTATTTTCCACACAACAACCACCTTGGGAGATGGGTTAGAGAAGGCCAGTCAAATTGATGGCCCAAGGGCTGGGTACATCATATGCAGGCCACACCCACCCCAGCTCTCCAAAGGAAAAAGACATTGCAATATGTCATGATCCAGCCTGTCATGTGATTGAGTTTGACATCTCTGGATTACAGGCTGAAAAAAAATGGGTTGGTCCAGATTAATCCATCCAGGCTAATTATACCAAACTGGCTTTCTTTTTTCTTTCTGACAAACCTGAGTTTCTAGCATGTCATCAGCACTGCAGATGGATTCATTTTTATTTCTGATACAATGGGTTCTTTATTTAGGAGGTGGCAATGACACAATATGCAAACTGATTGAGCTTGTTAAAATCAATTTGGATTTTGTTGCACCCTGGAACACTGCAAGGAACATATTACTTCTCCCAATAGGTTCAACTTTGCTAAATATCAATTTCCTTACAGCCATAGTCACATGGATTTCCTCTTTTCAAAATCACCATCTTTCAAAATAGACACTGCGGGCAAATACCCAGTTGGCTAGAAATAAAATGCTGAAGCCCCAATCATGCTTTTTGAATATATACATTAAAAACTACGAACTCTAAGGTAGCACACTAAGTAATATATCAACTTTTGATCAAAATTTGGTACCTTTTGATTTGCATAGCATTTTGATATGGAGCTCAGACACCAAAGTTATTTCAAGGTAATATCTTTGAGTGAAATATTAAGAGAGACCTGCTCGTTTGAAGATGAAAAACATTGGAGAGTCTGTATTTACATACACATTGCACTTCAAACGTTCGGAAGGAAAATGTTCTTAATGTGTTTGAGATGTAAATATCCTTCTCACTAACTGGCTTAGATATGCCCTCTCCTCTGTGCTAATACCAGAAGATCAATTTGGCTTTCATCTTGAAACAGTAATGTTATTAGTGGCATAGAAACAAGCTTGCTCTCAGTTTGGAAGTTGGATGAAACTCATCTATATCTGCTGTCTAAAGAGTCAGGGGAATGTTTAAATCCAGGAAAATACATTCTCTCTCACCATGGTGCTATTAATCTACCTAAGAGAGAACACCAAATGTCTTGGGAAATAGCGCTCAAAATAGTGGAACAAGAAATTGTCTAGTAAATTCTTGATAGCAGAGCTATAAAAGCATCTGCTTCCTCTAGTGTAGAGGTCGGCCACCTTAAACACTCAAAGAGACACTTTGGCCTTTTCCCCACAGAAAACAAAACACTGGGAGCCACAAAAACGTGGGTTGGCATGGCCAACTCAATGTCACTCACTCTCACCCAATCACAGCACCTCTAGCCAGACCCCCCCCATCTATCTCCCTCTGTCTGTCTGTCTTTCTGTCTCTCTCTCTCTCTCTCTCTTTCTCTATGTGAGTGAGTGAGTGTGTGTGTGTGTCACTCTGGCTACCTGCTCAATCCTATTTTGGGTAGGAGTGCAACCTGGAAATGCATGTTGGGGCAATGTTGGAGCATGTCTTCTGACCCTCTGGCGCTCGCCCCCAAACTATTCTGATCCTCCAGGTCCATATTGCTTTTGGGGGAGCAGTCCTGATGTCTCTGCTTTTCCCCATGACCCCAGGCATCACTGCCCAGGGAAACTAAAGCAAACAGAAATATAGCTCTTGCTAAAAGAGTTGAGATCAGGAAGGCAGAGGAAACAAGAAGTGGTACATTCTGCTACTAGAGCCAGATTATGTGTCTCTACTGTTCAACTTGCCAATGGGTGCACTTTTGCTGGACCATCTCTCCCATCCTGTTGAGCTGTTGTGCTCAGCAGGGCAGGGGAATGCTTCCCCAGGCCACCCCCTTCTTTCCTTTGGCCGTGCTGACAAGGAAGGAGGAAGACCGGGCTTGGGAGATAGCCCCCACCCTGCATGTTCCGCCCCACCATTCTCTCCCAACAGTCTTTGCTAGTGGTAATAGCAAATATACCAGGGGGAATTATGTTGTCACACAAAGGCAAGTGCACGGGCGCTTTGCTCCCGTACTAAGGCTCTGACCATGCCACTACCATGACAGGTGACAGGGAGCCACGGCAGAGGGCTCAAAGACTCGTATACAGCTCTGGAGCTGCAGGTTGCTGATCCGTGCACTAGTGGAACTCTACTGGGCCTTATGGGCATGCAATTCACCTCACATTGACAGAAAAGATAAAATGCCTATTGAATTTAATGGAGCTGGACTATACTCGGTATGAATCATAGATCTAAGGAGAATCAGAAATAAGGAGAGATTCCTTCCTTCCTTCCTTCCTTCCTTCCTTCCTTCCTTCCTTTCTTTCTTTCTTTCTTTCTTTCTTACTATTTTTCATTGTTACTTTCTTTCATTCTTTTTTTCTTTGAATTTCTGGGCCATCCTTCTCCAAGGGGACTCAGGGCAGCTTACAAGTTAAAAATCAATACAAAATACAAGATATAAAATTATAAACCCCAACCATAAAACCCTAATCTTAAAATCCCAAACATTTAAGCCCATTTATCCAAGCTCATCCCAATCACAATCATACTATCATACTAGTGACAAATTTCTTGTCACTGAGAACAATTGATCAGTGGAAGGAACAGCTTACCTTTGGAAGTTATAGGTTTTCAAGAAGACAGTCATTTTTCTAGAATGGTATAGAATCTCCTTGAGATTGAACAGGGGGGATGGTTTGGAAGACCTCCAAGGTCTATTAGTCTATGTTTTATGTTATGTGTCACATTATGTAAGCCTTCCTTCCCTCCCTCCCTCCCTTTCAAATTCACCTGTATTAGAGAACATGTTTTTACACACACACACACACACACACATTTACTATATTACTTATATTTTTGGATCCCTTCTGAATCAAAATGGATACAGAAACAAGTGTCAGACACCCATCACATTTAGTGCATGCCTTATGAACTTGTCAGAAAAAGTTGAGGTAAAATGTGGAGAGTCGAGGTAAGATAAGGTAAAGAAAGGAAAGCATCAGACTGACTTTTAATGTGTGACTCATCCCTAATTGCTCCTTGTCTAAGAAAGAGGTAACAACATAAACCATTTTGTGTGCAGCTGTTAAGTCTGTATAATAAATGTTAAAACCCTGTAAAAGAAAGAATCTGTAAATACTGTCTCTAACTATGAATAAACCCTGGCCGCGTCTGATTGGCTAAGACGCACGGCCGTTTCTTTTAGGCGCGAGCCTTTAAAGTATAAATAGGGCTGTTTTGACACTGACAGCTCAGATGCGTTCCTTGCTGGAGTCACTTGCAAAAGAGCTGAATAAACGGAACCATCTTGTACTTCTTGTCTGAGTCTCATTCATTTCACTGGCGACGAGAGAACGAAGAATCCACGAGTCAAGAATGAATCACCTCCAGATCGGCCGGGCTCCCGACTACTTCGACCCCGAGAAGTCGTCCTGGGACGCCTACATGGCGAAATTTGAAATCTTCCTAGAAGCGGCAGGAATGGGAGAAGCCGAAGACGACAGAAAGCGGGCGATTTTCTTAAACTATTGCGGGACTGAAATCTTTGACCTCGTCCAAACGCTCACCGGCCCGCTCCCGGCTAAATCCGTTCCATGGGACGACTTCCAAGCAAGACTCGCCAACCACTTCAAACCAACGAAGCCTGCCGTAGTCTACAGACATCAATTTTCTAGGATGACCCAGCGTGAGTCAGAGACAATCAATCAATTCGCCACGCGACTTCGCACGGTACTGTCAAAGTGCAAATTTGACAGCCCAGAAGCTCGCCTCACAGACGCTCTAATTTTTGGAATGAAGAATGCGACGGTCCGAAACAAAATCCTGACAGAGGACGACCCAACGCTTCAGTCAGTTATCAAGCTGGCTCAAACAGCCGAAGTAGCTGACGCGGCCGCAAAAGAACTAAAAGAACACGAAAAGAAGGAAATCGTCTCCAAAATCTCCGTTGCTGTTTCCCGCGCCGAGACCCCAGATGACCTCAGCCCAGCTGCCACGGACGACGACACCTGTCTCCTGCTGCCTTCCGAGCAAGCCAGACAACCCAGATACCAACGTCCATCCAACCCATGCCCCGGATGCCGAGGAAATCACCCACGACAGCGCTGCCCCTTCAGGGACGCCATTTGCCGCCGCTGCAATCGACGCGGGCACATCGCCGAGGCATGCAGAGCGCCCCTACCAGAGGAGTCCTTCTCTACACCCCGCCAACAACGATTCAACAACCAGGCACAACAACCGCGGGACAACAAATTTTCCAGAGGCTTCAATCGAAGAAACGACTCCACCGCTAACCGTGACTACGCACGAGGTAAAGCACAAACTTACGTAAATTGCGCAACTTCTAAAGGAGGGAACAAGATTATCATCTCGCTACTTTTAAATAACAAACCCTGTAACCTAGAATTAGACACAGGGTCTAAGCATTCTATCATGCCTTGGGACAAATTCAAAATGTATATGCCAAATTTTCTTAAAACTGATTTTGCTAACACAACTTTAGTAATAAGGGATTTTCAAGGTAATGTCATACCTGTTTTGGGGAAAGTAGATGTGCCTGTAAAATTTAAAAATTGTGAATATTCTCTTCCTCTAATCGTGGTTGAGGGAGCCAAACACTCCCTCCTGGGGCTAACGTGGATGTCTCCCTTGGGTATTGAAATACTGGGTCTTTGTAATATAAATGCTGAATCTGACATTCCTAACTTTATACAAGAATTTCCTGAGGTTTTCAGCCCCACTCTAGGCACCTATAATGGGGCCCCTATCTCCTTCTCCCTAGACCCCAAGGTACCCCCAGTCAGACTTAAGCCTCGCAGGGTACCCCTACCGCTTTTACCTAAATTGGACATCCAATTGGACAAACTTATTGCCCAGGGCATCTTAGTCCCTGTAGAACAAGGCCCATGGGAAACCCCCATAGTCACACCAGTTAAACCTGATGGCTCCTTAAGGGTCTGTGCAGACTACAAAGCCACTATCAATAAAGCCCTCCAACACCATCCATACCCAATCCCAGTAGTCCAGCAGTTGCTACATTCCCTGGGGGAAGGGAGAGTCTTTTCCAAAATCGACCTTGCGCAAGCGTACCAACAGCTTCCGGTCGATGAGGCCACATCCCTGGCCCAGACCATAGTGACCCACAGGGGTGCTTTCAGGTGCACCCGCCTACAATTTGGGGTCAGTACAGCCCCAGGCATTTTCCAAACCTTCATGGAACGATTATTAGCAGGTATCAAAGGAACTACCCCCTACTTTGATGATATATTTATATCAGGAAAAAACCAAGTAGAATTAAACATGCGCATCAGAGAAGTGTTGGCTAGACTACAAGCTAAAGGGTTAAAAGTAAAACCAGACAAATGTGTGTGGGGAGCCAAAAGCATAGAATTCCTGGGCTATAGAATAGACAGTGAGGGAATACACCCCACAGCAGATAAATTAGAGGCCATAACCAAAGCACCCGAGCCAAACAATAAGACAGAACTCCAAGCATTTCTGGGCCTTCTTAATTTTTATTCTGTCTTTCTAAAACAGAAGGCAACGGCAGCAGAACCTCTACACCGACTGCTGCAGAAGGGAATTCCCTGGACCTGGGGCACAATGGAGCGCGAAGCTTTTCATAAAATAAAACAATTATTGACCTCTAAAAGCGTAGTGGTTCAATATAGCTCAACTTTGCCCATAAGGCTCACGTGTGACGCTTCGGCTTATGGGGTTGGCGGGGTATTAGCTCACATAATGCCAAACAATACAGAGGCCCCCATCGCCTTTTTCTCTAAAACATTGTCCTTGGCCGAAAGAAATTACAGCCAATTGGACAAAGAGGCATTGGCCCTAGTCTCTAGCGTTAAGAAATTTCACTACTATCTGTGTGGGAGGAGTTTTGAACTAATAACAGATCACAAACCCCTGCTTGGTCTACTGGCTTCCAACAAACCAACTCCTCCTTTCATGTCCCCTAGATTAATAAGATGGGCTCTATTCCTGTCAGGATATCAATATCAACTAACACATAAGGGGGGAAAATCAATAAACCATGCCGACGGCCTAAGCAGATGCCCCATGCCCGAGTTAGTCACAGATCCAACCCCCTCAGAGGACGTTTTACTAATAGATCTTGAGGAAAACTGCCTGACCACTGCCAAAGAGGTAGCTGAGCACACTAAGAAGGATTCACTATTATTAAGAGTAATCAATTGTATTCAAAAAGGGTGGTTGGAAGACTCTGAGGAAACAGGACTGTCAGACTTTAAATCAAAGAGGTTGGAATTATCCTACTTGAGGGGTTGCGTGTTATGGGGTGACAGGGTGGTCATCCCCAATACCTTAAAACAGAAGGTACTAAGTATGTTGCATGCAGGCCACCCAGGCATTGTTAGAATGAAGGGTTTGGCCAGGGGATACTTGTGGTGGCCAGGTTTAGATAGAGACATTGAGCAATGGGTAGCAAACTGTGACCCTTGCCAGGAGTCACGACCCAATCCCCCGAAAACAACACCACTGGAATGGGAAAGACCCACTGGGCCATGGTCCCGCATTCACATTGATTTCGCAGGGCCTATTGGAACTCAAAACTTTTTAATTGTGGTAGATGCTTTCTCCAGATGGGTGGAAATCATAGCTATGCAAAACATTACCACTTGTGCCACCATCAAAGCATTATATCGCTTGTTTGCCACACATGGGTGCCCAGACATCCTAGTTTCAGATAACGGGCCACAATTGACTGCCAGACAATTTGAGTGTTTTCTAAGCAACTTAGGGGTCAGACACGCACTCACATCCCCTTACTCGCCATGGGTTAATGGCCTTGCAGAACGTTACGTACGTGTGGCCAAAGAAGCCTTGCGCAGGGCAGGCCCAGGGGAAATACAACACAAATTAGATCAATTCCTATTAATGCAACATATCACCCCAAATTCCATCACAAACAAAAGCCCAGCAGAGATTTTAATGGGTCGAAAAATAAGGTCCCCCCTGGACAGGTTGCATCCTCGTTATTGTACACAAAATGTAAATGATGAAACATGTATAGCACCTGAAAGAAGTATGTATCTAGGGCAACTTGTTTTTGCTAGAAATTTTGACGGGGGGTTGAATTGGCTAAAAGGGAAAATATTGCAACAAACGGCTCCAAAATCTTATGTTGTACAACTAGAAGATGGCCGCACATGGAGGCGGCACATCGATCATTTAAGGGGGCGCATAACACCAAATGAAGAGCCGGCCGCTAATGGAAATTCTTCCCCCCAAGCAGACACTCACACGCAACTCGAACTTTTGGAATTACAAAAGGACTTACCACGGCTAGATGCATCCTCCAGCGACGCCGAGCCTTCCTCCTCTTCAGGGCACGGTGTGGCACCAGCTTATTCATCTCCGCAGGCCAGAGCCCCAACTTGGGCCCAGCCGCGGACAGGAGACAACAGCGAGCCAACCTCCACCATAGACATCCCAGACGGTAATGATCTGCGCAGGTCTGAGCGCACGTCACGCCGGCCCAACCGATTGGAGGACTACGTCACTTGGCTCACTGATTGACAGTTTTACTCAACTAATGAGGGAGGGGTGTTAAGTCTGTATAATAAATGTTAAAACCCTGTAAAAGAAAGAATCTGTAAATACTGTCTCTAACTATGAATAAACCCTGGCCGCGTCTGATTGGCTAAGACGCACGGCCGTTTCTTTTAGGCGCGAGCCTTTAAAGTATAAATAGGGCTGTTTTGACACTGACAGCTCAGATGCGTTCCTTGCTGGAGTCACTTGCAAAAGAGCTGAATAAACGGAACCATCTTGTACTTCTTGTCTGAGTCTCATTCATTTCACTGGCGACGAGAGTCTTCGGAGAGGGGCGGCATACAAATCTAAGTAATAAATAAATAAATAAATAAATATTAATGGCTTTAGATATTTTTATACAGAGCAGGGTACCACTGATTTATATTTATATAATCTATATCTATGTTTAGACTGTGGCTTGTCAGATAATTTGTGTGCAATACTATATACGTGTATTGTCCTCGTTTTTGGCATCTTGGACTGGTTTTGAACTATCTGCTACATACTCTTTGCAAAGCAAATCATTCTGAAGAGAATAAGTCAGAGAGTCTGTTTCGGTTTGCGTTATTTACTTATCTCTTTGACATTGAGAAAATTGTGAACTGCCATAGAAACTGTATGTGAGTCTGTAGTTGAATCCAGAATCAGGACAGTTCTCTGAAATTTGAGTTTGCTTTGTTATGATTCAGTCTAATATTTATAAAGCTGATCTTCTCCCACTCAAAAATAAAAAGAACTCCCTTAATCCTAAACGTAAGAATTAAAAATTCTTATCAACTTGATTCATTATTCAAGCCCATGATAATAACTTCCATAAATCCTTTATAAAGGCATAAAGTAAAATCCACACTGATTCAAAATGACATTGTCTCAGGACATCATAATGTCACAAAATGACACAGGTGCATTATTCATGTCATTTGCACACAAATGCCATGGCATACATAGTGTCCCTTCAATGCTCTCTCTGGCTCTTGTGATCTTTGATATTTGCAAAAGGATTTATATGCATAAAGATATTCAGAAGATTATTGTGCAGTAATTATATTTAAAATCAACAATCAAAGTAAATGGAAATATGTTGCTAGGATTGCATTGTTGCAATTTTGCAAAAAAGGGGGGGTGTCTCATAAATTGGAAGGATTTAGGAGGCTTTATGTTCATTTTTTCTAGAGAGATCAATTTTATAATCTTAGCTTTAAATGGAGTAAATATTAAATTCAAGCTTGATTATTATATATCTGAAACTCAAGTTTAACCAAACACAGATTAATTTACCAGGGGCTAGTTTACATGATATAACACAATGGGAATAAGTCCATTCATTTATTGTGAAATAAGTTTAAGATCAAACTTTTGTGTATTATTAGTTTGTTGTACTTCTTTAAAAAGTCTTAGCATATTAACTTGAATTTATATAGCTGTGTTAGATTGTAATTGCTTTTCTGGGCTTTCAGAGATACAGTATCATTACATGGCCAATGCAACCAATTCTTATTTGTTTTTCTTTTGAACAGAATTTCTTCATATCAAATATACCATTCTTTTTAATTCTGGAAGTAAAATAAGCACCAGAGAGAAAAACATACCAAGATGTTACTGTCTAAGAAAAACAGTGGTACTGGATTACTTTGAAGATAGAATGACTTTTGAAAATATTTGTCATGCATAATTTTCAATCTCTTGAAATATTCAAGAATAAATATTTAAGCTTATGAATATTCAGTGTACCTCTTTTCCAAAGCAAGTATGCTTAGGATTTCACTACCTTCTACTTTTAAATATTAAACATAACACTATGACTTTTTGAGAATAGCAAACATTTGGTTTTGTTTGCATGACACAGAAATCTAGCTTAGCTTTAGTCAGATTTTTTAAAGAAAATAATTGTGGGTGCACATCTAGCCAGTTTGATTAATTTATGGTTTTCTAAAGCCAACTGGGATAATTCAATAAACTTTTATTTTAAAAACTAAGATTAGTATGTTATGCAAATTCTGTCACTAGTCTAATCATAATAATGTAACCTGTTCCAATGTTATTTAAGAAATTTAGAAAGAGACTGATAGATTTTCATTTTTGGATTCTTAATATTTGAAAGCTAGATCCATTTTCTTCTATTTTGAGATGAAAGTAAAATGTTTATGTGGCAAGTTGAAGAAACTTTAAAGGAGCACTGTCATTCTTTTTTAAAATGCACTTACCTGGGCACTTTCATATATTGCTTTTTAACTTGTCTCTTTAAGAAAGGTTTGTCAGAAACACAATTGGTCAAAAATTAGTGGTGATTTTGAATAATAGGAAACTGGACTTAGGGAATGTGGATACATCTACTTTGGAATTGGCTGTGTTTGCCCTCATTGTATAAGCACAGGTCTACTAGCTGTGAATGTTCTTCTCCGTACTGAAGGAGCGGGTCCAGCAGTCACATGGGTTGCTCATGTCCAATCCGGTGGAACTGAGCCTAGTGTTAAAAAAGCTTGCTGGATCCGCCCCTTCCCCAGAATTCGCTCAGTTCTCGCATCCTGCGGTTGTATTGTGATAGCTTGTTCAACATTCTAACACCTTCCCTTCGATCTTTTCTTCAAAAGTAGTAAGAATTGTTTATCCTTATTTGTTTACTTGCACTAATAGCGCCAGCCGTTTGCGGCTCGGCTTTTTTCCCTTGGGAGAAGTTGCGGTTTCGTTTTCCCACGGCTTTCTTTGCCGTTTACGATCCCCGCTGCCGCTTGTGGATTCTTTTAATCCTTTGGCCTGGAGGTCTTTGTGCAAGTATTGCTTCATTGATTTAGTACTATTGTTAAAGGGCTTAAGAATTACCTCCTGCGGAGTGAGACGCTTGTTCTAGTCTCCTGGACTTAGTCGATCGCTTCCCCTTTAAGATTTCTATTACGGAACGATTTTTCGGCGCGAAGGCCTTCGCGCCCTTTTTTAATCTAGGCCTCTCGTGTTGGCCTTCTGCCAGCCGCGTAGGCCTCAGTCCACCGCTCGGATCCCGGAGTGGGCTTTGGGACGCTCAGGCTTAATTCTCCACCGGCTAAGCCTCCAACCAGAGTGCCTTGGTTACTTTAATTAAAGTTTAGGGAGGCTAGCCACGCTGTATTTGGGGACACGAACTCTGGGTTTGCCCAGATTGCCCTCAAGTCTCAGCAGCTCCGAGGCCTAGGAGCAGGATCCTTTCCTCTTGGGAAGTCTTTGAAATTCTTCTCCCTAATTATCCAGTTTATTTGGCTCAGCCTTGTCTTCTGTTAATTGTCAGACTATGGCTACTTTTCCCAAGAGAGGCACCACTCAAGGTCCCAGAGAGGCCAGGCCTACAGGCGATGAGATTACCAGTATCCCCCAGGCCTCGACCTCCTCTTCTTCAGGGGCCCGCCCCTTGACCAAAGTCACCAGGGCTGAGAAGAGAAGGGACCAAGCCCTACAAAAACTTCATGACAAATCAGCAAAGCGTTTGAAAGTACAGGCCCAAGTACTCAGTAGTCATGACCCCCCAGAGGCTCCTAATCTGCCTTCTTCTGGGGTCACTGTGTTATCTCTGGATGAGCCAAACCTAGACAGACCCCAACCTAACCTATGGGGATTAGGTCCAGAGGAACCAGATATTATTGAAGATTCCCCCCAGCCAGGATCCTCCCAGGCTTTCAGGGATTCATCTGCCATTCCTGCTGATATTTCCAGTTTACCTCCTGAATTTCAATCTATTTTTTCTGTGTTATCCAAGGCCATTGATGCTAAACTCTCTACCATCAATGTGCCCTCCTTACCTCCTCCACCTCCTCGTTCCTCCCGCCCCTTGGGTTCTTCCCCAATGGTTAGAGCTCCTATTCAGGATGAATCAGATTCCTCTCAGGACGAATATGAGGATATGGAAGAGGATGAGGATCCCTTTCAAGGTCTCTCAGATGATGAGGAATCCCAAATGAAGGTTCCTTCTCCAATTACTATTTTTCCCTCTCAATTGTTCAAATCTCTCCTCCTCAAAGCTAGAATTTCTACGGGATTGGCGGCCCAGGAGAAACAGGCCTCCACATCCACTGATCCCCCGGAGGAGAACTTACCTTACTTCACAGAGGAACAGGAGGATAACGAGGTAATTCCTATGCCTAAATTGTTTAAAGATGCCTTACTTAAACAGTGGGATTTCCCAGCCTCTGGGCTTAATCCCACAACCAAGGACAAAAAGTTGTACAAACTTTCCTCTTCCTATGAGGAGCTCCTATCTTTTCCTAAACCGGATGAACCTGTCAAGATCCTTCACTCGGCGGCTGCCGTGCCAGGCGAAGCAGAGGAGGTTCTCCGCCCAGAGGACAAGCGGATTGAACAGATGCTCAAAAGAGGATTCACCGCAGATTCCTGGGCCATTAAAAGTTCCGCAGCGGCTTCCTTTTTCTCCAGAGCCATGCTTCTGTGGCTTCGCCAACTTCAACAGCATATTCCTCCCGATGACTTGAGAGGTCAACAAGACTTCAACAAGGTATTTGCAGCTGCTCAGTACGTGGCTGATGCCACTTTACAATCTACTAGATTTGCTGCCAAGTCTATTGCAGCTTCTACAACAGCAAGAAGACTCCTATGGCTTCGCCCTTGGCAAGCAGGAGTACGTCAGAAGTGGCAGTTATCTCTGGGACCCTTGAAGCGCGACCTTCTTTTCGGGGATCTTCTGGATCCACTCCTCACGGAAACCACGGACAAGAAGAAGGTATTGGGTCCAACCACCAAAAAGGCCACCAAAATGCAGTCCTTTCGTCGCCCAGGGCGTCAACAAGATCAAGCGGCTTCCTATCAGAGAACACCAGGTCAGTATTCCCCCCGCTTTCGTTCCCAAGGTAGGAACTCCAGGGGCAGAGGTTTTCGCTTCCAAAGGGGAGCGTCCTCTAATAGGGCTTCAAAAAAACCTAGATGGTAATTCTTCCTCGATTCCCATAGGTGGCCGCCTAGCCTATTTCGCCTCTAATTGGCGTCTCACCTCCAAGGACCCCTGGGTCATTGACACTGTTCAAAAAGGCCTTCTTTTAGAATTTACTTCTCCCCCTCCTAAACGTTTTATTTCCTGCCCTTCTCTCAGGTCTTCCTCAGATTGTAATCGTATGGAGGAGGCCATTTCCCATTTATTGTCCATCAGAGCCATTCAACCGGTTCCCCCCGGTCAGAAGGGCCTAGGTTTTTATTCCATCCTATTTATGGTTCCAAAATCCTCCGGAGGTTGGAGAGCTATTTTGGATTTAAAGAAGCTGAACCTATTCATCAAATATAGGAAGTTTAAGATGCACTCCTTATCATCCATTTTGGCCGCCATCCACCCGGGAGATTTCATGGTTTCTTTAGACCTCACTGAGGCCTACCTCCATATTCCTATAGCCAAATGCCACAGAAAATTTTTACGTTTCTCCTTTCAGGGTAGGCATTTCCAGTATAGGGCCATGCCATTTGGCCTTTCCTCGGCCCCTCGGGTCTTTACAAAGCTCTTGGGGTCCCTGGCGGCCTATATCCGAGCGTCACCCATCCACATTTTATGTTACCTTGATGATATTTTAGTTCATGGGAACTCCCTAGAGAAAGTGAAAGCAGACCTTTCTGTCACCATGTCGGTTCTTCAGGACCATGGGTTTTCCATCAACTTTGACAAAAGTCACCTCCAACCTTCCACATCCATTTTACACCTGGGATCCATTATTAATTCAGAAGCTTCCCAGGTCTTCCTTTCTCCTGAGAGAAAGATCAGTATAGGGGAGTTAATTTCACGCATTTTATCTCAACCTTCAGTTTCCATAGTATCCCTGTCTTCCCTTTTGGGGAAGATGGTGTCATGCATAGGCATCATTCCTTGGGCTCGCCTTCATGCTAGGGAACTTCAGTGGCTCCTATTACCCTTTCAGAGATCGGGGCACAGCAACTCAAGCCGTCGCATTGTCATCCCACCAATTGTTCGCAGATCCTTCAAGTGGTGGAAGTCTCCGGCCATGGACAAAGGATCCCCTTTCAGGTGCCCGGATCAATTTGTCATCACCACAGACGCCAGTCTATCGGGATGGGGCGCCCACGCCCAGGGGATGATAGCCCAGGGCACGTGGTCCCCGGAGGAAGCTTCCAAGCCAATCAATTGGCTAGAGTTAAGAGCCGTCTCCCTGGCTCTGAAGCAATTCTCTCCTCGCATCCCCAACCGACACGTTCTCATTCTCACTGACAACATCGCCACGAAAAGCCATATCTGCAGACAGGGGGGCACGAGATCCAAGGCCCTCATGAGGGAGGCCCTCAAGTTAGGCCTTTGGGCGGAAAAACATCTTCGGTCGCTCCTAGCCGACCACATCTCGGGGAGCCTCAACGTCCAGGCGGATTGGCTATCTCGAGCAACGATAGACCCCGGAGAGTGGAATCTCCATCAAGACCTGTTCCATCAAATCAGCCTCAGATTCGGCCTACCAGTTCTGGATCTCTTCGCGACCAATGCGAACGCCCAACTCCCTCGCTTCTTTTCCAGATTTCCATCCCCGGGAGCGGAAGCAATCAATGCCCTCCGGAGCCCATGGCCTCCAGGCCTACTCTACGCATTCCCTCCAATTCCAATTCTCCCGGACGTGATTCACAAGGTCCTCACCGAGAGGGCCCGAGTAATCCTAATCGCCCCTCATTGGCCCCGCCGGCCCTGGTTCGCGGATCTCCAACAGTTGTCCGTCCAGGACCCTTGGCGACTCCCCGTTTCGGGGGATATGCTGCGGCAGGGGGCCTCATTCCATCCAGACCCGGAGTGGTTCCACCTCACCGCCTGGCTGTTATCAGGAGAGACTTAGAACTGCGTGGCCACGACCCCGATACAGTGGAGGTCATCTTAAAGGCCAGAAGGGGTTCGACCAATCGAATCTACGACCATACGTGGTCCAAGTTTCACCAGTGGTGTCTACAGGAGGGTCTCTCTCCCCTGTGTATCCCCATACACAGGATCATTTCCTTCCTTATGCAAGGTTTCCATCAAGGACTTTCCACCAGCACCCTCCGGCGTCATCTGGCGGCCATTTCCTCTGTCCTAGCGGGGCCCCGCAGACAGCCTCTCCGGTCCTTTCCAGAAGTTCAGGAATTCCTCAAGGGTATAGCCAACCTCAGACCTTCCAAGGTCCACAGGTATCCATCCTGGGATTTGCCACGGGTTCTCCATTCCCTTATGCAGGCACCATACGAACCCTTAAAATCGGCGTCCCTCAGGTACCTATCCTTTAAAGTGGCATTCCTGGTGGCTATTACCTCTGCCCGACGCATTTCGGAGTTGGCTGCCCTCTCAATCAGGCAGGACCTCTGCCAATTTCATCAGGACAAGGTAGTCTTACGACTGGACCCCACCTTCTTACCCAAGGTCAGTTCCATGTTCCACAGAACCCAGGATATTGTCTTACCTTCCTTCTGCCTCCAACGGGACCATCCCTTAGCAATTAGATGGCACACCCTGGATCTCATTAGAGCGCTGAGGATCTATATCCAACGCACAGGACCCTTTCGGAGGTCAGAAGCACTTTTTATAGCCTATCATCCCAGAGTCATGGGGGCCAAAGTGTCTTCTACAGTGATAGGCCGTTGGATCAGAGGGACTATATCTAAGGCCTACGAATCGGCCGCCCTCTCAGTTCCAAGGAACATCACAGCGCATTCCACCAGGAGCGCAGCCACCTCGGCTGCTTGGGCGACTCAAGCCCCGTTGGAGGAGGTCTGCAAAGCAGCCACTTGGGCCTCGCCAAATTCCTTCATCAGGCACTACAAGATTGATTCTTACGCCTCAGCGGACGCTGCCTTCGGCAGAAGGGTACTCCAATCCGTTATCTCTCACGATAGCAATCTAATCCCACCCTAGGGACCATCTATTGGGTATGTCCCATGTGACTGCTGGACCCGCTCCTTCAGTACGGAGAATAGGCGTTGATTGCTTACCTGAACGCCTCTTCTCGTACGGTGAGCGGGTACAGCAGTCACTTCCCGCCCTTGTATGTGTCTTCTATTCTGTCTATAACCTTTCTTTCCTCTAACAATGAGAGTTGAACACTAAAGAGCTTCACATCTGAGCCTAGTCTACGGATTCGCGAATTCTGGGGAAGGGGCGGATCCAGCAAGCTTTTTTAACACTAGGCTCAGTTCCACCGGATTGGACATGAGCAACCCATGTGACTGCTGTACCCGCTCACCGTACGAGAAGAGGCGTTCAGGTAAGCAATCAACGCCTATTTAATCCTCAGCTTTCATAGGGTTTGAATTAACTCATATTTAATAGCTATTAAAGCAATTCCTAATTCCTCTTTCATTCCTAATATAATCAGTTTTAGAGATGGCTTTTTGTATCATGGTAGCATCCAGTGATGGGCTCCTACAGGAACGGTCAGGAACGCAGTTCCGGTAGCAAAATTTGGACCTCCATCCCAGAGCACCCAACTTGCACTGAAAGATGTTGAAACAAAATGCATAAACCACAGTGTGGTAGTAAAAATGTTGGTAGCCCATCACTGAAAGCATCCATGATATTTACATGTCCCTTATATGCATCTGGTTCAGTTCCAAGAAGGGAAAAAGACACTGGAAACATGGAACAGCCACGGAAACATGGCTGATTGGAAAGTTGGTTTAATGGAGCAGAAGAGAAGTGAAGTGCTACCAGTTCGGACCAGTTCACCTGAACTGGTAGTAAAAATGCTATCAATTCGGGTAAACCAATATATCTGACAATCAGCTGGGTTACGATAGCTGTGCCACCTGATCTAAATTAGCTAGAAAGCAGGATTTCCTGCTAATCTAAATCACGTAGCACATCTGACCCCCACTCGCCATTTTATTTACCTTTGCAGACTCTGATGGCTTCAACATGCTCCTTTTTCATTGTTGCATGATAGGGCCTGAAGCGCACATGCATGCACAGCGCACATGCAAAGCAAACCTGTAGCAGACCACCAAGCACATGTAATTCTTGGTAGCTGACATATGGAGTGATGAGTAAGGATTATTTATATACTCTCTTGGGCCTTGCCTTTGAGCTTCCTGTTACAAGGGCATGTATTTTATTGATTGATGTCAAACTCCCATGGGGCTACGCTGGGATCATAGCTGATTTTGTAGGTTATTTGAGTTAAGCTTGGTTGAAGCTTGGGCTGATGCAATGAAGGGGCTTTATTGTGCAGTTTCTGAATGGCTTTCCCTGAAGGATAACCCCATCATCCCAGAGCTGAATTTTGTTTTGTAGGTAGGCTGGTCCAGTCCTTCCTATTGGGCACCAAATATCTGCTGGGGAAAGGGAACTGAAGCTCTGAGTTTCTGTCTTTAGAAACTGTCTTTACATGTTTTCCTTTTAGGGAAAATATAATCTGTCTTTTTAATATTTCCTAAAATATTTCATTTTTCTAAGAGGGCTTACGCTAAATTTTTACACTGACAACCCTTGAGGAATATCCTCAGGTTGTGGTTGGTGCAAAATTTAGCATATTGGTATAAATATGTTAATACATATTTGTATTAATTGGTATAAGCAGGAATGATCATGTGACATCTTAATGGAAATATTTGTACTGGCTGCCACAGTTTCACAGTTACCTGGATTGATGCCTGACTACCTGAGAGACTACCTCCTCTGTTACGAATCTGCTCAGCCAGAAAAATCTGCAAGAATGGGTTTTTGAGTTAGTTTTCTGAGAGTTGTATTTGCTTCCTATTCTCTCTGGTTTTATAAAAGTGAATCATATGGCAGCTATTCTCTATGGAGATACTGGTTGTCCCAAAGGTGCTCTTTTCATCTTGGATGAGAAGTGAAATGTCTTCAAAGAAAAAACAGTAAGTCCAGTTATCTCTTGAAAAAGCATTTTTGGGATATGGCAACTATTCTTATTTGTTACGATTTCATTTTCCATGCCTATCCCTTGTTATTCCGTAGAGATACAAGTAGACCTCTGCACATACATGCATGCACACATGTAATTATGTCCAATTAATTAACTGTCTTCTTGGTCTCCATCTCCTTCTCTCTCCCTCTCTCCCCCTCCCCTCCCCCTCCTCTGCACCTAAGGGTAGAACAAGTAATATCTAAAATAGGATATTTTATTCTTATGTGCTTCAGGTGAGAGTTCTGGGTTGATTTATTTAATAAGTCAAGTGTCTGTTTTCTTGGTTGGAGATTTAGCTACAAGTGAGACTAAAAGTGGAAGCTAATCAAGGAGAGAAGCAACTTAGAACTAAGGAGAAATTTCCTGAAAATTAGAACAATTAATCAGTGGAATAGCTTGCCTCCAGAAGTTGTGAATGCTCCAACACTGGAAGTTTTTAAGAAGATGTTAGATAACCATCCCTGCCTAAGCAGGGAGTTTGACAGAAAACATCCAAGGTACTCTTCCAACTCTGTTATTCTATTCTTTTCTATTCTATTCTATTCCGCCCCCTCTCCTCCTCCCCCTTTCTCTTTGTCTTTCTCATTCTTTGGATAGGTAAATGTACTACATTTTGATTAGCAGCTGCAGACAAATAGGCAAAAGTCAAATAGCACAGCCAAAATTAGCAGTTCTCTGTCAGAGCTGAACTGTGCCGGTGTAATATTTGCCTATGTTAGCAGAAGCAGGAAAACACACCTGAGTAGATAAAATGGTTCAAGCAAACCAAAGGACCTAAATGCTAAATCTTCATTAGTTGAATGAAGCTTCAGTTCTTTCCATGGATTTTTAAAGCAATGCATGTTACTTAGTTATTTTAATTGTGGTGTTTTTAATAGATGGCAGCTAGATGGAAAATATTACTGATATGCAAATCAATAATAATGTTGTCTGTCCCTAGTCTTGTAATCCATAATATACTCCATAATATAAAAGCCAAATGATACTCATGCATCATCGTGAAATCTCCAGAATCATAAAGCCTACAAACTTGAAACTTGGCTTTTAGGTACTCACTAAGAAAGCAATTTTTGAAATGACTATCTGACCATTAGTTATTTCTTATATTATTGTTAATCCGCTCTGATGCTAAGGAATTAGATATTCTACTCCCCCTCCCCACCTGAAAAGAATTTTGTTCCAACTGCCAGTGGGCATAGCCAGCACATGATTCATCTGGTCTGTGGGCTGGGAGTTTAAACATTCTACTTCATGCTAAGGAGTTCAGTTTCGTAGTGAACGATGGGTATACACTGTGCTTCACTAAATAAATAAATAAATAAAACAACAACCGTGTTTTGCAAAGTAGAATTACTTATCACAACTTTTTAAAGTGATCACATCGAATAACAACTACAAATTTTGAAATTTGACAGCTACAATGGGACTTGAAATTTTAATATTTTTTTTTAATTGATTTTATAAAATACACTGTAGTTACATAAAACAAACATACAACAGTGCACGGTGCATGTGCCCATCACCTAACAACAAGACACCCCCCATCACCTCCACCACCCATACAAGAGGATTCAAAGAATTTAATTTGTTTATCTATTATTCCTTGGCTCTATCTTGCATCGAATATTACTAAAAGAGTGATTGCAGTTTATTTTTCACATTTACATCACAGATTCTACTCAACATATAATCTTTTACCTTATTCCATCGTACCATCAGCTTCTCCAATTTGTTCTCGTCAAAATTATTTAATCTTATTTCCATAATTTTGAAATGTATGTGGTCCACCATGTACCAGTACCAATTTTGTAGTGTCCATTTTGTAGAGTCTTTCCAACCTAATACGATCACCGCTTGAGCACTTTCCAATGCTGCAGCTTTAATTTCCTTGAATTCTCCTAGTTCCCTGTATTTAATTAAAATTGCTATTTCTTTTGTAATTGTCCAGTTAATGTTTAGCATTTTATTAATTTCATTCTGTACTTCATTCCAGAATTTCTGAATTTCTGCACACTCCCAGAGCATATGCATAAAGATTCCCTTTTCTTGGCACCCATGCCAACAATTACTCTTCTCTTTCCCCTGGAAGTGTGCAATTTGTACTGGTGTATAGTACCATTTATGTAAAATTTTCCTTCTCATCTCTCTAACTCTCGTGTTTTTAATCTTATATATATTTTCTATTATTTCTTTCATTTCGCTTTCATCTATTTGTAAGTCATTTTGTCAGCATCTTGTCAAACTTTTTGTTACTTCCTCTTCCATCTGCAATAGCATTCTATATATATTACCGGCTTGTGCTTTACTCTCATTTATCTTTTCTCTTATTATTTTTTCTAAGCAATTTTCTTCTCGTAAGAGAGCTTCTTTATTCTCACTTTTATTTAAATATGTGCTTATTGCATTCATCTGCAGCCATTTCTGTTTACCAATCCACCATTCCAATCGAGTTCTACTAACTCTTCCATCTTTCTCATATAATTGTTCAATTCTCGTTATCCCTTTACTATTTAATACTTTGATAATTCTGCTTAAGTTAACATCGTCCCCTATATTCAATACATATAACGTTGATAGCCTGGAGATCCTAATTCCACTTTTCCTCTGCCATTTAGACCATATTTCTAAACATGCTTTGAGAGGATCACTTAAATTGCTAATTTCTGTTCTACTCCAATTTTTAAATGATAACTCTTTATTATTTATATTATTAATTTCCTTTTCTAACTTTACCCATTTCTTTTCCCCCCATAACTGTAATTCCATTAACCTTTCTATTTGAAATGCTTCTCTATATAGTACTAAGCACGGGCTGCCCCAACCCCCCTCTTTCTCTTGTGCAAACTGCCAATGTTTTCTTATTCTAGGCTTTTTATTTCCTTCAATCCAAAAATTTAATTTGCTGTCCCATTCTCTTAGTTTTGCCTCAGGGAAGATACCCGGTAGAACCTGAAATAGATACATCATTTTTGGTATTATCATCATTTTAAGGGCCCTAATCTTGGCAATTCTTCCTAACTTTTTTTCCTTCCAGTTTTTTATCTGCTTCTGAATTTTTTTCCATATTAAATTATAGTTGGCCGTTACTATTTTTTTTGGATTCTTGAACAACCAAATTCCCAGGTATTTCATTTTTTTTACAACCTAACTTCAATCCTGATATTTTTTGTATCTCAATTTGCTCTTTAGGGCCAGTATTTAAACATATTATCTCTGATTTCTCTATATTAACCATAAGTCCCGATTGATCTTTAAATTCCTGGAGCAGTATCATTATTCTTTTCATCATTTCGATTGGGGTTTCAGACATCACTATAGCGTCATCTGCAAACAAATTTAATTTCAATTCAAATTTCCCTATTTGATAACCTCTACATTCCTTATCATTTCTAATTTTGTTTGCTAAAGTCTCAATTGCTAATGCAAATAACATTGGGGATAGTGGGCAACCCTGCTTAGTTCCATTCTGAATTTTAATCGTTTCTGTTCGGTTACCATTTACTCTGATTTGAGCTATATTATCCTTATATATTGTTTCTATAATTCTACAGAATGAATCTCCCATATTTAAATCTTTACATAATTGAAATAGGTAATCATGATTAACTTTGTCAAAGGCTTTGTAGACATCTAACTTTAGAATACTTAGTTTTCTTTTGGTATTGGTAGCATGGTGTATAACATTGACCACGTTTCTTATTGGTTCGTAAATCTTTCTTCCTTTAACAAATCCATATTGGTCTTCTCCAATTACTTTTGGTAAAATATTCTCCACCCTGTTTGCCAATATTTTCATAAATATTTTATAATCCTGATTTAATAAGCTGATAGGGCAATAAGAACTTGGATCAGTTAAATCACGATCTGGTTTTGGGATAGTTATAATTTCTGATATTTTCCACGTCTGTGGAGTTTCAGAAGTCTTAATTACATTATTAAACAATTTTTCCATATGTGGTAATAATTCATTCATATCCATCTTATAATATTCAGCAGTAAAACCATCTGGACCTGGGGCTTTAGCAGGTTTCAACCCTTTAATAACTCTAGATATCTCATCATTTTGATTTTTGCATTTAGCATTTGTCTATCTTCTTCCGTTAATTTCTCTTTGACCTCTATGGTTTGCAAAGTAATATGTTCTTTTTTGTATAAATTCCCATAAAAGTCACTCATTATTTTTTCCATTTCTACATTACTACGTTTAATTACACCTTCCTTATCCTTTAAAGCAGAGATATGGGATTTCTCTTTTCTTTTTTTCAAATAGTGTACCATTTGCTTCATTGATTTGTTCCCCCATCCCCTAATTCTATGTTTTATAATCATCTTCATTTTATTCCATCTTTCTTCATCAAGTAGTTGTAATTTCTTTTTCTTAAATAATAATAGTGAATTCCAATCTCTATTTCTTGTAATTTTTAAAGTTTCTTGGATTAAATCTATTTCTCTTAATAAATTTTTCCTTTCAGCTTCCCAAGGTTTCCTAATAAAAGCTTCAGTACTGATACAATTACCCCTCATAACAGCCTTGTGTGTATCCCAAACTATTGTTTGCTTAATTTCACCTGTTGCATTAATACAAAAGAATCCATTCAGTTCCTTTTGTAATTTAATTCTATTTTCCTCATTAGCTGAAACCACAGGGTTATATCTCCAAATCCTTTGTTTCCTGCCAGCCTCTAACTCAATCACTGCTAGTAAAGGCACGTGGTCTGATAACCAAATACTTTTCACTTCCACTTTCTTGAGCTTTGCCTCAGCTGTCTTATTAATTAACATATAATCAATACAACTAAATTTATTATGTCTTGCAGAATAAAAGGTGTCCCTATTTACTGTACAGTGATCCCCCGCTCGTTGCGAGGGTTCCGTTCCAGGACCCCCCGCAACGAGCAGGTTTTCGCGAAGTAGCGCTGCGGAAGTAAAAACACCAACTGAGCTCTCAAGCCAAGCGCAGAAGTTCGCTTTTGGCGCTTGGCTTGAGAGCTCAGTTGGGAAGGCGCGCGGGTGTTTTAAAACGTCCCCACCGACATGGGGGGCTCGCTAGCACCCCCCCGAACCCCCAACCCGGGTTTGGGGGATGCTAGCGAGCCCCCCATGTCGGTGGGGACGTTTTAAAACACCCGCGCGCCTTCCCAACTGAGCTCTCAAGCCAAGCGCCAAAAGCGAACTTCTGTGCTTGGCTTGAGAGCTCAGTTGGGAAGGCACGCGGGTGTTTTAAAACGTCCCCGCTGACATGGGGGGCTCACTAGCACCCCCCCCGAACCCCCAACCCGGGTTTGGGGGGATGCTAGCGAGCCCCCCATGTGGGTGGGGATGTTTTAAAACACCCGCGCGCCTTCCCAACTGAGCTCTCAAGCCAAGCGCCAAAAGCGAACTTCTGCGCTTGGCTTGAGAGCTCAGTTGGGAAGGCGCGCGGGTGTTTTAAAACGTCCCCGCTGACATGGGGGGCTCGCTAGCACCCCCCCCCGAACCTCCAACCCGGGTTTGGGGGGTGCTAGCGAGCCCCCCATGTGGGTGGGGACGTTTTAAAACACCCGCGCGCCTTCCCAACTGAGCTCTCAAGCCAAGCGCCAAAAGCGAACTTCTGCGCTTGGCTTGAGAGCTCAGTTGGGAAGGTGCGCGGGTGTTTTAAAACGTCCCCGCTGACATGAGGGGCTCGCTAGCACCCCCCCGAACCTCCAACCCGGGTTTGGGGGGATGCTAGCGAGCCCCCCATGTCGGTGGGGACGTTTTAAAACACCCGCGCGCCTTCCCAACTGAGCTCTCAAGCCAAGCGCCAAAAGCGAACTTCTGCGCTTGGCTTGAGAGCTCAGTTGGGAAGCGGCCAGAGCGAACGGCGTGGGTGGGAGAAGGGCGCGCGAGCCGCAGGCGCG
The DNA here is from genome assembly GCF_031021105.1 of Erythrolamprus reginae. NCBI lineage: Eukaryota > Metazoa > Chordata > Lepidosauria > Squamata > Dipsadidae > Erythrolamprus > Erythrolamprus reginae. The sequence goes on along the minus strand of NC_091952.1, from coordinate 164,834,508 downwards.
CGGGCAGGCAGGCTGCGGACAAGCCGTTCGCTCGGGCCGCTTCGAAGCTGCAGCAGCGAGGAGTTTGCGTGGGCGGTGGGGAAACTCCTCAGGGAAGCCGCCCAGCAGCTGATTGCCCGGCCCATCTACGCATGCGTGCCCATAGAAAAAAAAGGCACGCATGCCCAGATGGTGTTCTGACTTCCAGGTTCAAAAATCGCAAATTACCCTGTTCGCAATGGTCGGGGACGCAATAACCGGGGGATCACTGTATTTTCATGTAAATCTGTCATATTGATTTTATTTAAATGTAATTTTTTCTTTTCCCCCTCCCTGCTGTTAATTCCAAGTTGAAATCGCCTGCTAAAATCACTGTACCTTCCGCAAAATTATCTAGTTTCCATTTTACATTCATTATAAATTGTTTTGCATTTACATTAGGGGCATAAATTACCACTAAGGTTACTAACTTATTTTTTATTTTCCCCTTAATAAATAGCATTATACCGTCTTTGTCCCTTTTAATATTAATTAATTGAAATAACACTCTTCGGTTAAACAAGATGGCAACTCCTCTAGATTTGGCCGTCCCTCTCAACTCATAAATTTGTTGCCACTCGCTATTTGTAACTAATTTATCTGTTTTTCCCTTCCTTTATGAGTTTCTGATAAGAATAAAACATCAGCTTTACTATCCCTAGCCAGCTTCATGATTCTATGACGTTTTTTCTGTGATGAGAGACCATTTACATTCAACGACAATAACCCTATATCACCCATTTACATAATTTTAAATACATTTCCCCTTCCTGCAAAACAGAGGCTACCGGAAAAATGCTTTTTAATTACCATGAATCCCCACCCTAGTGCCTCTTCCCTGACACCCCCCCCCCAGTGGGAGGCAACGAAAAAACCTTTCGTTATCGAGAGGCACCCCTGGATTTGCGTTCCACCAGAAAGCTCCCCCGTCTCTCCCCATTTAATACCATATCAAAAGATTCCCCCCTCCTTCCCTCTTCTCCCCTTATTAGATAGCGAAAAAAACCAAAAAAATACACAAGAAAGAGATTAATTAGTTGAAAGCCATAGTACCATATTAGCAAATCAGCTCAGTTCAGTTCATTATTTCTTCTTCTGGCGCGTAACTTTTGGCTCGTCTCTTTTCTCTTTCTCTTTCTCCTGGAGAATTTCCAGTTCCTTCTGGAGAGCTGCAATTTTTTCTTCCTTGCTTTGTTCTGCTGCACAGATCGGTTGGAGCATAAACAACTCATCCTCCCCTCTTTCATGTCTCGCCTCACTGTTTCCTGCTTCTGGCTGGCTTTTTGATATCGATGCCTGGGACGTTCCCTCCGGATTTATCCCCATCTGATAAAGCAAATTTCTTCCCTCCTTCAAAGATCTCGCCTGGAAACTTTGGAGTCTTTAAAAACAAATACTGTAGCTGGATAACGCCATGAGAACCTGATTCCATTTTCGTAAAGTTGGGAGGTCACTTCTCTCATCTGATTTCTCATCTTGAGGGTTTCAGCAGACAAATCTTTTAAAACGCGTATTGGAATAGCCTTGTAACATAAGTTTGGAATCTGCTTCAACTCTCTGAATATTTCTGCCGCTCTCCTTTCCAAAGTAAACCTTACAATAATATCTTTTTGATCACCTCGGTTCCGAGATCCAAAAGCCCAGTGCACTCTTTCAAATTCTTCTGGGTCACATTTAACATTGTTTTCACTGAACCACTGGTGAATTGCTTGAATAAGATGTTTACTCTCCGCAAAATCTTTAGGAAATCCCCTCAGGCGAAGATTGGGCCTCCTTTGTCTGTCCTCCAAGTTAATTATGCGTAGTTCCTGGCGAGACTTTCCCTCCTCCAGTTTCCCAATTCTTTGATCTTGTGTTTTGGACTGTTCTTTCAATTCCGACACCCCAGCTCCGACAGCCGCAATCTGATTTTTCATATCTTGGAGTAGCTGTCCCATACTGGCAAATGCCGTTAGCAATGAATCCATCTTTCCTTCCAGCTCCGAAGTAGACGCCATCTTTTCCTTTGTTCTCACTTTTCCCCCTTACTCACGTTTAAAACTGTTAATTGCTTCTTCTTTACACTCTTTCTTATAAAGTTTTCAACAGCTCTGTTCAGCTCGCTTCCTCTCAATCCACTATTCACCAAGCTAGAGAGGGTTGTCGGGGGTTAACTTTCACTTTTCTTCCTTCACAGCTTTCTTCCGGTGCGTCTATCTGGATCGACGCATGCGCAAAAACCTCCAATGGGACTTGAAATACACTTTGTTCACACATTTTGTTTTTGAGTAAGCCTATCACCTCCCATAACCAACATCTTTGTCTTTAAAAACAAAAAAAGAAGAAACTCTAAAGAAAACTAGTGGAAATGAAAAAAAGAATAAAAGCAGATATGGAAATGCAGATTAATATATGCAGATACCATTACACAAATCTTTCCCCACTAATCATTCATTCAAATCTGATTGTTCTGCCAGAATATTTGCCCGCCCATACACCAACACAGCAATTTTATTTGCTTTATTTGTATAATTGTTGTTATTTTCCTAGGAACAAAGGGAATGTGCAAATTAAGAACATGTGCAACTAATTACCAAAATTTATTCAAGTTCATTACTTTGAATGGCAATTTGTTTTCCTATGCTCTGCATTTATTAAAAGGTACCTTGCTTTTTAGATGTTGCTTCAGCATAAAGTATACATAATATAGTGGCAGTTGTGCTGTCCTGGAAATCAACTTAATTCATTGCTAATTATAATTTCCCTTTTTAATGGATATTTATTGTTCCTGATATGCCTGTATTCAGGAGATACCTATTCCATCAGGAACAGTAAAAGAAAGGCGATCAGGAAATGCTAAGATATGCAAGCAATTAGATTGAATGTTCAAAGTATTCCACTGAAAGAAGTAATTTGCAAATAGTGATGAAACAAAAAGAAAGACAGTGGGGGTGATGAGAGAAGGGTTCAAATTGATTGCTTTTGAATTAGTAAACTAATATATTGTGATGTTTGAAGCTGAGGCCACACAGGGGGAAAAAAGATGCCATAACCTTCTCAAGCTTAGGCAGCACTGAGAATTATCCCATAAGTTCTAGCAAGATGAAAAGGTGAGGCTGTAGGGCTAATAAATCAATGAAGAAAATTAGAATGATCTTAATTAAGATCAAAAGGCAAATTATGTTTCAGGTCAAATTACACTGAACAGTCAAGAGCGTGAATTTAGAAGAGGTGAGAGTGAAGTACTGACATTTGAAAGATGCTGCTGATAAAGAGTTTTTAAAATCCACAAAATATTGTTGCTTCATCATGTATCTGTATTTAGTCATATGCCTTACATATTCTCTCTTTCTCTCTCCGTCCCTCTCTCAATTCCTCTCTCCTAAAACAGAAACGGTAAAGTTTGAGCTTGTCTTGTGGTGAAGAACATTTCCCAGCTTGCAAGCAAACATCCATATTTCACATTTCATATGATTCAATATATGAAACAAATAAAATGCTTTTTATCTTTCTAGTAGTTTCATTTTCTCACTTTCTCCCTCCTTCTTTCTATCTGGCTCTGTCTGTTGCTCTCTCTCTCTCTTTTTCTCTCTTTCTCTCTCCCTTTCTCTTTCTCTCTCCCTTTCTCTTTCCTCGCTCTGTCTGTCTCTCTCTCTCTCTCTCTTGTTCTCTCTTTCTTTCTCTCTCTTTCTTCTCTGGAGGCCGTGGAAGGTTTTTCTTATTTTAAGGAGTATTGGAAGTGCTCGGGGAAAGCACTCCGAGCGAAGGGCTGTGACTCAAGAGAAGCGGGGCGGGTGCTTCTGGAGCACTCGGAGAAAACCCTCTCATAGCCTGGGAGCGCTTCGGGAACACCTGCCCCCCTCTCGCAGACCCTTCGCTAGTGGCCAAATGAGGAAGAGGAGAAGCCCCAGCCGCCACTACTGCGGGAGGAGTCGCGCCCCAAGGGAGGAGGTGGAGGAGGAGAAAGCGGATCGGGTGGGCAGCGGTGGGAGGCCAGGGGTGCGAGGAGATCGGAGGCGCCTGGGGTGGGGGGCAGGGAGGATCGGCACTGGCACATCCATAGCAGATGGGGGCAGGCAGCACCTCCCGTTGTGCAGCCTTAGAAAAGGCTGCACGGGAAGTTGTTTTGGGCTGTGCGGCTGTGCAGCCATGCTGCTTAGAGGGTACAGTGCTCTGCATCCCAGCAATTTATCTTCTTGCAGCAAACGGCACAGAGCCAGATTAGCACAAGCAACTGATTATTGGCCCCCTGACCAGCAGCTTATTGAAGCTGCAGGCAGGCTCACTTACTACAATAAAAGTGAAACTAAAACTGCAAGAAGGCAAACTGCTGGGAAAGAGAGGCAAAATTTTATTTTCTTGTGCTAATCAGTTGCTGAAACTTGATGCAAGTAGGCAATAACTGTAAATGTCTATAGAATGTTTAAATTATTATTAAAGACTGCTTTATTATTGTTCTAGACAACTTTAAAAAATGAGGTTTTTAAAAAACTAAATGCTTGATCCAGTCCTATTTTATCTTCTTTTATATAGCAGAGAATAATGTACATTTCAAGAAAGCCACATCTTAACAGCATCTGTAGAAGTATAATCTGAAATGTAACAGTGTCCTGTTTAGTATTAAGATAAGGCAGCTGAGTTAAACCCTGATTTAGACATGTTTGGAGTAGATCTATTTAAATAATTGGGAGGAGTTAATGTGATTCCATTTAAGAAAACTTTATGGCATTAATATACTGCCATAATGTACATTTCTCCAATTCTTTGTGATTTCTATGGGTCAGGCATACATGCACAGAAATACACAGTAAAAAGTGTATATCATCTATACTGTGCTGTTTGCTGCTTGCTTGGAGGCAAATTGTTGGGAGGCAGAAGCAGATTTTTTCCCCTTGTTTTCCTCTAAGTTGTGTCTTATACTTTGAAAAATATGGTAGTTTTCCCCCCTTAATTTTTCTTTTTTTTTTTTAGAAAACCATTGATGTATTGTGGGTGTGACAGCCTAAGTTAATAATTCACTCCATGATAAACAGCTTGTTTTATTTAGAGATTTCAATGAATCAACTTCATTGAACAACAAGAATAAGAAAAGTAACTTCATTAATATTTTTAAATCATTTCTATCATTACCTGTTATGATATGTGACAGATTAATGTGTACCGACAGATTGTCAATTTGTTTTATACCATCATTGGTCTTCTTTCTATGCTCCAAGCTAGGATTATGAATAATGAGTAATTCTCATTTTTCTAATGCAAAACACTGAAAGTCATAAGCAAATTGGAAACATTTTAGCAATCATGTTTTATCCTTTGCAACAATTATATAAGATATTGGGATGCAGATATGTATAGTAGTATTTAAATGATGTCATTATCATATACACCGTTATGCCTTGCAGCAGACTTCATTGTCAGCTAAAACTATCTTCTTCTTCTTCTTCTTCTTCTTCTTCTTCTTCTTCTTCTTCTTCTTCTTCTTCCTCTTCCTCTTCCTCATCTTCATCTTCTTCCTCCCTCCTCCCCTCTTCTTTATCTGCTGACTTACTGAGTATTGTTGTTTTGCTTTTACTATTTGATCACAAATAATATCATGGGGACTCCATCAGGCAGGGACTTTTTATAGCTGCATATCCCACCAAGATCATTTAAAGCCACTGCAGTAGATAGAAAATATTTGTGGGTGAATGTTAAGTTCCTACTGTGTATTCCTCATTATCTATGTATCCCATTGAGCTTCACATTATTTATATGTGCAGCAAATGCCTAAATCTACCTTAGATTCATTTTGTGAGCAGCACTGTAAAGCATTGTTTTTAGGCAAGTCTCATTTGCAATTTTTACAATATTTTTACAGATAATCCTCAATTTATAACCATAAGTGGGATTGAAATTTCAGTGATAAGTGATTAGGAGGTTAAATGATTTATAACATATGACTGGGTGTGATTTTATGATTTTTACCATGGTTTTAAGTGAATCAACTGTTATAAAGCAAATTTAGTTTCCCAATTGATGCTTGTTGGACAATACAGTAGTACCCCTAGATACAAGCATAATTCGTTCCAGAAGGGAGCTTGTATGTAGAGTAACTCGTCTCTGGAACAAATAGCTTTAGACTTTGTTTTTCCCCTCCAAGATAACCAAAAGCAAGGATTCTTGCGCCACCTAGTGGACGCTTGGCTCGTATCCCGAATTTGAGCTCGGGACTGGAACAGAAATGTCTCTCCCCTCCTGGCTCGTATCTTGAAATATTCGCATGTGGAGCAGCTCGTATCTAGAGGTACTACTGTATTTAGAAAAGTTACAAATTGTGAGCACATGACTGCAGGACACATTCATAAATGAAAGACAGATGTGTCTAAATTGTAATCATGTAAGCAAAAGGGATGGTTCAATTGTGAATAATTTGTGAATAATTTTTTTTCCAAGGCTACTGTAAATTTGATCATTATCTGTGGGGAACAAAGAACGGTAAAATTATTATGGAGTGTATTTGTGTTTTGATTACAAACAACCATACAATCTTTGATACTTCCCCTTTTAATCAGTAACAAAAGAAACTGAACACAGATTCAGATTATTCTAATAATTCACTAGTTTATCATTTAGCTTTCAACTTCAAAGAATCAATGTTAATTCTAAGTTCCTCCATCTCAACTTTATCCTTGATACTAAATACTGAACAATAGGATTATGCACACCACAAACATAATTTAGAGGGTTTTGGGACAACATGCAAGCAGTACATCTTTGCTATTTACAATAGCTCCCATCTGAGTTTGAAGAAAGGTCATTACCGATCCAAAAATCATCAACTTTATTAAATTGATTTCTTAAAGCAATTGTCTCTTTTAAAAAACATTCCATAAGAGCTTCTTAGTCTAGAGTGCTGCAATCAAGAAGGGTTTCATACAGATACAGCTGTATTCCCTGGTTGAAACTGTTCATTTTATGAATAATATCTTTTTTAAAAAAAAATCCTTTCTAACACTTTTTTTAGTCACAGAGTACGAGCTTTGTAGTACCGTACATCAATTATTTTGCATTTTCCAAAGAATCTTCAAAATACTCTCATGGATGAGAAAGTTCATTTTCCTAATATATTACACAAACTAATTCAATTATCAGTCAGCTAGAATGGGTTAGTGAGATAAACAATATATTCCAGCCAGTCTGATATTTTGAAATGTGCTGGTAGAAATAAGATAGTGACCTAATAAATCCCAGTGAACTTTGTTAAATATTTGCCAATGTTTCAACATTAATTGACTTACATTTATTAAACATATTACATGGGGCATAGGATGCTTCAGACTGGTTGGCCTTCAGAGTTTGTTCTACATGTACGACAATAAATAAACCACCAAACATTCATATAATTATAAAATGCTATTTTATAATTCTATAGAAGGCAAGAAGGCATCAAGGTAGAAATTAAGAGCTCAAAGCTCCAGACCATGAGAGGAACTTAAGGTATCTAGATCTAATAAGGGACATACAATGCCTATGTGTATACCGAGAATAAGATGGCAAACACATCTTATTTTAACACAAGTGAATTTATCAATATGCCAATCTATAACTATATGAGGCTGGCTCTTATTTCCAAATTTCCAAAGAGGAACTAGGATGAGAAAAGGGGAGAAAGAAAAGTATGGGATGGGTGGGTGACGAGACGACGGAACTTCCAACTTTTTCAGTGCAGTAGAGTAAAAATAGTAAAGCCCAACTTTTTATTTGTACATATCTAACATGGTAGCCATTTCCATAGCATCAGTCAAATCTAGTCAGCAAATCCCAAAGTTAAACTTTCTGTCTGGAGTACAAAATCTAGAAACTGTTTCCAAGTAGAAAAAAGACTAAATGTATTATTTTCTTTGATTGAAGGAATTAATTTGCCCGTTCTCAAGCTCCATCAGTTTTTCCATCCATTATGGGGACTCATATATCTTTTCATTTTTGTACATAAAGATTTCTCACTGCAGTATTTGTTATATACAATAACAAAGTTCCGGATTTATTTTTACAGATTTTTTTTTGTCCTTGTCAAGAAGTTCTAAGTACAGTAGTTCTCAACCTGGGGGTCAGGACCCCTTTGGGGGTCGAATGGCCGTTTCAAAGGTGTCGCCTAAGACCATGGGAAAAGGCAAATTTTCCATGGTGTTAGGAAATAAAGCTTCTATTCTGAAGCCTTGGAACACATTTTTACAATCTGACCAATCAGGCATTTACAATGGGGGTGTCCTTCTGACCTTCCAGCCAATCATCTTAAAGCTCTGTTAGGAGAATTAGTGCTAGACTTATGGTTGGGTGTCACCACAACACGAGGAACTGTATTAAGGGGTCACAGCATTAGAAAGGTTGAGAACCACTGTTCTAAAAGAAAAGTCACCACATCCATTTCATTTTATATTCATTTTGAGAACTTTTTTATTTTTAATTTATTATTGTTTATATTGCCACCTATTCATCCATGGCAATTCAAGGCGGCTTAGAATATTCTGTATTAGAAAATGAATCCAGCCCCAATATTTCTTTGCTTTATCACAAGTACACCAGGACTCTATTATTTCTAAGTATCTTCAAAAATCTATATATCCCTATTTATTTATTTGTCTGTCTGTTGTTTGTTTGTTTATTCAATTTCTATGCCACTCTTCTCCCTTATTTCCAATAGCCAACAAAATTGAAGATCATCTAAAAACAATTTCAATCAACATAACAACAGTATAAAATTTCCACAGATAACAGAATCAGCAAGCTGCATAGTTTTATCTTTTTCTTAAAAATAAAAGAATCAAAAGAAAGTTCACTAACACCCCCCCCACACACACACACACTTTTTTAAAGGATCCTAAACAGAATGCTCTGTTAAACTTAGAAGGTCAGATGGTATGAACGTAAATTGGCAATTGTGGAAATAAACAATTAATTGCCACTTGAGCTAATTAAATTATAGGGATGTGGGGGTTATTATGCTGCTGAAGCTATTAGTAATAAAGACAATTCTGTTCAGTCAGCAAGAGATGCATCAGGGCGTCGCTCAGTGAGAAGTTAAAGGTGAAGAATTGTAGAGGAATATGATAAAGTAGAGAGATTTTTATAGCTCTGTGTTGTTTTCCATAACTCTCTATCTCAACACTCTTGCAAATTCAAACGTTAAATTGTGTTCATCCGAAGAACCAAAATACCAATCAGTTCTCTTAAACCTACCAAATCTAAGAACACACTTCATATTCTGTTTTCCTTCCGTTCTTGTCTCATCTGTTTCCCCCTTTAAACATTAAAGTCCATCTACAATGTGACATTTGTGCTTAATGATCTGAAGATTAAATTACTGGGGGGAAAAGTTGTTTAACTTGCTTAACAGCAGGCCGTTCAACTGCAAAACGATAAGCTGAGAATTGGGATTCCCTTTCCCCTTCCAAAAGACTTCATAACAGTCCCCATTCCCTGCAAGACAGTAAAATATCTCTTGCTGTGACAAGTTATTGATCTTCTTTTCCCCTCAGACGCCTAACAACTCAGATTGTAGTTTGATAAAAACATAGTTACTGCCTGCAGAATGAAAAGAGTAGAAGCTAACTGGAACATTTATTGCTTGCCTCCAAAGAAAGAAATTCACACAATTTGGGCACCTCATGCAAACACATGGGTGCACAGACACGTGTGCATATGCGCGCACGCACACACACACACAGGCTCACACACATATATATTTGGACTGCACTTTTCAATGATATCTTCATTGACTGGCAGGACTACTGATCAATAGATGTCTTCCAGGCTTGTTTGTGTAATTCTGAGGAATATAGTAATACCTCGCTACTTTGCGGATTCACAACTTCAAGGGGGCTTAAATCCATTAAATTCATTAAAAATTCATAAAATTCTTCTACAGTACTACTGTACTTTATTAAAGAAACTGGTAGGATATCATATGTAGTTCCAGCTGAGAAACATTACAGAATGAATGTTTAATGCAAAGGGTGGCTTTTAAAAGTCCAAATACTCATTAAATACATTAAAAAATATCTTTCCTCTACTTCATGGAAATTTGTTTTGCACGGGTGGTCTTGGAACGCATCTCTCCTGTGAAAAACAAGGGATCACTGTATTGTTTAAGAAAAGAACATATGTCAACATACTGCCTTGAACAACTCACAGTGATTACACATACTATTTATTTGTAGGCTGTATTTGACTCATTTTTGCTTTAGGAATAACAGAATAACAGAATTGGAAAGGATCTTCAGCATAGAGTAGTCAATGACTAAAATGCTCTACTTGACTCCGTTGTTACCTCAAACCATACCTTCAACTGTCTACTATGGACCTCACACCATTTCTAAAAAGTCCATAAAGGGGCGTGCCTAAGTGCACCAGTTTGCTTACCATCCCTGCCCTATGAGTATTTATTTGTACTCATTTCATCTGCTCGCACCCATGTTTATACTTATACCTGTTATCTCATATGTAATTGATAAACTAAATAAAGTAAAATAAAATAAATCTTGGCAGTCTCCCCCTCCACCTCCCTGTTCAAACAGGAAATCCTATACCATTTCAGATAAATGTTTGTCCAATTTTTTCTTTAAATTTCCTTTGTAGAAGCACTCACAATTTCTGGAAACAATTTGTTCCATTGATTAATTGTTCAGGAAATACCTGAGCAGTTGCAAAAACTATCAGGAATAGCAAAAGAATATGTTCTGCATGCAGGACAGCAATCTCCCTTCTGCCTTAAAATTTATCCATGTTTAATATTTTTTGGAAAACACAGGACATAGATAGTGGATACAATAGCTGGATAATTTGTCTGAAGTATATGTTAGTAGTATGTACATAACTAGTTGGGTTTGGCAATATATAAAATAAACCAACAGCGTATCCTTACATGTATTAGAACACTATTGATAGCTACGGATTGCCATAAGACCGAGCCAGAAGTGTGATTCATTCTCTCGGCTACTCTCTAGTCTCCACTATTTCTATTTTGTTTTTGTAACTATGCTGCAGTAAAAACTATGTGTTCAAATGAGGGTTTGTGTATTTGTAGGCTGAACAAGTAAGCTTATACTATTGTATATACCGTATATACTCGAGTATAAGTCGCTCCGACTATAAGTCGAGGCGCCTACTTTTGCCACAAAAACTGGGAAAATTTATAAACCCCTGTATAAGTCGAGGGTGGAAATTGCAGCGGCTACTGGTAACTTATAAAAATGGAAACCAATAAAATTACATCAATTGAGGCATCAGTAGATTAAATATTTTAGAATATTTATTTCAAAGAAAGCCAGTAAACTAGCTCTGTAAGTTTAAAAGAGGGTAAACAGGTATATATCCCCCAAGGCAGGTATAGGCAAAAAAATTGCAAGTACCTAGGTACTTACCTTAATCCCCTGCTCCTGCTGGTTTGGGTTAGGGTTAGGATACTTGACCTCTCCTTGCCTCAAAGAGATACAATTTCCCTCTATATTTACAATTACTGAACATCCAAAATATACTTAATTCTATGTATATATGCCATATGTGTAAATAAATATTACACACAGGCACACAAAAATATACTGTACATTATCTACTATATAAACTGTATGTGTATATACAGAGAGAGAAAGAGAGAGAGCTCTTGTAAAATTATATATGGTACATTCAACCTCACTGTAATAGGAAAACAAACCCAGAGTCCACTTTCTGCCACACAGTTAACCATAACTAGAACATTACACATGTCTTCAGATGTACCGGTACTTCCCTAGCTTGCACATCACTGTTAGAGCTAGGAAATGTCATGGATTGAGTAAAATGTGGTGATTTTCACTTAACAATGCTTTTGCTTAACAACAAATTTTGAGCTCAATTGTGGTCATAGGTCTCTATCTGTCTGTCTGTCTGTCTGTCTTCCTTTCCTGTCTGTCTGCGCCCCCCTCCTGTCCCCTCCCCGGGTAAATTACAGAGTCAATACTGTATTGTTTTTTTATTTAAGGTTACAAAGCAAATGAAGAATCATTTTGAGTATTCTTTAAAATTTCTTCAGTGAGATCCATAGCTAATCTGGCAAAAAAAAATTCACCTGGCAAAAAATTTTATTGTTGACATTAGGCACAGCCAGAGAGATGTTTTAAAAGGCAAACAAACTGTCAAAAAAGTATGTTTTTTAAAAATATAATATTTTGGTTGTTGAATTTAATTCTGCCTTGGCACGGAGCAGCCCCCGCAGATGGGTGGCTGGCAAGGACCACGCATTCCCATCTTTGTGTCCGCTGGGGTTAAAGGAAAGTTTAGGGACCCCCGCCCCTTGGAGAAATGCCTCGTTGGTGACATTCTGAGCGTTTTTGCCTCCCCACTCCGAAAACCCCACTTCTCGGCAGCTTGCCGAGGCTGAGAGGAGGGTGATTTTAAAAGGCACTCTCAGCTTGGGGTTTTCTCCCCGCTGAAATGTTGCTCGCCCGCCGCCCTCAACACCCGCTTTGTCCTCGACCCGGCAGAAGAAAACCGCGTCCTTTCCTGTTGCTCTCTTCCCGAGAGGTGGGGTGAGGGGGTGTTGAGAAGACAAGCAAGAATCCACCCCCCCACACACACACACACCTCATCGGCTTTTCCCCCCTCTAGCGCGGCATTGGAGTGTTTGGCTGGCTCCTTTTCTTGCGGGGAGAGGGGGGAAAAGCTGGGGGGTGGATTCTTGCTTCTATCTTCTCGCCACCCCCCCCCTACACCTCACCGGCTTAGGAATGTCGTTGCCTCCCACAGCCACTTCCCCACGCGCTTCGGATGTGCCTGCCTTTCCTACAGCGAAGACAGGCGGCACCTTCCCGAAGGGCTCAGCTAAGCGGGTGGGGGAAGGGCTGGCCATTTGCCGCCTCTCTCCGCTGTAGGAGGGGCAGGCGCAAGCAAAGCGATGTCCCAAAGCGGTCTGCGGGAAGCGACCGAGGGAAAGGCAATCGTCTGCCTTTCCTTCAGTCCGAAAGAGGAGGCAAATGCCCCGCCTTCCCCCAGCCGGTTAACTTGAAGCGCTCGGTTAACTGGCTGGGGGAAGGCGGGGCATTTGCCTTCTCTTTCGGGCTGAAGGAAAGGCAGACGATTGCCTTTCCCTCGGTCGCTTCCCGGAGACCGCTTTGGGACATCGCTTTGGGAGAGGGGGCAACTGCTCCCGGTTTAAGAAGCAAGAATTCCCCCCCCCCCAGCAAAACGGCTTTTTTCTTGTTTAGCGTGGCGTTCGAGTGGTTGGCTCTTGCGTGCAAGCAAAGGAACCTGCCAACCACTTGAACGCCGCGCTAAACAAGAAAAAAGCCGTTTGGCTAGGTGGATTCTTGCTTCTTGACCGGGCAGTTGCCGCTTCTTTCTAGCTGAAGCAAAGGCAGACGGCTGTCTTTCCCTCAGCCGCTTGCGCCCTCTTGTGGTGACATGTCAGTCACCCGATTATAAGTCGAGGTCGGGTTTTTCAGCCCATTTTTGGGCTAAAAAAACCCGACTTATACTCGAGTATATACGGTATATTGATATGTATTGACTGATTTAACTGTGTATGCTTAGGACTGTTCTTGACTAAGATATTTGCTAAAATAAATAATATTTTATACACTTAATGGGTTTGGATTGTATTGCCGAATTATTACTCGTATCTCTGGACTATCAGATGGATATCAGCTTATTTTATATATTTCCTTTGTGTACATGTATCTTTCACCACTCAGAGATCATTCTGCACACTCCTTAACAGTATATGTATGTATTAGTATGGTAGAATTAAAAATTCTCTATCTATTGTAGTACAGCTATTGAAAAAACCTTAATGGAAGTTATTTTTTCATTATTTCTTCCTTTGAGGTTTGACTTAAGCATACAAAATCAGGGAGGGACAATTGGATGAATGATTGCCTGTGAAACATTAAATATTCCTGCAAAGCTTTTGTTCATTCAGAAATAAGTATAAGAACAACACATTCCACTCAGGAGAGTCTTTCCAAAAAGTTGTTGTTATTTTGAAATAATTTCTAAAACATATTTTCTTTCCTAAAATTGAGTTAGTTGGGGGAAAAATTGGGTTTTTTTCTTTCTGGAAGTAGCAAGGCTTGTGCATTTTATTACCTATTTACTTTTATCTCCTCATAATTACTAGTAGAATGATAGGAGGCAGTGTTCACTATGATTGATTGATTGACTATCTCCGAGACCGCCTTCTGCCGCACGAATCCCAGGGACTGATGAGGTCCCAAAAAGTTGGTCTCCTTAGGGTCCCGTCGATCAAACAATGTGGTCTGGTGGGACCTAGGGGAAGAGCCTTCTCTGTGGGAGCCCCGGCCCTCTGGAATCAGCTCCCCCTGGAAATTCACACTGCCCCCACTCTCCTTGCCTTCCAAAAGAGTTTAAAAACTCATCTTTGCCACCAGGCTTGGGGCTTTTAGATTTCCCCCCTGACCAATGGATGTTTTTAGGGGGTTTGATAGGTTTTCTTTTAATTGAATTTAATGGTTGTTTTAATATATTATCAATTGGATTCATATTATTGTTCTGTTTTTGTACTTGCTGTGAGCCGCCCCGAGTCCTCGGAGAGGGGTGGCATAGAAATCCAATTAAATAAAAAAAGTAAAATAAAATAGATTGATTGATTGAGTTTGTTCTTTATAGCTGCCCATCGCGACAAGTGACTCTGTATCGTGTATATCCATTTACAAGGAGAACAAAGTCCACAGTATCTTCAGTTCACAAGATTTCACTACATAAAACCAAAACAGATTTCTATTAGAGATCATGGAAGAAAATTCCCAGGCACAGTAAAACAGACTAACACATCTTTGAATCAGCAGGGGTGATGCTGAAACTACTGGAATTTCAGGAAATTCATAAAACCATTGGAAATTCTGTAAATGAGCACAGACAATAAACAACAACATGAATCATACATCTACAGCTTTAGAACTCAGAACACAGAACTCAGTAGCAAGACAAGCCCTTCGAAGTTTCAACCCAAATTACTCAAATTAATCTCCTGAAACAAATCTGCACCTAACACACTCAGATTAAGCAACATTTCCATGAGTTCTGCCTTTTGACTGCAGAAACACTTATCTTTACACTGAAATAGCTAAATGACATTTCAATCAAGCTTTCAAAAAGCTTTTGATCTGCAAATCCCCCATTTCCATCAGGGGGTTAAAGTGGCAACAGAACCATGCCTTTCAGCATCTTGTTCTATGTCGTCAGCAGGACATTTGAAAGCAGTTTGATATAACCAATTATTGCCATGTGCTACATAAAAACAATTCCTCCTAAACATCCATCTAGAAATTCTGCCCATATTTTCTACTCAGCATGGGATATGATCAGGCCAAATCATTCAATAAACAGCATATAGCAGATCGAACGTCAATCTAATTAGGTTCCAAAAGTTATTGTCATAGAACCCAATAGATGTTGCTACCCCTATGACAAACTTAACTAAATTCAAAGATCAGAGGACCTTTACTCCAGCACCATGTCATACCCTCCTCTCAGTTGTCCTTGAAGACGATAAAGGAAGATTTTCTACCTGGAGAAAAAAGATCCCCGGGGCTCATCTATGTGATCATGGAAACAACAGAACATCTACTTTTCTGGTGCTTGCATAACAGAAACCATTATTACATAAATACTAAGGGTGCAAAAAACAATTGTACAACTCCCTGCTGTTTTATATACTGACCCTTCTATAACATATAACATTGCTAGGTATTGCACAGCAGCACTTAAAATCATCAGGTGATGATCTGTGTCGTAAATTAGTTTTAATGACCATCTAGTTGATTGTTTAGAGTGCTCTATTATTGTGATGGATTTAGTCTGAAGCATATTGTTTATGCTGCAATGTTTCTACTTCTCTTAGATTTATTTTAGATTTTTGGTTTTTATATGTGGGGGAAGTCACCCTGCCTAGAAGAATGAAATATTTTGAGAAATATTTAAAAAGGCAGAATATTATATTTCCTCAAAAGAGAAATAGAAATCTTAAAGGAAACAGAAATTCAGCTCCAGTCCCTGCCCCAACATATAGTTGGTGCCTATTAAGAAAGAGTGGGCCATCCTATCTACAAGTCAAAAGATGTTCAGCTCCCGAATGGTGGGATTAAGACATGATCCTCCAGATAGGATTATGTGCAACAGTGCTCACTACATTGCAAACTCTCTTAAAGATGTTGCATCAGCAAACTTCAACCAAACTTATCTCAGACAAATTTGAACCCACATGGCCCTATGGGAGTCTGACAAGAGCCAATAGATTACATGTTCTTGCACAGGACATGAAGCTCAAATTTAAAGCCCCAAGAGAAGGTATAAATACCCCTAATTCTCAACTCCAGGTGATCAGCTGCACCAGGACCATGTCCTTGGTGGTCCTGTTTCCAGTGTCTTTCTCCCTGCTTGGAACTGAACCAGATAGATATTTCTTCCAACATATATAATATATTATTTGTTTTAGGTACTTTATATTATTATTATTATTATTATTATTATTATTATTATTATTATTATTATTATTATTATTATTATTATTATGTCAATACAACACAGCAAACGAGATCACTATGCTGGATTTCGTATTTCATCACCAGTCGGGCACTTCCTAAGCACCTAGGACTGTGTGATGTAGCGGCGAATTATGTTTGCCGATCCCAGTAAAGCGGCCTTTTGCAATTGAAAGATGGAGATTTTGTCAATTCCGATGGTTTTCAAATGTCCACTGAGATCCTTTGGCACTGTGCCCAGTGTGCCAAGTACCACTGGGATCACTTTCACTTTCTGGCTTATGCCAGAGTCATTGCAGCTCTATTTTTAGATCTTCGTATTTCACTAATTTCTCTAGCTGCTTCTCCTCAATTCTGCTGTCCCCTGGGATTGCGATGTCGATGATCCATACTTTCTTTTTCTCCACAATCAGGATGTCTGGTGTGTTATGTTTCAGAATTCGGTCAGTCTGAAGTCGGAAGTCCCACAGTAGTTTTGCTTGTTCATTTTTTACCACTTTTTTGGGCTTATGATCCTACCAGTTCTTTGCCACTGGTAAATGGTAGTTCCAGCACAAGTTCCAGTGGATCATGTGTGCCATAACATCATTTCTATGTTTGTAGTCAGTCTGTGCGATCTTTTTGCAGCAGCTGAGTATGTGATCGATTGTTTCATCTGTTTCTTTACAGAGTCTGCACTTTAGATCGTCTGTTGATTTTTCAATTCTGGCTTTGACAGCATTTGTTCTAATGGCCTGTTCTTGTGCCGCCAGTATTAGTCCTTCTGTCTCTTTTTTTGAGTGTTCCACTTGTAAGCCATGACCAGGTCTTTTCTTTATCCACTTTGCCTTCAATCTTCTCCATGAACTGGCCATGCAATGCTTTGTTCCGCCAACTGTCCATACGACATTGAGTTACAGTTTTTCTGTACTGGTCCTTAGTTTGCTTCACCTTGAGAAGCTTCCTATTGTTGACCTCCATCAACGTTGACTCTTTGCTCTCCTTCACATAGTAAGCTAATGCATGCATCTCTTCTTCCACTGTCTGCTTCACTTGCAAAAGTCCTCTGCCACCTATTTTCCTTGGTAAATACAGCCTGTCAACGTCACTGTGGGGGTGTAGTGCATGGTGGATCATCATTAATTTTCTGGTTTTCCTGTCCAGGTTGTCCAGCTCTGCTTGAGTCCAGTTTGTAGCCTTGATAGTGTTGCCACCATTCAGTTTGCTCTTCAAAATTGTTCTGGTCCTCTGGATATACTCTTTGCTGATCACAGTTTTCACATGGCCATGCTTGATATTATCCAGTTGCAAGTTGCCCAGGTATCTGTAGGCTTCTGGCTGGTGGCACTTGATGGTTTGACCATTTGGCATTTCAATGCCCTCACTTTCAGTGATTTTCCCCTTTTTCAGTGCCACTGTGGCACATTTATCCAGGCCAAACTCCATGCTGATGGCATTGCTGAAGATTCGCACAGTTTTGGTTAGTGACTGTATCTCAGTTTCTGATTTTCTGTACTTTCTGATCATTATTATTATTATTATTATTATTATTACTACTACTACTACTACTACTACTACTACTATTATTATTTCAACTCTGATGTACTTTCTTTACATTGACTGTACCCCAACCCCTCTCTGTAAACATAATGAAGATTTCATTTGAAGTCCTCTAAATAAATAAATAAATAAATATATATATATATATATATATATATATATATATATATATATACACACACACATACATACATACATACATACATACATATATTTATTTATTTAGAGGACTTCAAATGAAATCTTCATTATGTTTACAGACAGGGGTTGGGGTACAGTCAATGTAAAGAAAGTACATCAGAGTTGAAATAATAGTAGTAGTAGTAGTAGTAGTAGTAGTAGTAGTAGTAATAATAATAATAATAATAATAATAATAATAATAATAATAATAAAATACAGAAAATCAGAAACTATATATATATATATAGATAGATAGATGACTCTTGCGTGTACTCTCCTGTTTGTCTATAATTCTCCCTGTGCAGACCTGGTCTACTCTCCCCATTCTGAGTAGACCAGTTTCCTCCAGAAAGTCTCGGCAGCGCGGGGGTGTCTTGAAAGTCAAACAGTTGTGGTGCTCTGCAGGCTTCTGCAATGTGTCCTCTCCTCCTGCATCAATGGCACATGTCATTGCAGAAGCTACATTTTGCTTATGGGTGGTTGCCTCGACAGCTGGGGCATCTGCTCGCTGCCTTGGTATCCTCCTCTCTGGTTGCGTATTTGCAGGCATTGGCTTATCTCCTGGTTGAGCTCATCCTCATAGGCCTCTGGAATCTCTGTTGTCCAATCGGTCTCACCCTGGGTCTGATGGACAACTGTGCACAGATACATCAGAGACCTCTGCTGCTTTCTCTGCCTGCACAATATCCTGGAAAGTTGCTCCCTTCTTTACCAGCAATGTCTTCTGCGGGACTTGGTCTCTCATTCCCAGAATGATCTGATCCTTGATCATGTGCATTTCATTGCTATTTCTCTCAGACTCGTAACAAAATAATTGATTGATACACCCTCTGTCTGCCTCCAGTGATGGAGCTCATTCCTACTCACCATTGGTGGGGCTGCTGGCTGGTAGTAGCTGGCTAATTTGGTTTGCAGTGTTGACTAGGATATGTCCTCAATATTATTTGGGGCTACCAGCATTTGGGACTCCCTGTATATGTCTGGGCTACAGTAGGTGAGGAAGAGAGCCCTCTTCCTATCATCAGGGATGTCATTGAGGCTATTTGCTTTCAGTAAAGTGTGAAATCGGGACTTGTAGTTCTTCCACAATTCCGTCCTTTGGCTGAAAGCAGGCACTGGTGCTATCTCCAAAGCCATTTCTACTATGCTGTGCAGATGTTCTTGACTCTGGATTACTGTTGAAGATGGCCACTGTGCCAGGTGGTGCTTTGTTCCCTGGTACCCTCGTCACAACTGTTACATTGGGGTAAATAAGGATTTGAAGACGCTGTAGCTGCTATTTCTTTATTTTAAAGATCAAGCTGTAGCAAGGAACAGAATGAGCCGTGCTCCAGGGGAAGCTGCTTATAAAGAGGTTTCCTTGTAGGCGAGGCTTTGACAGCTATTTGAAATTGCTGGTCGTGCTTTGGCCTATCCATGACTGGTATGCAAATTTGGATTGCGTATCTCTGTACACAACAGAAAAGGTTTATCAGGAAGTCACAAGAGTTCTGATCATCCTCAGTATTTCCTCCTCCAGTGCTAGCTGGTTTTCAGTAACAGCGGTGGGAAGGTGCAATCTCCTATGATCTTCATCCAGATTGCAAAAGAAATGGGAAAATATATGTCAAATATATGAAATAGTCAACTGTTTGAAAAACTGAAATTCACAAAAAGTTATTTCCAAATACCTTGTTTGATAAAAGACTTTGACAGAGCTACAGTGAGGTACAGCTCAGGAGACATAAAGCCAAGAATTGCATGAAGTTGATTAAACATATAACCACCTACATGGCTGCAACAGTCAGATAGGTCTGAGGTAAGGTCCCACACCCAGCGAATAGATAGGAGAGAAGACAAAGCAGAGATGTTCCATGAAGCTTCTCACCATGCTAGAAAATAAATCACTTTATTGATCACAGCTGACTGCAGTTTGATTTAAAAGGCAAACTCTTACCCATTTCTTCTTGTTGGAAGCAACTGATTGAACTCCGGCTCTTGCATAACATTGATGTTGATCTTGTCTATGAAATTTTGCTCTCAGGACTGTCTGACAACCCTAGAACCATGGACTGATACTCCTATTTAAATGCAAGCCTCTATTTTTTTCTGCATAATTTATTTGTTAAGGGGGGAAAAGGAATAAGTAGTAACACCAAGAAGTAGAAGAGTTGCAGTGCTACTGTCATCAGCAAATCCATGATATCAACACTTGTAGGGTGTTGACACTTTATGACTACTTGAGTATCAATATAATCTAATGAGGTACATAAAAATGCACTGGTATTTATGATTATGTTAGTTCTATATTTGTATATATGTTAGAAGATCATGCATATATGCATTTCAACATAAAGGAAATAAACAAAATATAATAATTTTCATCTAGTCTGTGTCTGTTGGAACTTCCCTTTTACCCGAATATACCAAGACTGTCATACCTGTACCCGTGAAAATCTACGAAAACAAATATATATATATATATATATATATATTTTATGTCGGATCACCCTGGTATATAGAAGGAACGTCACAGCTCCTTTTTGCCTCTAGGCCCAACCCAGGACCATTACAAGGCAGTTAATTTATTTATAGCCGACAACTATATTCTGTATGTGTCAAATGTTTTTTTAGCTAAAAAAACATTATATATACATTATATATATATTTTTTTTCAAGCTTCAAGCTTGAAACTTCAGCCTGATGATGGTGAATGTGATTTCACCGAAACGTCGCATAGACACTCAAAATATTACACGGGGCAAAACCCAAACTCAGAACAATCTACATATATATCTGGTACAGAGCTGAAGGGATTGGATACTGTAGCCTAGAGGATAATTCTCTGCCTTACAAGGCAAAGGTTGCAGGTTCAAGTCCCAGTGGGTATGGCTAGCTGATGAGGCCAAAATAAGGCCGAAATAGATCTATCCTAGTCTCCCTTAATTTTCAAATTCAGCTTAAACATGTGACATATATATATATATATATATATATATATATATATATATGTATGTGTGTGTGTGTGTGTGTGTGTGTGTGTGTGTGTGTGTGTGTTTTCGTAGATTTCGTAGATTTCGTAGATATATATATAAAAAAACCCATTGCATTCATTGTTCTTTGCTTTAAGATCTCAATGTGATTTAGTACAGACCCACCAAAATCTATAAGATTTAAGGTAATCACAAGGAAGCTAAGCATCACTGATTAATTGGAAAGAAACCAAGGTTTAGTGATTATGCTGGTAAAGATAAATTGCCTTCTTCTGTTAGTTATGCACTCATTATATTTTAATTTCTAATTAGTTGCTCTATGTTCATTCTTCAGCCATATAAACAGAGTTCCCAACCCCTGGCCCATCTCGTGCATGGTCCTTCTCCCCTTTCCAGCTGGGCCACCAAGCTGCCAAAGTTGGGGACTGCTGATATAAGTTATTGTGGACATGTTTTTTTGTTTGTTTGGAGCCATTATACCATAATTACCACTGCATATTCAAAATGTACCTTCTTTTCCAGATGCAAATCCCTTCCAAATCTTCTGTGCCCAATTTGTCCTACTCCACTGAATATTTAATTTTTTTTAATTTCATTAGCCCCTGCTGACATCATCAGAGTGTAAAATCACCATTGAAGAAGTGCTTGATTTTATGCATCAATTTAATCATTGGAGGCGTAATGGGCCCATACCCTTGGCTCCCTCCTATAATTAGCTTTGTTGTTTTTGCCTTAGTCATGCTGACCAACAGAAATGTGATTTCTATTGCATCCTTCCCTATTGTGTATTGTTTCTTTCTCAAGGAGGAATGATGCAGAACTATCAGGCAATACTTTGAAGGCATTTATCTCATCTCCCTCCCGCTTATTGCTACTCCTCTTCCTTTCAGGCACACCTATTGCCTCCTCCAAGTTCATTTGTTTTGCCCATGATCTTGTAATAGGTCTGTGTCATTCCTCCCCCTCCCCCCACCCATCTCCTGCAGTCGGACCAGGTTTGTCATGCCTTTACTGGGCCAATCTCTATGCCTAAAGTGAGGATGATGCCTCCAATCTCT
This sequence comes from Erythrolamprus reginae, assembly GCF_031021105.1. Lineage (NCBI taxonomy): Eukaryota > Metazoa > Chordata > Lepidosauria > Squamata > Dipsadidae > Erythrolamprus > Erythrolamprus reginae. Next base: position 164,812,250 of record NC_091952.1, on the reverse strand, counting down.
ATTCCTCCATAGCAGTCAGTGCTTCCTGGTGTCTTAATGCTAGTTTGCCAGTGCTATGTCAATATGTCTATTGATTTAGTTGTTATTAGAGAACCAGGCTTCTTTCAAGAGGTGTAAGCAACAGCCTATGTCCCCTACAAGTTGAACTCATGACCATGCTCCTCCATGTGCATCCAAATCTGGGAGCACTGTTCCTTGTATCGGACTGCTGGCTTTTGTTCATGCACCCTAGTTCGTAGTTGTTTGACTCTTTCTCCTACATAGTGGTCTGCACTATGCACTATATATATATGTATGTATATTCATGTCATATGTATAGATCTGTATATCTAAAACTATCTCAAACAGATTGCGATTTTCACTGAAAAAATGAGAAATTATGGATGAGAAGACTAAGAATGATTCAGATTTGTTGTGTTTTTTGCACTTTTAAATTGAACACATAATATAAAAAGCAGAATGATTCAAAGGGAATGCACTCAATTTATGTGAATTCCAAAAATATTTTTCTAATGTGTGTTGAACACCAGATGTCTGAATCTGAGAAGACTAAATTATACATGAGAATATATAATATAAAAATTAGCCAATGTTCTGCTCCTTTGTTATAGGGTTTAATACATATTTATGCTAATTGAGTGAACCAGTGGATCCACAGTTTACAAAAAACAGGTTGAAGTACAAGCTTTCAGATATTGCTTGAGTAGACTTAGGCATTTTATAGGCTACAGTCCACATTTGTTGGCAGTCACTATTGGGCCATGGTGTTAGATGCATCAGTGTCAGGGAGGTGAGGCATTGGGAGCAGAGATTGTGGGTTATCAGCAATGTTGGCAGGTTGATGTTGTGGGTGGGTGATGACATTCTAGGGCTTGGCAATTGGGCAGGGGTGGGGTTGTGGAGTACACAGACAAGGGTAGCAATCCACCATAACAGTCCCATTTTCTCATATGGCCCCTTTGGGAAGATTAATTGCCCACTCATGTACTAGAGTAGCTTTAATAGGCAATTACTCTGATGAAGTATCTGATGAGCAAAGATAAAATTACATTTCAAACATACCTAGAAGAAAAGGATGATAAATCTAAGATAATGGAACTATGGCTTGGAGATATATGTTACTTAACTAAGAAGCTTCAGCAAGATATAACCACATTGTTATTTTTTTAAAAACCTTACAGTGCAGTGTAACACATGCAGCTTTTAATACATCTTATAAAGTAACACTTCAAATTGTGTAATAATATTCTGTTCCAAAAGATTACTACGAATTACTGGGGTATTGGGACAAATGCATTATCTACTAACTTTTAATCACTATTTATATTATTCCTGCTGGGAATGGCTGCATTATACAAATTAATTTGATGATTAATAAAGATGAAACACATTATTACCTTATAGGTAATAAAAGTGAACAATATTTGAAAAGAAGCATACAGGGAAAATCTTTGCTTTAGAAAAGTAACATTTTAAAGCATTATCACAGTCTGAGTTCCTCGCTTCAAAATATAACACAAATGGACAAATGTTCCCTGCAAGATACCACGTTCCTACTTTTCTATAAACATCTACCAGCCTTTCAATTTATCCATCCATTTTTTAATTTTAAAACATTATATTAAGGTTTTTAGACATTCTTGATTAAGAAAGCATTTGGATTTTCATTTTTTTTCCTATTTTGGGGAGTGACATTATTTATTTAAGTTATTCAGAAGGTAATATGAATTATGTTTATCATTATATGTAGGAAGTAGCTGACATGTCTTCCTACTGTATTAAAATATTTGAATGATCAAAACCTTATCCATGAGCATTTTCTACAATTACTAATCTTTGTCACTGTCACTGTCGCTGTGGCTCGTCCTCCCTCCCTCCCTCCCTCACTTCTGTCTTTCCTTCCTTCCTTCCTCCCTCCCTCCCTTCCTTCCTTCCTTCCTTTTTCTTTCTCTTTTTTTGCCTTCTGCCACACGAATCCCAGTGACCGGTTAGGTCCCACAGAGTGGGCCTACTCCGGGTCCCGTCGACTAAACAATGTCATCTGGTGGGACCTAGGGAAAGAGCCTTCTCTGTGGTGGCTCTGACACTCTGGAACCAGCTCCCCCCAGAGATTAGGAATGCCCCCACACTCCTTGCCTTTCGGAAACTCCTTAAAACCCACCTCTGCCGTCAGGCATGGGGGAATTGAAACATCTCCCCTTGCCCATGTAGTTTCTGTGTATGATTCGATTGTGTGCTTGTTTTTTATATATTGGGGTTTCTTTTGGATTTTTAACCTAAAACTGTAATTGAGATTGCTAAATATTAGATTTGTTACTATGTATTGTTTTTTACCATTGTTGTGAGCCGTCTCGAGTCTGCAGAGAGGGGCAGTATATAAATCCAATAAATCTAATCTAATCTAATCTAGTACAGGAAAAGAAGGCCCAGTAAACACACTGCCCATGAAATGTCAGTATAATTTGTCCCATGTTTTTCCTGTAGCTTTACCATTCTATCATCCATAATGAATTCCTTAATACAGTGTTCCCTCGATTTTCGCGGGGGTTATGTTCCAAGACCTCCTGCGAAAGTCGATTTTCCGCGAAGTAGCGGTGCGGAAGTAAAAACACCATTTTTGGCTATGGACAGCCAAAAACTACCCCCACGCACCCTTTTTCAAGGCAGCGCAAGGAGCCGGGCTTGAAATTAGGGCAGGGAGCAACGAAAGTGCGGAGGCCGGCAAAGATTGCTTTGAATGTCGGCTGCCCCTGCCCCCCCAGCGCCTCCGGCCCCCTCGCCGCTACCGCCCGCCCGCCCGATCCACCCCTCTCACCGGCTTTCTTGGGACACGGGTCCTCCTGCAGCAGCGCTGGCGGCTACGGCTTCTCATCCTCCTCATTCGGCCGGTAGCCGCTCTGAGCGCTTTGAGAATGCCCACCCCGCCCCTCTCACAGTCCCTTAGCTGAGAGCACTTTCATCCCAGCTATCAGCGAGGGGGCTGCAGGAGAGGTGGGGGCAAGCGTTCTCACAGAGAGGGAGAGAGAGAGGGAGAAAGAGAGAGAGAGCAAGAGGGGGAGAGTGGAAGGTAGAGAGAGAGAAAAAAATTATAGAAAAAGGGAGAAAAAAAGAGAAATGAGAAAATGATTGAAGCAGAGAATGACAGGAAAGAAAGAGAAAGAGAGAGAGAAGTGACTCTTGGTGATGACATATGACGTCATCGGGTGGGAAAAACCGTGGTATAGAAAAAAACCCGCAGAGTATTTTTTAATTAATATTTTTTGAAAAACCATGGTATAGCCGTTTCGTGAAGTTTGAACCCGCGAAAATCGAGGGATCACTGTATTGGAAAATATATTTTAATAAAAAACAAATATCCACTATAACTTTCTTTTTTATTTCTCTTCCCACTCCTTGCTGTTGCTCATAGTTCTATCAGTTGTGTTGCCCAGATCCATTTTGTAATTGCCATAGGTTAGAGCACCTTGTCCAGGTCATTTTGCTCAAGAGCAACTCAGTCTCATTTCCAGCATTTGCCTGAGCAAGAAATCCTTAGAAAGTCTACAAATAAAATAAATAAATAAATGTGGAAATGTATGCAAATTCCCAGTATCACCAAGTGTCCTGGATATTTAACATATCAAAGACTTCCATAATCAGGCACCTCCCCGATTATGAAAAGAGTAAGATGTTGTCTTCTTATATCTTTGTGTGAGATATATAAATGTCTGAAGGAATGTTAAGCATGTAGCCAAATGCTATAATGCTATAAATGCAAAATGAAATATTTTGTCAGCATCTCATCTCCTTTTGAACTGTTTGAGTGAATAGTTGAATAGAACTCTGCTGCCTGAAATGTATCTTTGTACCTGCATGTACAAAATAAATGTACCTTCTCAAGTATGGGAAAATTTGAAGTGGCCATTTTTTTAGAAGATATAAGCATATTATACTAAAACCCAGCTATTTTCCAAGATATGTTGACTTGTGATTTTGTAAAAGAGGTTACAGTATCATTTTATCTTCTAAAAAAATATTAAAGGGGTGGGGGTGGAATCATGTCTTTCCTATGGAAGTGACAGCATAAATTGGCTATCTTTGTCATCAGCCAACTGCGCTGAACCAGATGCATTGAAAAAAGCTACCTCTATTGAATATTGCAATAGTAATATTGTGATCAACTACCCTCAAACGTATGTTCCTCTGCTTTGTAGCATAGCTTCCAGCTCTGTTTCTGAAGCAGCTGTGAAGAGCTTGATCTCTTTCAGTGGGTCAAAGGATAGCATCATTTACTGTGGTCAGAAGAGACTTGAAATCATGAACTGTCTTTCATGCTCTGACATCAACTTCTATTGACTTCTCTGAAGCAGATTTCCTAGAAAAATTGCTCAAAAGAATCTTGATGATCATGGATGAACTTACTTACAGTATATGGAAGATACACCATTAACAAAATGTAGCATATTGAAGCCCTACTTGTAGTGATTTCATTTTTAGCTACATTTTAGATGCAGAACAAAAGAAATGCACGGCCGATGGTTTAAAATGCTGGCCAAAATTGCACCAGAGGCTGAGAGATGCGTCTTGTGCGCCTGCGCGCTCTCCAGCTTCCGTAGGGCCAACAGAATGTCAGCTTTTGGCAGTGCGCCAACTTGGTGTGCTGCCTCCTGGGCTGGGGGGGGGAGGTCCTGAGTCACCCTATTTAAGGATGGCTCGAGTGGACCTCCTCCTTTTGCCCTCAGCTATCCTGAAGTGAACGCCGCCCGCCCTCCTCTATCATACAGTGTGCCTGAACGGGTTCGCCTCGGGGCCGAATAGGAATTTTTTGCAGTCTCTCCAACGGGTGCAACCGTTTTTTCACCTATTCCACACTGACGTTAAGAATGGACTGGTTAGGGTGTGTGGCGCTATGTAGATACATATTTGGTCAATTTGGCTTTCCCTTTGGTCACTGGGGTTTGGCAGGTTAGGGGTGGAAATGGGCAGTAGGAGCAACTGCGTGTTCTCCTTTTGGGTATCTTTTCAAAGATGACGGGCCGTCTCTCTCCATGAACTATAGATTTGTGCAACTTCGGGGATTGGAAGGGGGATGCCCATGGGACTCACCTTATCCAATTGCCCATGGGGATTGGAGGGTGAGCTCCTCCCACATGCTTAAGGGGTGTTGCTCGGATCTAGGTGAAGGTGGCTACCTTCACCTGGTTCAGCAAAGAGTTATGCGCAATAGTTGCCTATGAATGTTTTGATAGGTTATTTCCGCCCCATTAGTTTATTGGCCTCTGCAGGTCCTTTGGTTGCACCTGTTATAACATTTACATTTATGTTATTTAAATTTATGTTAATTTAATAAAGTGACCCGATTTTAAATTTCGGCTCCTGTCTCTGCATCGTTATTCCACTTCTGGTGCAAAGGAAGAGTCTAGTTTGGAGCAGTTTACATTTAGTTTGTATCTATTACATGCTATTGTTGAGGTTGAAGGTGAAGGAGTCACTAACAGGAAGGACGTTTTGGTATATGATTTTATGAACTATATTTAGATCAGATCAGAGGTGACGTAGTTGTAAATTATCTAATCACAGCATTTCAAGTGTGGTGGAGTAAGGTATTTTGTTGTGAAAGGAGGACTGTAGGACTCTGGACTTTCTTGATAATATTAATGTCTGATATGCAATGTGGGTTCCATACAGGTGAGATGTATTCTGGAATTGGTCTGACAAATATTTCTAGAGAAGAAATACATGCAGAATTCTTTTAATGTGGCCTTACAATATAGTAGAATTAGCTCATCTTATAGTGTTTCCTGTCTGGTTTATTTGGCAGGACTGACAGTTATTCTTTTCCTCCACCACTCCCTCAAAAATGCTCAGAAATAGCATGCTTCCATTCAATGGCCTGGCAACCATCTCGCCTTTTGTCTATTTCTATCACTTTAAGCTTTGTGCTGGAGAACAAAAAAGAAAAATGGTTTTATCATTCTCTGAAATATTTCACCTGCGTATTTTGACCTCCTAAGGTTTTGCCTTGTTGGTGTTTCAACACTGCTAAAACAATGTAGTTCTTTAAAAATAGTTTTTAAAAAGAAAGCACTAGCGATACATTCATGTTTAAAAACCCTTTAATGTACATTTGTTCACAAAGGTGCACTACAGGTGAGCATTATTAGCTCCACAGTCTTAATTAGAAAAAAAAAGCACTTTGGAGAATTATGAACATGAAAATCATATTTTTACAAAATCAAGCTGAAGTCCAACAGTAGAAGGAGGTCTTATTTTGAGTTCAATAAAGCAGCAAAGTGGATCTTTTGAGAAATTCAACCACTGTTGTACATGAGTGAGTGTGTGTGTGAGTGTTCATTTAGAATTTGAAAGGAACAATGATATTCATTTATTTCAAGAGAAAAGTGAAAAATGGGTGGGTAATAAGACCCAAAGGGAGGTGATTTTCAAAAGACTATGCTGTGCTTAAAAATAGTAAGAACAGTGTGATTACAAAGAAAAAAAATAGGATTGTATATATTTTATTCCATCTTGGGTTGCACCCGAAAAAAAAAAAGAGTTGCGGAGGAGAGTTCGCTTGGTTTCTGTGCTTTCAATAAAATTTTGATTTGTAGATTCTGGCAATTTTTTTTAATTCCCAAAAATATATCCATATTAGCAAAATGTTCCTTTTTGAATATTTCTGTTAATGACTGAGAAACACTTTCTTTTTTCTTTTTCTCTTGACCCATCCCTCAACGCAGCAGATTTTACAGAAGGTACTTTCAGAATAAGCCATAAAAGAAAAGATAATGACTTTATAGTAAAAAATACGAATTAAAATCAAAACAAAACATTTTTGTTAAAGTAAAGACAAAGGACTTCTTAAAGATTTATCAGCACGGAACATATGATTTGAAAAAGGGAAAAGATATGTTTAGAAACTTTAATAAAGCCACATGAATATATTTTTTAATATACAGTATCTGTTCATTAAATAATGACTGAATATTCTGACTGAAAATAAAAGCTGTTTATATTTTAATATAATTTTTAGATTCTTGTGACACTTGAAAATGAACAAGAAAATTATTCTCATGTTCTCAGTTACAGATGAATCTGTTCTACAGAATAGGTGTGTTCTTCAGTTAATCATTAATTTTTAAAACTTTTTGAATTAGGTACCATCTTTTAAGTATACTTCAGGGCATTAAATTCTCTTCAGAGAACACACAATAATTATTTGTGCAGAAATCATAAAACATAAATCATAAAGCCCTACAGAGTGGGCTTTCTCTGGGTCTCGTCAACTAAACAATGTCGGTTGGCGGGCCCCAGGGGAAGAGCCTTCTCTGTGGCGTCCCCGACTCTCTGGAATCAGCTCCCCACAGAGATTAGAACTGCCCCTACCCTCCTTGCCTTTCGTAAACTCCTTAAAGCCCACCTTTGTCGTCAGGCATGGGGGAACTGAGATATCTTCCCCGGGCCTATACAATTTATGTATGGTATGCTTGTATGTATGTCTGCTTAATAATGGTTTTTTAAAAATATTTTAAATTGTAAATTATTAGATTTGTCATGAACTGTTTTTATTGTGTTGTGAACCGCCCCAAGTCTACGGAAAGGTGCGGCATACAAATCTAATAAATAAATAAATAAAAATAAATAAAAGTAGGAAATATTATTCAGACTAGATTAAAAATTGCTCACATCTGCATCTTTATCATAATGTTATTGAGTGAATCATTACATACCAACTATGTTTTTCAATCCTTTTAGGTTTATTTTCAAAGAATCAAGTTTATATATTTCGATATCAAAAGCTGAGAAGTATAGCAAATTGATCCAAGTGATAGGAAGCAATCAGATTCTTGTAGGATCCACCACAGTTCAGCATGAAGTCACTCTCAGAGCTCCAAAAACCATCACCTGTTTGCAGATATAGTACAATCTTTCAGGTCTATGAACATTCTCAGTCATCTAGGTCATGTTTTTTATTTTATTTTATTTATTAGTTTGCCAAACATACAAGATAGCAGCTATGAATATGAACATGTACATGAATGAAGGAAATGAATACAAATAAATAGGGACAGGACAGGGATGGTAGGCACGCTGATGCGCTTATACACGTCCTCTTTATGGACCTCTTAGGAATGGGGTGCGGTCCACAGTAGACAGTTAAGGATGAAGCTGTGATGGTTTGAGGATGTAACAATGGAGTTGGGTAGAGTATTCCAGGTGTTGGCCACTCTGTTGCTGAAGTCGTATTTTCTGCAATCTAGTTTGGAGCAGTTTATCTTGAGTTTGTATTGGTTGTTTGCCCATGTATTATTGTGGTTGAAGCTGAAGAAGTCATTGGCAGGTAAGACATTGTAGCAGACAATTTTGTGTACTATTTATTTATTTTTATTTATTTTATTTATTAAATTTGTATGCCACTCCTCTCCGTAGACTCAGGGTGGCTCACAGCAGTAATAGAAAAACAATATACAGTACAAATCTAATAATTAAAACTAAAAATCCATAATTTAAAAAACATGCACACAACATACCATACATAAACATACATAGACCTGGGGAAGTTATCTCAGTTCCCCCATGCCTGATGACAGAGGTGGGTTTTAAGGAGCTTACAAAAGGCAAGGAGGGTGGGGGTGATTCTGATCTCTGGGGGGAGTTGGTCCCAGAGAGTCGGGCCCCCCACAGAGAAGGCTCTTCCCCTGGGTCCCACCAAATGACATTGTTTAGTCAACGGGACCGGGAGAAGGCCAACTCTGTGGGACCTAACCGGTCGCTGGGATTCGTGCGGCAGAAGGCGGTCCTGGAGATATTCTGGTCGGATGCCATGTTTAGATCAGACCATAGGTACCACAGTTTCAGATTGTCCAAGGACTCCAAGCCCAAAGTTTCAAGCCTGATGGCATAAGGGATTATATTGTGAGTAGAGGAGGTGAGTACTCTTCTTGTGAAATACTTCTGATCTCGCTCAATTGCATTAATGTCTGATATACAGTGTGGATTCCAGGCAGATGAGCTGTATTCTAGAATTGGTCTGGCAAATATTTTGTATGCCTTAGTTACTGGAGAAGAAGCTTTGCAAAATTAGGTTAACAATTCTTAATGCCTTTTTGGCAATGCTGTCATAGTGAGTTCTGGGGCTTAGATCACTTGGTTGTCTCAAAGATGGGTTTTTTTCTGGAAGCAACTGAACTTTCTTGGGGGGTTTTGAGGATGTTTCACTTCTGATCCAAGAAGCTTCTTCAGCTCTGATTGGATGGCGTGGAATGGAAGTATGTCCCTTCTTTCTTGAATTTCAACGATTGAATAACATACACTTCTTAGAAATAAAATTCCCCTGTTAACTCTGAATAATGTAAGACTTATTCTATTTCAATTTTGAAACTGGATAGCTGGATTTTTTTTAATCACATAAAGACAACCTATTAGCACTTTCATATATCTTGCTTGCTTGTGAAAGTTTATGCTTGCCCAGATCTGCTTCAAACCATTATTTCCAAATTTTCTTGTTAACTGCCACACATTTTCCCAAACACATTTTATCTATTACCACTTCTGTCTGCCTGATCATTTTCTCTCAAAGCATGCAATATGATTCTAATTCATTCAGTTTACTAATTTGCACATTTTTGCCAGCTCTTAATTCAGATGGAAATTAAAAATGGTCAGCTGCTTAACAAATTAAACCTGTTTCAGCATTCAATATGTTTTAGTCATCTTCTAATGTCCATCAGCCATGGTGACCAATGGCAAAGATTTGGGATGCTAAAATTATTATCAGTATCTGGAAGGCTGCAGATTCTCTCTCGCTAAGGGAGAGACAGAAGTGAATTCCAGATATTTTGCATTTCTATACTGGAACACTTATAATTCTTTGATTTTGTGGCATTGTGTTTTAGAAATTTTAAAGAATGAAAGTTATAAATAGATTTATTTATAGTAAAATTACATAATAAAGGTAAAAGAAAATTAGACCCCATGGAAATTCAGATTATTCATGAACTGGGAGAGCCAATGGTAACAAGGTCAGCCAATTAATAAGCATAACAATTAAATCACCCAATGGGAACTTAAATACAATTGAGTCTGCAGAGGATAGAAACTGAAGCTAGGTTGGGAATGGCCCAGTCCACTCTGTACTCTTTGTTCACTCTGAACCAAAAGCTGTTTGCATTTGTAGCATTGTAACTGTAGCTACCTTGAAGAAGAACTTTGCTAATGGTATTGTAAATTCATATGTTACTATGCTTATAAAGAAGTTAATGAATCCAGCTGAATCAGTTATCTGTGTGTGTTTCTGGGAATTAATTTTTCTGCAACAAACTCTAATAACAGGTTATTGATGTTAAAATATACACCAGTGTTGTATAGTTAATAACTCATGATGCAAATAAGCACCTAACCTGTTTACTGGGGGTTATCACATATCCATCTGGTTCAGTTCCAAGCAGAGAGAAAGACACTTGGAGGCTGATTGTAAAGATGGCTTATTGATGAACAGGACCACAAGTGTTTGAGGTCCTAGGCAGCTGACCATATGGAGTCGAGAATGAGGAATTATTTATACCTTGAGCCTTGCCCTTGAGCTTCCTGTTCCTGTGGCAAGAGCATGTATTGTATGGGTTGCTGTCAGATTCCCATAGGGCTATGCAAGGGTCATAGCTGATTTTGTAGATTATCTGAGTCAAGCTTGTTTGAAGCTTGGGCTGATGCAATGAAGGGGCTTGTTATGTAGTTCCCATTGTGGGTGAATGACTTTGTTCTGAAGGCTAATCTCATAATCCTGGAGCTGAAAGTCTTTTATTTTGTAGATAGGGTGGCTCAGTCTTTCTTAATGGGCACCAAATACAGGTATCTGCTGGGACAGGGAGCTGAAGCCTTGGGTTTATGTCTCCCTTAAGATTTCATAGAAACATAGAAACATAGAAGTCTGACGGCAGAAAAAGACCTCATGGTCCATCTAGTCTGCCCTTATACTATTTTCTGTATTTTATCTTAGGATGGATATATGTTTATCCCAGGCATGTTTAAATTCAGTTACTGTGGATTTATCTATCACATCTGCTGGAAGTTTGTTCCAAGGATCTACTACTCTTTCAGTAAAATAATATTTTCTCATGTTGCTTTTGATCTTTCCGCCAACTAACTTCAGATTGTGTCCCCTTGTTCTTGTGTTCACTTTCCTATTAAAAACACTTCCCTCCTGGACCTTATTTAACCCTTTAATATATTTAAATGTTTCGATCATGTCCCCCCTTTTCCTTCTGTCCTCCAGACTATACAGATTGAGTTCATTAAGTCTTTCCTGATACGTTTTATGCTTAAGACCTTCCACCATTCTTGTAGCCCGTCTTTGGACCCGTTCAATTTTGTCTATATCTTTTTGTAGGTGAGGTCTCCAGAACTGAACACAGTATTCCAAATGTGGTCTCACCATCATTCTATATAGTGGGATCATAATCTCCCTCTTCCTGCTTGTTATACCTCTAGCTATGCAGCCAAGCATCCTACTTGCTTTCCCTACCGCCTGACTGCACTGTTCACCCATTTTGAGACTGTCAGAAATAATTACCCCTAAATCCTTTTCTTTTGAAGTATTTGCCAACACTGAACTGCCAATACAATACTCAGATTGAGGATTCCTTTTCCCCAAGTGCATTATTTTACATTTGGAAACATTAAACTGCAGTTTCCATTGCTTAGACCATTTATCTAGTAAAGCTAAATCATTTACCATATTACAGACGCCTCCAGGAATATCAACCCTATTGCACACTTTAGAGTCATCGGCAAATAGGCAAACCTTCCCTACCAAACCTTCCCCTATGTCACTCACAAATATATTAAAAAGAATAGGACCCAGAACAGATCCTTGTGGCACACCGCTTGTAACCTGACTCTGCTCAGAATACTCGCCATTAACAATAACTCTCTGATGTCTACGCTTCAGCCAGCTGCAAATCCATTGAACTATCCAGGGATTAAGTCCAATCTTCACTAATTTATCTATCAGCTCTTTATGTGGAACCGTATCAAAGGCTTTGCTGAAATCCAGGTAGGCAATATCCACGGCACCACCTTCATCCAACACCTTTGTGACATAGTCAAAGAAATCAATGAGATTAGTCTGACATGATTTGCCTTCAGTAAAGCCATGCTGATTTGGGTCTAATAAGTTATTGTTTTTTAGGTGCTGATTTATCCTCTTTTTGAGTAGAGTCTCCATCATTTTAACTACAACTGATGTCAAGCTAACTGGCCTGTAGTTACCAGCTTCTTCTCTACTGCCCTTCTTGTGAATAGGCACAACACTGGCCATTCTCCAATCCTCAGGAACTTCTCCTGTTAACAAGGATTGGTTAAACAAATCAGTCAGGGGGGTAGCAATGACAGATCTGAGTTCTTTAAGAACTCTGGGGTGGATGCCATCTGGACCCATTGCCTTATTTATCTTTAATCGTTCAAGTTCTTCTAAGACATCGGCTTCTAAGATCACTGGAGCTGAATCCGTACAGCTGGAAGCAATGCTATATCCCTCTATAGTATTATTTTGTAAGGTGTCTTTTGAGAAAACTGAACAGAAGTAGCTATTGAAATGGTCAGCGATCTCCTTATTCCCATTAATGCATGTATTATTCCCGGTACTAAGCTTCGTGATGCCGCAGTTTTTCTTCTTCTTATCATTAATATATCTGAAGAAGGTTTTATCCCCCTTCTTTACAGATTTGGCAATTTCTTCCTCTTTTGAGGCTTTAGCAGCATATATTATCTGTTTCACCTCCTTCTGTCTCATTTTATATACCTCCCTATCAGCTATACTTCCAGACTCTTTATACCTCCTATAGGCAGCCTTTTTTTCATTGACTATAGCCCTTACATCATTGCTAAACCATAGCGGTTTCTTCTTCCTTTTACCTTTAGTTATTTGTCTTACATACAGTCCAGTGGCTTTTAAGATGGCCTTTTTTAATACAGTCCACTGGATGCTCGCTCCTGCCATTTTATCCCTCCCCTTTAATTCATTATCTAAATATTCTCCCATTGCATTAAAATTTGTTTTTCTGAAATCCAATACTTTGGTTGCATTATAGGATTGCTCACAATGAGTTTTTACATCAAACCACAAACATAGATGGTCACTGCAACCTAAATTTTCTCCCACCTTGACATCTGAAACCCAATTCCCATTCGTAAAAACTAAATCTAGAATATTCTCCCCTCTAGTTGGTGTCTTAACCAGCTGTGCCAGAGCTGCTCCTGTAAAGGCCTCTACTATATTCTTACTTTTGCATGTAAGGGCACTGGGGATATTCCAGTCAACATCAGGCATGTTGAAATCACCCATAACCACAATATCTCCCTTTACTGCCATTTGGGTAATTTCACCCACCATCTTGTTGTCATATTCCTCGGATTGCCCTGGAGGCCTATAGATCACCCCAATTCTAATGACAGAACCTTCTTTATTTTGCATGCAAATCCAGAGAGTCTCTAGATCTTGACACGTATTTTGAATTAGTGTTGTTTTTAGACTTTCTTTAATATAAATGGCTACTCCACCTCCCCTTCTCTCTATTCTATCCTTCCTATACAGTGTATATCCTGGTATGGATATTTCCCATTCATTAGAATCCTTAAACCATGTCTCAGTTATGGCAACCAGGTCCAAATTATCTCTAGATATTATGGCCATTAATTCACAGAGCTTGTTGCTCAAGCTTCGAGCATTTGTGCACATTACCCGAAGAACATTATTTTCGTTATTAGTTTGCCCCTTATCATCAACAACTACATCTATATTATTTGCAGCTCCCTTTTCATAAGCTTCCAAAAACTGCTTTATCCTCATTGGTCGGGGACAGAAATCACCCACATCAGTTACATCTCTGTCCCCTTTACCTAGTTTAAATGCCTGTCCAAAAAAGTTCTGAATTCCTCACCGAGCACCTGGGTACCTCTGTATGATGGATGCAAACCATCCCTCTTAAACAACTCCCTATTAGACCACCTACTGACATCATGACTTACATAGCCAAAACCTTCAGCTTTACACCACTGCCTTAACCACACATTAAACTCTCTGATACACGTTGTTTTATCCTCTTGGCCACAAACCGGTAACACCTCTGAGAAAGTCACTGAATCAGTTATTTTACCCAGCTCCACACTTAGACATTGAAAATCTCTTTTTACTACATTAACATTTCTCTGGGACAAATCATTTGTGCCAAGATGCACCACCACATCAACATTATTACCTTTACTCACAGTCTTAACAATGTTTGTAATCCGCCTCCTGTCCCTGCTGGCAGTGGCCCCTGGGAGACACCTCAGCACCTTAACCACATCCTTGCTCTGTCCCAAATCAACACCTCTAACGGTCGAATCACCCACAAGAAAATGTGTCCTCTTTTTATTTCTACTAACTGTACTTGATGGTTTGGTGACATTTACGACAACTTCCCCTTTGAACATCCCCTCATTCTCTGCCTGAGGGACCTTGCTAATATCTCCAACATCCTTACTATTTAAATCCGCAAGAACACTATAGGAATTCGATACAGAGAGACCAAAATTGCTATGTTTTTGCTCAACTGCACGCAATCTTCCTGAACCGACAGTTGTCCACACAGCCCTCCTCCTCGGGGGGCGCTGTGGAAGTGGAGGCTGGACACATGGCTGCATTACAGCACGTGGCTGGGACAATCTTTCCACTTCTGACTGCAAGCTACAAACTAAGGACTGCAATCTAGAGATCTCGCCATCTAACCTAGATGTCCTTATGCAAAGAGGGCAGTACCCCAAGTTCCACAAGGTACTACGGAAGACAACAGCCAAACAAATGTTACACTGCACCAAGCCAGTCATCTTAACAATGTATTTCTATTTCTTTTTTAGGGGTAATATAATATTCTCCCTTTTAAATATTTCCTAAAATATTTTTTTCTTCTAGAAGGCATGGGTGCTAACTTTCTACACACACATCATCCATCAATTTCAATTTAAGCCCATTGGAAAATGTGGTGCTAAAACCCAAAATAAAATTGGAGCCTAGATTTGAATCAAGATTAATTTGTCCTTTAAATTCAGAGATCTCCACCCTATAGACTGTGGCCCACTGCTTATTCACAACCAAGCCACGTGAGTGGTAAGCCAGTATGTGCGCATGTGTGCACCCAGCCTGACTCACATGAGCAGAGGGTGCTGGCACTCAGAGCTCCGCTCACATGACTGCTGGACATCAGTGCTCCCAGACCCACTTGTTGGAGTGGCAGGCACATATTTTATTTATTTATTTTATTTATTGGATTTGTATGCCACCCCTCTCTGTAGACTCGGGGCGGCTAACAGCAATGATAAAAACAGCATGTGACAATCCAATAATAAAACAACTAAAAACCCTTATTATAAAACCAAACATACACACAAACATCCCATGCATAACTTGTAATGGCCTAGGGGGAAGGAATATCTCAACTCCCCCATGCCTGGCGGTATAAATGAGTCTTGAGTAGTTTACGAAAGACAGGGAGGGTGGGGGCAATTCTAATCTCTGGAGGGAGTTGGTTCCAGAGGGCCAGGGCTGCCACAGAGAAGGCTCTTTCCCTGGGGCCCACCAAACGACATTGTTTAGTCAACGGGACCCGGAGACAGCCAACTCTGTGGGACCTTATCGGTCGCTGGGATTTGTGCGGTAGAAGGTGGTTCCAGAGGTAATCTGGTCCAATGCCATGCAGGGCTTTAAAGGTCATGACCAACACTTTGAATTGTGACCGGAAACTGATCGGCAGCCAATGCAAGCCACGGAGTGATGGACAAAGACGTTTAGCCCCAGTCACCTTGACTGACTCATTGTCAGCCGATACTGCTATGCAATTGGAGTCGAGATCAGCCCAGATCCGAGCGACTTTATCAGCGAAAAACAAGTTAAATTCCTCGGCACTACCCCGCAAGGGCTCCCCAACTCCCCCCTGATTTAGAAGGGAGCGGCCGGCCGGGATTCCACTGATGCAATCAAGGCGGCATGGTACGCGCATCTTGCCGCCTTGAGTGCCACTTTGTAGGTCTTAATAAAAGCTCTTACAAGTGTTTGGTCGGATTCAGACTTACTCTTCCTCCATCGCTTCTCTAGACGTCTTTTCTGGCGTTTCAACTCCCGGAGCTCCTCATTGAACCATGGAGCTCTACGGAGTCTAGTGCCACAGAGAGGTCGCAATGGTGCAATTCGTTTGAGAGCCTCCGCTGCAGCCTTTTTCCAGGCCTCAGCAAGAGACTCTGCCGAGCTGTGGACAAATGAATCTGGTAAAACCCCAAGCGCCCTCTGAAAGCCCTCAGGGTCCATCAGGCATCTGGGGCGGAACCTCCTAATCGGTTCCGCCTCCCTGCGGGGGAGGATTGGAGCCAGGAAATCAAGCCACAGTAGAAAATGGTCTGACCATGACAAAGGCAATGCTTCTAAGCCCCTTAGTCTCAGACCATTATTCAATTGCTCCGAGAGGAATATCATGTTGGGTGTGTGTCCACCCTTGTGAGTTGGACCCTGAAATACTTGAGTCAGGTCCATGGCTGTCATGGTGGCCATGAACCCCTGTGCTAATCCACAGGAACCGCCAAGTGACGGCAGATTGAAGTCCCCCAGGACAATGAGTCCAGGGAACTCCACTGCCAACCCGGCCACCTCCTTGAGCAGAACAGGCAGGGCTTTTGATACGCAGCTGGGAGGCAGGTACGTGAGTAACAATCCCACCTGAACCCCTGAATCCAACTTCACAAGGAGTGACTCACAACCCGCAATCTCAGGGGCAACGAGTCTACACAGGCGAAGGTTCTCCCTGGCTACAATAGCCACTCCCCCCTTCCCTGGGGTCGAGGTTGATGCCATATCTGAAACCCGGCTGGGCATAATTCCGAGAGAGGAACTCCTCCCTCTGGGCTCAGCCAGGTTTCAGTCACACATGCCAGATCGGCCTCCTCATCCAGGATTAAATCCCGGATGAGAAGAGCTTTGTTTACTACCGATCTGGCATTGAGCAGCAGCAGCTTGAGTCCAGGGCCCGGATTACACTCGTCACCAGGACCCCGGGTTGTGCTCACGGAACTGGAACAAGGGATCGCTATTAAGCAGCGATCTCTTTTTCCTCCAGAACGGCTAGCCTCTTGATTCCTGCCATACCTACCCTTCCCCAGCATGACCGGAATATTCTGTCCCTCTCTCACCCCGGAGAAAGATGCCCCCATCCCTCCTGTCTCTCTACCACCGGGTAGGCTAAATTCTGCATTCAAACTATCCCCATTGTACCCATACATAGCATCCCACCCACCCCGCTCATTCATCTCATATAAATTACAATTACCATTTACCTCATCCATACCATAGTCCGACGCATCCCATCCATTCCGCAAATTAATCCAATCATTCATTCCATTAATTTCATATATGCCTTCCAATCGATCCCATATATCCATCGCTAAAATTACCCCCCAATAAGTTAGTTAAAAATATATAAAAGTTAAAATTAATTAATTAATTAAAATAGGTTAAAAAGGTCAACTATTAATATTAGACCCACTAATAAAATAATTAAACCCACTAATAAAACAGATGATTTAACTAAAAACAATAAAAAACAATAAAAGCATTAAAACCACGATAACAATATAGGGAAAGTCATTCAATCAGCAGTTCTTAAAAGCATAGCTTTTACTGCTCACAGAAATGAAGTACACATGCACCTGCCCCTTGCACAAAATAATTGCCTCATCCCCCTCTTCTCTTGCGCTATGCTGTCAAACCAGAAAGGGAATGATGCTTTAACTCACATGCAGAAACACAAATCCCCTGATATCAGCAAAAATCAATAGCAGCTGAAAAGGATTTGATATAAGAGAAGGTGGCTAAGTACCATCATGGATAACATAAGCTTGAGTTAATAGGAATTCAAAGAAGGAATTCATAGAAGTTGCTGACTAATGAGCCAGTCAAAATAAATCCATTGGGTAATCAAGAGTCAGAAATAACTAAAGAGCAACAGACCTGTCAAAAAATAGCCCTTTTTAAATCTAGATACCTTTTTCTAACTGATGCAATGCTCAGAAATACCAAATTGAACATGACATCTTCTGAGACTCTCAGTCAAAACGTGTTGTAGAATTCTTGCTTTTCCCAAAGTTGCTTTTTCAAGAGGCAACTGGCTTAGAGCTGAAGAAGTTTCTGGATGAGAAGTGAAACATCTTCAAAGAAAAAACAAGAAAGCCTAGTTGCCTCTTGGAAAATAATCTTTGAGACATATATGACCTGGATAACTGAGAATCCTCATAGACAATTCCTGCTTTCCTTCTTTGATTCTTTGCACAGAATCAACCCAAGAGAGTCCAATTTGATTCAATTCTCAGAAAACTTTCAAACCAGATTTTGATGTGTAGCCTAACATTGTCTCCTGTATGAAATAGGGACAGAAAAAGGGGAGAAAAGGTTTTCAAGCCACCATATAGGTAATGCAAAATTCTTTGGAGTTGGGGTGAAATTCAAAATTTTTCTGTGGGTGTGGCTTATTGGGCTTGGTAGGGGAAGGATTCTGCAAAATCCCCATTCCCACCCCACCATTCCCACCCCATCCCACTCTGGGGCCAGCCAAAGGTGGTATTTGCCAATTCTACTCAAAATTTCTGCTACCAGTTCCACACAACCTGTCAGAACCTACTGAATTTCACCCCTGCTTTGGACCTTTCTCAAATAACAGTAATACTATTTGGCCATACCTGATCTTAGAGACCTGTGAAAAAGAATAAAAGATATCACATAATTTGAGCCATAGTGAACAGACTAAATGCAAAGATTCCTGATTTTTGAAATCTGAAATTTCAAAATACATGTCACATATTTATTTATCTTTATTTAACTTAGTGTAACAAAAATATTAAAATAAAGTAGCATAAAACCAATAAACAATAGTAGAATTGCCCACTAACATTTGATGGGGCATGGGATGCAGACTTTTCTATTGTAGATAAAAATTCCTTTAGAACTTCCATTTTCTCTTTTCTCAAAAGTCAACAAGCAAGGAAACAAATACAATCCTACCAACAGATTATTAAGCCCTACAGCTGCAAACAGAGGCTTGAAAAATTTCTTTCCTGTTATTGCAATAGTTTTAAAATTGAGTAGGGTGAGGCAGCCTGAACTCTAGAGCCTTACATAATTCCATTTTCTACTGTGATTAAAAAATAGGGAACATCCTGGACAATAAGGAAAAAAAATAGATATTTATTTGACTCTGCATCTTTTACAAAAGCTGTGAAATCCAGCTTTTTCTTAGCAATTCATCCGGATTACCTTTGCAATAATCCTTTAGAAAAGCAAATCTCTTTATTTCAAGTGACGTATTAGGAAAGATATTGTGACACATACACAGGCACAATACAGACATATGCAATGTACTTTTTAGTTTAAAATAAAAAAAATGTAGCTGCTCATTAAGCTTTTCTTTTTATAATATGGTTATTTTTTTAAATTTCTGAAATAGGCAACATAAGAGGTCAGCTTAGCCTGAAAATATCTCAGTTCTTTCTCCAAATTGTTGATTTAAGAACATTTTCTTTTATTCTTCCTGCATATATTTATGATAAAATCATTGAAACTGGAGTCTGGAATACAGCTTTGAGAAGTTCTGGCATGAGCAAAATCTTTTTTTTTAAATCCCTTTTCTTTCTTTCTTTCTTTTTTCCTGCTGGATTTTACAGCATCTTTATAAAACTAGTTCAGTTGTAACTGAAACATGTAGACAGGATTTGGAATTGTTGGCATGACACTTGACATTTTTTCAGATATGTGAGTAGTAAAGGAGAGTGAGGCAAATGAGAGAAACCTTTTTTTTAAAGCTATTTCTTTATCAACTTGAGTGAGTTTCTCTCCCATACATATGCTTAAGAATGGAAAATGAAAGACATGTTTTCCAGTACTAGAGAGTATCCATGATGACTACAATTTCTATAGGCAGCTTCTTTCACACAACCCAAGGTTGCCTTAGAAGCCGAATAATGCACAGACAGCAAACTGGATTTTAACATGGGTCACTTTATTGATATAATTAGTAAAATGCTGTGAAAAGACTTGCAGAGGTAAGAAATAAAGAGGGCCAAATGCCTGTCAAAACATTTTGAAGCAGCTATGCGAAGCTCCTTGCTGATCAAGGGGAAGGTTCCCCCTGGCTTCCCCTTGCTCTCTGCCATACCACTTGACATGTGGGAAGGCTTACCCTAGTTCTCCCTCCAGGGTCATATCGTGGGGCTTCCCAGAATCACCCACATCTCGGCAACACTCTGCGGCCTGCACTGGTTGCTGATCAGTTTCCGGTCACAATTCAAAGTGTTGGTAATGACCTATAAAGTCCTACCTGGCATTGGGCCAGAATACCTTTGGGACCATATTCTGCCACATGAATCACAGCATCTGATAAGGTCCCACAGAGTCGGCCTGCTCTGGGTCCCATCGACTAAACAATGTTGTCTGGCGAGACCCAGGGAAGAGCCTTCTCTGTAGTGGTCCTGGCCCTCTGGAATCAACTTCCCCTGGAGATTAGAACAGCCCCCACCCTCCTTGCCTTTTGTAAGCTACTCAAAACCCACCTATGTCACCAGGCATGGGGTAACTGAGTTGCCCCTAGGCTACAGTAGAATTGTGTATGGTCTGTCTGAGTTGTATGGTTTTAATAATGGGTTTTTAATGTGTTTTTTAATATATTGGATTTGTGACATTGTACTTTGTTGTGAGCCGCTCCGAATCCTCAGAGAGAGGCGGCATACAAATCTAAATAATAATAATAATAATAATAATAATAATAAAGTGAGCCCCAATGGCACCCCCTCCATAACTCAGGCCTCACATTCCCAGAGCTTCTGGCGAGGGGCAGCCAGTCACCTTCCAAAAGGCACCCAAAAGGAGAACACGCAGCTGCTGCTAACACCCATTTCCACCCCCAACCTGTCCCTCAGTGACCAAAAGGGTCACATAAAAGATTGTAGATCAACATGATAAACTAAACTTGAAGTCCCCCTTACCAGACCCCTCTCCACCTTTTTGGTGTGGAATAAGTGAAAAAACGGCCACAATAAGTGTGCTTGTTCCACAAAATCTGAAGTGCCCTGATTGGCAACCTTAATACACCAATATATATAGGGAGGGTGAGCGGGTGCTTCCACTGACTATCCAAGAAAAAGACGACCCTAGGTAGGGGTGGCCTTTAAATATCCTGCTGTTCCATGCTGGTCTCTGGTTAGGCGTGCACAGGCGTGCACAGGCCTATCAGCTGCTTGGGGGCAATCTTGTGCTTCCACGTGAGCTAGCCCCCAGCACGTGACGGAGCCTGTGCTTCTGGCTCCATCAGCAAGCTAGGAGGGCAGGTAAGCCCGCTTGCCTTCGTTTCTCTTTACCTGCTTCTTTTTCAAAAGAGGTCTTTGATTGGGAGGCTTGCAGACTGCAAAATAGTGTCTGGCTCCAGGCTTTATTTCCAAGAATAATACAGCATGAGATGGGTGTCAGATACATTTATGGAAATTAACAATAGTTCAAGAGCTCATCATCTCAAATGAAATCAATTTTTATTTTGGTTACTGATCATATGTAATGTCTTTTTAAAAAGTAATTTTGTGTATCAAATAATAGAACATATGTGCAAACCTAAAAGAATGTGTTTATTTAATCCGTCCATCTATCAATGATATGAGCTCAAAAGAAAGACAGCAAGTTCCAGTGTGATTTCATTTGCCACTCAAATAAAATACAAGTATAATAAAACATATTAGTCATATTAAAACATATTGATATTTGTTAGAGTAGAAAGGACACATACTAAATAAAGATCCTTACAGTAAAGGATAGGATAGGACAGGACAGGACAGAACTATTATACTAAAAATAATAGTTTAGTATTTGGAGGATTTACTGCCATATCTAAATGTGAATTTTAACACTAAGTGGTGCCAAGACCAATACAAGAATAGCATGGAATATAACCAGGAAAATTAAATTGTCTAATAGATATAAAAAGTAATTAATTCAATGTTATGCTTGTCTTATATACACATTGTTTGCCCAGATTCAAGTCTAAATTTTGCTTTCAACAATATATATTTTGCAAACAGTCAAAAGCAAGACATCAAAAATGAAATTCAAAGGGTTCATCATTCATTGGGGAACTTAAGTTTATCAGTGTCATGCTGAATATTTTCTGAAGGTCTCTTTTGTCTAGCAGGGAACAAGTTTTTGATCTGTTTGTCACAGCTTTGGATTACTCCTTCTGTAAAGGCTTGATAAAAGTAGATTTGTTCTGCAAGCTAAAATATAACATCAGATTGACTTTTGAACTGAACATCACAAGGATTGAGCTGCATAGATAGATAGATGCAAAATTATGCGATTCTATTTCAGTCGATATAAAACAAACTTTGTCACTAATGTTTCTATGAAGGAGGCATATCTATTTTTAATGAATGACTGTGTTTGAATGACTTAAACAAATGCCCCTCATGTTGCTCAATTTCCAAAACATGTGTCATGATTACAAAAATGTGCAAATGTCACTCACTTGCCTATTCCATTCATTACCATTCAACATTCATTTTAGGTCAGGCAATGTAGAACTTTGGTTATTTTTGAGGTTTATAGCTGTAATAGCACAAATTGTTATACTTGAAATGTATGAATTTTAAAAGGCTCTATCTCTTAGTATCTTTCCTATCTCTGAACTACCTAATGGCCTTGATCTGTGGATATAGGAGTTTATTTGCAGTAGCTTTCTCCCATCACCAAATGTTTGTTGAGGGCATAAATTGAATACATCACTTTCTATTGATTTTTAGCTTCAAAGTAACATCAGGGATAGTTTCTCTGCTCCATTTCCAAAATATGATTTTCCCTTTTAAGTCACCTTCAGCCGTTCAATGTATTGCAAGTTCAGTGGTTATTCTGTAGATGAAGGATTGCCTGTGCAATTGAGCCAATGCTTATATTGAATGCTAATAGTATTTTTTAAATCTTTCTTTACCAGCATTCTGAAACAGGAGAGTGGTTAAAGTGTTTGCAGATGTATTTATTTTCCTGAACAACTAATTTTTCCACTTAAAAGAAGTCCAGGTTTTTTAAAAAAAATATTCTATTAAAGGAAGAGAAAAATAGTAAACAGTAAAACCTTTACATTTTTAAAGGGTGAAAGGGAAAATGTAGTTTAAAAATAAGATATTTTGGAATATCTGGAATTCAAACCTACAGAACTTTTTATGCTTAGCAAATATTTTAACAATTCTGCTCTTTCAGCAGAGCTCATAAAGAGAAACAAGTTAGAATGGAAGAAACAAAAATGGGTTTTTTTTTAAGCTGCCTGTAATATACTGCTCAAAAAAATAAAGGGAAAACTCAAGTGACACATCCTAGACCTGAATTAATGAAATATTCTCATTGAATACTTTGTTCTGTACAAAGTTGAATGTACACAACAGCATGTGAAATTGATTGTAAATCAGTGTTGCTTCGTAAGTGGACAGTTTGATTTCACAGAAGTTTGATTTACTTGGAGTTATATTGTGTTGTTTAAGTGTTCCCTTTTATTTTTTGAGCAGTGTACTTGCAAATAAGTGTACTTCCAAGTTTTAGCTTTGCATATAAAATTTCAGTATTTGTGTGTATCTATGAACAAAATATGAAGGCATACTTACATATACATGTGAGCACACTCACAGTCAGGAACACTTGCCTATCTGTCAATCATCTTCCCAGGAGAAAAAGATAAAGGAGCACAGAAGAAGGGGTTAAATCTCCAAAGAGAAAGACATGGTCTACCTTGTAAGTATACAAAGTATACCTTATAAGCTCTATATCTGTCTCAGTTCAGACTGGAATTTCTAAGGTTAATACTTTTTTAAAAAATTAACTTTTAATATCTGGCATGAACATAAGATAGAAGCAAGTTCCATTGTAAATGTGGATCACCCAAGGCAGTGATGGTGAACCTATGGCACAGGCGTCACAGGTGGCACGCCGACCCATATCTGCTGGCACACGAGCCATTGGCCTAGCTCAGCTCCAAGGTGCATGTGTGTGCCAGTCAGCTGATTTTTGACTTGCATAGAGGCTCAAGGAAGGCGTTTTGGCTTCCAAGGAGTCTTTGGGGGGATGGGGGAAGACGTTTTTACCCTCCGCCAGCTCCAAGGAAGCCTTTGGAGTCTAGAGACACGAGAAATTGGGAAACAGGCCATTTCCAGCCTCCAGAGGCCTCTGGGCAATGGGGAAGCTGTTTTCGCCCTCCCCAGGCATTGAATTATGGATGTGGCCACTTGCACATGCACAATAGCATTGTGCATGCTCTTTCGGCACCCGAGGAAAAAAAGGTTCACACATCACTGACCTAAGGCAATCAGACAAATATGTCTGAGCCAAGCCAAAGTATGATTTCCATAGTGTATCACACACTATATATGAAACTGCCCTTTATGAGAGCCCTACCATTGCAGATAGTCCAAAGACCACAGGGGACTACTAGGGAGGACCACATTATGCTTGGTTTATATTAGGTTCACTGGGTTTATACTAGGTTCACTGGGGAGTATGGTGGCTTATGAGGTTAGGACACTGGGCTGAAGATTTGCAGTCTCACATTCAAAACCTGGTTGCTACCATGGGAAAAGTTTTGCTTATGTCACAGGCTCCAGTTTCTGCTGATACAACAGTTCTAAAGTGGGCAGCCATGTGATGATAAAATGGGCATCACTTCAATGAGCAACTTAACAGGGGTGTGAAAGGAGACTCCAACTGGGTGCCATCCAGGCAATGGTTATGTCACCATTTAATCCTTTTAACCTGGAAGTGTTTCAGTGCTCCCTATATGGCTATAGGATTAGTAGTAGTAGCTTCACTGGGACCTATCTGTTTTATTTTGTTTGTTTCTATGTTTTATTATCTATTTTAGTATTATTGTGGGTTTTATGGGACCAGTTTGACACTTGTCTCCTACTCAGGAGGTTGAGAGTTCAATCCTAGATAGCAGCAGATATGTCACTCCTTAGAGCACAAAGACAATAATATCTGCTGTGAACTCTGCATGGCATCAGAAAGGGCATCTGGGCAGTAAACACTTAGATTCATCCAGTTGCCCTGACTCTATCCTGAATAATTAAGAGATTACAAGGTTTTCAAGAGGGAGTTAAAAAGTGGTTAAGGTAGACTAGGAGTGGGAGATCTGAGTTCTAATCCTCCATTGGGCATAAAAAGCAGACTGATGCCTTAAGGCTAGTCACTCTTCCTGGACTGGAAAATTTTAAAAAAAACTAATCTACAGTAAATAAATATGTACAGTAAATAAATATGTTACAGTTCATAACCTTCAGTGAAAATACCTTGATCCTGCAGTGGATTGATTCAGACTGATAATAATAAATGTGAATTTTACCATTTGATCATATCACATCTTGCTTTGTTTTGTCTGATTTTATGACCTTAAATGCCCTCCACTTTTTTAAAAAAAAGCCTAACAAAGATGTTCTTCAATTATTCAAGCCCTTTCGATTTATACATTAATGGGGGTTTGGTTGTGTTCCCCCGGGTGCATGCATGTGCCTTTCAAACCACAGCAGACCTTTGTTTTCCACTCTGTGGCTCACAAACCACTGACCTGCAGATCAATGGAAGACCTCTTCCTTTTTACAATGCTTTAAGATGTTAATCCATGATCTCTGTTTCTCTCTCATCTCCCCTCTCTGAACAGCGGATATGAGAAAGGATCTTTCCAATGACTTTAGAAAATCTGTAAAGAGAAATCAGCCTTTTAATTATTAAATGATTGTAGTCTCTATGTTAATGTTAATTATGTTTAAACCTCTTCCATTCTGCTTTTGTTAGCTGTTTTGAATGGTTGTCAGGGTAGAAAGTTGGGGTGGGTCCAAGTATAATAATATCAAGTCTCAGCTTTAGATAACTCATAATAACTTCACAATAAAGAAGGAAAACCGACAACAACCAAAGCCCTCCATCATTAAAACTTTGGGGAGTGAGGGGAAAATCGTTCTGATGTACAATCTTGGCATATCAAATAAATCTTTCTCCTTTATATATCACTGGTGCCAAGTCTTACAAGCTCTTAGTGCCAACTTATCTGTTCTGCACGAGCTTTCTTTAACTGGCACTGCTGGTATTGTGCTTTGTTCCTAGGATGTGTTAAATATCTATTTAATTAAATGTTCTTAATTAAGTGTTCTTAACAATTTAATTGAATTTCCTTTCAGCATTTCAAACAACATATAAATAATAGGGCTCTGCAAAGTATTTTTAAAAGGACTTTCTGCCATGCAATGGCTTCATAAAGGACTAAAGCTGTCTGTGCATATGAGTGTATCAGCAATGTCTTCATTGGCCATCTGGGTAGAAGTTCCACCTGTGAAGGTTACACACTGCAAAAACCAAAACAAAAATAGAGATATCTTTCAAAGCAGACATGCTGTGCCTTCTTGAAGACGTATTTAAACAGTTCAAGGAGAAATACCCTCTGGGCGCTTTGCACAGTTTTCAGAAATATTAGGAATGTGTGAATCAATTTAAATCCAATTGGAGAACTGAGATGGAGAGGATCATTTTTCCTTAACACTTAGCTCTTTGAGATTCAGAGGCAATAGGATTTGATTCAACCCACACTGGGATTTAAGGTTCAATTTGGAAAGGACAATATAAAAGGAAATACAAACCATGCTATCATGAAGAAGCAGCAACGTATCTACAAGAAAGTAAAGTCTCATTTGAGTTGAGCTTGCCTTGTGGAGGACTTGATCCCAACAGTGGTTGAGGGTTAAAAGGGCTAAAAAGGTGGGTAGAACCATAGAACCATGGTTTGAAGACTTTCACCTTCATACATTTTGTACAAATTACAAATGGAGTGCCATTATTATGTGGTAAATTCTATATCCTTTATATTTGTGGTGTCACAATATATGTACAAAAGGAGTGGCCCTTGTGTTGCAATGAGGCAATGCTGTTTATGCCATTCTGTTCCTCCCTGAGTGCCAGAGTTGTTTATATACTGGATGACAAACAGAAAAAGGAAATGTTGACAAAAGCTGTACAGCACTAATAAATATACACTAGATAGGGTTCATATTGTTGCTTTTAATTCCTTTGAGGCACTTAGAAAATTATAATTTATGTTGTCTTTTGACCAAATAATGTTGCTTTTGCAGAGTTAGTCTTATTTCAGTCTTTCCCATAATCTCCATAAAAATGTGCCTTTTATCTTGGCAGTGGAACAGAATTAATAGTATTTTTGTCATGCATTACCCACTTAAGCATTATGCAAACTTCCTGGATTATCATTATGGGCAATAGAATGCTGATCAAGATGGAATTTGGGTCTGTTCCAGCAAGGCTCTTACTATATTTCTTTCTTCTACCATAATTGAGAACTACCCAGGAAAGGGACTGACAAGCTCTATAAGAATCTAAAAGATCAATATATATATATTAATCTGACTGCGGTTTCTACAGAAAAATGAATGTAAAGGATTAATGACAATCCAGTTAGCAACAATGACAGATTATTTGATGTGGTGCATAAAGCTAATCTAAATGGCAATTATGTTTTATTAATGGGTTGATTTCAAAATGAAAAAAATCAGGTTGAAAAATTATAAATGATTAAAGATAAAAGTTGAGAGATTAAAAAAGAATGCCCTTCTATCAATTATACTGTGATATTCATGGTCTCTATTTGGTGGCAACTTTCTTGCTCCCTAAATGTCCTGGACATAATGTTACAACTTGAAATTTAGATGTTTTGAAAATAAGACATTCCCCTGCATAGGTCTATGTATGTTTGTTTATGTATACATCACATGTGTACAAATAGCATTGTCCAGCTGCTAAGAAATTTTGAAGCTCTCGAAGCATGCACAGAAGGCTTTGCGCATGAGCAGAGGGTTAAAAGCAAGAAAATGCTGACATCCGGGGGGATAGGTGGAGCCTTGTACTGCCACCACTACCAGTTCTCTGAACCACTGGAGGCGGCTGCTACCAGTACTCCCAAACCAGTCCGAACCGGTAGCAGTTCACCCCTGTGTTGAAGTAAGAATGAAGATAATGAATTGGAGATAGAAAATCTCCATCATCTTCTGGACTTCCCAAGTAGAAATGTTGGCGTGAAAAAAACCTCACAGAAAGCAGAACCATCGAGCTGGTGAGTGGACAGGCTCTTTAAAAATTCTTCTGCCCTGGATAGAAGAAAACTTGAAATCATTCATAAGGAATCATGACAGTTCCTCCTCATGAGAATATCACAATGCAATGGTCTCTGACAAACTTTGATTATTGGGAGACCAGGAAAGAGTCATGGTGGCACAACGGTTAGACTGCAGTATTGCAGGCCAATTCTGCCAACTGCCAGCAGTTCAATTAGGTTTAGGTTTATTGGATTTATATGCCGCCCCTCTCCGCAAACTCGGGGCGGCTCACAACAATAATAAAAAACAGTACAGTACATAATACCAAATCCAATGCCCACCCATCTAGTTACAATTTAAAATTAATAATCTCATTTATGACTAACTCAAAGTAGATTCAGCCTTCCATCCTTCCAAGGTCTGTGTAATGAGAACCTACATTGCTGGGAGCAATACACCAATGCTGTAAACTACTTAGAGAGGGCTGTAAAGCACTAGGAAGTGGTATATAAGTCTTAGTGCTGTTGCTATCTTGTTCAAACCATAGTCAGCAATTTTGAAAGGATAATAAACATATTTTCTAATCACTTTTAAAAATTGCTTATTAATTTTGTTTTGGCTATTAGGAGCCTTTTCACTGATATGTTTTAGATCAACTAGTGAGTTTTCTTCAACTCTTAAAAAATAATGATTAAATATAAATGTAAGGACATTTTCCCAATAAATAGCAAAAGAGTAATTAAAATGTTGATTTTATAAAGTTACAAATAGACTAAAGATCCAGATAAATTTGAAATAAGATTTTAGAATTAAATATAAAAAACTAGAAGAAAATATATATTACAATTAAAGAATAATACTCAGACATGACTTACCAGTATAGAATGAAAGTTTTTTAAAAAGTTATTAATATTGGACATATTAAAGAAAGATATGAAAAATGATGTTACATTGTATATAGGAAAAGAATCAATTGATGTCTTAATTTTTAAAAGGACTTAACAAAGAAAATGACCTAAATAATTTTACAAAAAGAGGGTTCTTAAACTTTTCAAGAAATTTGTGAAAAGAGACAAAGAAAAAATGAAAAGAAATTTCTTGAATATTATTTGTCCTAAAATTCAAGATTGTTAGAATTAAAAGGAAGAAATACATAGTTGGTCTATTTAATCAAAAATTCAAATACTATATATATTTGTCATAGATAGATAGTCATCCTTAATGGATTTTGCTTATATCAGGATTGAACTTATTTACAGATGGGAGATGGGATTTGGAAAAAAGAGATTGTTTTATTTTAAGAGAGGATGATGTTACTGATATCATTTATGCTTGTGATCAAGAGAGAAGTCATTTCACTGCATTTTTATTTTGTTTTATTACATTCTTATTTGTATTTTTTATTTTTTATTTTATTTCTTTTATCAACCTCTACTTTTTTTAAAAAAAAAAATCTTTTTTAGTTTGTATTCTTGCAATTTTATTTTTTAATCAAATTACTTTATTTAAAAAAGTAAATATCCATCCTCTTCCAAGACTGTTTAGAAACAAAGGTAAACCAGATTAAGAAACCCAAGGCATGCAGGTGAATATTATTTTATTAGAAGGTTATAACAGTAGAATCTCTCCTCTTTGTTAGAACTAGAGAGGGTCTTGTCTGAGATAGTTTCTCATATTACATACAGTTCTATCCCAGACTCATGTTTCTTTAATTTAACCATTGTCTTGATAGTGGCTGTTCCTCATCTTTCACAAAGCCATTCCTTTTACCCATTACATTTATTCTTTTACTGAATGGAGGAGGAAAACAGTAAATGATGTAGGAAGAGTTAGGGACTTGCCACATCTTGCCATTTCTTCTTTGATTTTCCGGTTTTCAATTTCCAATCCTTCAGACAAGTTTGCCTTGCAGGAGGTGTGTCAAACTTGATTTCATTGAGGGACATATCAGGATTGTGTTTGATCTTGGAAGATCTGGGTGGGCAAGACCAGGGTGGACATGGCCAGCTAGATGTCACTCATGTTGGGTGTTCCTGTGGTGGCCTGAGGGCTCTGCCAGTGAAAAAGTGCCCCTGAGCTCTATTTTTGGCTAGGACGACCTCTTGCAACTCTCTGCCAGAGAAAACAAAGCACAGAGCCCTACCGAGCTCCATTTTTGCTGGCAGAGGCACCACAAGCTGGTCCTTTTCTGTTTCCAGGGCAGTCTCATGGGCCAGATCTAAGCATCCCACAAGCCACATCTGCCCCACAGGCCTTGAGTTTGATACCCACAGGCTAGTAGGAAATTAGCAAGAAGAATTGGTTAACAAATTCTTCCCTCAAAGATTGAACTCTAGTCTTTGCTATTAGAAGGGAGAATCTGGTATAATCCTATTCTCCAAAGACATTATGTTTGTATAATGATTATTTTTTTAAAAAAAGATGCCAGAAAACGTCTAAAGAAAGTATTGGTGTAAAATGCATAATAGCAGTAAGAGAAATACTGATGAGCGTAAACAGATTTTTTAAGTTTTAAAATTTCTAATAGGTGAGAACATGAAAACAGAAAGTCTTGGCATTAGAGGGAAATACCATCTGCTTTTCCACACATGGTGTTTAAGTTAGAGAAGGAATAAAATAAAAGTTATTATCAGAAGGAAGTACCAATAAGTAAAAATATCTTGCTTGCCAGGTTAGGAATCAATAAATTTCAGGAAGTTAGAAAGAGGAATCAGTATGAAGATTAGATCAAGGCTGCTTGCTCATATGAAAGCTTCCTCTGGAGAGGAAAAAAATAGGTGTGATATTTGCATATGCAAAAATATCATCATCAACAACAACCTGACTCGAATCTGGGTCAGTCACCGGGACCAGAAGTTTAGACTTCCAAACTTTTGGATTTGCTGGAGTCCATCCTCAGATAAATTATCCATATCAGAATGGTGAATCTCTTTACATTAATTGTATGGTGGTTTAAATAGAAATACTTTATTACAATTTAAACTATTATCAGACATCTTATAATCCATATTTTAAGCCTCGACAATAAAAAATACAGAATATAAATATAAACAAAATTAGTGAAATTAATATTAACCAATATTAGATAGCTTTAACTGTTGCATGTAATAGTAAAGCTGCAGTATTGTAGAAACAACTTGTATCTAGCTGATGGAAGAGGAACTACAAGATCAGTTTAATTGTGTATCTTAATAGCCTTCATACAGTTTCACTTGGTTGATACTGTTATTGTTTTTTAACTAGAGTTTTCACCACTGCCATGGTTCATGCCATTAATGTGTATGTACCACCTGTTGAATTTATGGTTTATCCCTAACAGAACAATACAAAAAATATATTTTAAAATCAAAAAAGGATGATATCAGCACTTATTCATTTATCTCCCATTATACATTGTCTTGGTTTGAAAGTTCTTGAAGGTTCTTGTGAATTTCAACTTGACCTCTTATTTTCTTATAGACTAATCATATGGGATGCAATGGCTCAATAGCTATGACGCTGAGCTTGTCAATCAGAAAGTTCAGCGGTTTGACTCCCTAGTGCCGCCTAATGGAGTAAGCTCCCGTTACTTGCCCCAGTTTCTGCCAAACTAGCAATTCAAAATCATGTAAAATGCAAGTAGAAAAATAGGGACCACCCTATTAGTCATACCAGATGCTAATTACCACAGAATCATCATCAGACAGTCCTGTTTCTTTGGCTTTAAGAAAGGCATTGTATGTACCTTTAATATTTTTTCATCTTTTTCTTAAACCATCTTTTTCTTATACCATTTAGGTGTAACTCCATGAACAGACAATAGGAAGAGCTTAAACCATAAGTGGAGATATACCTTGGTGCTTTCTGAGCTTAGTTATTTTCTGGCAAACATTTCATTATCCATAACTAGGTAACATCATCAGTGCCTGTATTATACACTAGAGTATGCTAGTACTGATGATGTTTACTAGTTTGGGTAGTGAAATATCATAAAGACAAAATCCAAGCTCTGAGAACATCAAGGACTCTTTATTTCAACCCTGAGTTACAAGTATTCTGCTTTATCAGAACTATAACCTTATTCTCAGTTAGATCTACTGTGTGGCAAATAACTTTTTAATAGTGAAAAAGTTGTCATTTGATTTTGCCACATATATTTATAAATACATTATGATTTGGCCAACAAATCTCTGAAAAGTTGAACTTACTGAATTGTATTTGATTATGATAATAAACATATTAAAAGACAATGGAAAGATTAGCAATGGCAACTTTTTAATGAAATTTGTTCTCTAAAAATTGCCATCAATAACTCTCTGACTTGACCTTGAAGAGCATGATTCAGTTGGTTGATAATAAATATATAGCAGTTCCCATGAGCCATTAATATTCTCTTATTATCTTAATGTAAAAATTAAACAATGATGCTAAAAGGCCATCTGACTTTTTAACTTCATTGGTCTCATGGCAACCAATCTATCAAGTGACCTAATCATTTTCTATCCCAGTTAGTAGTCATAAAACTGTAATAATAAAACTAATGATTATTTTTTTCTTTGCTTCCACTCTTTATTTTTTTTATTTAACATGTTAAGATAAACTGGTCCATCTTGCTATCTTTGTAAACAGTGTCTCACTATTTACTTTTGCAACCAACACAGGATCCTTATCAGTTAAATAACATTCTAGAAATTCTTAAATAAATAAGAGTACAGAAACTTCCCCAATAAATCCAAGAACAGCAATTAGAGAATGCTTCTTTACTACCCTCCCGCCTCCAAGAGTTTGGTTGCTGGAGGGAGAAATAAAATCCTTGAAAAATATCTCTCTTCCCAGTCTGGGATTTAGACCTGGTTAAGAGTATGTTGGATTTGTTCTTGGAAGAAGTGATAAATGGGATACAGGATTATTACTTTTTTTTACCTGGTGAGTTACTATTTGCATCTATGGAATGCATTTTGAGTAAGATTTGAAACAGGTTGGATATTTTCTTGATTTAAGATGTTGGGCTTTTTCACTTAAAAATCATGCATTGAAAACTGTTTCATATTTTACAGTAAAAAAAACCACTTTATCAGTACAAGTTATTCTTTGTAATTTTAAGCAGAGGGATTGTTACATTCAGCATTAAGGTCCACTAAAAAACCCCACACTGATTTGTGTCCAATTTGAAATAGATGTGTTCTTCCTATTTGAAATAGGAGCAATAACCATCTGTGCCCATTAAAATAAATGGGAGTTTAGTTAATTCCACTGACTTTAATGGGTCTACATTCAATCTAGATCCAATATAAATATTCCTAAAGTCTTAAAAATGCTGCCATTCTTAAATTGCATATTTTTACACCTGGAACATGACTGAGAAACAGACAAAAAAGGCCCTCCATGTCATCATCCGTTAAAGCAGTGCTTCTCAAATACTGGGCACACACACCAGGCGGAGCATGGAGCAATGCCAGGGGAGACGGGTGTGACCCTGGGAACATGCATGGTCCCTCTCAATCACTTCCCCCAGATGGGGAGTGTTTTCCCAGTTGCATGCTGCTCCATGCCAGAAAAAGAAGGTGAACAGGCAGGGCGGGATGGCTGCAGGGGTTCTTGTTCTCGGTGGGTGACACAGCAGCCATGAACGGTGTGGCAAACCTGCTCCTGGACACGGAGGAGCATCCTCTGCAGCTGGGCGAAAGCTTTGAACAGCATCAAAAATCTCCTTCCACACCATTCATTGAGAGTGCCTGGTAGAGGCAGCACTAATGGGCCAGGCCAGGGACCCCAAAAAATTGGCTTGTTTAAGCTGGTCAGGCCCTTTGTCAAAAAAGAGCCCTAACTACGGTAGCCTATGCCTGCCTAACCAAAACCAGGCTTAACTCTGTTCAGTGTGACTTACTTCCAGGTAAGTGGGTACAGCAGTCTTCCCCAGCCAATAGTTTGCTTGAAGTTTATAATAAGTAAAATAATAAATCTTAACACTAAAATCCCATTGGTCCCCAGATCAGAGAGTTGGGGGGGGTGGGGGATTTTTACTTTTTCCTGGGTAGAGGGTAATAGAAAATAATTGAAAAGCACTGTGTTAAAGGAGGATTGCACTCATACCTAGTTAATTTACTTTCATTGGAAGTTATGGATCATTTATCTTTCATGTCTGAGCCTGAATAGATGTTTCCTGTTAAGTGTTACTAAATAACTACAATCTCATTTCAAAAACCATTGATTCTACTTCTTTTATGGTATTTCATTCAATGCCTTTACCTCTCTGTGAATAATATAGAGTATTGTTTAACAGAGAATCAGTCTATTTATTAATTAGTCTCAGGGAAAGTGTTTTGATTTTTTAAAATTAGAATAGCTTATCTCTTTAGTCTAGTATGGAAATTCATACATTCTAAGATCACCTAATTATGTATGTGTTGAAGTAGGATGTTCAATGATTGAAGAAAAGAATTGTTAAAAACCTAAATTTAAAAATGTGCATGTGTATTAAAAAGCAGGTTTACAGGCAGCCAAAAATTTGAGAGCTTTTTCCTGGGTGAGGTAGTAGTCATCCATCATTAGAATTCTGTCATGCTGATGGTGCATTAATGTAATACATCATCGGACTGCCTTCATTCCTATGATGTATGACTCACTAAAACAGTGCTAGCTGGTAAGAGCTCATTGTGGAGATTCAGCAACTTTGACTTCATGATTAGTTTCCTCCTTTTACTAACTCAAGATACCATGAAAGGAGTCTTCCAAAACTGACTACTGACATAGACTGAGCATACAGCTTCTTTCCTATTCTGAGTTTCTGCTCATCAGGATCTACTGTACTCAGTGATGGGCTACCAAAAATTTTAGTACCACACTGTGGGCATGGCTTATGCATTTTGTTTCAACATCCTTCAGTACAAATTGGGTGCTCTGGGGTGGAGCTCCAAATTTTGCTACCGGAACTGCATCACTGACTATACTATATTCTAATTTAAAGTTGGGACATCACTACCATTGGGATAATAATATATATGTTGGGAGCAGAAAAGGCCTGCCACCTTTGGCACTACTGGTGTGCCCTCCGCAGCCATTGCGGGAGTGCGTGCCCCTGGCAGTACAAAATTTCACTTCTGTGCATGCACAGCAAGCAAACTCTCACGTGAAGACATTCATGTGAGCAAGATTTTGGCATTTTTTGTCAATATTTTTGTTTCCACACATGCAGAAGCAAAAAATCACTCATGCGACCCTCTTCAAACAAAATTTCACTTGCGGTGTGTTCTGTCGAGCTCTCTGGTAGAATCCTCCCAAAAATGCACAGATACAATTTCAGACACACACACGTTTGAAAATTCAAAACAATGTTCTTTATAATGAAAATTCACTTAAACCAAGCTCTCTTTTGGTATAGCAAAGAGAACTCGTCTCCAAACAAACTGGTAATTTGTACAAGTCCCTTATCAGTTCTGTGATACTTAGCTTGCAGCTATGAGGCAATTCACAGTCCTTCTTCTTTCACAAAGTGAAACACACTTTGCCCTGGTTTAGTTTCAAAGCGGGGAAAAATCAGCCCACAAAAGGTCAAAGTCAGTAAAGCAGTCACGAAACATAACAATCAGATAATCCTCCACAATGGCCAAACCCACAGCCCCACCCAACCACAGGTGGCCTCATTTTCTTTGATAATAATCTCTCAGTTGTTGCCTATGCATCGTTCTCCGCATGCTTGGCTGTATCATTAACTCTTGTTCTGAATCCAAGGAGGAGCTAGATAATTGATCTCCTTCTGAGCTGTCTGCCACACTCTCCTCCTCCCTGTCACTCATGTCTTCTTGGTCAGAGGAGCCTTCATCAGCAGATTCCACGGGGGGGCAAAACAGGCCTGCAGCATGTGGATGTCTCCCCCACATCCACAGTCCTTGGGGCATTAGATGGGCCAGAGTTAACCACAACACGGTGCATGCGCAGAAGTGAAATCCCACACGGAGGCACACATGCATGCAGCAGGGGCGCACAGCTGTGCACGCATCCTGAAAATCACTACTGGAACATTGCGCCTTACCATTACGGTAGCAGGCCATCACTAGTTGGGAGGCACTTGTGATTGCTCCTCTTTTTCTCACTGTGAAGGACAAAGTTGTGCCTGCTACATAGCATTTCTTGCAAACCCCAAATTAGCCTGCTCCTTTCCATTTTGATGCTACACACTGTTTCACTGCCAAAAGTGAAAGCCAATCCAATTTATTTTGCAGAATGGAATCAGTAAAACATCTTGGTCTGTGCATGCTGCCAAGGATTATTGGAGGGGGGGGGGACCTAGGAGGAAGCTGCTTAGTAAGAATTAAGAAATTTATGATTTAGAGTGCTGTTATAGTGCTCTCTTCCCTGAAATGGTGTCATCCAGTATGGTCTCTGGCAGCCATAATCAGGAAACAGTAGCAGCAGGGGTTTTAAGAATGAATCTCACTGTTGTAGGTATAATAACAAAACCTTGGAAGCTTGTCAGAGATTCTCACTGCTTTATTTTATACTAATAAAAACAAGGCATGATTATTTTGAGTTTCTTTCTCATGTTTTCTTTCTCATGTTTTCTAGGGTTTATATTGCATCAGGATCCCCCATGCTACCCAGGCAGCATAATCACGAGAAGGTTGATGTAGATCACAGGTGGAAAAGAAGTGTTCACATTTATGTACATAATAATATTAGCAGTGCCTTCTGGGCCTTGTAGTTCAGTAAATCTGCTTTCTGCACCAAATGTATAGGGAAGCCCGTTAGTGTCTCAGCAAATGGCCTTTAGAGGCAAGCAATTGATCCTAATGGCTTCTCAAAGCAGTTTTAGCCAGGATGGCAGCCACATTTCAATAGCAATTTTCCACGTTCAATGATAAAATAGGTAAAGGAATCCCATCAGATTTCACTCATCTAGACATTACTAACCATATGGGATGTGCTTGTTTCTTGAGCCAACACTGTCCGAAGACATTTCCACAGTCATGTGGCCATCATGACATCACAGAGGTCTTTTACTATCCTATTTTAATGTTACTATCCCCATTAAGCCTACTTATTTACTTACATTTGCATGCCTTCAACCTGCTTGGATTGCAGAAGCTGGGGCATTTTGTGGCAGTCATCTCTCAAACCTGGGCTATAATTGTTCTAGGATTAATTTCATTGGGTAACCTCTGGTTCTAGTATTTTGGGAAGGGAGAAATAGCCTTCTTCTTGTCCACTTTATTTATCTAACATCTTCCACATCCTTGGTTCCCCCAGATGTGTGAACTTCAATTACTAGATTCTCAGAAGTGGCAGCACTATTTAGAATTTTATTTCAGCTGAAATCCCAGGTTACAGAAGGCCCTCAAATGTATCAAAGGAATTATTCTCTATGGACTGTTCTAGTATGGTTTTATTCAGGTGTGGTTTTATTCTGTCTATTCGTACAGTATGTCTGATTCAAACAGCCAGAAAATCAAGGCACTTGCAGGATGCCATTAGACCCATTGAAACCTTCTCCCCTGACATTTTCACACCCAGGAGAATTGAAAATGTACCTTCCCAGAAATCACATATTTCTATGTATTATTTGAAAATATTTCATGAAGAAAGAAAGCTGAACAGGAAGTAGAGATGGATATTAAAATAAGAAGGGTCTTCTTTCAGTTGCCATACCTCCTGTCCTCATTTCCTCACTGAGAAGAAAAAGGTCAGGAATTGCCTCACACATCAAGACTTGAAAAATTAATTTACAAAGAAAATGTAATATGTATGAGAGGATTGTAATATATGGATTTTGTAGAATGAATGGATGGATTGGAATGGATTCAATATGAGAGAATAAATAAAGCCATAATATGCTGTATAAACCATATCTGTTAATAGTAAATGTTAAAAGTTTTATGAATAATTTTTTTAAACTTTTGTTCGATGAACACAGTAGTTATAAATCCTGAAACATATGTATTTTAAATGCAGTCAGGTTTCCCAGGGAAGGGAATGTATTAGATCTGTGGGTCAGGGCTGACAGGAATGGAGGCAGACTCAGAGGTGAACAGCAACAGCTAATCTTATTTCAGCACCACAGAAGAGAACAGAGAACAGGTGGCTTGATAGCTCCTTTTATACTGGAGCTGTCAAACTCTGAGCCAATGACAGGGCTCCATTTTCCCGCTTGGCAGCTTCTTGAATCAGAGCCAATCGTGCTCAACCAGCATCTGGCATGGACTGTCAGGACTTAACAGACTGTCTTGCCCCAGATTGGGAGTGTGTGTTTCCCTGAAAAACTGACCTGGAGGTGCCAATTTTTCTTAATGTTTTTTTTTTAATCATGAAAATAAAGCTCTCAAGAGGCTTCTGGTGGTGATGCCATTGTGTAGAGAAACAAGGAAACAGGGCTCTGACCCGGACTCTTGTATTTCCTCCTCAATGGGGACTTGATACAGCATGTTTGGACTTGGAGGGACCAACCGGAGGATAGGGAAGATCTGGAAACCTAGAGGCAATTTGCAATTGCCTCAAAGGGAAAGAAGAAACTCTTCAACTTCAACGAGGAAAAACTGGTCATTCTTGCTGTCCTTAGCAATGACAGCCATATAGAAGGAAGAAGAAGACTGTGACCTAAGCTTAAGTGGTAAAGGAAAAAGTTACCAAAAAAGAGGTGAAATCAAAAATCATTTTGAAGGAGCTACAGGATTAAAGCTAAGAACTGACAAAAGCAGCAATCAGGAAGGAGAAGTAAAAATGAAAAGCCATGGATCTGGAAGAGTCACAGTGACAGTGACTGTGCAAAAAATAAAGAAAAAAGATTGGCGGAAGGATTAAAAGCTTTGAGAGCGAGAGGTGGAAATAAGCAACAAAAATCTAAAGGATTTAAAGGATCAAAATACTTGTCTTTCTTTTCTCATTTTCTTTTTCATGGACAGAGATACTTGGAACAATCAGAAATTGATGTGATGGTAATATATGAGACAGTTTAAAATGCAGTGGCCATTGGTAGAAAGAAACTTTTAATAGGTTGAGAAACAAAATAACAGCAGTGAATTTATCATCTGGAACCTGAAAATAAAATATGGAGACCCCAAAAATAAAAGAAAAAGACTTTGAAAAACCTTAATGGGTGAAGGGAAGAAAATATGTGACTTCTAAGTTGGATAGAAGGAAAGGAAGATTAACTGAATGCAAATCGGAGAAGTAAGTAAGATTGGCTGTGTATTTTACAAAATCATTGATTGATATTTATTGGATGAAATCTTTAATTAACCAGTCAATTATATTATTATTGTATTGATTATAGGTTTAGAAAATAAATTGATACGTATTGATTACAAGTAGAAGAAAACTCTAATTAATTAATTAATTTTATTATAATTATACCATAGTAGTTATATTATTATTGTGCTTATAATATATACATCACATATATATCAATATAAATTGTTTGTAATTTAACAGAAAAAGAGTTTCTTAATCAAAATAATATTCTGTGTGCATTCAGCCAGAAAAAAATACAGTATATAGAGAGAGACAGGTTGGATAAATATTATTGGTAATATAATAGGATATATTATATAACTTACCAAAAACAAAAAAGGTGAATAACAGTTAGGCTATTGTGGAAAGACATGTCAAATATTTAAAATGAACAACAGAATGACAATAACCAAACTAGGGAAGAAACAGCATCAAATCCTACTATAAAAACATCATCATCACCTTCTCAGCAAAGATCCATTGAAAGCATGTTAGGCAAAGAGAATTCAGGTTCAGCAGCTAGCAGTGATCCACCCTGCCTGGAACTGGCTGAAAATGTGATGAATGGAGGCCAAAAAATGTGACACGTGGAACAACGATGAGCTCTGGCGATCCCTGCAGCCTGGAACAGGTGATTGGTGATATTCCAGGAGACCAATCCAACCACCATTAAGGTGTTCATGTTAAATTAGACTGAGGTAATGTGCTGAAGGTGACCAGGCTGTTTGCTGCAAGCCAGAGGAATACCAATGAATGATGATAGGTAGAATTTTTGTTTGTTTGTTTTTCTCCTCCAAAACTAATGTAAATATTGTACTCCGGAGTGTCTTATCCTCCAAAAAATACAGTAGTCCTCAGATGACAAACCCAGGATTTCCATGATGGCAATGAATTCACAAACTGCCTCTAACCCTTCCCTTTAAGGTAAGATAACGTTTATTGTCACTTTTTTTTCTGTGAACACACTGAAAATAGATACGAAGTCATTCTAGACATCACCTGACATTTCTACAGTTTAATTAAGCATTCTTCTACAGAGGGGATGAAAGATATGTTATGTTATACGTATGGGTTTTATCATATACAATGCCAATTCAGTGTAATGTGAGGGAATATGTGATTTAATGAAAATATCTCAGGATGGATTGGGATAAGAAGTTTTAAAATTTGTTCTATTCCATGATAAATTAATTTCTACATAACCACCATGTATGGAAGAAAAATCCAATTTGTTCATTGCATTTCCAGCCTTTTGAGGGGGAAAAGGAGACTCATTTTGGCAATCATGACTTCAGTAATAAACCAGCAAAAGCCATCTTCTATCTGTTCTCTCTAAGCACAATGGTAAAACTAATCCTATTGAAATTTTGCATCCCATTTGAATCATATCTTCAAGAGGAGACACCTTTTAGTATATTATGTTCTACTTGCTCCCCCTTTCCAGTATATATATAAAAGGATAATCAGTCGATCATTGATATACATGCCATATCTCAACTCTGAAAAAACACTGTTGGAATTTTACTACGTTCAAGAAATTGGTATCATCCATATATTCTTGCTCACTTCTGATTTGCCCAGTCTTCACTTAGTCCTATCTTTCTCACTATGGGTTATTGCTTTCCATTTGGAAACTATCATCTTATTAAAATACTTACCCTGTTCTTAATCCATGTAGTTGTTTTTGCTTTGTTCTAAAATCCTATGTTGATTTTTCAGAGTTATTTTTCCAGAGCTTTTCAAGAATTTACTGTAAGTAAGAGTGTGAAACATTTAAACATAGGTGCCAACCTTACACCTGAGATATACATTAGTGAAAGAAGAAACAACCACAGACATCAGTGTCTTAAAGATGACGGCAGCATCAATAATGTTTTAGGAAAGTTTGCTGTAACTGTTAGTTAACTTTGACTTTAGAGTACAGCTGATCAAAATGCAGCACTCAACTGTCAATTCAGAAGACAGGTTTCAAGATCTGGAAACTAAAATAATCAATGAATGTTCTGGATATTGAGCAGATGCTTCAAAAGAAAACAGGGAACAATAATAAAAATCTCACAAGTTTATTGTTTCACACCTATCCCTCCAAATAGACTGGCATATGAAGTGCCCTGCTGTGAATAAGAAACCAGCCAAAGAAGCAAGTTATATAGTTTATCTTTTATATTCTCTTTTGTCTGTGTGCTCCCAAACATCTTTGAGAGAGCAATAAACAATTTCCAGCACTTCTCTGGTGATTCAGAAATTCACATTGCTGTTCAACAGTGAGCTGTCTTGGATTATGTTATCACAGGGAAATGAATGCTGGAACAACAGCTTTCAGCCAAGATATGACAGACATTTTAAAACTCACTGAAAATAATGGCTTACCAGGATGGCATT
The DNA here is from genome assembly GCF_031021105.1 of Erythrolamprus reginae. Classification (NCBI taxonomy): domain Eukaryota; kingdom Metazoa; phylum Chordata; class Lepidosauria; order Squamata; family Dipsadidae; genus Erythrolamprus; species Erythrolamprus reginae. Next base: position 164,770,499 of record NC_091952.1, on the reverse strand, counting down.
GTGAGTGTTTAGCCATCTGGAGAAAATTGTTCAACATCATATTGCCAAATCTTTACTGATACATCAGGAATAATATGTGAAAATAAGCTGCCCTTCCCTCCCTCTCCCTCCCCTCTCATCTTTCTCCTTTTCCTCCTTCTCTTTCTTTTTTATTTTCTTTCATTCTTTCTCTTTTTTTGTTACTTCTTTCATTTTTTATCTCTCTTTTTCTTTCAGAGAAAGGGAGGGAGAGAAAGAGAGAGAGAGAAAGAGAAATATTTAAGCTGAACTAGAAATTTACATGGGCAGATCTATGCAATTCTCTTGATGAGATATAGAAATACTTTACCATTAATGTTTCTTTCACTATGTCATTTTTTATTTTTTCTCCAGCCTACAAATCTAGACATTTTCAATGATAACAATTCTATGCTGTTCAAATCCAAATTTCCCTGAGATCTAGATCTGGATGACTCAAATCCTATTGGTCTTCCATAAAGTCCCTCTGGTATTAGGGCCTGGTTATTAGTGGAGCACATTATGTCTTGTGAGTATTTATGTGATGCCTTGGTAATTGCATTATGATTGTTTTAATGTATTTAGTTTTGTTTTAGATTTATTTTATAATATTTTTATTGTTTGTTGTTTGATAGCAACCTAGAGTTACTTGTCTAAGATTTATGATGGATTGTTCATGTGCTATCACATACTCATTGATTCTTGGTAACCACACAGCTAAATAAATAGACATATTAATTGTTTACTTTTTACAAATAAATGATGGAGACTCAAAGAAAATCAGCACATTTAAGCACTTTAGCTTTCCCCAGTCTGAACACAAGATCTTCCTTTATGATCATATGGATCAAAAGCTGGGGTGCTACCACCTTGCATTTCTAAAAAGTATAATGGTTCCTCATTAAAAAAAAATGGTAAAGGATTTGCAGTTTTGCCACTGAAAATAGTGAACTGAAAAATTATTTTGCAAAGCATTTATCCTAATGAGAAAAGCCAAACAATTCTGCTTATCTCTGCAACAAATACTTGTAGGAGAAGAGCAGGCAGATCTAAGGGCAGAGTTAAACTAATCATCAGCCTAGAATCATTACATTCCCACAGATCATCTAATTTCATTTCCTCCTGAATTCCATTGACCTTTATCAATACAATTTACTATTTTGAGTTAGTTGGCTAAGTTTTTGTATATCAGCTTGAGCAATAAATCCTCTGTACTGGAACATAGTGTGACCCTGATCCTTAGAGCCTACCAATATGTTTGCTACTGTTCTTCATTAAATCTAATGAATTCTGTCCTCCTCCTTTCCCTTCAAGTATCTTGGTTTATAATTACTCCTTAAATGTGAAAATGTTGATTTCCCAAGCAAAATCAAAATTCTATAGATTTTAGCAAGACCACTCTTTAAATTATTAGAGAACCAAGGCAAAAATCTAGCCTCAAGCTATTTCAAAGTTTCCTTAGCTGCTTTAGCCAGCTAAATTCTGTCTTTTCACTTGTTAAACATGAATTGAGTTGATGGACATATCATGGGTGAATTTTTGAAGAAGCATATGTTACCAAAGAAGATACCAAAGCAAGAAATATGTGAAAGAAAGCTTTAAAAATAATTCCAATGACTGATAGATTTGAGTGCGGATTTGGGGAACTTGGCATTAATACTTCATGAGTGACATAACACATTGTTCGGATTATTATCTGTAAGGTATAGTTTGCTACCAAAGGACTAAAGTGCTGGAGGCATGTCTTGCAGTATAAATTATTTTACTATACTAGGTATAGAACAATAGTGATTAAAAAAAACCTTTTTTTCAAGATGGGAATTATGAAGACCTGAAAGCAGACAGAAGCTATTAATGAATATTTAAAAAAACCCTAGCAATTTCTTTATGAACTTTTGGAAAAGTTTAAAAGCAAAACATAATTTAAAAGAAATATTCAGCTTATAATTTCCCTCTTGCACTGTAGGAAGGCTTATTAGTTTTCCTCCCAGATGGCTCCACTGATACATGGTAGGACCATAGAACAAAGCATCCATCTCCAAAACCATGAGATCCTGAGATCATTGTATAACATAGTAACCGAAGATGATGAATTTTATACACTTTTTTCCTCATGAAGTATATCATTCAAACTGAAGACGATAGGAGTTAATCTGCAGATGCTAGGAGAAGATTCTGATTCAAAACCAAGGAATATGAATAGGACCTTAAACAGGTGTTTTTGCCTTTTTTGAGGAACATCTAAATGTGTGCATTATGAGGTGATTTTATTTGGGTAAAGCTTTTATTTTGAGACGGGTTTATATATTTTTGTAATATATGCTCTTTGTTTGATTTCTTTGTGTAATGTTTATAATAATAAATATTAGCCTTTAGAAGGTTTTGAAGGCCTGGATATGTTGTTGAACAAGATGTTAATGTGCTTGCTCTGTGAAGTATCATATATAGTTAGGTATTCTGAGTATTTTGTTGTGACTTTCATTTGTTCTCATGGGTTCAATTATATTCTGTTTTTATTACCACACAGTGATTCGTTTTTATGAGTTGGGTAATCTTATTTGTTCATTTGTTCATTTGTTCGAGTTTGTTTGTTTGTTTATTTAGATTTGTATGCCGCCCCTCTCCGCAGACTCGGGGCGGCTCACAACAAAGTGGAAACAACAGTATATAACAAATCTAAATTTCTACTAAAACATTTAAAAAAACCCATTTTCTAAACACGCATACATACACACATACCATTCATGAATTGTATATGCCCGGGGGAGATGTCTCAGTTCCCCCATGCCTGACGACACAGGTGGGTCTTAAGAAGTTTACGAAAGGCAAGGAGAGTAGGGGCAGTTCTAATCTCCGGGGGGAGTTGGTTCCAGAGGGCCGGGACCGCCACAGAGAAGGCTGGGGCCTGCCAACCGACATTGGGTGGGAACTAATTGGTCGCTGGGATTCGTGCGGCAGCAAGCAGTCTCGGAGATATTCTGGTCCAGTGCCATGAAGGGCTTTAAAGGTCATAACCAACACTTTGAATTGTGACCGGAAGTTGATCGGCAACCAATGCAGACTGCGGAGTGTTGGTGAAACATGGGCATACCTAGGTAGGCCCATGACTGCTCTCGCAGCTGCATTCTGCACGATCTGAAGTTTACGAACACTTTTCAAAGGTAGCCCCATGTAGAGAGCATTACAGTAGTTGAACCTCGAGGTGATGAGGGCATGAGTGACTGTGAGCAGTGAGTCCCGGTCCAGATAGGGCCGCAACTGGTGCACCAGGCGAACCTGGGCAAACGCCCCCCTCGCCACAGCTGAAATATGGTGCTCTAATGTGAGCTGTGGATCGAGGAGGACGCCCAAGTTGCGGACCCTCTCTGAGGGGGTCAATAATTCCCCCCCAGGGTAATGGAAGGACAGATGGAATTGTCCTTGGGAGGCAAAACCCTCAGCCACTCCGTCTTATCCGGGTTGAGTTTGAGTCTGTTGACACCCATCCAGGCCCCAACAGCCTCCAGACACCGGCACATCACTTCCACTGCTTCGTTGACTGGACATGGGGTGGAGATGTAAAGCTGGGTATCATCAGCGTACTGATGATACCTCACCCCATGCCCTTGGATGATCTCACCCAGCGGTTTCATGTAGATATTGAATAGCAGGGGAGAGAGGACCGACCCCTGAGGCACCCCACAAGGGAGAGACCTCGGAGTCGACCTCTGACCCCCCACTAACACCGACTGCGACCGACCGGAGAGGTAGGAGGAGAACCACTGGAGAACAGTGCCTCCCACCCCCAACCCCCCCAGCCGGCGCAGAAGGATACCATGGTCGATGGTATCGAAAGCCGCTGAGAGGTCAAGAAGCACCAGGACAGAGGATAAACCCCTGTCCCGGGCCCGCCAGAGATCATCCATCAACACGACCAAAGCAGTTTCCGTGCTGTAACCAGGCCTGAAACCCGACTGCTGGGGACCTAGATAATCGGCTTCTTCCAAGGATCGTTGGAGCTGGAGTGCCACCACTTTCTCGACAACCTTCCCCATAAAGGGAAGGTTGGAGACTGGCCGGTAGTTATTAAGTACGGCTGGGTCCAGGGAAGGCTTCTTGAGGAGGGGGCGCACGAGCGCTTCTTTATAGAGTGTTGGAAAAACTCCCCTCCCCAAGGAAGCGTTGGTAATCTCCTGGACCCAGCTCCGTGTCACCTCCCTGCTGGCCGAGACCATCCAGGAGGGACACTGATCCAGTAAACAGGTGGCGGAACTCACAGCTCCAATGGCCTTGTCCACTTCATCAGGTGTCACCAGATCAAACTCTTCCCAGACAGGTGGACAAGTACGGGCCCCAGTCACCTCAACTGACTCGTTGTCAGCCGACTCTGTTTTCCAATTGGAGTCGAGGTCCGCCCGGATCTGAGCGATTTTATCAGCGAAAAAAGTGTTAAAGTCCTCGGCACTACTCTGTAAGGGGTCCCCAACTCCCCTCTGATTAAGAAGGGAGCAGGTCACCCTAAACAGAGCGGCCGGGCGGGATTCCGCTGATGCAATCAAGGCAGCATGATACGCGCATCTTGCCGCCTTGAGCGCCACTTTGTAAGTCTTAATAAAAGCTCTTACAAGTGTTCGATCGGATTCAGACTTACTCTTCCTCCATCGCTTCTCTAGACGTCTCTTCTGGCGTTTCAACTCCCGGAGCTCCTCGTTGAACCATGGAGCTCTACGGAGTCTAGCGCCATGGAGAGGTCGCAAAGACGCAATCCGATCAAGAGCCTCTGCTGCAGCCTTGTTCCAGGCTTCCGCAAGAGACTCCGCCGAACTGTGGACGAGTGCATCTGGAATAACCCCAAGCGCCGTCTGAAAGCCCTCTGGGTCCGTCAGGCGTCTGGGGTGGAACATCTTAATTGGTTCCGCCTCCCTGCGGGGAAGGATTGGAGCCAGGAAGTCAAGCCGTAGTAGAAAATGGTCTGACCATGACAAAGGCAATGCTTCTAGTTGAAAGGGACCTTGCAGGTCATCAAGTCCAACCCCCTGCTCAAGCAGGAAACCCTAGCAGTCCAATCTCCTCTTGAATATGTTGAGAGTTAGGACGTTCACAACCTCCCCTGGCAGACCATTCCATTGGTTGATTGCTCTGACCATCAGGAAGTTCTTCCTTATTTCCAGGTTGAATCTCTCCTTGCTCAGCTTCCATCCGTTGTTCCTCGTCTGGCCCACTGGTGCCCTGGAAAATTAAAAAAACAAATAAATCATCTATATGCGAGTATGCTTTTCTAAAGCTTAAATTCATAATAGCAAAATTTGTATTTTCTTGTATTTGGTGAAGTACAGGGTATTTTTATGCTCTGGCATCTTATGACTCAAATCTACCATTGTTAAAGACACAATAGCTTCTTACCATCATCCTGAATAGATAACCATAAAACTTGCTTTTCTGTCTTATTTTTGTCTTATAACTAGCTTCATGGACAAGTTTAATTTCAAATTCAAGGTTGCCCCACAGCCAGATACAAACAAGATATTGAATAAAAAGACCTATTACAACCTTCTATGTATATGCATTTATGTAAAAGAGAAAAAAAAGTAAGCATAACCCTAAAAATATAGACTTTTAGATAATTCATTGTTGGTGCTGAAAAACTCACTTTCTTATGCCTAATTATTATGTAGAGTTGGAGTATTATCGCCATATTTCCTATCTCCATCGTCATTTCAACTGATAGCTAAATAGTCACCACTTAGTTTCCTGATATCATATTAAAGTTCAGCTTTACTTTTTAAGAAAAGATTTTCCATAACTGCATGTTATACCATGTTTCCCAGAATATCGCCGGCTGACTTACCGGCCCCACGGCGCTTTTGCGGAAGGGCCGGGCAGACTCGGACCCTTCCGATGGCGGCCGCCATCTTGTTTTCGGCCGAAATCTCGCGAGGCGAGATTTCGGCCGAGAAGCCTTTGCCCACGTGGCTGGGCATGACGTTGGGTCCGGGCGGGGCCTGCTGGCCCTATTTAAGGGCGGCAGGCCGGGAAGAAAGCCTTTTCGCCCAGGACCCAGCTGAAGAGCAGACACTCGGCTGAGTGCTGCTCTGACGCCATTTTAGGTTGCCCTCGTGTCGCGGCCGCCATTTTGTGGCCGACCGAGGGAGCGAAAATTTTGCTTTGCTGCTCTTCACCGAATCTGCTGATTGAGGCTCCAATCCTCAGGACTCGTGGAGCTTTCTTCCAGAGGATCCCCCTCTGGCCCGAGGGGGACTGGTAACCTCCTCCCGGCCGGGAGGAGGGCGCGGTGGGGCGGTTTGCCTTCTGGGGTCCCCGGTCTTGGGCTGGTTGGAGGCCGGATTTCAGGCCTTTAAGGCCTACCTGTGTAGGGAGGCTTTCTCTTTGGCGCCTAAGGGAAGGGGCCTAGGGGCTGGCAAGGGCTTCCCCCCTTCCAGTAATTGGTTAGGTAGGGCCCAGTGGTGGGGGACCTTTGCTTGCCACTCAGGCGGTGGGGAGTTCAATCCTAGGTAATAGTTTAGGTTGCTCCCTGCATACTAGAATTAAGTAGTTGGGATGGCTCCGAAAAAGAGGCCTGCCACTGCCCCTACGGCTCCGCCGGCTGCGCGTCCCAGGAGGGCCCTTAGGCCTTCTGCCCGGGCCAGTAGGGAGGGGCCTACGGGGGTGGTCCCCGAGCAAGGGGGGGGGTTTCGTTGCCTACTGCCCCTCAACCTGTTCTTTCTCCTGCCATGTCTTGGGCCAGGGTGTTGGAGAGGCTCGACGAGCTCGAGCAGTGGAGAAGCGGTGCGGGCTCCGGAGGGTCCCTTGATCAAGTTCCTGCGGCGTTGGGGAGAGATCCTGCGGTGGCCCAGGCTGGGCAGATGGCTCCGGTTGGACGACAGGCCCCGGCAGGGCCGATGGCGGCTTTCCCGGGCCCTGCAACAATGGGCCCCCCGTGGATGTCATCAACCCCGTACGGGGCAGGTGAGGCTGCACCACACACTACACCGCTGTCCTTTCTTCCTTCCCCCACCCCGGGTTTTCCCCCGGTGGGGGTTGGGAGCGGGTCCAGTTTTTTGGGGTCCTCCACGGGCACCTGCGGGCAGGTCTGGGCACAGCTGGTTCCTCCTTCGGGGCCGCCGGCGGCCGGCCCTGCTCCGCTGCCCGGGCCAGGTCCTACGGGGATACCTGCGGTGCCCGGGGCAGGGGGGTGGGTTCCTCCGGCCCCTGCTGTCATGCCCCCGCTCCCCGTCTTGCCCTACCCCCACGGTGCGGGAGTTTTTGGTGTGGCGGCCAACTCGGTATGGGACCCGTTCGCTTGCATTAAAGCAGGGGCCATCCCGTGCGGGTTGCCGTCCACCCCTTTAGGATGCCACCTTCACCCTTCGGTGAAGGAGGCTATATGGCGGGGAGAATACGTGGATCTTTTTTCGCTTTTGAACCGAGAGGTTCCTAAGCAGGAGAAAGAGATTGTCCCGGGGGAGAAAACGAAGAAAACCAAAGTAACGAAATGCTTCAGCTCCTGGCTGTATGGTTTCTTACTTATGGGTCTGTGGTGATTCAAAGGCAGCCGGCTATGGCCTCTGCCATGTTTAAGTATATAGATTTGATTGCTAGGGCCCACTTCGAATATAAGGGCACCATATGGCGCCATTATGATAAGGGCTTTCGTATGAGGATGGCGGTAGAGCCTAACTTGCCATGGGATATGGTGGTTCCGGACCTTTGGTTCCGGGCCACGCATATGTCTGGAAAGGAAGGGTGTGAGCGTACTGATAGTGGGCACTTCATGGAGGAGGAGCCCGGCGCGGCTTCACCGGCCAAGGCGACTCCTGGTGTGGCTGGCAAGGGGGCCTCGCCCGCTTGTCATGAGTTTGCTGCAAAAGGGGCGTGTTTTCGTCCCTTTTGTAAGTACAAGCATGCCTGCGGGAATTGTGGGGGGTCCCATGCAGCTTCAGTCTGTCCCCGCCCCAAGAAAGGGGCGGAGAAGAAGGGCGGGGGTCCAGGAAAACCTCCCTCACCAGCTGGGGGAAAAGGGGCCCAGCCCAATTAATGTGTCTGTGCTCGAGGGTTGGTTGGTCGACTACCACCCTCGCCCGAGAGCCGAGCTGCTCTTGAGGGGCTTCTCCGAGGGATTTAGGATCCCTTATGTGGGTGTTAGGAAGGCTTTCATGTCGGACAACCTCAGGTCGGTTGTCGGACATGAGGACATTGTGCGGGCTAAGATTCGAAAGGAGGTTGCTGAGGGCAGGGTCCTTGGGCCTTTCCCGGAGCCCCCCTTTTCGAATCTTAGAGTGTCCCCCCTGGGGGTGGTCCCCAAAAAGGCGAGTGGTGAATTTCGGTTGATTCACCATTTGTCTTTTCCAAAAGGGGAGTCAGTGAATGACTTCATTCCTGACGAGCTTTGTTCAGTCCGGTACGCATCCTTTGATGCGGCCGTGGCCATGGTTAGGGAGTGTGGGGTGGGAGCCCTTATGGGTAAATGCGACATTAAGTCGGCATTCCGGCTCCTCCCCATTCACCCAGGCGACTTCGAGCTTCTGGGCTTCCATTTCGAAGGTGGGTTTTATGTGGACAGGGCATTGCCCATGGGCTGTTCTGTTTCCTGCTCCCTTTTTGAGAGCTTTAGTACCTTCCTGGAGTGGGTGCTCAGGAGGCGTAGTGGCCTGGGTTCGGTCGTTCATTACCTTGATGATTTCTTGATGGCCGGGCCTGCGCAATCGGAGCAATGCTTTGCTTTGATGCGGGACTTCGAAGCCCTTTGTGCTCAATTGGGGGTGCCTTTAGCCCCCGAGAAGACCGAAGGCCCTGCCACCAGGATTACCTTCCTCGGTATTGAATTGGATTCAGAGGAGCAATCTTCCAGATTGCCCCTGGACAAGTTGATAAAAATTAGGACCAAGATTGAGGCGGTCTTGGGCTGCAGGAAGGTTACTCTTCGGCAGCTCCAGGAGTTGGCCGGGATCCTTAATTTCGCCTGTCGGGTAGTGGTGCCTGGTAGGGCTTTTTCTCGCCGGTTGTATGATGCGATGAGGGGGCTACGTTTGCCCCACCATCGTACCCGCTTATGCGCTGGGGTCAGGGCTGACCTCTGCGTGTGGCGGGAGTTTTTGGACCATTTTAACGGGTTGTCTTTTTGGCGGCAGGAGCTTCTTTTGGAAGCGGAGCTGCAGCTGTGTTCCGACGCCGCAGGGACTTGCGGTTTCGGGGTAGTGTTAGGTGACCAGTGGTGCTGGTCGGCATGGCCTCCGGAATGGAGTGCCTGTTCCTTGGTTAAGGACTTGACCTTTTTGGAGCTTTTCCCCTTGGTAGTGGCCTTAGAGCTCTGGGGAGAGCAGTTTAGGGACAAGACTGTGCATTTTTGGTGTGACAATCTAGCGGTTGTCCACGTTGTGAATGCCCTGTCCTCGAGGAATGACAGGGTAATGCGGCTTGTCCGCCATTTTGTGCACAGGTCCTTGTCTCTGAACGCCTTGTTTTTGGCTAGGCACGTCCCGGGGCTAGATAACGGGGTGGCTGACGCCTTGTCCCGTGGTCAGTTGTCCAGGTTTCGGACCCTGGCCCCGTGGGCCCGAGAGTCGCCAGAGGTGTTTCCAGCCCACCTGTGGAGCCTGGGCGGGCTCCCGAGAGCTGGAGGGACGAGGCCTCCAGGGCGATCGCCTTATCTGTAGCTCCTGGCACCCTGCGAGCTTACCAGCGTGCAGGTAAGGAGTTTGGGGATTTCAGGCAGGGTAGGGGTTACCCCCATAGCTGGCCTGTCCCGGTTGAGCACCTAGCTGAATTCTGTGTCCTGCTGAAGAGGCGTGGCCTTTCAGTCAGGACTATCAGGTCTAGGTTAGCCGGCCTCGCCTTTCTGTCCAAGGCGGGGGGGGTTAGTGATTTTTCAGGCGATTTTCGCATCCGGAGGATGCTGGAAGGCTGGGTGCGGGAGCGACAGGGGTTCCCTTCTGACACTCGTCAGGCCCTGACGGTTCAGCAGCTGTCTTTGATTAATCAAACATTTGACAGTCTGTGTGCCTCTCTGTACGAGGCCCGTCTTTTTAGGGCAGCGACTTGTGTTATGTTTTTTGGGGCCCTTAGGGTCAGCGAGGCAATGGCCTCCTCGCAGTCTGACTTGTCGCTCCGCGCTTTCCAGATCGCTGATCTGACCTTTAGACAGGGGGGTGTCTCCCTTTTGGTGAGATACTCCAAGACAGATCAGTTACACAGAGGGGTTAGACTTGAACTTAGCGCAGCCACCGATCAGTCTGTTTGTCCGGTGGCTGCTTTGCAGCGTTTTTGTGGCTTGCGGGGGTCAGGGCGTGGGTACCTTTTTGTACACCAGGATGGCACCCCCCTGACCCGGTATCAATTCTGGGCGATAGTGTCTAAGGCTATGTCTCAGGTAGGCATGGATCCCGCCGGCTACGGAACGCATTCGTTCCGTATCGGCGCCACCACTAGCGCGGCACTTTCTGGTTTCCCGGCCCAACGGATTCAGGAGATCGGCCGCTGGCGGTCAGCGGCATATTTGGGTTATGTTAGGCCCGCTGAGGATTCTGGGCAGGGTTTAGGCTAGGTAACCTCTCTGTGTGTGTCCTCTTCCAGGTTCCCAGTCCAGGCAGAAACCGACGGCGCTGCTGTGTGGCCACAGCATGGTCTTCTGGGCCGGCCGCTCAGCAGCCAGAAGCGCCATTGGGACCCAGCTGTCATTGGGACGGTGGGTCAATGTTGTTTGGATGGGCCGGAGGGGTATGCGGTGGGAGGGGCTCCTACCGTCGTTGCTGGGTACTCAGCATCTCAGGGCGGTACCCGGCGCTGCTGGGCGGGCGGCTACCCAGGGTCGCGCCCAGATGGGACTGGGTGGTCGGCAACCCATAGCCGCACCCAGATGGCTGGTCTTGCACCTCGGTGGCAATGACCTGTGCCTGCTTGGTGGTCTCCCACTGATCATCCAGGCGCGCGAAGACCTGCGGTGGCTTCGCACGGTATGGCCCACCACGCAAGTGGTGTGGTCAGAGATCCTTCCAAGGATCGTTTGGAGGGACGCCATTTCCCTTAGGGCCATACACCGGGTTAGGCGTAGGGTGAATAAGGCCGTGGGAAAAACAGTCAGGGAATTAGGTGGGGTTGTAGTGGCCCACCCCCTCATCACCGTAGATCGGCCGTGGCTTTACCGGGCCGATGGCGTTCACCTGTCAGAGCAGGGGAACGCCATTTTCTTACAGGACCTGCAGCGGTCTCTGCGTGAGCTGGCGCAGATAGAGGGGGGAGTCGGGGGGCCAAGATAGAGATCTGACCCCCGCTCCGTGGCAGGTTAGGGGCGGAAATCTGGGTGGTGGTTCAGCAACTGCGCGTTCTCCCTTGGGCATCTTTGGGGGATGATTGACAGGTTTTCTCCAAGCCCATGGTGGGTGCTACCTGCGCACTTGGGGGGAACCTGTCTTTGGGTCCCGCTATTGAAGTCCCAGGGTAGGGGTGAGCCGGCGGGACCCCCCTCATGCGAGTGCATGGCAGGGTCTCAGGTGAGGGAGAGGTCCCTCACCTGGACCAGCATCGACTACGCCCTTAGTTGCCCAGGAATGTTGACCTTTTACGTCATTTCCGCCCCGGAAGTGTTTGTTTGACCCTGCAGGTCCACTGTTTCCGGGTCATAGTTGAATATGTTGATTTATGCAAATTTATGCTAATTCATGCTAATTTAATTAATAAATTATGCAAATTTATTATAATAAAAATGACCCAAGTTTAAATCCAGCTCTGGTGTCCGAGTCGTTACTCCGTCTCTTCTGCAATATCGCCGGCTGACTTACCGGCCCCACGGCGCTTTTGCGGAAGGGCCGGGCAGACTCGGACCCTTCCGATGGCGGCCGCCATCTTGTTTTCGGACGAAATCTCGCGAGGCGAGATTTCGGCCGAGAAGCCTTTGCCCACGTGGCTGGGCATGACGTTGGGTCCGGGCGGGGCCTGCTGGCCCTATTGAAGGGCGGCAGGCCGGGAAGAAAGCCTTTTCGCCCAGGACCCAGCTGAAGAGCAGACACCCACCCGCCCTTCCCTATTTTGCAGTGTGCCTGGTGGGTCGCCTTCGGGAGCCGAATGGGAATTTTTTGCAGCCTCGCCCATTAGGCCGGGCTGTTTTTTCGCCCATTCCACACTGGGGAGATGGATGTGCGGTTAGGGGGTGCTTGCATTTAATCATGTTAATTGGCTTACCTCTGGTCATTGGGTAGGCAGGTTAGGGGCGGAAATCTGGGTGGTGGTTCAGCAACTGCGCGTTCTCCCTTGGGCATCTTTGGGGATGATTGACAGGTTTTCTCCAAGCCCATGGTGGGTGCTACCTGCGCACTTGGGGGGAACCTGTCTTTGGGTCCCGCTATTGAAGTCCCAGGGTAGGGGTGAGCCGGCGGGACCCCCCTCATGCGAGTGCATGGCAGGGTCTCAGGTGAGGGAGAGGTCCCTCACCTGGACCAGCATCGACTACGCCCTTAGTTGCCCAGGAATGTTGACCTTTTACGTCATTTCCGCCCCGGAAGTGTTTGTTTGACCCTGCAGGTCCACTGTTTCCGGGTCATAGTTGAATATGTTGATTTATGCAAATTTATGCTAATTCATGCTAATTTAATTAATAAATTATGCAAATTTATTATAATAAAAATGACCCAAGTTTAAATCCAGCTCTGGTGTCCGAGTCGTTACTCCGTCTCTTCTGCAAAATATGAACTACCCCAAAAATAAGTCCTATGCTGATTTTAGTGGGTCTAATAATAAGCCCTACCCCAAAAATAAGCCTTAGTGAAGGGGGTGGGGCAAGTAGAGGAGAAAGCCCTTGCATTCCCCGGTTACCTCATGGCTACTCGTCCCCTCAAATGCGGCCTGTAGATGAGCTGAGTCAATAAGGACCAGGAAATCTGTTTCCGGTGCACTCTGGGAAGTGTGTGCTTATGATAGAAGCAAAATACAGCCTATCCCTTCCAGGCGATCAAATATTGTTTGAGAAAAGGATACACACACCCCTGCCTATTTTCAGCTAGTTGCCAAAAAGGCTCCATCCCAAGCTTTCAGTGTATCCCAGGATTGCAACAAAAATGGGCAGGGGGATTTCTGTCCTTTTCAAGCACAGCAGGAGAATAATTAAGGCGTATGATTCTGTTCTATGTTCTGAATGAAAACATGTGGTTTAAATCAGACTATAGGCATTATTTGTTCAGAGTCCTTTAATATAGTAAAACATTACTGGGATAATTATTGTGGAAGATAAATTTTGTTTCTGCCTTATTCCTTCTCTATATATAATAATCACATAGATTTTTAGTTTCTTGATACATAACAAACCCACTAAAACTGATTTCTTAAAAAAAAATTGCAATTCAATAATAATAATTATAATAATAATAATTTATTAGATTTGTATGTCGCCCCTCTCCGAGGACTCAAGTCTTTCAAGAGCATACATGTGCCACTTAAAGTAGTCAGTGAAAACTGTAGCATTGTTCTACATATCGAGAACAAGTCAGAAAATACCAAAAACCACATCAGTCCTCTAGGGTAATGGAGCGGCCCATATCCATTAGCATCAATGACAGCACTGCCAAGCTCAGCATTAACCTCTTTTTATATTTCATTACTGTCTATCACTCTGGGGAAGTTCTAATTGGACTGCTGTGCCAGAATAGCAACAAAATTAAACTGAACACCAGGAAAAAAAACAGCCTTGAACTGCCCATAACTAGTCCAATAACATCTGAAAAACAAATACTGTCTGTCCCATATTGGTAGGTTCATTGAGCTTGACCTAAAACAATTTGTGGGATGATAAATGTTTAAGACCTTGTTCTGTCAGATCCAATACAACAACATCAGCACACTAGGCATAGTAGTTCTTAACCATCTTGGAAAATTTCATAATACAGTGGTACCTCTACCTAAGAACGCCTCTACTTAAGAACTTTTCTAGATAAGAACTGGGTGTTCAACATTTTTTTGACTCTTCTTAAGAACCATTTTTTACTTAAAAACCTGAGCCCGAAAAAAATTTCCCAGGAAATTTGAGAGCGGCATGAAGGCTCGGCCAGTTTCCTGCCATTCCCCCTGGGTTTCTCTCTCTGGCGCAGTACATGGGAGGCAGCCTTGCGCCGGGTGTATGGAAGGTGCGTACTCCTCCTCGCCGCCTCAGAGTCTCTCTTTTTTTTTAAGCCTTAAAGTTTTGGATTTTTTTGATTCCCCTCACCTCACCTTCTTCCTTCGACAGCGACTGTCCCCCTCCTCTTCTTCTTCCTCCTCCTCCCACCCAAATTCTGAGCTTTTATTTCTTTCCTAATAGTTTTGCATGCATGATTTGCTTTTACATTGATTCCTATAGGAAAAATTGCTTCTACTTACAAACTTTTCTACTTAAGAACCTCGTCACAGAATGAATTAAGTTCTTAAGTAGAGGTACCACTGTATTTCACAATTATCCCCACAAACATCCAACACATCTGCCTATAGCTCTCAAAATTCTTGACCAATGTGGCTGAAATATTGTTTAGGAGACTTCCATGGACATCAGTTTGGGAAGTTTAAATTCTAATACTTTTAGAGGATGCCATATTAGAATATGATAATGTTTCAAACTTTGAGGTAATAGATGGGTATATGTTGCTGCAGCAAAGGCATGGCATTTAAATTTGTTCCATCCTATCACAGTTTGCAACATTTAATAAATATATATTGATTAATGTCCTTTTTAATCAGAAAGACCCGTAGAAAATTAATTATTACAGTCTAAAGTAGTTATTGTATTGGGCCCAGCTGTGTACTCCAAAATAAGAATGAGATACACATATATGTGGGCAATATTTGCAACTTGTAATATTGAGCCAGTAAGCTGTTAACAGCTCCAATGTGTTGGAAAAATACATATTTAGAATGCAGATCGTTAACCTAACACATTGTATCTACTCTTGTAGAACTGGTACACTTTACCATTAAAATCTCTTTAATGATTGCTGGTCAAAGCTGATTATAAAATAGCTGGCCTTGGAACAACTGTTCATAAGTAATCACATTTTTCAGATAGAGAATGTGATGTCTTTTAGTAAATCACTGCAGCCTATATATTACTGAAGTAATCAAGTGATTGACTGGCATATTTTAGAAACATGAACAGTATTTAAGAGAGAAAATGACACCATGGGGTGTGCTTTTTATATACAAATTGGGGGGAAACTATTTTGAACTTTTTTCAGTTTTTCACTTATATTTTAAAGAAACCATTTCTAAAGTGTATTGCAATGCTGAGTATGACATCTAAAATCTATTTGTTTAGCAATGATTTATATATTGCACCTATGATATCCTAATTCATTGGTGGCAAACCTTTTCGTCACCAAGTGCCCAGACTGGAATGTGATGCATTTGAGTGCATGTGCATGCGTCAGAGTGCCGGAAACATGGTGACCAGCTGGCCAGGTCATGCATGCCTGTATTTTGGCCATTTTGGTGCCATTTTCATTCTGTTTTGTGAACCATTTTCAGGCCGTTTTCTGGGCCATTTTCAGACTGTTTGGGGGGCATTTTGTGCTGTTTTCAAGCTTTTTTCCAGTGCTCCAGTGCCTGCGAAGACCAGCATTCACATTAGAAACCAGAAGAGCAACTGGCAACAGCATGTGTGCCCACAGAGAGGGCTCTGCATGTTGTTTGCCATCATGGTCCTAATTGTTTTCATAAGGTATTATCGATTAGAATGTAGAAATACCAGAGTACTACCAAGTAATCCTAAGAATTAAGGACCACTTGCTAGTTTCAGAATTATTGTATGATAGCTGGCAACAATTAAGGCCAAAATGAAACCCATGGATGTTCCATATTGAATGGCAGCTTTCAGGAGATAATATAAAAATACACAGATATTAAATCAAAATTAGTAGTCAACAGGGCTGGAAGTAAAAATCACCTGGGATATGATTTGGAGTAATATCTTTTCCTGAGGATCCATCTATCTGATTATGTTCTGGAGCTCAGAAATGGCTTGACCACACACTGTGAATACTTGACTGGCTTCCTTGCAAATGCTGGTGAGCCAGGACAATGAACAATGTTTAGTAAAACCAGTTAAAATACAATACAACTTCAAATGGCTGTCAACCATTAATGTATATAAAAATATTCTAAAAACATTATTTAACCCTGCTGCTCTGTTCAAAACCACTATACACTTGTACTTAGTTTTTGCTGGGCAAAAAAAGTCACACTTGTACTGTTTACGGGTCTGTGTGACTCGCACCGAAAATTCTTTATTTTAAGTGCTTATATTTGGTCAATTTGAAAACTTCTTTCCCTTGGAAACTAGGTTGAACATTTCTGCACACAATGAAATGAAAATTGAAATAAAAAAATAATGCTTACTGGTTTATTTTGTTCATAAAAGCCTGCCCCCCTTTTTGTGATTTTTTTTTCAATTTATAGATAGTTTTGCCTGCAAACAACATACAATTTTACTAAATTTGGTATGGAATTACTAGTTTGAACATTTCTAAACATAATGATATGAAAATTGAACTGAAAAAAATGATGCTTATTGTTATTTTAAAATCAGAAATAAGGCCTCCCCCCCAGTTTTTTCAATCATGTCACTTTATAAATTTTTCTAGGCCCTTAATTCCAAATATTTTCAATAACTTTGGCATTGAATTACCAGTTTGAACATTTCTGAACATAATGAAATGAAAATTGAACTGAAAACATTGATGCTTATTTGTTTATTTTATTTATTTATTTGTTTGTTTCTGATTTTAAAAAACCAATAAGCATCATTTTTTTCAGTTCATTTATATTTTTCTTATGATCAGGAATGTTCAAACTAGTAATCCCACACCAAATTTAGTAAAATTGTACACATTTTGCAGGCTAAACTATCTATAAATTGAAAAAAAAAATCACAAAAAAGGGGGCGGGCGGGTGGGCTTTTATGAACAAAATAAACCAATAAGCATAATTTTTTTATTTCAATTTTCATTTCATTGTGTGCGGAAATGTTCGACCTAGTTTACAGGGGAAAAGAAGTTTTTAAATTGACCAAATATAAGCACTTAAAATAAAGAATTTTCGGTGCGAGTCACACAGACTCGTAAACAGTGAAGTGTGACTTTTTTGCCCAGCAAAAGCCCCCCACCCACAAAAAAAATTATCATAGAGAGAACCCCCAAAATGATGAAAAGTCATGAAATGTCAAGTTTCAGAAATGCAGGGATAATTTTTTACAGGGTCTCAAACTTCAATTTTGTGTTGCACAGACTCGAACAGAACAGCAGGGTTAAATAATGCTATTTCACAAATATCATAAAATAATGCACAGACTGAATTTCTAAGATTCTGAAATCTCAGTAGTCGGCTTCTACTGGCTAAACTAGCAGAGCCCTGAAAGTGAAGGCAGCCGTTCGAATAATCTTAAAATGAAAACTGAGCTGGATCCAAAACTGGCAACTAATAGAGTTAACCTAATATCTGTGTAATATGATCGGAGTTTCTGTGCAAGGCAAATGAACATTATGCACACATGATTGTATGTACTATATAAATAGCAGATGATTCCTCTAAAAGCAAAGAAAATCTAATTTTTACTCTGATTTTCCTAAACCCTATTTTTAGTTGTGAGTTAGAAATGTAAGGGGAGAAACAATAACATGTTTGAAGTTTAATTTTCCCCATTGGATCAAAGTATTTTCTGATTGGCTGATAAAAGTAGTATCAAATCATTTCAGTCTCCTAGGATACTCTATAGCAGACCTCAGTGTAGTCATTTTGGAAAGTGAGATTTAATAATACCATTGTGAGAGAGATTATTGAACTCAACATGCAATCTCAGAAGGTCTGAACAAGCACAGGTTTTTGACACATTTTAATTGTTATTTGATAAGATACTTGTGACTTGTTTTACATGTAACCTGAAATTGTATAAATCTGTCTTTCTTTCCCTTCTTTGGCCCCTCAGCATTTCAATTTAAATCCCACATTAGTTTAGTCTTTCTCATTCATGGCAGGCTCCAGATGTGTGGTATCATTTTCCAGAAGTTCTAGTCAGCAAAGCTATTGTTAATCCGACAGCTAGGGTGTACACATGTGAAAGACACTCAGGTGAAGAAAACCAACACATAATATTCAAAATAAAGTTGTAGGGGCAATTCTTGGATGCCTAATTTTCTCTTTTTTGTTTTCAGAAAAAATGAAAATATTTTGAATTTAAAATATTAAATGGGTTTTTAATGTGGAGCTGGAAAAAAAATTACAGGTCCAAGGAATTGCAGAACATAAGCATTCATAGATTAGAACAGGTGGTCTTTTAGCATAAATATCATTAGCAAGAGATCTTGGTTAACTGAAATCTAGCTTGATATATTGAGATTTCTATGGTAGCCTATGCATCTTACCAAATTTTAAACAGAAGAGAATAGGTTGTAAAACAATATCTCTTCAGTGGTTTCTAATTAGATTAATTACAATAGATGAAAGCACAGGTAAAATTCCATATGGGATATGACTACTTTTTTTAACTAATTTCTGTATATATGTATATGTACGTATAAAGTGTGTAATTGTATAGAGACAGAAAGAAATTTGCAATGTTTAATAATGTTTGGATAATGAACAGTGGATTCATATGTAAATACTCCATCCTTTAATTTGGTTTTCAAACTGGAGAATCAAGAAATAAAAACCCTTTTCAAAAAAACCCTTGTTTTATCTGGCTGGCTACCCAAATTAATTTTCAGCAAAATGTATTGACTCATTATCAAATCCAGATTAGATCACATAGATACTGTCAGATAGCATCATAAATTGACAGCTTGTGTTTATCAGCTGTCCAGTTTTGCCAGATATTTATTTCTATTACTCAATCACTATGAATTACAACACCTGCAGGTCAGCTGTCAAGCTGTCAAATATTTTATTCATTTCTTTAGAATGATTCTACACTTCAAAATATCTTAGACATTTTTGCTTGAATAAAATACTATAGTTAAATAATTTCGGTTATAAATTCATAGTAAAAGGTAAAGATAAAAGTTTCCCCTACCCACCCATGACCAACTGTGGGGGTTAGTACTCATCTCTGTTTCTTAGCGAGGGAGACAGCATTACCTAAAGAAATTTCTGTGATCATATGACCAACACGACCATACCCAAAGGCTCATGAATGGTCTAAGAACTAACAGATTAAAATTACTTATTAGCTGTCAAATATTATAAAAGATTGTATTTAGTCAGCAGTGTTCAAAATCAATTTTTTTAAGTATTTCCAGAATATTAGTAAACTTAGATAATATTCAGAAGAAATTCTCTATAAATTTCACAGTGAATAATTCTGAGGTATATTTGATACAGTGATGATACATTTCAATTATATAATTCATATTTCAACCTGATAAATACTTAGAATCTATTGTATATATAGTCACATATGTAGCAGAATATTAATGCTCCTCATTAAGAGAAATTATGGCAATGTTTTTGGTTTATATCATATATGGGAATTATTTGGTTTATATCCTTCCTTTTCATTATCAGCAAAAATATGTTTCACACACACACACGCACGCGCGCCTCTATCTTGATGATTCTTGATCTCTCAGGGGCTTTCGATACCATGGTATTCTTCTACACCGGCTGGAGTGGTTGGGAGTGAGAGACACCATTTTATGGTGGTTCTCCTCCTACCTCTCCGGTCAGTCACACTTGGTGTTCCCAGTGGATCAGAGGTTAGCTCCCAGGCCCCTCCTTTCTAGGATGCCTCAGGGATTGGTCCCCTCCCTCCTGCTTTTTAATATATAATGGAAACCACTGGGTGAGATCATCTGATGACAAGGGGTGAGTTACCACCGCTGATGATACTCAGCTGTACATCTCTACCCCCGTGTCAATTCAGCGAAGCAGTGGAGGTGATGTGCCTGTGTCTCGAGGTTGGGAGGATCTGGATGAGTATTGACAGGCTCAGGCTCAAGCCTGACAAGACAGAATGGCTGTGGGTTTTCTATCTGTCAGAGAGGGTCTGCAAGTTGGGCATTCTCTTTGATCCACAGCTGACCTTGGAACATCATCTTTCAGCTATAGCAAGGGGAACATTTGCAAAGGTGTGCCTAGTGCACCAGTTGCAGCCCTATCAGGGAGTCTCTTCTCACAATTGCCTATGCCCTCATCACCTCAAGGTTCAACTACTGAAATGCCCTCTACATGCAGCCACACAAACTGTCCTGGGCCTTCCAAGGCTTGCAGACATCTCACCATCACTCTGTGAGATGCATTGGTTGCCAATTGATCTCCAGATGCAATTTAAAGTGTTGGTCATGACCTATAAAGCCCTACATGGTTTAGGACCAGGCTACTTACCTGACCGGCCACTGCCAAACAAATAAACAAACAAATAAATAAGTAAATAAATAAAATATGTATCTGTATCCGTATCCGTATATGTATATGTATATGTAGGTATCCAAGATGGCACCGACGAAGGCTGCCTAGGTGAAATACTCTCAGATGTATATGTATATAATATACCGTGTTTCCCCAAAACCAAGCCCTAGCCTGATTATTTTGGGTGGGCCTAATATAAGCACTACCTGAAAGAGAAGCCAAGGGTTGGGCATGGTCAGCACGATAAGATGGATGGAGAGAGAGAGAGAGAGATGAAATAATTATTTTTGAATGCATTATAAATGTTGGTAAAATAATTCAGTCAATTGATAATTTTAGAAAGTAATGTTAAACCAACAAGTACCATAATAATAGGTAATTTCTAGATTTAACCATTTGTTAATAATTTGTTAACAAATTATTAATAATTTGTTAATAATTGTTCAAAATTATGATGATCTCAGAAAAAGTGATATATGACATATATTCATATAATTGTAACACTACCCTTTAATCATTTGATCACAATTGATCTGCTTGTCAACCAAATGACATTGATGGTTGCAACTTCTTGGGATATATTATCACAATTTGTGACCTCCTTTTTTCCACCTCAGTCACTTCTTTTCTAAGCAGCGACTAGAAAATATCTGGTTACTGCAAAAAGAAAAAATAATTATCAAATGGAAAGGAAACAGAAATTAATCTGCTTTTCAGTAGAGATTTCATCTTAGAATTTTAAGAACACAAATCCTGTTCCTTGGAGAACTGTGATGTTTGGTGAGTATAACAATAGATTATATGCAACTGCAGCCATATTAACTATTCAGTATTAAGCCAATGTAGAAGTAATGAGAAAATGTCATCAATCAGAAATATAATATAGAACATGGCTTTTATAGTTAGCAGGATGATATGTATCCAAACATGTCATCATAAATTAAGTCATAAAAGCAATGTCAGAATGCTATTCACAAAAATATGGTTCCACTCAATTATTCCGGTGATGAATCACAAATTAAGCTAGGTAGCTTTATATATAAAATAAACTAGGATAGACAAATAGATTGGCCAATAAATAAAACTGAGAAAAGGTAGGTTTTATATAAAAGCACACCAATTGGTATTAAAAGTTGATATAGAATGCTATATTTCCTATGCCCATTAAAAATGTTCAAGGATCTGAATCACAGAGATATTAAGCACATGATAATATCCTTATATGTTATTGAGTTATTGAATTAAGATGTTCTTTCTGAAAAAGAAAACTGATTCCTTTTATTTCAGAAATATTTCTATTTTATAAAATAATTGTATGTAGCTTGGTTGTTACCTCAATTAACTATACTCATAAGTATCACTTCCATTACATAATGTGTTTGCAAGGCCTTATAGCAGTGTGTGTTCCTATTTGAAACAATTTCATGTCAGAAATTCTTTAGCATCAGAATGGTTTTGCACAGGACATATGCCATGTCACATTTATTGCCTATAAACAGGTCCTGAAACAGTGGTGGGATGAGAGTTGTTGCAGATATTTAAGAGGCTATCACAACCATTGACCAAGTATAAGAAGAAATTAATTGTTAATGAAATTTGAGAAATTTGAGAAAAACAAATATGTAAGTTTTGGGATCAGTAATGATGACATAAAGGGGCTCTTAAACAGTGAATTAAGAGTTTTTGAAAAATGAAGAAATGTTAAACAGTTGTATTTATTTTATTATGGTATATTTACTGTAAGTTTAGATCCAAATATAAGCTGCAATCACTCTACAGAATCACATTACCAAAGTGCTACGAGAATTGTAGATTTGTGATTTTGGTGAACCACTCACAACATGAGGATTTAACTTTTTCTCTAGGAAGATAGATGATTTTCACTTCAGTGTTAAACCTGTGAAATATATCATGAATGAATCTGCAACGCATGGGGCCCTAGGAAAGTCCAAACTATCAATTCCAATTAACATTTTAAGTAGATTGTGGGCAAGCTACAAGTCTTGTTCTCACTGCAATAGAATACAGTGTTATTAAATGATGCAGTCGTATTTTGCCACAAGGTTATGACAACATGGGCATTATATTTAGTAGCTACACAGATCAGATCTAAGAGGAAGTTTGGGATTAACCTTAAATCCTTGCATTTATCTTATCAATTCTGTATACCAATTCGGTGATATTGCTGAAACATACCAATTTAAGTTTCTTGTATGAATCAGTTAATATTTTGGGTTTTTTACTTCACTGTTTAGTATATGTATCACATTTTCCTGTATATGTTTAAAAGCCTGGTAAGATAAAACAAGTACAATGGATTCCTTCCAGTGTTAACAATAAAAACATGATTTTTTTTTTCAGGAGCTGGATAGCTATATACTGTATCTAAAGAAAGAAAGAAATATACAAATGTGAAATCCATCTGTATATTCATATCCTTTCTCCTACATACATGTGTGTGTATTTGTGATATATATATATATATATATATATATATATATATATATATATATATATATATTTGTTTTCGTAAATTTTCACGGGTATATGTATGTAGATTGTTCTGAGTTCGGGTTTTGCCCTGTGTAATGTTTTGCATGTCTATGCGACGTTTCGGTGATTGGTGATTGGAACTCCAGCCTGATGATGGTGAATGTGATTTCACCGAAACGTCGCATAGACATGCAAAACATTACACAGGGCAAAACCCGAACTCAGAACAATCTACTATATATATATATATATATATATATATATATATATATGTCACATGTTTAAGCTGAATTTGAAAATTAAGGGAGACTAGGATAGATCTATTTCGGCCTTATTTTGGCCTCATCAGCTAGCCATACCCACTGGGACTTGAACCTGCAACCTTTGCCTTGTAAGGCAGAGAATTATCTTCTAGGCTACAGTATCCAATCCCTTCAGCCTACATATATATATGTAGATTGTTCTGAGTTCGGGTTTTGCCCTGTGTAATATTATGCATGTCTATGCGACATTTCGGTGAAATCACAAACCAATCGAAGAGTAAGTGCACGCATTGCACAACATAAAAATGCAATTAAAAAAGAAGAAAAGACTTCCTCCCTTGTCCAGCACATTAAAAAAAAACAGGGCACGAAATTGACTTTGAAAAAACTAAATTACTTCACAAAACAGAGAATTTATATAGAAGAATTGCTTTGGAAGCCATAGAGATTGAGAGGAGCCCCCTTTGCATAAATAAAAGAGATGACACGTCCCGCCTACCAGAGATTTGGAAACCAGCCTTAAACAAAAAAACACTTCATAAAAATCACCATGTCAATCCTTCTAATAATTATGATTGCACCAACCAATCAGATCACTAAAACATAATCACCCAATCTATTTGCTACATTCAAACCAAATCTCCACCCCCACACTATATACTAGGAAGAAATGACAGTTGCAAACATTCCATTTTACAACAGCACGAAGCTTGAAACTTCAGCCTGATGATGGTGAATGTGATTTCACCGAAACGTCGCATAGACATGCAAAATATTACACAGGGCAAAAACCGAACTCAGAACAATCTACATACATATACCCGTGAAAATTTACGAAAACAAATATATATATATATATATATACACACACACACACACACACACACACACACACACACACATAAGGGTTATACCAAAAGTCACACCCCATAGAGAAGCAACTGCTCCAATTAGCTGCCATTTTCTTTAAAACACTTACTTTACACATGTTCTTTGAAATTCTTGACTGCAGTAACATATTCTCTGCACGCGCACACACACACACACAGAGAGAGAGAGAGAGAGAGAGAGAGAGAGAATTGTTTAATACATAGTATGTAATAAAATACCAATTAGTGATGCAATTAGAAAAAAATATTTAAATGTGGTTAAATAAGAAAAGGGTATTTAAATGTGGTTAAGGAAGAAAAGGATATTTATTAAATGAAGCAAATTCTAAATGCCCAAGGAATTACCTAATTAGGATACTTGTGAATAAAATAGAGTACATGGAAGCAGGGTGAATAACATTAGCATTGCTTTTGTAAATTTACTAATTGCCATTGCTGCCAGCAGCATATAATCCTACAAAAAAAGTTAAAACTATCATTTATTCTCTTCCCAAAAGCTCTTAAGGATTATTATATTATTTGAAATTAAAAACACTTATTCTGCTTATTAAAGTTAAAATAAGCACAAAGACTAGGGTCATATGATATTGCACAAAACAATTTTCTGTTCCTTAAAGTATAGCACTGTAGTAAACCCATGTTCTGTCTTAACTCTTATTGGTGCAAAATCATCTGTAGTTCCATCCAATGATTTTTGTATCGTGAAAGGTATCATGTAAATTAGAACAATACTTCTTAAAATGCTAGTAGGTTTATTCTGGAAGTTCTATTTTTGTTCAAATCTCTAAAATTCCTTTTCAACATTTTCATAACTCTCAACATTTCAAAAATTAAACAAAGGCATTATTGTATAATATTTATATGACTCTACTCTCACACCGGAGTCTGATCTCTGTAACCAGCATTATTCTTTGTGGAAGGCTTTCTCAAGCTTCTAGACTGCATTCTTGAATAGCTTCTCTTGTATGTATTGCTGAAATAAGGTGTCCTATTGGAATGGAATGGAATGGAATAGAATAGAATAGGAATTGATTTTTTATCGACTAAGTGTGACTGGACACACAAGGAATTTGTCTTAGTGCATATGCTGTCAGTGTACATAAAAGAAAAAATATGTTCATCAAGAATTATAAGGTACAACACTTAATGATATTCCGGGTACAAATAAGCAATCAAATCGTATTAGGAACCAGTCAATATAAATCATAAGGATACAAGCAACAAAGTTACAGTCATACTGTCATTAGTATTAAGCATCCGGAATAATTTACTTCTGATAAAACACTTAGTAGGGTTTTAGCATTTAGTCTGATAACAGGCAAGGATTTCATTAATAATAGAGAGACTAATCTTGAACATATCAGAGGAAAAAAACCCACATATTAAAATTCAGTGTTTAGATGAACTCTACAAAGGAGCTTATCAAACTGCAAGAATGTACTTACAAAACAAATCAATAAAACAGCCAGGGACATATATTAATAAAAAATAAGTAAAGTCTAATAACACTATTTTTAAAAAATCAACAAAATGTGCTAAGGATTCAAGGACCATAATACTTAAAATTCAAAACTAAAGAGTATGAAATTACAAACTACGCATCACATAGCTATGTGAGAACATTCTTCTGTATGCATCTACATTTATAATAAGCAAATGCATTGGAGAAGAAAAATACTACCCTACCATTCCACAATTACTTTAATTAAACCCATTAAAGATCTGCCTGTTGTATTTGTACAATGGGCAGAACCACATTAGTTTTCATCTTTGTTTTTCTCCTCTTAGCATCTTGCTTAAACGTATTCACAAATCTGCTTGATTAATTTTTGGTTCAATCATAGGCATCTGCAAAAGGGATCAAATGAGAAAATGTGTGTCATAATGTCATAATACAATTTGCTCAGTACATAAGTCTTTCTGAAGTTGCAATGCAGATACAAAAGGGAGGAGCTTGGGTTATGACCAAGGATGAAATGCTCCCAGTTCGGAACAGTTCAGGAGGACCGAGAGTGGAGATGTGGCCAAGTTCACAGGACTGGTAGTGATGGCTGACAGCCACGGCCCAGAACTGCTTGTTGCTTGTTCACCTGCCCCAGCCAGTCTCTGCTCCGCAGCTTGCCTACCTGAAATGCTGCAACCCTGAGCTGCCTGCCAGGTAAGCCTGCGAAGCCGTGGCCTACTTTGCTGCCCCTGCCCCCCATCCCAGTCTGTCTTCTCCAATCCATTCCCCTCTGACATGCTTGCCTGCCTTCCACGTCGCCTTCCAGGAGTCTCTGTGGCCAACTTGCAAAGGTTGCTTTAGGCAGGCAATTTGCTGAATAGAGATTGAGTGGGGCAGGAAGAGCGAGTAGCGACTGGGGTACTGCCTACCCACCTCATTGTGAGGGATTTCTTTTAAATCCATGCAGCCTGGACTAGAAAATGCATAGCTCGGTTGAAGGTCCTTCTTAGCAAGCTCCAAACTATTGCTGCAAGCCTTCCTTGCACTAGCAGTGAAAATCCAGTACTCTGGTGCAGTCATCTGTTTCCCTCTATGACTGTTGATCCACTGTTGACCTCTCCCAATTCCTAAGAGGTCAGTAAGGGGTGTTCATAGAAGCACCAGAGTGCCTTCCATCCCCTGTCCTAATGTTTCTCTTTTACTAGTATCATGCATATAAATATTATTATATCTTTGTATACCACCAATATATACTTGACAAAACAAACAAACAAACAAATAAACGACTGGCCTTGGAAAAGCCTGCCCTCAAAATGACGGCGCTGGACTTACCCGGCAGGCAGGCTTTGCTGGAGGGACCGGGAGACATGGGACCCTCTGGCGGCCGCCATTTTGGATCCCGAGTGAAGTCTCGCGAGGCGAGACTTCGCTCGGGATTTCGGGCCTGTTTGGCCCGGCTGCTGATTGGTCCGGGCGGGGCCTGCTTGCCCTATATAAGGGCGAGCAGGCCCGAGGCTCAGCCTTCTCGCCCGGACAGCAGCCCGAGCAGACACCCGCCCGCCCTCCCTATTTTGCAGTGTGCTTAGGGGTCGCCCTTAGGGGGCCGAATGGGAATTTTTTGCAGTTCTGCCTCTTAGCCGGGCTGTTTTTTCGCCCATTCCACACTGAGGAGATGGATGTGCGGCTAGGGGGTGCCTGTATTTTTATTAGATTAATTGGCTTACCTTTGGTCATTTGGGTAGGCAGGTTAGGGGCGGAAAATTGGGGGGTGGTTTAGCAACCGCGCGTTCTCCCTTGGGCATCTTTGGGGATGATTGACAGGTTCTCTGCAAGCTCATGGAGGGAGCGACTGCCTGAGCGGCTGGGGGGAACCTGTCTTTGGGTCCTGCACCTTTAAATTCCCGGATTCGGGTTAGCCGGTGGGACCCCCCTCATGCAAAGCATGGCAGGGTCGCAGGTGATGGAGTGGTCCCTCACCTGGACTTGCATCGAGATACGCCCATGAGTTGCCCAGGAAGTTTTGCCCTAACGTCATTTCCGCCCCGGAAGTGTTTGTTTGACCCTGCAGGTCCATTTCCGGGTCATAGTTGATTATGCTAATATATGCAAATTTAATGAATAAATTATGAAAATTTATGTTAATAAAAATGACCCAGTTTAAATCCAGCTCTGGTGTCCGTGTCGTTACTCCGTCTCTCCAGCAATTGCATGCCTGCAGGCAGAACTGAGCTTGCAACAGGATCAACAGTTTGGAGCATGTTAGGAAGGAATGCTCCTCCACCCCAGCAGTGTTTTCCAGTTTGGGCTTGGAGTGAAAAACATGCAATATGTTGCTTGGGATCCTCCCTCTCCAAAAGGCACCACCTTTCATATTCTCTCTGCTGCTTCTGCCTCCTTTCCCCAGCACAGCCTTTCTTTGCTCATGTACTCCACACTTTTTACCTGGCCAACTTCATTTTGCTCCCTCATTATTTCTGCATTTTCTTAAAAACAAATAATGGGCTACTCTTCTAATGCTTGCCTTTCAGACCCTGAAATCTGTTGCCAAGTTTCTGCTTATTTCACAAGCTTCCCGGCCGTTTTTCTTACTAAAGCTTTTGAATTAGATGTGTCCCATTTACGCTCAATTGTTTCCTCTCATAGTTATTTAAATCATATTTCTAATTACCGAGCTTCCCTTTAAAGTTAAAAGCCTCTGGGACTGCTGGCAGGCGTAGTTCTGATTCTCAAATGAAGGTAGTAAATTACGATAATGTTTCATCTCCATCTTTTCGTTTTCATGTGTCTTATTAATCCATGTTTAGGATTTTGCTTAGTTACTAAATATACTGCTTGAGAGCATAAACCAGCACTTTTCATTTTGTTACTTTCCCGTTTCTTTGCTTACAGAATTAAATACTGCACATTTTGATATTGTTTTCCTGGGCCTTTTTGGTGTTGCATGCTGAAAGTCCAAGCGAGAGTGCACTGTTTGTGCTCACACATGCTGGCACCTATAATGCAATGCATGCCTCCATTTGCACATGCATGCATGACCCCCATGACCCGCACTGCATGTGTCCCACACTGCATATCTGCTCCACACCGCATATCTGCTCCACACTGCATATCTGCTCCACACTGCATATCTGCCCCACACTGCTCATGCACATGTGCAACCACCTATTACAAATGTGCCCCCTGCCCCACTTCTTCCAAGAGGGCCAGTGCTCCTCTTACTGCTCTTACTGGCATGTTCCTTATCGAGATAAAGGAGCAGCATTCCCAAGGTTAGGCATTTGGAGCTTCTCCGGCTGGCACATGGTACTATTGAGATGAGCCTGCCACAGGCCAGAAAATAGTGGAGCAGGGAAGAGTCCCAGTGAGGCTGGGCATTCGGAGCTTCCCTGGATTAGCAGCTTATGAGGGCAGGGTGGTGATGGTGGGCTGCCTGTGCAGATGTGGCCTTGGTTTCTCCCCACTGGGATCTGCCATTTCCTGGCTGGCAGCAGCACTCTCTGTCCCTTCCCCCACCTTGGCAGATGCACCAGCTGGAAAAGTTCTGAATGCCTGGCCTCCTCCCTGCTGGGAGATGCCATTCCCTGGCCAGCGCAGGCTGTCTGTCCCCCCCTCCACCTCAACAGTACCATGTACTGGTTGGAGAAGTTCTGAATGTGTCACTTTGCTGGGGCTTCTCCCTGCTGTAAGCTGCCATTCCCTGGCCAGTGGCAGGCTCTGTGCCGCCGCCCCAGCCCTACAAGAGCAGCAGCACTGGCAGTTGAAGGGAGAAGGGCAAGAGCAACTGGCTGGATCAGGTGTATAGGGCAGCATTTGCTGGCTGGGCAGCCATTGGGGCTGCACAGGAGGAATGCCGGAGACAAGCAGCAATGGGCAGGGGACCCACCTGGCTGATGGAGCAAGCAAAGAGGGGTGTCTTGGCCCCAATTTGATGGTAGCCATAGGATCATCTTTGCAGGCAGCCCCACCACACCTTCGCTGCCTGCTCATTCACTGGTGCTCCAGACCTCCTGGGCCATGAAAGAAGCCCATGCGGGCAGTGAGGGAGGGAAGTCTTGTTACCTTGCTATGCAACCGCTGGCATCCCCTATCCGCATCTTTTGGCACACACACCTGTTGCTGGTCTTCGCATGCGCATGAGTGCCAGAAACCAGACTTGCTGGCCGGTGTGCACGCAGACACTGGAAACAGGAAGATCATCTTCCTGGAGCATGCAAGTGTCATGGGCAGCTGCTCTTCTGGTTTCTGGTGTGCTCATGCACATGAAAACCTGCTGGAACCCAGAAGAGCAAGGGATGATGATTCCGCATCCGGCACACATGCCATAGCTTCACCATCATGGTCCTAGGCTATTGGGGAATTGTATTCACAGGAGAAGAGAGCTATATTTTATGCTGGAAGCACTCTTCTCAGCAACTCTCTTATTTAGAGAGGGGCTGAGCATATTTATTCTGCCAACCCACTCTATTGCCTGCATGGCTTTCCATGTAATTCCTTCATGTAATTCCTAATCTAAAAAAAAAAGCTTGTACTTAAACGTAGACTGAATTGAAATAAACTGATTCTCTATATAATGCGTAAGAAAACATTTTACTTTAGAATGAACACAGGGATATATTTATGTAGGCACCACTAGCAACATGTGGTATATGTTGTGATTATGACTATGCATGAAAGAAAAAAGCCTTCTCTGTAAATGCTCATAGGAATGATTTGCTGTGTTGGATCCAATTTCAAATAAAAGTACATTATACAATCTGTTTCAGAAATGTCACTGGAATGATCTGAATTCTGTCTCCCCCCAAATATTAGCATTGTTACAAAGTCACTTTAATTGATACTTTTCTTTTTGAGTATTTTCATTTTATTCCAAACATTTTTCAGCTCTTTGTTGCTCTGTGAGGCTCATGCTTGTGGAAGGGGCCATTTTGTGTACTTTTGCAATGCTGCTTAGGCAGGGGGTTGGACCTTGCAAAGTCCCTTCTTCCAACTCTGTTAAATATGCTGAATATATTTAACAGATTTAAACCATGCCCACCTGGTCACATGACCACTAAGAATGCCCATCTGGTCACATGATCACAAAACACGCCCAAAAAGTCACGTGACCACCAATCCACACCCACCGGAGGCCATGCCCACCAGACCTCAAGTCAAGCCTAAAAAATAAACCATGCCCACAGAACCAATAGGGATTTTTTTTTCACATTTTGCCCCGGTTGTGATATCATAATGCAAGTGTTGTTGCATTGGTGTTATTACTTTATTTTTATTTGTTTGTTTTGTCAAGTATGTATTGGTAGTATACAAAGGTATAACAATGTTTATCTACATGATACTAATAAAAGAGAAACAATAGGACAGAGGATGGAAGGCATGCTGGTTCACCTATCCACGCCCCTTACTGACCTCTTAGGAATCGGGAGAGGTCAACAGTGCATAGTTTAAGGGTAAAACTTTGGAGGTTAGGTGATGATACTACAGAGTCAGGTAGTGAGTTCCATGCATCAACTACTCGGTTACTAAAGTTGTATTTGCTGCAGTCAAGTTTGGAGTGGTTTACTTATAGTTTGTATCTGTTGTGTGTTTGTGTATTGTTGTGGTTGAAGCTGAAGTAGTCGTTGACAGGAAGGGCATTGTAGCAGATGATTTTGTGGGCTATGCTTAGGTCGTGTTTAAGGTGACATAGTTCTAAGTTTTCTAAACCTAGGATGGTAAGTCTAGTTCAATAGGGTATTCTGTTGTGAGTGGAGAAGTGGAATAGAAGTGGTCTATTCTAGTAAAGTATTTCTGGACATTTTCTAGAGTATTTATGTCTGAAATGCAGTGTTCAAAATGTGGTATGGGAAAAAATGCCTAAGTATGCGATGTAGTGTGAAAACCCAGAAAATAAAATAATTTCATATCCAGAATAGATCTGTTAGTATTACCTTAGTGAAATGTTGTGCTATCTGAATGCAGGGTAGCAGGGAATGAAATCAGGAATCTGTTCTTTACCGCCAATATGTTTAGCTATGTTTCTTCACCAGTCAGATATTATGATGGTGCAAATCCTCAGAGCCTTCTACCTTTGGAAGGTAATCGTGAATTAACACTGCTATCCCCTGTACATGATTTTTTTAAACTTTAAAATGTTTTTAATAGCCCGTTATCTAAAGAAAAAGCTGACAGCTTCAGTTGCTGCAATTCTTGTTTCCTCTTCACCATAATGTAACAAAGAACATTTTGGCATTGTATTAAAATTAGTAATTAAACAATTGGTTTTAGTTCAACTCTGCCACTGCTGTAAAGCAGGAGCAACTAGAAGAACACAATGTAGTGGTTTCATAGTATGGATAATTGTAGTCTATATTTATATAAACTGAGAGGAAAGTGTGATGCAGGATTGCAGTTCTCTAGAATACTGATGAAATAAGCCCCTTCTTTTTAAACCTGAAAATAAGATCTTTGCAACTTTCAGGGGATTATAAATTGTTATCAGGTAGATAAGATCAAGGTGTAATCCTATCTATTTAGAAATCAGACTATTGAATTACACAGAACTTACTTCCAGGATAGTGGATACAAAATTGTGGTTTTTATTCATTTCCCGAGGACAAGATATGACAGCACAATAGGCAACCAGCTTCCTGAAGAAAAGCAAAGTTTGGCATGATCAGTGCTTTGATGGGGAATCCAGGGAGCCAAATAAATGTTGTCTTCAACTTAAAGGCAAATACTCATAATACGAAAATTAAGCAACGGTGCTCAGATCTGTTCAGCTCCACTGCTATGCTTCAATCAATAGATAAAACAATCAGAACTGCCAAAGGCTACATTTTAGTGGGTATTAAGAAAAACAAGATAGTTCACAAAGATTTTTTCCCATTGCTACAGAAAGAGAGAGAATATATGGTAGGATTAGTGATATAAGGAAGATATGTTAACTTAGTTAAACAAATATAGTTATGATCAGTGAAGGGCTGCAAAAAAGTTTACTACTACACTATGGGCGTGGCTTATGTTGTGGATGTGGCTTGCCAGTCATGTGACCAGCTGGGAGTAGCTTGATGATCATATGACCAGGGGTGGCTTAAAGGTCATGTGACTGGCTTAAAGGTGGTCAACTTGACATCTCTCCTGTCAAGGATTTGGGTTAGGTTTAGAGTGCCTGGCTTCTCATCGTCGCAAAGAGATACAATTTCCCTATTACTATTACTAAACATCCAAAATATACTATTTAATTATATGTATACATAGAATTGTGTAATGTGTGTAATATGTATGTACATATGTGTATATACATATTACACATAGGCACACAAAAATATACATTATCTACTATATAAATTGTATGCACATACATTCACGCACAGCTCTTCTAAATTTATAACACATTCAACCTCACTTCCTGTGATAGGAAAAATATACCCAGAGCCCAGAAGGGAAAAAAAGAAAAAAATTCAAAATTTGTCTACCGGTTCTACGTACCTGACCAAAATTTTTCTACCAGTTCTGTGTATGTGACTGTACCCATGATTAATATAACCTCTATTAACTCAAGGAATATTGTTGTGAACACTTTGATTATTATTTCCTTAAAATGATTTATACCAAGACAAGACACTGTTCAATTGGAAAATTAGAAAAAAAGAGAGAGAGAGAGAGAAATAGGCATATTTAGCCTTGAAACAAAGTTTTTGCATCTGTTGCCAAAAAGCAGAAGTGGAATACTAAACGCTAATACTGTATTATGGTTTTCCAGATCCTGTTGCTTATAGACCTAATATGGGACCTTCATCTGTTATACCTGTTTTAGTTTCTTGCTGTGTTCCAGTTAATTCACCTTTTTCTTTTTTTGCATAGTCCTGCCAGGGAGATGCCCTTTATTTACTGACAATTTGAAAATATCTAGCAACAAAGGGATAAATGATTGTTAGTGGCGGTCACAAAATCACCCACGTATTTAGTCTAGATTTAGCATTTATGCCCATATATGGAGTCCTTCTTAAGGACGTACTGTATTACCAAATAAAGGAAAATATGTGTAGCTCAATGTTGAAATGAGAGGTATTTGGTGCTCTCTGAGTTTGTTTGTTTTCTTACATACATTTCATTACCGAAACTAGGTAACATCATCAATGTTGTTGATGTTACCTAGTTTGGGTGATGAAACATCTGCAAGAAAACAACCAAACTTAGAAAGCACTACATATATTATTTAATAAAATTAAAAGTACTTTTGCAGGATGTAAGGTTTCCAAGTAAAGATGCTTTTTGGAAATTACTGTTGATAATTTTGTCAATGGTAATAGTGCTCAAAGGGGTCTCCAAAGGTCTTGGAATTGCACTATGGGTATCTTCTTTGCTTTCTTTTGTCATAGTTGTTCTACTTCTATTTTCAGATTTTTGTGTTTTGTTATTTTTTTTCCAGTTCTTTCCTTTCTGTGCTCCTGTTTCCAGATACTGCAATGTCCACCATCCAGATTTTTTGGGTATTTTTTGGATAATTGTTAAGTCCAACATATTATTATAATTCATTACAGCCAAACAGATGTTTAGACTGGGCTAGGCATTTATTCATCTATCAAGCCCTTCCCAAGGACCTGGAACAGGCAGCTGTTTTATGGTATATTACATTACTTGTATTTTTAATTGACAACCTGCAATCGCAGCTGCCAATTCTTGAGTTGGTATTGGCGTTCATGCACATTTGAGTTCTTCCAAAGCATAAATGATATCTTAATGTATTAGCATAGTATATGCATGGATCCAAGTAGCATGGCTTTTATAGTTGAAAAAAAATAAAAATTTAGTCCATGTGCAAATTTTCTAACTGTGGTCAATTTTTTTTTTTATGGCAGCCAGGGTTCCAATAAACTGGGGCGACAGTAGCTAATTTATGCCATAACCTTTCAACTTCAACTTTCAGATCTTGATACTTTTTTATCTTTTTCGATTCTTTGTCTTCTATTCTACTATCCCCTGGTATTGCCACATCAGTTATCCACAATGTCTTCTTTGCAACGAAAGTTAAATCTGATAGGTTTGGGCCAATAAATTATAGTTTGAATTCTGGTCATTTTTGACTGCTTTTTCAATTATATTTTCTCACCAATTGTTTGTTAGAGGCACATGATAATTTTTACAGATGTCCCAGTGAATCATTTTGGCAACGTTGTCATGTTGTTGTTTATAATCTGTTTGTGCAATCTTAATGCACAAGCTGTATTTATGAGCTACACTTTCTTCTGCTTCTTTCTACAATCTGCATTTTAAAACATTTGATGATTTTTAAAATTCAAGCCTTGATTGCATTAGTTTGTATAGCTTGCTCTTGAACAGCCAAAATCAAGCCTCCCTTTTCTTTTTTAAAAAAATTCCAATAGTAAGTAATTACTAGGAGTTATCTTTATCCATTTACCTCTTGCTCTTTTATATAAATTGACTATGAAACGCTTTCCTTGCCAGCATTCTGTTTATGTTTTTATTCTTTTATTTTGATATTCATGTTTTGTCTCTTCCAGATTTGCATCCCTGAATATTTTATTTCTGCTAATGAATTTCCTTTGATCTGCTAATCATTATTCAGTGGTATTTGAGTTGGTATAAATTATTTTTCACAGTTCAAAAATTCACTTCAGACAACCCTACTTTGTTAGTTTTTTAAAAAAAATAACTGGCCATAATCATGTACAAATTATTATTAATAATGATGATTTTATCTAAAAATATTCCAAAAGCTCCTTTTCATTTCTACTGTACCCCATTATATTTGAGTAATTTAGATCAAACTGTTCTCAGTGATCCGCATTTTCAAATTCAAAATGGAGACTTTACCACTATCTGAGATAGTTTTTGTCTGAACTCCAAGAAAGAAAAAAATCACACATAACCCTTCCCTGGTACCAGCTGATATTGGAGGCAATCCTGTAGCCTAGAGGCTATGGCCACTGCCTTACAAGGCAGAGGCCCAGGTTCAAATCCCAGTATGGGTATGGCTACCTGATGAGGGCAAATAAGCCCAAAATAGACCTATAGTAGTCTCTCTTCCTTTTCATTATCAGCAAAAATATTATATATATATATTTATCTATTGTATCCCCTTCTCTGACCATTAAGGGTTATGTGTGGTTGTGATTGTATTGTATTGATTGTTTTTTAAGATAGCAGGTTTTCAGTCATAGTTTTAACTATTAGATTTGTATTGTACTGTTTTATTGCTGTTGTGAGCCACCCTGAGTCTTCGGAGAGGGGCAGCATACAAGTCTAATAAATTAATTAGTTAAAATTAATATTATATTACATAAGTTATATATTTATATGTATTATATATTTACATATATAAATACTGGTGTGGGCATGTGGAATGCTGGCTCAGTTGAGCAAGTGGATTGGTTGGCTGTGTTGTAACATCTTGATCAGTTGGAGGGGTAACACCTTGAGTAGTTGATGCAGTTGATATATGCAGATTAGTTGATGTTTGCAGATTAGGGAGTAGTTGCTGCTATTGATGCCTGCAGTCTAGTCAACTGTTTTGTAATCTATGTCTGTGGTGTAACATCCCAGGTTTTTGTTTGGCTCTAGGTTTGTGGTCTGGCTATGTGTTTATGGTGTGTGTCAGTTTGGTTTTGTGTGTGTGTCGGAGGGGAGTGTAGCGATTGGAGGTACAGCTGTGGTTTGGCTTCTGGGTGGTGTTTGTATTTTGTCTGTGGGATGGGTATGGGTTTGGGTCTGGTGTGAGTGATAGGTGATGGCATCCTGTGTTGTTCTGGTTCTGGTATCAGTTCGTGGTTGGGAGTGGTTTATTGAATAAGGCTAGTTTCCGGATGTATGGTAGATGGGAAGTATCATCACATTTATTCATGTTCTGGGGGTGTTTCTCTACTTCAACAGCTTCCATGATTATTCTATTGTTGGATTGTTCAGTTTTGGAAATTAATTTAGTTCTTTCAAAATCAATTTTGTGTCCGGTTGTTATGAGTGTTGGAAAAAGGAGCAATATTTTTTCTTTTTTTCTGACTGTTTTCTTGGGTTCTATGATACGTGCATTTGTTCTCCTATTAGTTTGTCCAATCTATGTGGCAGGGCAGATTTTGCATGGTATTTCATAGACTCCTTAGTTTCCTAGCTGGATCTTGTCTTTGGGTTTTCTTAAGATGTTGGCTATTTTTTGGTCAGTGCCAAAGGCTGTCTTGATATTGTGTTTGAGCATAATTTTGCTGATTTTATCTGTGGTGTCTTTGATGTAAGGGAGGAGGGCAATGTCATTCTCCTGTTCTGTGTCTCAGGTCTTGGTGTGTGGGGGTCTCCTTTCAGATTAGGTTGGTGATTGTGTTTCTTTGGAATCCATTGGAAATTAATACATTGTGAGACTGTGTAATTAAGTTTCCAGGTGGTCTTTGTCAGCTAGACATTTGGTTCTGGAGAGAAGGGTCTTGGCTACAGAGTTTTTCTGTGCAGGGTGGTGATGGGATTGTGCTTTTAAGTAGCAGTTGGTGTGCTTTTCCCCCAGTAGATGGTGTGTCCTAGGGAGCCTTTGGTGTTTTTTTTGTAGATTAGGACCCTTTAATCCCGGCCATCTCAGGCTTTTCTGGGCTGCTGGAGGAGTCTTTTGGTGGCACTTAATGAGGCTTTGGCAGTCTAGAGTGAACAGAGTGTTTTCCTTTTTCTAGACACTTGGAGAGGGAATAAACCACTTCGCTGCAGTGACTTACTCGCACTGCCTCCCATACACCCCGTGCGAGGTTGCCTCCCAAAGTGTCTGGGTGCAGAAAGGCAAAAGGGGGCACTTCACCCTGCCCGGATCAACTCAGCTTCAGCCAAACTGAGGAATCACCACAGTGAAGGAAAGGCGCTGGCTACAAAGCAAGCGAGCAAGAGGAGAGGGGAGTCTTTCAGCATGGGAAGGAAGAGGAAGCAGGTTGCAGCAGCAGCAGCAGCAGCAGCCTCCTTTTGGCCAAAGGAGCAGGAGGTTCCCCCCTCTTGCCCACCTGAGTTTCTCTCTCTGGCGCAATGTATGGGAGGCAGCCTCATGCCGGGTGTATAGGAGGTGCGTGCTCCTCCTCGCTGTCTCAGAGTCCCTCTTTTTTTAAAAAAGCCTTAAAATTTTTGATTCCCCTCACCTCACCTTCTTCCTTCGGCAGTGACTGTCTTCCTCCTCTTCTTCCTCCACCTCCTCTCACCCAAATTCCGAGCTTTTATTTCTTTCCTTTTATTTCTTTTCTTTTCCATTGATTCCTATAGGAAAAAATTGCTTCTACTTACAAACCTTTCTACTTAAGAACCTGGTCACGGAATGAATTAAGTTCTTAAGTAGAGGTACCACTGTATGTATGTATACATGTTTTATGTGTGTGTGTGTGTGTGTATGTGTGTGTGTGTGTGTTTCCATGGATTTTCACGGGTATAGTTATGTAGGTCTAGGCATATTTGGGTCTTTTTCCCAGGCTGAAGATGATGAGTGGGACCTTATCGAAACATCACTGGGTGTCTATCAACCTTACTCAGGAAAAGACCCAAATATGCCTAGACCTACACACACACACACACACACACACACACACACACACACACACACCAGTAACAATGTACCCTAATGAAAAATGAAATGGCTTCTTCTTATGACTCAGTGATTGGGCCTTATCTGCCAAATGTTTGCCATCTGGAACCTGTGAAATGCTGATAACTATTCTTCTACTTCAGCTTGGTTGGGCTAGTTGTGTCAGCAAGGTATATATGATTGTATCAATGCAGCAGAAAACAGATGCCCCTTTTCTGCAGCCAGACAGTTTATACAATTAAAATAGAAATGTTTCTATCTTCCTAGAAGCAATTTAAATAGGATTTACAGGCTCACCTTCAGGGTGTTTGTCCAAAAGAGCAGCAAAAGCCAGCTAATGATCACTGAATCAAAGAGACACCTGCTGTGTGTGCTTTTGAGCTTGACAGGTTTTCAGGCAATTAATTTCACTAACTAAACAGTAAATATTTAAGAATCTTTAAACAGCAACCCTTTTTTTTTCATTGCTACACATAGTAGAGAAAGATTTTTTAATGCTGAGATTGCAGGTCTCTTCTGGACAATAGGCAGTTTCTTGAAATAACAAGATACTTCCACAATGATGTTCCAGATTTGAATAGAATAGAATAAAGCTTGAAGGGACCTTGCGAGCCTTCTACTCCAGTCCCTTTCTCAAACAAGAGAACCTATGGCATTTCAGACAATTGGCTGTCCAGTCTCTTCTTTAAAACCTCCAATAATGAACCTCGAGGTTCGACTACTGTAATGCTCTCTACATGGGGCTACCTTTGAAAAGTGTTTGGAAACTTCAGATCGTGCAGAATGCAGCTGCGAGAGCAGTCATGGGCTTCCCTAGGTATGCCCATGTTACACCAACACTCTGCAGTCTGCATTGGTTGCCGATCAATTTCCAGTCACAATTCAAAGTGTTGGTTATGACCTTTAAAGCCCTTCATGGCATCGGACCAGAATATCTCCGAGACCGCCTTCTGCCGCACGAATCCCAGCGACCGATTAGGTCCCACAGAGTGGGCCTTCTCCGGTTCCTGTCAACTAAACAATGTCGGTTGGCGGGCCACTACCCTCCTTGCCTTTCGTAAACTCCTTAAAACCCACCTTTGTCGTCAGGCATGGGGGAACTGAGATATTTCCCCTGGGCTTATACAATTTATGTATAGTATGCTTGTATGTATGTCTGCTTAATAATGGTTTTTTAAAAAATATTTTAAATTGTAAATTATTAGATTTGTCATGAACTGTTTTTATTGTATTGTGAGCCGCCCCGAGTCTACGGAAAGGGGCGGCATACAAATCAAATAAATAAATAAATAAATAAATGAATGAATGAATGAATGAATGAATGAATGAATGAAGTACCCACAACTTCTGAAGGCAAGCTGTT
The DNA here is from genome assembly GCF_031021105.1 of Erythrolamprus reginae. Classification (NCBI taxonomy): domain Eukaryota; kingdom Metazoa; phylum Chordata; class Lepidosauria; order Squamata; family Dipsadidae; genus Erythrolamprus; species Erythrolamprus reginae. The sequence continues at coordinate 164,731,183 of NC_091952.1, read as the reverse complement.
CCACTGATTAATTTGTTCTCACTGTTAGGAAATTTCTCCTTAATTCCAGGTTGCATATCTCCTTGGTTAATTTCCATCTATTGTTTCTTGTCCTGCCCTCTGGTTCTTTGGAAAATAACTTGGTCCCTTTTTCTTTGTGGCAGCCCCTCAAATACTGAAATACGATCACCCGTAGTCCTTATTTTTTCTAGACCAGGAATGTCAAAGTTCCATCATCAATGTTGTATCACACAACATATTGGGACTTTTTTCTCCTTCGCTAAGCTGGACATAAACATGGCCAGTGCATGACACATCCAGTCCATGGGCCGAGAGCTTGACAGCTCTGCTCTAGACTAACCAAATCAAATCCTGCAACCATTCTTCATATGTTTTAGTCTCCAGCCCTTTAATCATCTTAGTTGCTTTTTTCTGCACTTTTTCCAAAGTCTCAACATCTTTTTTGTAGTGTGATGACCAAAACTGGATGCAGTATTTCAGGTGTGGACTTATTAAAGTTTTATAATGTGGTAGTAATGCTTCATATGATTTTGATCCTATTCCTCTGTGTATACAACCAAGGATTGTATTAGCTGTTTTGGCAGCTGCTGCACACTGCTGGCTCATGTTTAAGTGATTGTCCACCAGGACTCCAAGATCCCTCTCACAGTCACTGCTTTTGAGCCAGATTTCACCTAACCTGTACTGTTGTATTGTACATTTGTATTATACATTTTTCTTGCCATTTCAAGGCAGTCAGTGTTGCTTTGGAAACAGAAACAGATTCTTATTTTATGTTTATGGAGTAGTTCGTGCCCTCAGCAACTTGCAATCCACTGGCAAGACTAGGAACAATGTGTCCAAATACAGAATTACAGATCACATAGGTGACCAAGATTTATTGCTTTCAATGGTGAGTGATAAGTTTTTATGTTTTGAACCTATTGGTAGGCATTTCTTTAACAATGGAGTTTATCTCAAGGTTTTCCTTCAGACTGCCTGAGGGATTTGTTATTTCACAGTGGACAAATGTAAAGAAATATAGAGCAGTGCATATGAGCATTAACAGATTGAAATTCAACTGTTGACCACAAGGGGAAAGCAAATTTATAGATAGAAAGCTGTGAAGCTGGCCTTGAGGGAAATATTCATATGCTATTACTAAAATGAAAAGGGCAGAAGCAAACCCAAGGAAAACTGATAGGAAGAGACTCAAACTGGCTGCTTCCTGACACACTGGGATTATAAAAGAGAGAGAAAATAAATACATTCAGACTTGCTAATTTTGCTTAATAGCCTCTCAATAAACTTGTTCTTTTTGTGGACTCTGTTTCTGGATGTGGATAATCTTGAAGGTGTTAAATTGAATAAATTGAGATAGATTGAATAATAAAATTTAAAACTGGAATGTAACCTACGTTATTGTATTATTATCTTTAAGGGATAATATATGCATATTGATTTGTATTGAGAGTATATGCAATGTTATGTATGTTTTTTGTTGGGGGAAAATTAAAAAAAACTTATGAAAAAATTTGAGTAAATTAGAAAACAGTGTCAATAAGATCGAATCATAGAGAGTATGATTGAATCAGGGTTGGGAAGAATATGAGTATATTAAAAGGAGGAGGAGGAGGAGGAGGAGGAGGAGGAGAAGAAAAGAAGAAGAAGAAGAAGGAGGAGGAGGAGGAGGAGGAGGAGGAGGAGGAGGAGAAGAAGAAGAAGAAGAAGAAGAAGAAGAAGAAGAAGAAGAAGAAGAAGAAGAAAGTAATCACAGTAACAGTCATAGTTCCCTCTAAGCTGAGCAGTGAGCAATCGCTCACTTAAAAATCATCATCAACTCAGAGTTTTCCAAACCTGCCCAGAAGCCGAGAGGGAAAGAGTGAGAGGGAAGGAGAGAGAGAGGAAGAGAGGAAGAGAGGAAGAGAGAGAGAAACAGATAGAAAAAAGAGAGGAAGGAAAAGAGAAAGAAAAAGAATGGGAGTAAGGAAGAGAGAAAGAAAATAAAAATCTAGTTTGAAACTAGCTCAACTATTTAAGTGGCATTTTGATATTGATAGAGTTGCCCTATTATGAGCTCACTGTTATAGACAAACAGTACTTATTTTGAAATTCTCTGATGCAAAACAGGGTGGGTTTTTTGTTTGTTTGTTTGTTTGTTTGTTTGTTTGTTTATTTATTTATTTATTTATTTGTGATTTCTGTGCCGCCCAGTCCCAAAGGGACTGCCGCTCAGACACTATACTTTTCCGCCCACCCCCGAAAAAAATTAGAGGGAACACTGGTAACAGTTTTCTTTTTCCATAAGCAACTTGAATATCAGGATTCATGTTCTGTAAGTCTGGCCTAGAATCCACTTATTTGAAACTCTAGCTTGTTAATTGATTAAGACTTTGTTTCTTGACCTACCAGTGTTTAAGTTGCAACTCAACTTTGTCCAGCCAAATTCTTATCTGCAAGTAATTCCTGTTTTCCAGCTTTTGCCTTTTTCCTCCACAATCTTCTGCTACCTTGTTGTCAGGATTTATAGCAACAAATTCTCCCTGTGTGCCCAAGATCTGTCAGGTTCTTGAAGAGTGCTAAGATAGCCAAGATGTGAAAGTAACAGTGTAGCCTTTCATGAGGATATTAAGCAAGCCAAATCCATTTTCTACTTGAATTCAGAAATGTTAAATTTAACTACTTTATGGATATTAGAGAGCTTCAGAATGGTGAGCTTAATCTGACTTTATAATAACCTATTCTTCTTTCAAATTTATGAAAAGACTTAAGAATTTAAAATAATATTCAATTGGCAAAAAGAAGATTTACATTTAAGAAAAATTTAAACTAATTGGAAGATCAGATAAATTTGAATTATTGATATTTTTTTTGCAGTAAGATTTGAAAAACAAGTACATATTCAATTAATATATGTGTAGAAAATAATTGAAACAGGGAAAAAAATCATATTAGGAACAGAAGCTTGACAAATGTTTTGAATGGACACTAAAGAACCAGATAGGAAAGATTTTAAATGGCTAAACCAGTCATATTTTTTCTTATCTTAAAGAGGGTTTATTTTTCAAAAACCTGGACCCACTCAATGGATAAACTTTTATAAGTTAATGAGAAAAACTTTAAAATACTGTACTTTTTCCTGACAGAAAACCTTATAGAGTTTAAAGATATGAAATATCTTCAATGAAATTGAGATTATCCAAATTGGGATATAAAAGACAAATCAAGAAAAGTACTGGGACATGCAAAAGCTGTGAGAAGAAAATCTTAAGATTCTTCTTTATGGGATTTGCCAAACTCGAATGCCAAAAATTGATAAAACATCAAATTCTGCAAGGCCATTGAAATGATTTAAAAGATTGTGAAAAGCAAAAAGAAGGAACTTAAGCTGAACTTTTAAATCAAGCATAGACTACCGGTATATGTTTGATATTTCTGATAACTCCTAATAAGCACTTTGCTGAATTAGGATTGAAATTTCTGGATTACTTTGAGAAAAATTTAGAATAATATTTTTATTGCTTTAAAAAGGGGTCGAAAGTTAGTATATTGGTTTATGCACAGTGCAATGGTTATTGGAAGATATTTATTTGTAATGATTTTTGTTGCCTTTTTCTTTTCTACTCTTTTCTTTTTGTCTTTTTTTCTTACACTTTCTGGATGTTTATTTTTTTTCTTTTTTGTTCTAATATAGTTTGTATTAGTTTGTATTATTTTTATTAAAAACATCAATAAAATTATTAACCAAGGGGTGGGGGGGAGAGCATATTACCTTATAATTAGCACTGTCAGCAATTCCTACCAGCTAATTGTGTATTAGGAGCTTTATTCTTTATTTTAAAAGTTGGCAGCTATAATGCCATAGCATGGAATTATTTTGTGTTAAATTGTTTTTTCCACTGAAACACTCCTGTGGGCGTCAACAGGATAATTGACCAAATATAATTCTCATTGCCCTTTGGCCTGTATCTATCTCAGTTAGACAGTTCCACTCTCTTTATCAGCTTAGATTGCTGCTGCTTTAGCTCCAGGGTAGGAACTGTTTCCCTTGGTGCAAAGGTGATTTTTTTGTGATTGATATAGCAGCCGGCCCATAGCAATGTACGTAAGCACTTCCTATGATGTGCTTGTATACAAAATGTATAATTCATACATCCTTATTGCATTGCATGCTCTGTGATTATTTCCTTTGCTATTGTAATTGTATGTTGATCAGCTACTTAGTGGTATGAAAATGGAATGAATGAATGAATGAATGAATGAATGAATGAATGAATGAATGAATGAATGCATTCATTTTTGTATGCAATTGTTGGAAAAATCTGTTGAGTTAGGTTAGTAGTTGAATTCCTAAAAACAAAAAAAAAAGAGCAAATCATAATAAAGAGAAGGAATGAGTGAGAGAGGGGAATAGCAATAAGAGGCTGCCTGCTTTTCAGATTATAAACTTTTATTTGGATTTCCCAAGTTTATAGCTGAAATAAGCTGTGGGATAGTTCTAAATATTGTACTATGCCAGTTGAAGAATATAACATGAGCTTTCACAAACAGTTCATAGTATCATTGTATAGCAGAATGCTATCTAATATGTTTTGCTGATAGAAATTTTAGCCATGTGTAAAAAGAAAAAGATGTCAAAATCTCTGAATCCATCCACTGTCAGGTGTAACAAAGTGTAGCAAATTCCATGTCAGTTCAAAAACTCATTTTCTACTTGCCAATTTCCACTTTAAATATACATGTGAATATACTACAGGTAGTCCTTGACTTGCAATCATTTGAATTACAAACATTCAGAGTTATGACACTGTTGAAATACTATATTTTTGCACTTGAAAATCGCAGCATTCTTGTGCTCACATAATAAAAATTGAGTGCTTGGCAATTGGTATATGTGGATAGTGGTTGCAGCAACCATGGATCATGTGATCACTATTTGCAACCTTCATGGAGAGTTTCCGACAACCAAAATCATTTTTTTAAAAAAACCCATACTAATGTAGAATCTTCGGCCTTTAGAAATAACCTCAGGAAAGAGATAGGAGGGATATGAGGTGATAATTTAACTTCAAAAGGAAGAAAATAAAATATTCCATGATCCTGGTCTCATTGAAATACGATTGTTTTGTTAAGGATTTGTTAAGAATTGAATTATTTTGTGATATTTCTCAGAACAAGCTTGGTTTTCTGAGCCTTCATTCAGTGGCTTTTGGAAGAAACAGACAAAAAATATTATTTAAACTTCACATGCACATGTGTGTGCACATAGAAACAAACACAATGGTTTCCAAGTTTCATAGAAACATAGAAACATAGAAGACTGACGGCAGAAAAAGACCTCATGGTCCATCTAGTCTGCCCTTATACTATTTCCTGTATTTTATCTTACAATGGATATATGTTTATCCCAGGCATGTTTAAATTCAGTTACTGTGGATTTACCAACCACGTCTGCTGGAAGTTTGTTCCAAGGATCTACTACTCTTTCAGTAAAATAATATTTTCTCATGTTGCTTTTGATCTTTCCCCCAACTAACTTCAGATTGTGTCCAAAGTAAATTATGTACATTTACACAAATTATATCAAAATATAAATTACCTTATTAGAAAATTGGAACAAACTGATGCACAAAATGCAATTTTGTATTTAATGGACAACAACCTCTGTACAAAAAATGGTTCATGAAACCAAGGTTTTATTGTACTTTGTGTTATCCCAAATCTTCTATTTCTATTCTCAATAAAATTTAAAAGCACTGCCCTTATGTCTTGAGGTGTAATTGAGTGCCAAATAGAGTAGCACTAATAATTTAATATAACTGTGGTTAAACAAGCTTGAACATTAACTATTTCACCATTAATATTCATAGCTCAATTGAAACAGTTACTGATTATAGAAGCTCAGGTAAGTGCACATAGCCCTAATACCTGAATAATAGCTCTTATTATATTCATTGGTAATGTAATAACGTAAAAGTTGAAAGTATAGAACAGTGATGGTGAATCTATGGCATGGGTGCCACAGGTGGCATGCAGAGCCCTATCTGCTGGCACGTGAGTTGTTGCCCTAGCTCAGCTTCAGCGTGAATGTGTGTGCCGGCCAGCTGATTTTTGGCTCGCACAGAGGCTCTGGGAAGGCGCTTTTACCCTTCTCCAGCTCCAGGGAAGTCTTTGGAGTCTGGAGAGGATGAAATATGAGCCTACTGGGCCCACCAAAAGTTGGGAAACAGGCCGTTTCCAGCCTCCAGAGGGTCTCTGGAGAGAATGCTGTTTTAATCCCCCTGACATTGAATTATGAGTGTGGGCACTCACTCATACACTATAGCACAAGCACATGCTCTTTTGCACCCGAGGAAAAAAAAGATTTGCCATCACTGATATAGAATATGGCTGGAAAATGTGGGTAAATTGGATGACATTCGTATTATGTTATACTTTAAGAGATATTTTTATAAAAGTATTTTCTGTTGTTATGTGACATCAATCAGACATGTCCCTAGAAAGCAAAATCACGAAAGTGCATCTCACTTACTCTGGCCATGTCATTCAGAGAATTCACTGATGAAAACAATTATGTTTGGAAGAAATAGTGGTAAAAGGAAAACCGGCCATCAAAGAACACCATCAAAACTGACACCAGGCAGAACACCATCAAAACTGACACCAGGCAGTTAAGATAGACAATCTTAAAGAAATTGTACAAGATTGGATGATTTGGATAGACTGGTCCATAGAGTAACCAAGAGTTGGACTTAATTGAATGGATATCATCATCACCATCACCACCATCACCATCATCCTCACCACCATCACCACCACCATCACCACCATCAACACAATCACCATCATCATCACCATCATCATCTGATATCAGAGAAATTATCAAAAACGTATAAATCAACATTGCAAATATGTAAAACATTGTAAATATGAAAAACATATAGAGTCATTTTACTATGCATAGTGCACTTCTGAAAAACCCATTGCATACAAATATAAAGTGGCAAACAATTACAAGACATAAACTTGGGAGGAATAACCAATTAGAAAAGACTCGTGGAAGATTGATTTTATACAGAGTAACTGCAGCAAGTTTATTTTATGCACAGCAGTGGAGGAATACTGAAATTCTCACAATGGAGGAATGAATTGTGAAAATATCACAATTGACAGAAATGGCAAAACTGAGCTTCTTGGAAAAGGACCAAACTAAGTATTTTTGTAAAACACTGTAAATCTTTTATTCATATTTATGAGGACATAGAAGTTGTGGATACAATTCAAATAGGTTTGATGTCATTATTGGGTGATTGTTTAGTTGCTTTAAAAATTATTTGCTATTATTCTGTTTTAAATTGCCTCCAATCCTTTATGAAATTGGGTAGTCAAATAATTGTAGTGTAATATAGTGTGTGGATTTATGAATGCACATAGCCTTTTATAAACAATACACACTTACCATTTATTTATTAGATTCTTATTAATCAATTCTCAACACAGAACTTTTGGATAGGAGAAGGGCGACAAATAAATTTTGTAAATAAATAAATAAACACAATACCAAAAAAATGACAGAGAAGGATCATATATTTCACTATTGTCCTTTGGAAATTTAAATTACAGCCTAGAATCTAGAATTATCCAAGCAAAAACTTAAAATATAACAAATATCTAGCACATTGTTTTTCTTGTAAATGAGCAGTTGATGTAGCTGGAATATTTAGCTCTTGTAATGAATCCTTTCATATGTTTGTTATTCTGCTTTATGTTCTAATAAGGATAGGACTTTTCAAGACTGTTTATACTTTGAACATCAGTATTTATTTTTGTTATTAGTGTAACAAATCCAGTTAGGACTGACGAGTTCTTCCTTTAAGAATTTTAAGGGAATAATATAGTGCAGTTCTGCAGATAAATATTTTTCAGTTTTCCTATTTATACATGAGAAAACACATTCCCTCAAGTCAGTCAGTTGGTTAACCACTACTCCAAACTCTTTCTTCATACTGGTTCTCCTAAGCGGTCAATACCCATCCCAAAGGTCGGTAACAGTATTGGGTTCCTACTGTAATGGGATGGGGGGGGAGATGCCATACCAGTAGCAAGAATGGAGATGTGTGTGCAGCTCTGGGTGACCATTGGGTAGGTGCAAGCATCGGAGCGAGATTTGACTTTTATGCATGCGCAGGGAGCAAAATTGTCATGAGAGGGTGCAATCATGCACAAGGTTTCAGAAATTTTTAGTGGGTTTTTTACTTCCTGCATGCACAGAAGGAAAAAAAATCACCAAAATCTCACATGCCCGCATGTCTTCTCGCAAGATTTGCTTCCTGCACATGTGCAGAAGCCAAATCTTGCTCTGACACACACAGGCATGCCAGACATGTGCACGCAGATGCCAGTCACCCAGAGCTGTGCGCACATCAGCACCGGTTCTTATCTCTGGGCGGAGTTGGTTCCAGAGGGCTGGGGCCACCACAGAAAAGGCTCTTCCTCTGGGGCCCACCAGACGACATTGTTTAGTCGATGGGACCCGGAGAAGGCCAACTCTGTGGGACCTTATTGGGAGCTGGGATTCCGGAGATATTCTGGTCCAATGCCATGTAGGGCTTTATAGGTCATTACCAACACTTTGAATTGTGACTGGAAACTGATCGGCAGCCAATGCAGGCCACGGAGTGTTGATGAAACATGGGCGAACCTAGGTAACCCCATAATGGCTCTCTTGGCCGCATTCTGCACGATCTGAAGTTTCCAAACACTTTTCAAAGGTAGCCCCTTGTAGAGAGTGTTGCAGTAATCGATATGAATAAATGCTACAAAGCTCAAGGTCTACTGAGCAGTAGTGCTCACCACCCTGTTGTATGCCAGTGAGACCTGGACTGTATACAGGAGACACGCTAGACAATTGAACCACTTCCACATGACCTACCTCCATTTAATTCTGATGATCCAATGGCAGGTTAAGGTGCCAGACACAGAAGTGCACTCCAGAGCAGGCCTCCATCAATTCTCACCCTGTTGATGAAAGCCCAGGCATGCTGGGCAGGCCATTTTGTTAGGATGCCAGACCATTGAATCCCTAAACAGATCCTCTATGATGAGCTGTCTAAAGGAAAGAGATCACATGAGGGATAAAGGAAGTGATAGAAAGACATGTTGAGAGCCTCCTTCAAGTCCCTCGATATTGACACCACATCCTGGGAAACCCTGGAAAAAGGTCAATCAACATGATGCATGCTGATCCATAAAGGCTGCCAGACATCTGAGGACAGAAGAATAATCATAGCAGAAGGGAAGTGAGCACTCCACAAAATCAGAGCTGCAAATACTGTGACAGTGGTGCCCACACATGTCTGCTCAACATGTGGAAGAATATCTTGTGTCCATATAGGACTTACAAGCCACCTGAAGACTCATTATGGACAGCCCACAACCTGTCAAATGTAAGGAAGACTACTACTTGATAACACATATATTAACATTAGCAAGGTTGGTGTTTGCACAAACTTGAAAAAAGGAAAATATACCAAATGAAGAAATGGTGATTAGGAAAATGCTAGAGTGTGCTAAATTAAGCAAATTAATATATGAATTACAGAATAAACAAAATAAAGACTACTATACAGTTTGGGGGAAACTATATAGCTGGATAGAAAAGAAAAAATAATTGAACTAACATCTAAGAAAAAGAAGGAATCAATGGAAACAGAATTGTAAAGTATTAAGCAAATTCATTTTGTGTTGAGATATATATATGTATGTATGTATGTATGTATGTATGTATGTATGTATGTATGTATGTATGTATATTTGCCGAGAGGCAAATAAGGAGCTGTGATGTTCCTTCAATGCACCAGAGTGATTCGACACAAAAATATGTAACCCTTCCCTGGTGCAGAGCTGAAGGGATTGGATACTGTAGCCTAGAGGATAATTCTCTGCCTTACAAGGCAAAGGTTGCAGGTTCAAGTCCCAGTGAGGGTATGGCTAGCTGATGAGGCCAAAATAAGGCCGAAATAGATCTATCCTAGTCTCCCTTAATTTTCAAATTCAGCAAAAAAAACATGTGACATATATATATGACATATATATAAAAGTGTGTCTGTATGTTTTGTTTGTTTATTATTAAAATAAAACAAATTAAAATAAACAAATAAATAAATAAACATCAAGGTCCTCTTCAAACATGATGGACGAACATCACTCCATATTGCTTCTTCATATTGGTTCCCCTAAGATGTTAATATCCATCCCAAGGGTTGATCCTAAGGACTATATCAATTATAGTTGTTGTTGTTCTTGTTCTTGCTATTAGTCATAGTACTATTAATTAAAGTAACATTTACTAGATCATTTTTGTATAATAAATGTTGTGGAGAGGGTTGATGAACAACTTGCAACTTCATGCAGTTGTCAATGAGCTGAAGAATTTGGGGACTGCGGTCCCACACACATATTGCATTATAATCATGTTAGTGAAACATTATTATATCAAAGATGAACATACTAAACAATTCACTTTTTGATTTAAAATGTTTTAAAAGGTTAATTAAAAAGAAATGTTGTCTATGTGCCTGAAACACTTTCTATGCATCATTTTTTATTTATATCACCTTTCTGCGATGTGGCAGATTTATGCAAAGACAACAATCATGCTGAGGTGTTAATCAGAAGACCCAGGTCCAGCTGAGAGTTAGTGTAATTACATTGGGGCAGTTATCTCTTTTAGAACTCTCTCTACTCCTTCAGGTGACATAATAGTAAATATAATGCTAATTGAAAAGAAGAGAAAGGAAGCAGGTGTTACTTGTTTCAGTTTATTATGTCTTTCAATGTTAGATAGCTTTGTTTATTGATCTTGATAACTGAGCAGAAATTCAGTCACCTCCCAGAACCTGCAATTTACGCATATTTTTAATCTTCAAATGTGATTTAAAAAGAGAGATAGAAACTAAAATGAAGGGTTCACATCACTTCTGCACATGCAGGTATTTTATCTTTATGTATAACTGGCTAATTTCTAAGATCTATTTTTCTCTACAAAATCAGAACCATTTTTTTCTATCACTTCTGGGAATGGAAGTTGAATTGAAAGAGTGTGGCTGAAGAAGTTTAACACTTTTTGCACATTAATGTGAACATATCAACAAAATACATGTTAGGCTAGGAATATATGTGCATGTATGATATGTCTATTTGTAACAGGATAGCCATCCTTAAGTAAATTAAGTAAATTCCTTTAATAAAATTTCTGTTCTGTCTAGCAATAGCACTTAGACTTCTATACTACTTCATAGTACTTTACAGCCCTCTCCAAAAGGTTTTACAGAAAGCAGATTGCCTTCAACAGGTTGAATCAACCTTGAACTGGTGAGACGCTAACTGCTGGCAGCCAGCAATTAGCAAAAGTAGCCTGCAGTACTACATTCTAACCACTGTGTCATTATGGCGCATTGGTGCAAAGGTCAAAAATACATACTATATATTTTGGATGCTGGGCAGTGAATGTAGGATTCATTGCACTGTTGCTGAGTAGATGTTTTGCCTAAAATAAAAACGAACAGTAAAGTTTCTGGTCTTTTACTAATCATTGCATCCCTCCTCCAGTCCAACCCACTTCAAATTTTCATAGAAAATAAGCCAATTTCCTTTTGCTCTTTTTCCCATCCTAGAATGTCCCCAAATAACTTAGCAAAATTGGAGCATAGTTAGTTAGTTAGTTAGTTAGTTAGTTAGTTAGTTAGTTGGTTGGTTGGTTGGTTGGTTGGTTGGTTGGTTGGTTGGTTGGTTGGTTGGTTGGTTGGTTAGTTAGTTTAGTCTAGTACATAATGTAGGTTTCAGAGGATATAATCATAGTAAAATACATTAATAGAAGAATAGAAGATAGGACATTGGGAATAATATGGAAGAAATAATCATTGGGAATAATAGAGTTCATATACATAGAGCTAGTAGAAATACCAAAAAAGTTGTAATGATTTCCCTTCTCATTAAGACAAAAATAATTAGTAATAGTTCATAAGAAAAGTCAGGTTGTTAATTTGTCACAGGTTCTACATTTAAAATGCTCTCATATTTTTAATTTTTTAAGCTGCATCTTAACTACAATATTATTTCTTGCATGCCTCCTAGCCAACCTGACTGACTGTTGTCATGTTCCACAGGCATGATCTTTTGCCTTGTTGCCTAATGGAGGTGCAATTCACCATATCTGTTAAACAGCCCAGTTGAAAAATAAACCCTATAATTCACTACAAACTAGATTAATTAATGCTTCTCACTTATTTTCTGGTCTTTCACAAAGCATTTGAAGAAATTTGTACTAGTTTATTCTAAATTATCATAAGTTGCATCCATAAAATATTCATAAAAATTAAATATATGTTGGAGATTAAATACTTCATTTTCAGTGACTAAGTTAAAACAGATATAAATCTAGATAAAAATAAATAAAATCTCTAAATTTTCAAGACATTTCAACAAAGTCAGCTAAAGCCAAGTGTATTTTTTTCTCCCATCGGTATAATAAAACATCACATTATTCTTCTGTGTCAGTGTCTATTCAATTAATACAGCAGAATGGGAAATAAATCTTTGCCTGTTCAAACTAGTACATAAAACAAAACATTTTTTTAGAAAAAGAGCATCACTGATCGACACTAATTATCAATGCTTTCTCTTGAAGCTTTGACTTGAAAGTCTCATCTGGCTACAGAAGCTTCATTAACGCATGAGAAACTACCCAACAAATTTCTGAATTATTTACTAATAAGCATTTGTATCTCAGTTACTAACTGGAAAAAGATTAGTCAAAAGAACTAATTTCTGCTGCTGATGCCCTAAAACAGCTTAATTCCCATTACCTTCTGCCTTCTAATCCTTTAGGTTACTTGTGATAGGGGATCATCAAAATCTTCACTACTATTTTGCTACACAAGTTTCTCATATTCTCATGTCATCTGCTAGACATTAATTCTAGTTATCTCCTTAATGCCTCACAGCAGTTTTGAAATATCCCTATCCAGAGGAGTGCAAATCACAGAATGTGAGTCCCGGAGAGATTTTGAAGATCAGCTTGCAATAATCCAAAGACCAGTGCAGGAATTCATTGATATAGAATACTTGACAAAAGGTTATCCAGCCTCTGTTTAAAAGACTTTCCTCGAATGAGATTCCATCATATTTCTTTTTTTATTAGGAAATGTACTTCCTTGTAAATTAAATCTTTTTCTTGACCTGTATTTTTTGGGCAAGCCTGAATAATTCAGCTTACCTTTTCATAACAGTATTTTAGATACTTGAAAACAGTTAGAGCTCCTCATAGTCTTCTGTTCTTCAAGTGAAATATATCCAACTTATCCATCCATTCCTAATAGGTTTTCCTTTTTATATCCTTTATCAACTTTTTTGGGGGGAGCAGGGGGTTAAAAGTTTTTTTATTTTTTTCCACTCATACAAACATGCAATATCATATATCTACAATTTTCAATACAATACAATATTTCATATGTGTTTACATTTGGTATTCATCATCCATCAAATGCTGCCTCCTTTTAATTTTATCACCTAGATTACCAAAAAGATTGATCTATTTCTTTAATCAAATTTAAAATGCTATTAGCTAATAATTTATCATTTTGATTACTCATTTCCGGCCAGGCTTCAGTTTTTCATTGTCCTTTCTAAAATTTGGCAGTCAGTATGTGATGTGCAGATATTATAGGGGTCATCTGACTCAATGCAGTGTTAAAAGAAACAGTAACTACAATATTGTTGACCATGACATTACATTTGTGTTAAGACTACATAAATGTTCTGGCTGTTCCTTAGTTGATTTCCTCTAAGAGAAATATACCAAATGTGTTCTTTGGGGAGGGGGTCCTTCCCGGCTCCCTACAAGGAGGCGCTTGTGCACCCCCTCCTCAAGAAACCAATTATCTAGGCCCTCAACAGTCGGGTTTCAGGCCCAGCTACAGCATGGAAACTGCTTTGGTCGCGTTGATGGATGATTTCTGGCAGGCCAGGGACAGGGGTTTATCCTCTGTCCTGGTGCTTCATGATATCTCAGTGGCTTTCAATACCATCGACCATGGTATCTTCTGCACCAGCTGGAGGGGTTGGGAGTGGGACGCACTGTCCTTCAGAGGTTCTCCTCCTACCTTTCCAGTCGGTTGCAGTCGGTGTTAGTGGGGAGTCAGAGGTCGACCTCTAGGTTTCTTCCTTGTAGGGGGCCTCAGGGGTTGGTCCTCTTCCCCCTGTTATTTAATATCTACATGAAACCACTGGGTAATATCATCCAGGGGCATGGGGTGAGGTATCATCAGTACGCTGATGATACCCAGCTTTATATCTCCACTCCATGTCCAGTCAACAAAGCAGTGGAAGTGATGTGGCAGTGCCTGGAGGCTGTTAGGGTCTGGATGGGTATCAACAGACTCAAACTCAACCCTGAAAAGACAGAGTGGCTGTGGGTTTTGCCTCCCAAGGACAATTCCATCTGTCCATCCCTTACCCGGGGGGGGGATTATTGACCCGCTCAGAGAGGGTCCGCAACTTGGGTGTCCTCCTCGATCCACAGCTTACATTAGAGAACCACCTTTCAGCTGTGGCAAGGGGAGCATTTGCCCAGTTTCGCCTGGTGTACCAGTTGCGGCCCTACCTGGACCGCATGCCCTTATCATCTCGAGGTTTGACTACTGAAATGCTCTCTACATGGGGCTACCTTTGAAGAGTGTTCGGAAATTTCATTTCGTGCAGAATGCAGCTGCAAGAGCAATCATGGGCTTTCCCAGGTATGCCAATGTTACACCAAAACTCCGCAGTCTGCATTGGTTGCTGATCAGTTTCCAGTCACAATTCAAAGTGTTGGTTATGACCTATAAAGACCTTCATGGCATTGGACCAGAATATCTCTGGGACCGCCTTCTGCTGCACAAATCCCAGCGACCAGTTAGGTCTCACAGAGTTGGCCTTCTCTGGGTCCCATCAACAAAACAATGTCATCTGGCGGGACCCAGGGGAAAAGCCTTCTCTGTGGTCGCCCCGACCCTCTGGAATCCACTCCCCCTGGAGATTAGGATTGCCCCCACCCTCCTTGTCTTTCTCAAACTCCTTAAAACCACCTCTGTCATCAGGCATGGGGCAATTGATTCCCCTGGGCCGTTTCCGTTTTATGTATGGTTTGGATGAGATGTATGATTGTTTTTTATATTAAGGGTTTTTAAATTGTTTTAATCATTGGATTTGTATTGTTTTGCTGTTGTGAGCCACTCCGAGTCTTTGGAGAGGGGCGGCATACAAATCTAATTAATAATAATAATAATAATAATAATAATAATAATAATAATAAATAATAATTTTCATTTGATGGAAAATTCATGGAAAAACTCACCAGGCATCTTTTGTTATACACATAGGCAATAAAAACCCCACCCAAGCAAGAAAGCAATATTTTTTACAGGGCTCTGACTAATGCCATAATTAAATCATGAGCCCCTGAATTTTTAATTCCTCCTATTTAATTCTTCCTATTTGGCCAATACATTATATTTTTAATGTTTTAGCAAGGGGTGGCATTAATAAATAAATGCAAAATAAAATCCATCAACGCCTTATGTATTCTTTCCAAGGATATATCTTACTCCCCAGAAAAGATGAATACAGTTAACAAAATTATTGACCCTTTCCCTTTGCTGTTTCTAGCCTGGTTTCTTAATTAATGCAAAAAACTACAATTGACTTTAGTGCTTGCAAAAGGAACTAAATAAAGAAAAATCTGTACAGGGACAACTAAAACCTTAGACCCAATTCATACTTGTTCATTATTTTACTGTTGTGCCAATATAACAATTGAAATTTATATGTTCTTATATATTTATATAGGTAAGGAGTCCCTGCAGATTTTATTCTGCTAGTCATTGCCGAATATAGGGGGCAGTGCTCATCTCTGTTTTGAGACCATTGAGCCAGAGCTGTCCAAAGATATTTCCATGTCCATGTGGCCAACATATCATAGAACATTGTTACCTACCCCTTGAAGTAGTATCTACAGAACACTGGGAGTCACAAAACATGAGTGGGCATGGCCAACTCGACATCACTCACTCCCACCCCCTAGCCTACCCAGTCCGTCATTAGGACAGAGAACTGGGAACCACAATAACCTTCTCTCTATGTCTCTCTCCCCCACGTCTCTGTATCTCTCTCTTCCTCTCTATCTCCCCCCTCTTTCTATATATCCCTCTCCCTCAATCTTTGTCTGTCTTTCTCTCCCCCTGTGTATTGCTCTCTCCTCCTCTATCTTACCCCTCTCCATATCTCTCTTCCCCCTCTGTATCTCTCTTTATCTCTCTGTCCATTTCTATATCTTATTTCAAAATCGCTAATATTAATATTAAAGGGAGATAAATTTATTTATTTATTTATTTATTTTATTTGTCAAACAAGTATAGTATTATAGTACATATTAACATAACATAACATAAGTAGAATGTAGTAATAGAAAGGATAATAAGACAGTAGGACAGGGACATTAGGCACGTAAGTGCACTTATGCATGCCCCTTACAGACCTCTTAGAAAAGGGGAGAGGTCAATTGTAGATAATGTAAGGTTGAAGATTTTGGGGTTGGGGGAAGCAGCAACAGAGTCAGGTAGTGAGTTCCAGACATTGACGACTCTATTGCTGAAATCGTATTTTCTGCAGTCAAGTTTGGACCGATTTAAATTCAGTTTGTATCTATTATGTGCTCTTGTGTTGTTGTTGTTAAAGGTGAAGTAGTCACTGACGGGGAGTACATTATGATGTATGATTTTATGAACAACAGTTAAATCAGTTCGGAGACGACGTAGTTGTAAATATTCTGTTACAGCAGCATTAAGAGGGTTTTTTTAACAAAAACTAACATCACTTTGCTGTTTCTGAATTCCTGAAACCTGTTGAGAAAAGCTTTCCTCATATTTAAAAGTGTTGTTTTGAAATAGCAAATGTCTGTATCAGAATAATTTTATTGGCGATGTTTCAACAGGCTTGGAAAATGAATCAAAGTTTCTCTTTCTAAATCTTGAGCAAAAAGGGATAGTTTGTTTTTGAATGAAATAACTGATTTAGATGAGACATAATTTATTTATTTTATTTATTCAAATTTTATGCTGTCCTTCTCCTTAGACTCAGGGCGGCTTACAACATGTTAGCAATAGCACTTTTTAACAGAGCCAGCATATTGCCCCCACAATCTGGGTCCTCATTTTACCCACCTCGGAAGGATGGAAGGCTAGTCAACCTTGAGCTGGTGATGAGATTTGAATCACTGACCTGCAGTACTGCACTCTACCTACTGTGCCACCTCGGCTCTAATGTCTACCATGAAATAAATTTTTGAATCCACTGATTGTTCTTTAGTTCTGGATAGTAAACACCCTTCTCAAGGAGAAATTTCCGTCAATAAGGAAGTGAAACATTTCAAAACGTTTTCTCTTGATAACCAACTTACCTTGTTCTGCAGAAGATCTGTGTACTCATTCTCCATTTCAACTAAACATTCTTTAAATTGGCAAAGATTAGGAGTTTTAGCTATGATGGAGTTGATAATCTTAATCACTAATTCCATAATTGCAAATTTCTTCTGGAAATGTCTGTGCACAAAGCACTTCTTGATAAATGATGCATTGGTAAGTAAGTATCTCGTGATTAATTTTTCCTTTCAAAATAGCAACAAACCTATTTCTTACATCGATCATACTTTTCGCCCCATCTATTGAAATTGAGAACATTTTGAGTGGAATATGATGTTTTTCAAGGCACTCAATTACAGCAGTTGTTATATCCTCTCCACATGTTTGACCTTTGAATGGCAATAATCCTAACAGTTCTTCTTTAGGATCTGTAGATGAAATAAATCACACAAAAAGTGAAACTTGCACTGTATCATTTATGTCACAAGACTCATCAGCTGCTATTGATAAAGCTGAAACCAATTTAAGATCTTTGACTTACTGGTTGGTTGTATTCGAAGACATTTTGGATGTTCTATCTTTCACTGTTTTAGCAGATAATGGTAACTCATTTGGAGACTGTAGCTAGTCCAAAATGCAGCCGTGCAAACTGTCATGGGCCTACCAAGGTATGCCCATGTATCACCATCACTCCATGAGCTGCATTGTCTACCGATTGGTCTCTGAATGCAATTTAAAGTATTAGTTGTTACCTATAAAGGCCTACATCGCTTAGGACCAGGTTACTTACGGGACCGTCTCTTGCCTCATGTATCCCAGCAGCCAGTCAGGGCCCACAGAGTTGGCCTTCTCCAGGTATTGTCAGCCAAGCAATGTTGGCTGGCGGGTCCTAGGGAAAGAGTTTTCTCTATGGTGGCACCAGCCCTTTGGAATCAACTCCACCCAGAGATCTGCATTTCCCCCACACTCCTGGCCTTTTGTAAGAAATTAAAAACACACCTTTGCTGGCAGACCTGGGACCATTGAGCAATGACGTCTGGTCAAACAGTATGATTATGATATGGATGAATGTATTTGAATGGGTTTTAAATTTTGGGCTGTTAACTGTTAAGTCATAGAAACAGAAGATATTATTTCTTAGAGTTTTCACTTTGATAGTTGGCAGATTGTATGCAGTTGCTCATTTGCATGTGTTATATTAAAACTTTATAATCCACTCACTTGATAGAAATAATCAAATGGGAAAACCAGCACAAAAACATATTACTAGAAATTATATATTATAAATTGTATATTTCTAAATAGAGTTAAAGTAACAACTAAAAATTAGAAAACTAAAAAAACAGGTCTGATTTAGACAATGATCTACTTAATTTCTGTTAAGTCTGGGGAGGGCAGGGAGATTGGTAATTTAAACTTTGAGTACTGTTAAACAAGAATAAATTCATTCCTTGCTTGCACTGAAATAAAGATTTTAAATTGGTATCTAACTAAACACTGTTGTTGATTAGAGAGATCGATAAAAGGAAAGCTGAAAAAGTAGAGGTTGGGGAAAACAAATCGTTGTGGATCTGAACTGGCTGAAACAGAAAGAAATGGTAATAGTTTTTGAAAAGTCCCTTTTAGAGTTTCAAAAAGAGGACATATTTTTGAAGGTTCACAGGTAACATTTTGAATAAGATAAGAGATTTTAAAAGAGATGGTTATCATTTTGGTACTGTGTTTCTTTCTCTGTCTTTTTTGACATTAATGCAATTGAGTAGAGATAACCTTCCTAAGAATTGTAATGTAAATAGCTTTACAATATTATTTCAGCATCAAAGAGCTTATGAGAATTCACTCAATTCATGCATAAATCTTATCACTAACAATAATCTTCCCAGCAGCAAAAAAATCTATTAATTCAAAAATCTTAGAAATTTCTCTTTAAAGTTTTATTGGATGCTATGAAACATGCTGAACATTTTATACATATCTTTGAAATATTTATTTCATTATTCAATTTCTGTAGTCGCTGATCTCAAACTATTCTGGTGAATAATTCTAAAAACAATTATAATGTAATATAAATTTATTAATTTATTTATATAAATGACAATAAAAAATAGCAGCATTGGAAAGGACTTTGCTCAAGTAGGAAATCTTGATGGATATAATAGAGGTAAATTTTAAGGGTATTTGTTGATTTTTTTATGGCAAGAAGAGCTTAACATATCCACTGAGAATCTATTTTTTTCCTTTGAACTCTTATGGCATAACAACTACTTTTTGTTGTTGTCCTTTGTCAGCAAGAATTTTTAAATAAGTGAATAAAGAAGCACAAATCTCTTTGAATGCTGGTTGCATCCCATTTTTAATTTGAAATGTCAAAAATGTCACATATAAGTCTTTTTAATAAATGTCTCTTGGACACCTAAGAAGTCTAGTAAAAGAGCTGAAATTTTGTTCATTTATTAAATTAAACAATAACTTTAATCCTTTTATTAAAGGGCAGCTGATTGTGATGCCCAGGAATTCCTCATGTCATCTGAGAAATATAATTAAAAAAACTAATTACAAATTTTACTATATCATGGGCTAATAATGTATTTAAATATGTGACTGCTCAAAGCAGATGCAGGAGAAACAAAAAGAAAAGAACAAATTGATTGAGGTCTAAGCTTCCTGTAACATGTGAATGAAAATAAATACAAACACGCTTAATTATATGGGATGAATTTGTTTACATATTTTATTTTTTAAAAACAAAATCTATCTAGAACTGATATATTCTTAATAGTTTCTAAAGAAACTATAATTACTCATAAGCTTACATAAAATATATCAACTAATGAAACCAAGTTTCAGTTGCATTATATAAAATGACTTTGCAGTCATCTGTAATTATGAATAGAGTAACTATGCCAAATGTCAGAAGAAATTGATTTCGGAAGATATAGATCAGTGTTGGCTAACCTTTTCAGCACTGAGTGCTGAAACAGGAGCATGTGCATGTACACACACACATGTATGTCGGAAACCAAAAGAGCAGCTGCCCAGTGTGCATGTGCACATTGGGGGAAATGATTTTCCAGTTTTTTGCTTGCACATGTACACTGGCCAGCTGATCATTCGGTTTCTGGCATACATGTGCACATGAAGACAAGCTGGACAGAGGGCATACGCACACTGGAAACTGGAAGAGCAGTCACCCAGTGTGCATACGTGTGCTGAGTAGATGATCTTCTGGGTTTTGCACATGCATGAATCCCAGAAACAGAAGACCAGATGGATGGTGCCCATGCACACACTGGAAACTGGAAGATCATCTTCCCAGTGCGTATATGCGCACTGGGTGACTGCTCTTCTGGTTTACATCACTCCTGTGTGCCTGAAGACCACCTGGCTATTGCATCAGAACCTGGAAGAGCAATGGGTGACAGCTCATGTGCCCTGGGAGATGGCTCTGCATGCCATTTCCGGCACCCATGCCATAGGTTATAGATTATTCTATCAATGCATTGTCAACTTAAAGAAATCTAAATAAGAATTCTTTTGTATCAAGGGACAGGCAGATTATCTCACAAATTTAAGCAAGAGAAAGGATTAACAATACTTTTAGCTATGAATGTGCCAAAATAATGTAATTGAAATTCGGCAATCATGTTAAATTTGAATGCATGAAATAATCTTATGCCACATAATATTAATCTTATTGGGCAATCTGACCAACTGTGGAAGGATTTCTTTCTATGGAAAATACTTAGGGCTGCTAGATTGCTTCACTCTTAGACAACAGACACAAGAACTTGCCTTTTGTGGACATCTTATTGGTTACATCTCAACAGTAGATAAATATTATGTCTTTCTTTCCTGATTGTATTTACCATGTATGAAACCAGTACTGCGCCACGTATTTTCACTGTTAACAAAAGGCAACTAGGATATGCAATATAACTAAGAAATGTATTGTTCAATGAATAAGAAAGAAGGGGTTTTCATGATAATATTCTGAATCTCCTTGAGGAAAGTCAGAGAATGAATTTAGATGATCAGGTAAATATGTGCTTATGATTCCAAAAGAAACAGAAGCATCATCTGTCCAGAGTTTCCATACTTCCAACCATCTTTTCTTGGGGTTATTTTTTATTATATTTATATGCCACCCAACTCCCGAAGGACTGGGCAGCTATTCATTACTTTCCATTTGAAATTGATTGATTGATTGATTGATTCATTCATTGATTCATTGATTCATTGATTCATTCATTCATTCATTCATTCATTCATTCTTTAATTTATATGCTGCCCAGAGTTCCAAAGGAATAAAATATAAATCTTAAGCATTAAAATATAAATCTTAAGCATTAAACAAATTAAAACCCATGCATATCATTCCATGGCCGAATCTTGCTGATTACCACTGCAAGCTCAATGGCCCCAAGCCTGCTGGAAAACCAGGTCTTAACTGCTTTCTGGAAGGCCAGTAGGGTGGGGACAGTCCTGACCTCTGGAGGTAACTGGTTCCAGAGATCTGGGACAGCCAGAGAGAAGGCCCTCCCCTGTGGGCCCGCCAGCTGAGACTCTTTAGCTGATGGGGCTTGTGGGATCCCACCAGCCACTAGTGTTGGGTATTTTGGTTACTATTAATATTATTAGTTTTAGCAGAGTTCAGCTGGCTTAATTTGCAGCAGATTCAGCATGGCAATAAATCAACACGTGACTCAGAATCCCATTTATTAGCAATGAATAATCATTCCTTCATAAAGATGAAAAGTACAATCTTTACTTACAATTCTGTTGATTCATGCATTTACAGATTGCAGGCAGATAAGTTTATAGTCTCGTTCATATTAATAACTTCTGGATGGTCCATGTGTGAGGATGGCTTTGGATTTCATCTCACACATGTGTCCTCAGCTGAGGACAATGGAGCACACAGGAGGTAGAAGGTGGTGGAAAGAAGGGTCAGCAGGGCCAAAAAGGGAGTGGTCATCTACTTTGCAGTTCTTTATATAGTCTGCAGAGTACCTGCCCCTTTTGGTCATCAAAAGGTGACACACTGGTCAGTTAATTGTGACCTGACCATAGAGATGTGTTTACAAGACAGTGCAAGCATGTGGTAGAGTGGTGAAACCCAACAACTGGCAGTTGTGTTGCAGAAGGCAGTCTTGAAGATAACCTGGCCTTAAGTCACATAGGGCTTTAAAGGTAATGACCAACACCTTGAATTGTGCCCAGAGACCAACAGGGAGCCAGTGCAGCTCACAGAGGATTGGTGTAATGTGGGTGCACATTGGTGTAATGTGGGTGCACCCACATTGGTGTAATGTGGGTGCAGCTGCATTCTGGACCAGTTGTAATCTCTGAACACTCTTCAAGGATAGTCCCATGTAGAACATATTGCAATAATCTAATTGTGAGGTGACAAGGGCGTGATTGACTGTGAGAAGTGCCTCTCAATCCAAGTAGGGTCACAGTTGGTGCACTAGACGAACTTGTGCAAAGGTTCCTCTAGCAACAGATGTCAAATGTAGATCTAGTTTTAGCTGTGAGTTTATGAGGACCCTCAATTTCAAACCCCTTCTGAGGAGGACAATTTCTGTCCCCCAACAGCCAAGGATGGACAGTTGGCATAGTCTTTAGGAGGCAATATCGGCAGCCACTCAGTCTTGCCTAGGTAAAGACTGAGCCTGTTGACTCCCATGCAGATCCTCACAGCCTCAAGGATCCTGTCACATCCACTGCTTCACTAAATTGACCCAGGGTGGAGATATATAACTGGGCATCATCCACATATTGCTGATACCTCACCCCAAATCGTCGGATGACTTCACCCAGTGGTTTCATGTATGTTTCATTATTGTTCTCCATCTGAAAAGTGATCCATTCCACCTTGAGATTTGCAGCTGCTCTACAATAAGAAATTTCAGTCCTTATATTTGATAATTTTGGAGGCCTAACAACATGACTTGTTTGTATCTACAGACTCCTTTCCTCTCTGTCATTTGATGGAATTCAGTATGATTTGAGGCAGTTGCCAGTACACATGCCACCTTGGAAAATTATGACTTAATATTACTTTCTTTTGCATTTTGCTTTAAAAATGAAGAATTGGTTAAGGCATGCCATATGGTATTCTGTTCATGGTTTCATTATTCATTAGACATTCAATACTGAACAATTTTCAAGTTATAGCTTAATAACAAAGTGAGTGTGTGCTTTGAATGCAGAGTGGCTCAGACTCAATATTTGCTTACAATCCATCTCAAAGTAGAGATGAAAAATTCATTTCTGAACTCATAGAGAGGAACTGCCCAGTAGTACACTAAATCTACACTAGATGGACCAATTGCTTGACTGTGTGGAAAGCATTTTCGTACATTTCTTCTTATTGCTGTAAAGTCTGCATTATTCCAAAGGCATGAGAGGTCAGGAAACTAATTAGGAATGGAGTTTTGGATAACCTAATTTGCAATAGTTCATTTCCTGATAATACTAATATAGGAGGATAAAACTGAGGATTTATATCAGAACCTGCTTACTTAGAAGTGAATCCCATTGAACACATGGAATTTACTTCTGAGTGAATTTATTTGGTTTATATATCTCTTCAACAACTGTAATATCTTAGTTCAGATTAGTATTTGACTATTGCAGTGTTTTCTGATACCAGGAGCTTCCAGATTTGTGGATTTCAAGTCCCAGAACTCTCAGTAATTGCCATACTTGTGAGAGAATTATGACAACTGAGTCCAAACATCTGGAATTGCTAAGGCTGGGAAATAATGAACTATTACATTCAAATGGTCACTAAAAATTTACATTAGTCAAGTATTTATTTAAAAAATACATTCCCCATTTTTATTGGATAGAAGTTCACAAGTTGGAGAAAATCATAGTCCAATATATTATCATAAAATAGGAAATGATTACATTGGTGATTGCTATGTAGGAATCTTATCCTAATCAAAGAATAGGAAGACACTTCCCAAACTGCAGACTTGACTCTTAAATGGAAATGAATTGCCATCTAAAACGGATTTACATTGGTATCAAGATCAGTCTGTATCTTAGTTAATACAGTGGTACCTCGAGATACGAGTTTAATTCGTTCCGGACCTGGGCTCTTAAGTCGAGCAGCTCTTATCTTGAACGACTTTTCCCCATAGGAATTAATGTAAATAATTTTAATTGGTTCCAGCCCTCAAAAAACTCACAAAGTTAGTCTAAATTATGCAGAAAGACATGTTTTTAATGAAGAAATGTACATGTACATATAAATGAATAATGAAGTTTCTTTCACTTAACTTGTAAACTTTCTTAAACTTTTAAATTTACATATGTTCAACTTCTCTGCCACCCAATCCTGTAGGACAGAGGTCCCCAACCCTTTTTGCACCAGGGACCGGCTTTAAGCGATCAAGAGAGGAATGGGTGAATGAATGGAAGGAGGGTGGGAAGGAAGGAAGGAAAGAGGGAAGGGACAGGAACAGAGGAAGGAAGCAAGGAAACTTATGAAAGGGGAGAGTAAGAGAGGAATGAGTGAAGGGAGGGAGGGAGGGAAGAAGGTGGGAAGGAGAAAGAAAAGAAGAAATAGAGGAAGGGAAGGTAAAAGAGAGAAAGAAAAAGAGCAAGAAAGCAAGCAAGCAAGCAAGCAAGCAAGCAAGCAAGCAAGCAAGAAAGAAAGAAAGAAAGAAAGAAAGAAAGAAAGAAAGGGGGAAGGGACAGGAACAGAGGAAGGAAGCAAGGAAACTTATGAAAGGGGAGAGTAAGAGAGGAATGAGTGAAAGGAGGGAGGGAGGGAAGAAGGTGGGAAGGAGAAAGAAAAGAAGAAATAGAGGAAGGGAAGGTAAAAGAGAGAAAGAAAAAGAGCAAGAAAGAAAGCTGCAAGCACCCCCCCGAGCCCCCCAGGCCGGCTGCAACCTTTTAAAACACGCGCGCCGCTTCGCAGCTGTCTCCTGAAGCCGAACGCGGAAGTTAGCGTTTGGCTTCAGGAGACAGCTCCTTGGCGCTTGTATCTCGAATTTGGGCTTGTAAGTAGAACAAAAATATCTCTCCCCTCCCAGCTCTTATCTCGAGTTGCTCTTAAGTAGAGCAGCTCTTATGTCGGGGTTCCACTGTATAACTGTTAGTGTAGTAATGAGGCAGGATCAGAACTCTGGCATTGTTTATAGGAGGTTGACTTTTTAATACCAGAAATCCATTTTTTTCTATATGGAAAAATTACAACTTAAAATCAGTTTACAGCACTTTCAAAGTTAATAATAGAAACAGCAAATGTAAAAACTGAATGATAAATGTTCATTTGGAGATCTTGCTGAAATGAAATAAATCTTCTCCCTGTATCTCCTGACACATGATGAAATATCTCTCATATCCTTTCCGCTTAATATTAATAGAAATGAATGTTTCTTTTTACAACCGTCAGCAGTGAAATTGACTTCTAATGGTTAAATTTTCCAAGCCACTGATGCCTTAATCCAGTAGTAGTTGACATAACCAGATGAGTGGAACTCATATCATGCAATCCCTATTCAATATATACTGCATTTTACCCAGAATGATTTCCACTGTAAAATAATTTAATTTCTTTTTGCTCTAAGCTATACTGGAGCAAATTCACAATAGTCCCTGTGAAGTCATTAGTCACAGTATAAATATCAGTGGTATAAATGACTGTCAAATTGCTTGAATATGAAAGAAAAATGCTTGTATAATAATGCAACATTGCTGATACCAGAACGCTATCTCTTTTTCAGCAGGAACTAGTAAATAGAATTCAGACCATCTCATTTCACTCCTGGTGATTTGTCACAATTGTAAACTGGTTACCTAGTAACTAATCCAGCAATTCTGAGTCTAGGTTTTGTCCACTTAAATATTTCTGTTTTCTTTTTTTTCTTTCCTTCTTTCTTTTTCCCTTCCTTCTTTCTTTTCTTCCTTCCTTTCTTTTATTTCCTTTATCATCTTTCTTTCTTTCTTTCTTTCTTTCTTTCTTTCTTTCTTTCTTTCTTTCGAAATTAGTGGTTAGGAATGATCTGAGTACTGTAGGTAGCTGCTTCTGGTTAAACAATTATTCTTCTGTAAAATATATTTCCCTTGCCAGCACTCATTGTTTCTACCACTAGCATAGTTCAGTATTATATATGACATCAGCTGATATTTATTTTGTTCTAAAAGGGGGAGAAGGATAGATAACCTTAAACAATAACCTTTGTGAAAGATGTGTTTTGCAAGTGTCTGCTTGGGCTCAAATGCATGTTTTTTAAAAAAGACATTCCACTATTTTAGTTTGAAAATTATAAATTATAGTTTGAATTATAAATGTGAAATTCATGCCTATTAGGGCCCCAACCAAAGTAGCATTCTCCATTAATATTCCCCGATAATATAGTAGAATGGACATGTGCACTACCACTTGGCAGGCATTTATGCAGACTAAAAAAACCCAAAAAAACTTCTGTATATCAGTAGCAAAAAATGGCATGCTTCTTATTTTACCTCTCTCATATGTTTGTTTTTTATCAGTTCACATTTCTATATCAATATTGATGTAGCTATTTTATTAGCTATATAATTTATAGCTATATAGTTAGAACTTTTTTTGTGTGTTCTTTTTATTTTTTTCCAGTACAGTACTTTGTTATAATATTGTTGGCTGCTTTGCGTGCATTTCCAAGAGAAAAAAAAGGGGAACAAAATCTTAGAATCATAGAACTGAGGAGTGGAAGGGAACACATGGATCAATGTGCAAGAACACCAATTAATCCAGTGGTGGATTTCTCTTACCTTCCCTACCAGTTTGGAAGTGCACGCATCACATTACATCCAGGCACTGATCCCATGTGAATGCGTAGAAACTTTTGCACATGTGCAGGGGAGTTTCATATAGAAGTGTATAAAATCATGCATGGGATAGAAAAGGTAGATAGAGAAAAAAATATTTTCTCTATCACACGGTACTAGGATGAGGGGGCATTTGCTAAAGCTCATAGGTAAGAAAGTGAGGACAAATAAAGGGAAATATTTCTTCACCCAGAGGTTCATTGGTTTATGGAATTCATTTCCAGAAGAGGTTGTGACAGCTGTCAGCATTGAGAGCTTCAAGGCAGGTGGTTATTGAAACAGATGTCCATGTGCCGCCTCTATGTTGATTGAGGCAGGCAGGATTCCCTTGAGTAGCATTTGTTGGGGGTCAGGGGAAAAGTCTTTCTGCTCAAGATACCCATGGACAATTGGTGGGCCACTGTGTGACACAGAATGATGGACTCGATAGGCTTTGGCCTGATTCAGCATGGCTCGTCTGTGTTCTTATGCAGGGGAGTTGTTGCCAGCTGCTTTCAAGCAGAGGTGACTGGGGAACCAGTTGGAGGCATTGCAAGCCAGCCACCACCACTGGTTTGGCGAACAGGGCCAAATTTCTGAACCGATCAAACCAGTAGCAAACCACCATTGAATTAATCCATTTATGAGTGGTGCCTACCCAGACTCCACCAAAACAAACAAACAATAAAAAGGTGCATGAAGAGGAAACCCACAACCCCTATAAACACTTTCAATGTTAGATCTTACTGAAACGAAATTTTTCCTTATGTTTCAATTCAATCTAGTAGCTGAAAGAAAGTCTTCAATTTATCACCACAATTGAGCTCACAATTCAGGTAGCTAGTGAAAAATTTGTAAAGTGAGTTTTGTCTCCCTTTACAACTTTTCTTGCCACATTTGTTAAGCAAATCATTGCAGTTGCTAAATTAGTAACCCGGTTGTTAGGTGAATCTGGCTTCCCCTTTGACTTTGCTTGTCCGAAGATCACAAAAGGAAATCACATGATCCTGGGACAATGCGACCATCATAAAGATGAGTCATTTGTCAAGCATCTGAATGTAAATCATGTGACCAGGTGGATGCTGCAACAGTTATAAGTGTAAAAAAAATTGTCATAAATCACTTTTTTCAGTGCCGCTGTAATGTTAGACGGCCACTAAGTGTACTGTTGTAAGTTGAGGACTACCCGTATTTGTCCTGCTCCTGCTTTCTGAGTCATGGAGACTAATTCTTTATTGGTTCTCCTCTAGCTTCTTTTTATGTCCTTGAACCCTGTTGTATTATATAAAAGTGTCACTGACACTGTAATACCTTCAGTATAATCCCTAACATAATTGTTTCCTATAATATATTGTCTACAGAGTCTACGGAGAGGGGCGGCATACAAATCTAATAAATGAATGAATGAATAAATAAATAAATAAATAAATGAATGAATGAATGAATAAACAAACAATAAAATAAAAATAAAAATAAAATAAAATAAAATAAAATAAAATATCTTTAGCTTTCATCCATTTGCAAATGAAGGCCAAATAGCTTTCTTCCTAGTACCTTGATCATATTGTAATCAATTGTTGGACAGACAATAGCTGAAAGAAAGCTCTGCCTCTAACTGCAAATCTGGATAATCAGGATAGTTAGGGACACTGTGGTGAGAAT
Source organism: Erythrolamprus reginae (assembly GCF_031021105.1). Taxonomy (NCBI): domain Eukaryota; kingdom Metazoa; phylum Chordata; class Lepidosauria; order Squamata; family Dipsadidae; genus Erythrolamprus; species Erythrolamprus reginae. The sequence continues at coordinate 164,702,279 of NC_091952.1, read as the reverse complement.
TCACAGCTCACATTCCTGAATGACATACTTCAACATCTAATAATGTCACAGAAGAACCAGTAGTCTATTATGGTATATCTTCTTCTTTAACCTTTTCAGATCATTGAACACCATTTTTGTGCAGTCAACTGCATCTCTATGGTGCAGGCCTGTGACTTGCATATCTTTGTTGATGGTATCTTGCCATCTCTGTTTAGAATGCCCACAATGTCGCCGGCCATTGATTTCTAGTTGGTATATAGTCTTAGCCATGGTGGAAGGTGCTGCTCTCTGGACCTTCTCTCATCTTCTCTATAATTGGTGCCACTTCTCTATAATTGATAGTCTATTAGGATAGATGAGTTTACCTTATTGATTAGCCCTTGGGCCATATCAAAGTATTATGATGTATGTCTTTCTTTCTCTCTAGGTCTGTAGGGGTCCTCACTGGCTATTCTTCTCCTTTCCATTTTATCCTGAAAGTGGAAAGGTCCCAATGTTCCAGACTTTCCAGACATTTGGGAGTTTCATGAAGCCTCTTGGACTGTTTAAATGGGATCAATAGGGAAACAGATAAAACAGGTAATCCTTGAACTTACAATCATGTAGCAACCATTCAAAGTTACAAGGCACTAAAAAAAAGTGAGTTACAACTGGTCCTCACACTTAACCACCACAACATTCCCATGGACATGTAAATCAAAATTCAGGCACTTGGCAATTGGCATATGTTTGTGATGACCACAACATCCTGGGATCATGTGATCCTCATTTGCTATGTTCCCAGCTGGATTCCAGTGAATCAAAATCAATGGGGAGAAGTAGATTCATATAACAACCACCTGAGTAATTTAACAACTGCCTTGCTTAGCAACATAAATGCTGGTCCCAGTTATAGTTGTTGGTCAAGGCCTACCAGCACACAAATGTATCTACTGCATTATTACTGCATTATATTATTGGTACTCTTATTATACATATACTGTATATAATGAAATACCAAAAAATATATGTATCTGATGGGTTTTGTATCTCTGGTCCAGAGCAATGTTTAGCCATATTAACTTCAGAGATAAAACAAATGCTCTGATTCTTACAAGTCCAAAACAACAGCTTAAGAAACCAGGTTTTATTCTACATAGGTAGTCCCGGCTTATCTTTGCAATGTCCTTTCATAGGATATCAGGAGCAGCAGAGTCACTATATTTTCCAGTAAAAGTTTAAAATCCATTTGTTCAGCTTCATTTATGTTTAGTGACAGCAATATGTATTTTCTTGCTTGTGACAAGAATACATGAAGGATACATTGTGAAACTGGACAAAATTGCTTTGTACTGTTAAATCTATATTCTCTTTCTCCATCTTTTTCCTGCTGCAGTTAATACACTAATGGCAGTAATAAATAAGGCAATAGTGTTGCCTTTCTTAATCAGAGAAATGATTATATGAGAACATTAACATATTTAACCCCCCCGCCCACTCCTTGCCCAACAGTACAGAAATAAAATGTCGGTGATGAAGAATTAATGTGAAGTTAATTATTTTGATTTGTTTATGTATAAAATATAAAAAGACATGGAGGTTTGAGTAAAAAAAAGGCAATTTGGTGATACAATTACATTTAAGGCAGTAATAGGGCATTTCTTCTTTTGACACTGGGTAAATTTTTGCTGAAAACTTGAAAGAAATGTACAGGGTAACCTAGCATTTCTTTTATGGAGTTGTAAAAGTGGTGTTGTAAAAGTATTAACCACAAATATGTTTTAACTGAGATCTGTTAAACTCATTTTTTAAATGTGATGTCTAATCTGGAAGTAACCAAAAAAAAATCACCATATCAAAAACTTTCACTTACTCTTTGATTTCCCATGCCCGTCATACGGTTAAGTTCATAGTTTCCTAAAGTTAGGAACATAGTTTCCTAAATTTAGGAAGATTAAATATTGATCATGTTCATTCATGCTCTGTTGTTTAATTTTTGTTTGCCATATTTGAAGATTTGCCCCACCCCCACCCCCCGCACCCAGTTTCTTTTCCCTTTACTGGTGCTTGATGGATATTATTTATAGTTCTGCAGAAATCATATACTAGTCATGTTGATATTGGAATGTTATAAATAGTGATGGGCGAACTGAACCCGCACAATTCGGGTCCATACCAAATTTTGTGGTGTTCAGTATGCTGAACCCGAACCCGAAATTTTTCCAAAGTTCGGGGTCGTGTTCGCCATTCGGAGCTTTGACATCACCAGCAGGTTGCTAAGGACGCCAAGGTGTTCACTTCCTAGATTCCATGGAATCCAGGAAGTGATCACCTTGGAATCCTTAGCAACCTTCCAGTGACGTCAAAGCTCCGCCCCCGGAATCTCTTCATGGGAGGGATTCCCCGTTCGTGTTCGAGTTCACGTTTGGTTTGGGTTCAGATGAATTTTGCGTAAAATTCGGCCGAACTTGCCGAACCTGAACACCGTTGGGTTCGCCCATCACTAGTTATAAAGTTTTCAAATCACATTTTCAATTTTTTTTAAATATTGTCTTCAACTAACTAGTGTGTGAATTGAGTTCATTGTAAACATTTTCTCTCTCTCTTACACATATACAAGACATATACTTCTCCTTCTACATAACTACTTTTAATTGAATCCTTTCCTTCTGACTGCTAATGTCCTTTGTCATTATCCTTTGATCCCTGTGGCAAATCCTCTTCCTGAACTATATTAACCAAATGTTGTGAAGCCCTGGAGGTTTTAATATAGACTTAATTTTTGCTCAGTCTTTCTTATATCAGCACAGTCTAATAATAGTTTTGTATTGTGATCAGAAGTGATATTGTTTACTTATTGCAAAGATTTTTTGTTTTTTGACAAATACATAGTATGCTATATATTTCCATCTTCATTTTTCCTGCCATATTTGTCTCTACTGCTAATGCTAATCTGGCAGTCCAGTACTGATAGACTAATCTACTCACTCACTCATTTCATTTTGCAAACATTTATGTGGAAATAAAATTTTATATTTCAAGATCAAATCTGGAACCAGAAGTTTATTCTTTTGGACTTATGCTGTAACCCATTTTCTGGGAACTTCTCTCTATTAGAATACAGTATTTTTCTTTGGACTATTCCGTGAGTGGTTTTTATGTTGTTCCTTCATATTGGTTGATTGGTGTGTTGATGGCTGATGAGTGGCTGTTGTTTCCTTGCACTGCCAAGTCCTTGGTTTGTAAGTACCTGATAAGCTAGTGGTAAATGGTGGTCTTGGTGACTGACAAGGGCCCATTTCCCAGACTTCAATTACACTGGTCAACACAAAAAAATCATTGGCAAAGGTAATATGACTGTTTTATGGAGTTTGATGTGCTAATTCCAAAAATATGCTTAGTTTCTCTCTATCACTAGTGTTGGGCGAACCGAACCTGCACAATTCGGGTCCGTACTGAATTTTACGGTGTTCGGCATGCCGAACCCGAATTTTTTTAAAAATTTGTGTTCCGGTTCGGTGTTCGTGCCAAGCACCACAAAGCGCACCGCCTGGCTGTCATCTGCTGAGAAGAGGAGGAGGAGCCGGGCGCCGGTGGCGACAGAGGAAGGCAAACACCGGGGAGCTGTCGGCCTGTCAGGAGGCTGGGAGGGAGGCACAAAAGGAGCTGGGGAATCCCACGAAGGGATTCTGGGGGCCGAGCTTTGACGTCACAAAATCTGGGCCCCTCAGGTGATATGCTCAAGTTGTTCAAATTGTCTTCATGACTGGTTGAATATGAGGAAAGTGGCTATGCCATTTGCTATTCCCATGATTTGGAGAGAACCCAAAAATCATAGTGATGACTGCTACTTTTGTTTTGTCAAACTGAAGAGCTTTTCTACAAAGAACAAACATAAGATTGTTTCCTCTGAACTTGAATCTGCAATTAGGCCAGTTCCACATGATGATATCTTGCCAGTTCATGTACCACTGTTATCTGGATTGGATGAAATTGAAGTAGAGTATGGAGCTGAAGCTACTAGCAAAGGCATGGAGATCTCAAGTCAAGATGAATATGTACCTGATGGAGCAGCCGAGAAGCCAGAGCGCTTTACTCAACATGAATTAAATGATCTCATCAGAGACCTGTCATTATCAAAAGATAAAGCCGAGCTTCTTGCATCTAGGCTGAAACAGAATAGTCTTCTTCATGGTGATGTCAAAGTGTGTTATTATTGAAACAGAAATAACAGTATAACACAATTTTTCACAGTTGATAGAGCAATATGTGAATGGCCTTTTTGAAGAAGTGAATCAGTATTTTGTTGCAGATTGGCAATTGTTTATTGACTCATTCCAGAGAAGTTTGAAAGCAGTGTTGCTTCACAATGGAAATATGAAACTTTCATTCCCTATTGATAGGAAAGTTATGAAAATCTGTCAGTTGTTTTGGATTCTATACAATATAAGCATCATCAATAAGTGAAAATTTGAAAGTGATTGGTCTACTAATGTGAATGCGAGGAGGTTTCACAAAATATTGTTGCTTCTTGTGTTGTTGGGACAGTAGAAATACAGTAGAACATTACGTTTGACATGATCAGGGACAGAGAAATATCTATGCTCCAGGTAGACACAATGTACAGCCCTTATTCTTTTGTTTACTTGTTCCTGGTTTTCCCCTGCAATTAAGATGTCATCAAAGTATGGAATGGCCCCATTTACCCCTGACAATAGGCGTTCCATAATGCTCTGGAATATCCCTGGGGCTATGCTTACCCCAAACTGTAACCTCGTGCATTTGAACGCCCCCCTATGCGTTACAATTGTTTGTGCGTTTGCTGTTTGTTCATCGACCGGGAGTTGCTGGTAAGCTTGCGCAAGGTCGATCTTTGCGAACCTTTTCCCCTCCCCCAGGGAGTGTAGAAGTTGTTGTACAACCGGGATGGGGTAGGGGTGGTGTTGGAGTGCCTTATTCAGGGTAGATTTGTAATCAGCGCAAACCCTTAAAGAACCATCTGGCTTCAGAGGTGTAACTATGGGAGTTTCCCATGGCCCCTGTTCCACAGGGACCAAAATACCTTGGCTTATGAGTTTATCCAGCTGCAGGTCTAGTTTGGGGAGAAGCGGAAGGGGGACCCTGCGAGGTTTTAGCCTGACCAGTGGGACCTTGGGGTCAATAGAGAATGATATAGGGGCCCCTTTATACAATCCTAAGGTGGGGCTGAACACTTCAGGGAACTCTTTCACAAAGTTAGGCATATTATCACAGTTTACATTACACACACCCGAAATTTCGATCCCCAACGGTTCCATCCAAGCTAAACACAGAAGAGAGTGCTTAGCCCCCGTTACAATAAGCATGGGAAGGGTACATTTAACATTCTTGAATGCAATAGGTACATTTGCTGTTCCCAGGACCGAGATTACCCCCCCTTGAAAATCTCTGATTACTAAAGAGGTTTGATTTAGATCAGCTTTAGACATATTAGGCATACTGTATACAGTTTAAACTTCTCCCAAGGCATGATGGTATATCTAGATCCCGTATCAAGCTCCATTGAGCAAGGCTGGTTATTTAGTAACAGTGAAATAACAATTTTAGCCCCCTTTTTTGTTGCCGTGTTATTCACGGAAAATTGTGAGTTACCTCTATAGTAGTCGCGGTTAGCGGTTGAGTAGTTTCTTTGACCCGAATTGCGGAACGGTCTCTTTTCTCGCGATTGGGGGGTCTGGTTTTGTGGTCGTTGGTATTGCGGTGTGGCGAATGTCTCTTCTGGTGCCGTTGCTCTGCATGCGATGGCGATGTGGCCTCGACGGTTGCAGCGGTGGCATGTGGCGTCTCGGAAAGGGCATCGATGGCGCTGGTGGTTTCCCCGGCAGCCCGCGCAGGGGGTTGGGTGAGTAGCTCTGTGGTGTCTCGGCTGGTCTTGTACCAGGAAGCAGTTGTCCCCGTTGTGAGCTGGTTGGCTGGGGTCGTCTGATTCTACGGCGCGGGGAGACGCGGAGTCAATCTTGGCAATGAGTTCTCGCCTTCCGTGCTCTTTCAATTCTCTAGCTGCTGCGTCGGCGGCTTCTGCGGTTTGCGCTAGTTTAATCACGGTTTGTAGAGTCGGCTCTTCTTCGGTGAGGAGTTTATTTCTCACTGTGGCGCTTTTCATGCCGAAAACCAGGGCGTCGGTGAGGCGAGCTTCCGGGTCTTTAAACTTGCATTGAGCAAGTACCGTTCGAAGTCGCGTTGTAAACTGGTTGATTGACTCAGCTTCCTTCTGAGCCATCATGGAAAACTGATGCCGAAAAACCATGGCTGGTTTGGTCGGTTTGAAATGGCTCGCTAGCTTCTCCTGTAGGACGTCCCAAGCTACGGTTCTTGCTGGCTGCGGGTCGGTGAGAGTCTGGGCAAGGCCACGGATTTCTGGGCCGCAGTAATTAAGAAAAATAGCCCGTCTGCGATCGGCTTCGGCGTCCTGTATTCCCGCCGCCTCGAGGAAGATCTCGAAGGTGGCCATGTATTCGTCCCAGGACGTTTTTTCGGGATCGAAAAGTTCCGGAGCCTGGCCGATCTGGACTTTGTTCATGTTGCACGCGATGTTTCTTCCGTCCGTTCGTCGCCAGTGATGTAGACCCAGACGCAAGGTTCAAGCAATCGGTACTTTTTATTCAGCTCAGAGAACAAGTGACAGCTCAGCAAGGCAAAGTGACAATTCAGCGAGTACCGACTGACTCTGCCTGGAGAAACCGCTCCTTTTATACATTTGCGGTTCCCGCCAAAGCTAGAGCCGGCCGCGTCTGAGCCAATCAGGAGCGACTTCCTGCTTCGGCTCAGACAGCGCTGGAAAGAGGAACAAACTATTTACAGGAATTACAAGGTAGCCATTTCAGGATACAACAAAGACTTCAACCACTTTTCCTTAATGTTCTGATCATTCAATAAACTTTTTTGATAGACCCACAAAATAGGCAAGATGCTAAAAGGTCTCTTTGCTGCCATCTAGTGACCACTCTGGAATCAATTGATCCCTGTGATCCGCACTCTTCCTACCTTCCTGGCTTTCCTGAAGGCTGTGAAAACTTGGCTTTGCCTGCAGGCCTGTGGCCGATGAGTTATACCATCTAGCTCCGGCTAAAAGGATGAATTATTTATTTTCTTGTGGTTTTAAATTGTTATTATATTGTTGGGGGAGGGGGAGAGAAATGTTTTCCTGCCAGTAATACTGGGAGATAAAATATCCTGAGCTGAGAAGCCCCTGAGTAGCCTCACTCACCACGGCACTAAAGACATTCCTCTTTGATTCAACAGATTGAAACAGCCTTGTTCTGGGGATCAGCAAGAGGGGAAGAAATTGGAGAGGTTGGGAATGTTTTCAATAGGTTTTGTGGTTTTATTAGTTGTGTTTCAGCTAAGTGTGTGTATTGCCTACTGCCTGTCCTTGTTAGTTGTATATGGCTTGCTGTCATTCCCCTTGTTAAAAGGGCATTATAAATAAATAAATTAATAATAATAATAATAATAATAATAATAATAATAATAATAATTATTATTATTATTATTATTATTATTATTATTATTATTATTATTCTGTGAAAGGACAGTGGAACAGGTGTGTGCACATCGCAATTGTGCATCAGTTTAGTGCAAAAGAGATCCCGAAGATTCACAATCACGATCAAGCCCAGCATTTCCCGAACTGCTGTCTTCCAGATGTTTATTTATTTATTTGTCTAAACATACAAGATAGCAGGTATTGGTATAAATATAAACAAAAGCAAAGTAGGTACAGGTAAATTTGGACAATAGGACAGTAAGACAAGGATGGTAGGCACGATGGTGTGCTTATGCACGCCCCCTTATAGACCTCTAAGGAATGCGGTGAGGTCGACTGTAGACAGTCTAAGGCAGTGATGACATGGGTGTCACAAGTGGCATGCGGAGCCATATTTGCTGGCATGTGAGCTCCAACATGCAGGTGTATGCTGGCCAGCTGATTTTTGGCTCACATAGAGGCTTTGGGAGGGTGTTTTTGGCTTCCAGAGAGCCTCCTGGGGGATGGGGAGGCATTTTTACCCTTCCCCGGTTCCAGGGAAGCCTTTGGAGCCTGGGGAGTGAAACAAGAGCTTATTGGGCCCACCAGAAGTTGTGAAACAGGCCATTTCCGGCCTCCAGAGGGAAAGGTGTTTTTCCCTCCCTCAGACATCATCATCATCATCATCATTATTATTATTATTATTATTATTATTATTATTATTATTATTATTATTTAGATTTGTATGCCGTCTCTCCGGAGACTCAGAGTGTCTCCTCACAAGAATTCACCGCATTTTGCTTTCTGTGCATGTACAGAAGCAAAAAGATGCTGGGGACATGCACACATAACACATACACAAGACAACCAAAGCTGCATACGCAGCACACCAGTAGCAGCGGACGGTAATAGCAATTTAAGTTTAAGTTTATTGGATTTATACGCCGCCCCTCTCTGAGGACTCAGAGCAGTTTACAACATATAAAAAAGACAATATACAGCATAGTTCCCTCTAAGCTGAGCAGTGAGCAATGGCTCACTTAAAAATCATCATCAACTCAGAGTTTTTCAAACCTGCCCAGAAGCCGAGAGGGAAAGAGTGAGAGGGAAAGAGTGACGCCCAGTCCCGAAGAGACTGCCGCTCAGACACTATACTTTTCCGCTCACCCCAAAAAAAAATTAGAGGGAACACTGATATACAGTATAACAAAATCCAAATAATTCAAATTCAGTTACAACGAAAAAACTAAATTTGCCCCTGATTTTGTTTTGAACCTCTCAACAAATCAGGAAGAAATTTAGGCGAGGCGATATACATGCCCGCTCGCTTGAGGGAAATCTCTCTTTTTCTGAACAAGCATGAAAGATAGATAGACTGTCACTATATTGTTTAAATATTAAGAGAGAACTTAACCGCTGTTGTTACAGGCCGCAAACACATACTAAGAAAGAACTGACTTGGGCGAGGATTAGGGTTATGTTCTCTCGGTTTGCGTTGTTCTGTACTTCAAGACATGTATAGTCAAAATAAGCAAACGTACGATAAATTATGTAATGCCTTTTTTAAGGCTGATTGTAAAGATGGTTTATTGGTGGACAGGACCACATGGGTTTGAGGTCCTGGGCAACATATGGAGGAGAGAGATTGAGGTATTTATACCCTCTCTTGGGCCTGGCCCTTAAGCTTCCTGTTCCTGTGCAAGAAATGTATTCTGTTGGCTTGTCAGACTCCCAGGTTATGCAGCAGTCATAGTTAACTTTGTAAGTTATCTGAGTCTCAGGCATGGTTGAAGCTTGCTAATGAAATGAAGGGGCTTCTCCTATTGCGGCTGAATGATTTTGCCCTGGTTTAGATCTTTCCTGAGGGCTAATCGCATCACTGAGGCTGAAGGTCTTTTGTCTTGTAGATAGGCTGGTCCAGTCCTGCTGGGGCTATTAAGAAAGGTGGGGGCTGTTTTCCAAGAGCATGTTTCTCCTTTAGGGAAATATAATATTCTACCTTTTAAATATTTCTCCAAATATTTCATTCTTCTAAGACAGGGTTGTGTGCTAGCTTTCCATAGGATCACTAAACAAACTGTAACAAGTTGAGGATTACCTGTAATAATGTTCACCTATCTCCAGTGATGGGCTCCTACGGGTATGGTCAGGTACTCAGTACTGGTAGCAAAATTTTGATTTTTTTTCTTTTCTTTTTTCCCTTCTGGGCTCTGGGTATGTTTTTCCTGTCACAATAAATGAGGTTGAATGGGTATAATTTTAGAAGAGCTGTGTGTGCGTGTGTGTACATACACTTTATGTAGTAGATAATCAGGGGTGGGCTACTGCCCGGACGGGGGGTGGGAGGCAGTGGGGTAGCAAAAATGGAACTCCACCCCCAGAATACCCAATTTGCACTGAAAGATGTTGAAACAAAATGCATAAGCCACAACCACAGTGTGGTAGTAAAAATTTTGGTAGCCCATCACTGCATCTATCTCCTTCTCACTAAATTACTAGCTAGGAAGAGAAACTTTGGGATTCCTGCAGATGTGGAAGAAGGACATAACTATGCTCGCCAGTTAGATTTATTAGTTATTAAAATTCTACTGTACAATTTGTGATTTTTTGTGTGTGTGAGAGAGAGAGATAGAGAGAGAAAGAAAGAGACAGACAAAGACAGAGAAGGGGAGGGGAACATTAGAGTTAGCCTAACCTCCAACAGCTATACTAGACCAGAAGTTTCCAACCTTGGCAACTTTAAGACTTGCAGACTTTAACTCCCAGAGTTGAAATTGACTGAGGAGTTCTAGGAGTTTAAGTCCACAAGTCTTAAAAGTTGCCAAGGTTGGAGACCCTGTACTCAGGGATGGGTTGCCACTGCGCATCAATAGCAGCCCCAGGACCGGCTGAAAGTCGTGACAATTCCTGTGCGCAACGTCCAGGGGGACTCCAGTCTTAAAGTTGCTAAGTTTAAAGAGCCCTCCTTTAAGGCTTCTCTTCCACTTGATCCAATGATTTTGGGAAAAATTGGGTGCTCAGAATGGAATCTTGTCTTTAAGATATCTTCCCAGCATGCCAAGCAAGTATGGGGATGCCCCGGTCTTCCCCATGGACAATCAGTGGCCTGGATGATTTCTCTGTAGGAAAGACACTGCTGGCAATGCTGCTAGGAGCTCTCTGGTGGAAACCAGGAGTGAGAGGTTGAGGGATCCCTCGTGAAAGTGAGTGGGATTCAGAGATACCAAGTTTGAGTTCGGATCTGCCCCGACTTCTGATGGCCTATCAGCTGGAAGGTGAGGTGGCTGTGTCAATCTAGTCAAAGGCACATCCTGGATGGATCTTGTGGCACTCAGTAATTTGAAGGCAGATTCTTACCAAAAGGCCCCAAAAAGGTCCATTTCTGCCTTGTTCCATTGGGCGGATTCTCTCCAACCCCTGAGCTAAAACAGAATTCATCTCGTTGGGGACCCCAATTTAGATCTGCAAGAGGGCCGCTTTCTTGGTCTTAAAGAGCCAGCCAGATGGGGCTAGATCTCACGCAGTTGGGACATCCCTTCTCCACCAGAGACCCTGGAAGAAAAGTTAGTCCTACCCCAAAACAATGGCAATTAATCCTGTGCACAGAGCAGATGGGCAGGGCCCCAAAAATGTGCTGGCGATTATGCTGGGCATTTTCAGATCAGGATAAATCTGGAAAAATTTCCCCTTTTTTTCAAAGGAAAGTCAAATTAACTTTAACTATAGCAAGGAATGTGTTTGGCAGGATGCCAGTTACCTTATGTAGGAAGAAGGACAACTGCATCCCATCTGATCCCACCCCTCAAAACAACATTTCATCGAAGGTTTTTCTAAAAAGATCAGTAGGATCCATTTAAAAGCTGACAGGATTTCATCCCACAATTGAAATTTTCCTACCTACCTGCATGGGGAAAAGAGCTCAAGCAGGTCAAAGGAATTCCTGATTGTGGGAACGTGGGAACTAGTGTCTTGGAATGTGCGTGCGAAAAGCATAGACCTTGAGCATGACACGTATGATGACCCAGTTTCTCTAGCAACATTCTCTTTCCCAGCACTCTTGTCTTGCCTTCTTTGCTGCTAGCCTAAGAAAAGTGCAAATGTTATATATCACGAGGTGGGCTGATGGGACCTTTCTCTCGCTCTCGCTTTCTTTTTCTCATGAATCAGCACTTTGAAATGTAGCCCAGGTTGTTTGATTTTTATTGGTTATATTTTGTACGCTTAATACGTTATGAATTTGAATTGGTGTAACAGACCCATGTGAAATGTAGCATCGTAGAAGCCTGCATTTCTGTGTCTGCTTTCAATAAAAGGGTCATCCTGAATTGAATCTAGGTTGTCTCACCAAGGAGAAAAAGTTGTTTTCAAGTTTCTTGTCCGAGGTTTTTTCTCTCAATTGGATTTATTTATTTTATTTTATTTTATTTATTTATTTTGTGACTAACGCGCAGTCAGTTGCCAGCTGCGAGCCTCCGTAACCCCATACCTGATCTTAAGAAAGAACTTTCCTCTGCGCAAATCCAAAGAGATTTCTTGGGGCAACTTTTCAGCACCATAAAATAGTGCACTCTGTCAGAGGTGGAAACCTCCCCCCCCCCAATCATTCTGTTTGGGCCTTGGGGGAAATTCTAGACAAGCATCAAGACCAACAACCAGAGGTAAGGAATCAAATATTTTGGTCTATAACATCACCACTTCAGAGAGTTGTGCTAGCAGAAGGGGTCCTGGGAACATAGCAGCCACCTCTACCATCATTGACATCAATGACTAAACTCAGGAAAACCCCCTGGAAATTCAGGTGCTGGACTGGAGGGTTTTGTAGCAGTTCCTGCCCATCCTATTCCTAGTGATGCAGAGATGAATTTGAGAATGTGGAGTGGAGATCTGTTTCCTGAGCCAGGAAGATGACAAGGAGTTGAAAGTGAAAAATATTCAAACAGGTTTTAATAGTTTATCATTTATTATTTTTAAAAATGCCTCCATACTAGTCTTTTCTAAGAACACCAGAAAAAGGTCTCTCCCTCTGGGTAATCATTCCTTTGCTTTGCTCTGATAATTTCTGTTCTTCCAGCTTGTTCATAGCTGGCAAAATGGCAATGCCAGAAAGTGAGACTTCAGTCCTTACTGTGTGTTGTCCTCCAACTTCTTTTTTCTTTGCTCCCAAGGGAAAAGCCCACAACTGAGGTGATCATGCCAAGTAGGAGGGAATCTGCATAGTCCCTCCCAACAGCCACATTGTTGAGGGAAAATCTCTCTGGAGGATCTAACTCAGGTCACATCAGGGTTGGATTGCCTGAATGATGTGAGGTCCCAGAAGTTCCCAACTGCCTCCATCTTCTGTTACACTCAAACTGTTTCAATCAAAGAGATTTATTCCCCGTTCCCTTCCTAGTCAGCTGAATGCAAATTCCTCATTCATTGGGATCGGCTTGATTTTGTTCTTGGGCAGCAGATCACACCATAGTAATCCCTTCTTTTTATTTAGGAGACTAATGTGGACACCCATCTTATGCCCAACATTCCTGGGCGGGTCAGTGCTTAAGAATAAAATATAAAAGCCAACAAACTGATAGTAATCACAAACCGTGCAGCATATCATACCAACAAAACCATTCTCCCTCCATACCTTCTGAACTCTAGTCTCAACTTACCCCATACGTTAGAGGAAGAACCAACTGTTTGACGAGTCCATTTCACCCAATAAGGGGATGAAGGGGGGATGCTGAATGTCATAGAAAATCCTCTTACCACTTGGCAGGGGCAGCTATGGTCTCACTGGGTGACGTCTAAGCGAGGGGACCCGGAGACACCCATTCTTATCTGTCTCAGACAGAGAGAGGCCTTGCAAGTATCCTGGCTCTGTGCTATTCATGGTTTGAAAAGTGACGACCTTATTTTAAACCTGAGAAAAAACCCAAAAGTCCATGCAGCATGATAGCCAAAGGAAGACTCGATATACAGCCCATTACATGAGTGCAATTATGAAGGGACCAAGTAGTGAGGGACCATGAACAAATGGGAGGAGGTGACTCTGTGCCAAGCCAGCTAGCCACAGATAAACAACTGCTCCTCCAGCAGCAGTTGTGAGTCCAGAGCAGGGATGGGTCCCTCCTAGCTTGGACCGGTTCACCCAAACCGATAGCGACCCACTGGTGATGTCATGATGATGTTAATGAACCGGATTGGTCAGTGTCGGTCCATGGGCACAGCCCTCGTTTTATTTTTTATTTTTATTTTCTTCTGAGCATGTGGAGAAGCCCAGTTTCCAGCACTGTGTATGCAGTCACCATCTCGAGGAAGCGAACCAGTGGCAAGATAAGTTAGAACCCGCCCCTGCTTGGGTCCCCTCAACTTTTCAGTCCCAGAAAGTGGCTGAAAAATGCCCTTCTCCTGTTTTGCAGCCATGCACCATTTTCTGTCCTTGCCTCCTTCCTGTTTTTATTTGGTTTTCCCTCTCACTCTGAAAGCAAAAGGAAGTGAGGGAGGAAAGTGGGGAAGAAGGCACCGTTCCCCGTAAGCTGCACGCGTGAGCATGCGCGCGCCCCAAAATACCCCCGCACACCCTTTTCCATGGGCGCACGCTCCCCATCCCCCTGCCAGCCTGCCGGGGGGGCGGGGATGGAGAGGCGCCAACAGTAGAAGGAAAGGGAGCCGCGGCCTCCCCTGCCTCCCCATCGTGCCTCCCGCCCCCGCGTGCCCCTGGCCTCTTGGTGCTGCCCCCGCTCGCCCGATCCGCCCCCTCTCCTCCTCTTCCAAGAAAAGCGCGGAGGCTGCCTGCTTGAGCCTCATGACGCCGCTTCGCCCTGCCTGTCTCCGTTGTGTTTTCGGGGGGGAGTGGCGGGAAAGCCCTGTGCCGGCCAGGAAAGCGAGCTTTCCAGGAAAGCAGCGTGCCTTTTAAACACGCTGCTTTCCTGCACCTCTTTCCTGGGTGGGGGAGTGGCCTCCTCCCCCCCGCCCAGGAAACAGTTGCAGGAAAGCAGCGCATTTGAAAAGCGCGCTGCTTTGCCGGAAAGCCAGCTTTTATATTCTTACTCTTTTCCCTTAATATCTTCTCTAAATTTGTTTCTTGTTTGAGGAATATTTCTTTATTTTCCCTTTTACTTAAATACGTACTTATTGAGTTAACTTGTAACCAATTTTGTTGTCCAAGGCATCTCTCTATTTCATTTCTATTGATCCTTCCATCCTGTTCATATAACTGTTCAATTCTCTGTATACCTTTTTCCTTTAATTTCCATATTATCTTTGTGAGGTTACTTTCTTTCTTTATATTTATCACATGCAGCGTCGCTAATTTAGAATTTGTCATTTTTAATTTGCCTTGCCATTTCATCCAACTTTCTATAATCACTTTAGTTGGATCTATTAATCTATTTATTTCTATCTTGTTCCATTTCCTAAAAAATAATTCTTGATTCTTAATGTCATTAATTCCTTTCTCTAATTCTACTCATGGTTTCTCTTCTAATAATTGTAATTCAATTAATCTATCTATTTGATATGCATCCCTGTAATACTCCAAACTTGGATTTCCCCAACCTCCCTCGCCTTCCGTGGCTATCAGCCTTTTTAAAAAAATTCTTGGTCTTTTATTACCTTCTATCCAAGCATTTAATTTAGTATCCCATTCTTTTAATTTCCTTATTGGGAAGGTTCCATGCATTACCTGTAAAATGTATAACATTTTTGAGATAATCATCATTTTTAATGCTCTTACTCTAGCCAATCTTCTCAAATTTTTATTTCCCCAATTCTTAATTTGTTTCTGAATTTTTTTCCATATTAAATTATAATTAAATTCCACCATATTTTCTGGGTTCTTTAATAATCAAACTCCTAAATATTTCATTTTCTTATTCCCCCGTTTTAAACCTGATACCTTCCGTATTTCAATTTGTTCTTTAGGCTCGGTATTTAAACAAATAATTTCTGATTTTTCCATATTTATTTTTAACCCTGATTGGTCTTTAAATTCCTGAAGTATTACAATCATTCTCTTAATCATATCTACTGGTGTATCTGTAATTATTATAGCATCATCTGCAAATAGATTTAATTTTAATTCCATATTCCCTATTTGATATCCCTTCCATTGTTTGTCTTTTCTAATTTTATTAGCTAATGTTTCAATTGCCATCACGAAAAGCATCAGGGATAGGGGGCATCCTTGCTTGGTTCCATTATTTATTTCTATCTTCTCCGTTCTATTTCCATTCACTCTAATATAGGCTATATTTTCCTTATATATTTCTTTTATTACTTGACAAAATGTTTCCCCATATTCAGGCTATTACATAATTGAAATAAATAGTCATGATTTATTTTGTCAAAAGCTTTATAAACATCTAACTTTAATAGTCCCATTTTCCTTTTAGTTCTAGTAGCATGGTGCAGCACATTCACTATATTTCTAATAGGTTCATATATTCTTCTTCCTTTTATAAATCCATACTGATCCTTTCCAATTATTCTTGGTAGTATATTTTCCAATCTGTTTGCTAAAATTTTCATCAAAATTTTATAATCTTGATTTAGTAGACTAATTGGGCAGTAGGAACCGGGTTCTTTTAAATCTCGATCTGGTTTAGGAATTGTTACAATTTTGGAGTTCTTCCATGTTTGTGGAACATCTAATGTTGTGAGGACATTATTATACAATCTCTCCAAATGTCTTTGTAAGTTTTAACAAATCATTCCATTCTTTATTTCTTGTTATTCTTAAATCTTCTCTTATTAATTCTATTTCCCTTATTCTTTTTTCCCTTTCCATTCCCCAACTTTTTTTAATATAAGACTCCATACTGATTAAATTACCCCTAATAACTGCTTTCTTCGTGTCCCAGATAACTGATTGCCTCATTTCACCATTTTCATTTATATTATAAAATTCCTGAATATCTCTCTGAATTTCCCCCCTATTTTTTTCACTTACTGAAACAATTGTGTTATATCTCCAAATTCTTTGTCTACTAATGGAGTCTATTTTTATAACTGCTGTTATGGGTGCATGGTCAGATATCCAATTACTCTTAATTTCTGCTTTTTTTATTTGAATATTTCCTGTTTTATTCATAAATATATAGTCAATACAACTAAACTTATTATGTCTTACAGAATAATATGTTCCTCTATTTAAATTATCAGCATGTAGGTCTGTCATATTTAACCTATTTAAATTTAGTTGTTTCTTTTCTTTGTTGTTAGCCATTATTTCTACATTGAAATCCCCAGCATATATCACCATCCCTTCTGAAAATAAATCCAATTTACGTTTTGCATTCATACTAAATTGGTTAGCATTTACATTTGGAGCATATATTACCGCAAGTGTTATTGTAATTTGGTTTATTTTTCCTTTTACAAATAATAATCTTCCTTCTTTGTCCCCTTTTGTTTGTATCACCTGAAATGGGTTCCTTTCATTTATTAATATAGCTACCCCCCTACTGTTTATTTTTCCTCTAGATTCGAAAATACCTTTCCATTCATTACTGTCAATCAGTTTATCCGTTCTTTTCCGTCCCTTATGGGTTTCAGTAAGAAATAAAAAATTGACATGATTTTCTTTCGCTAATTTCAATAGTCTGTGCCTTTTTAGAGGCGATGTAAGACCGTTTATATTTAATGCCATAATTGTTCGATCACTCATAGTATTTCCATTTAACGTTTTCCCCTCCTGTAACCCAGAGTTCTATTAAATTCTTCCTTTTTATAAAAGAATCTTCCCACCCAGGTGCCTCCCCCCGAATTTCTCTCACAATGAGAGAAAAGTGGGGGGGAAATCCGCTGTTTTGATCAGGCACCACTGGGGGCACGATTCCACCAAAACTGTTGCTCTCCCCCTAACACCCTTTCTTTAAAAAAGGAAATAAAACCCCACACTCCCCTCCCCAAGTCTCCCTTAATTTGATTAAAATTAAAACAAATATTAAATTAAATCAGGACCAAACCTTAACCTTTTTCTTAATATATAAAACAATCAAAACAAAAATATTTTACAAACATTTCATTTCTTTTTTTGCCTCGTAACTCTTGCCTCCATTTTGGAAGAATCTGGTGCTTCTTTCTCTTTCTCCAAAAGAGCTTGCCTTTTCAATTAGAACTCCTTAATGGGGAATGTTGATTGCAAAAGTTCAAAAAGATTTTTAACCCCCTCTCCTCCTCTTGCACCCCCCTCTTCAATCGCCTCTGTTGCTTTTTCTGCCTGTTGCTTTAAATCCGGATTCAAACCAAGTTTTCCCAGTATTTCCTTCCCTTCCTCCAACGACTTTGCTCGGTACATTTTCCCCTCTCGAAAGACCATTATAATTGCCGGATATTGCCAGCTGAAACGAATGTTTCCCTTAAACAAAGCTTCTGCTATCGGACGCATCTGGCTCCTAGCTTCCAGGTTCCAAAGTTTTAGCTTTTTACTTAGTCCAGTTTATTTGAGACTCCAAGAGGTTCAATGGGGTTTAAAATCCAAAGTTTATTTTTTTCATTTGAGGAGCATTCAGAGTTCAGCGGAGCATCTACACCAGTGGTGGCGAACCTATGACACGCGTGTCAGCACTGACAGGCGTAGCCATTTTCAGTGACATGCGGCCACTAAGGAAGTCAGGTGTCCATTTTTCCAGAGGAAGAAATATCGTCGCTTCGTGTTCTCTTTCATTGAGTGAGCCTATTCTTTCCATTACAATGAAACCTGTTCCTTCCAAAGAGCCCCTTCCGGGAACGGAGCTGGGCCGAAGGGGTTTTTCTACTCGTTTCCGAGGGAGCAATACTGCAGTTTGTCCAGCAGATGGCATTACGATCCCATTCATCGCTCGCGCAGAAAATGGGTCTTCTAAGAACGAAGTCGCCGCCTTTTGTCTTACTGTCTCTCGAGGATCGTTAAGTCCCCACCATCAGACATTACGGGGAACGCGCAGCTTCCCAATGTTTGGGGGTGGGTAGGTGAAAGAGGGCCGTCAGATGTTGCACAAAACGTGGGACTTCTCGAGATCCAGGTCGACCTCGACCGGATTTTAAATCTTCGAACCAACTGCGGTTCAGAAATTTCAAACATGGAGGGATTTGGGGCGCCCGCGTGTGTGTGGGGGACGTTCCCGTAGCTCTTCCATTCGCTCTTCCGGATGAAGCTCCCCCTCCCTCTGTTCGATTTTCTATGCCAGGAATTGGGCAACGGAGGCAACTGGTGGAGCGGCCTTTGCTTTCTTCCCGCAGCTTCAGCTGGGCACAGGCTGGAGAGGGCCTTGCTCCTTGGGCTATTCCCGCTTCTCACCGGAAAGAGAGAGGCTGGGCTGCCCTTCGACGTGCCCCCCCTTTTCAAAGCCCATGGGATCTTTCTTTCTTTCTTCTTTTTTCTTTCTTTCATTCTCTCTTTTTCTCTTTCTTTCTCTCTCTCTCCTTCCTTCTCTCTCTGTCTCTTTCTTTCTGTCTTCCTACCATCTTTCTTTCTTTCCTTTGTTTCTCTCTCTTTCTCTCTCTCCCACTTTGTTTCTTTCTACCTTCCTTCCTTCTTACCTTTCTTTTTTTCTCTCTCTCCTTCCTTCCTTCCTTCTTTTTCTTTCTTTCCTTCCTTACTTCTTTTTTTCTCTTTCATTCTCTCTTCCGTCCTTCCCTCCTTCATTTTTTCCATCTCTCTCTCTTTTTCTTTCTATCTAACTTCTTACCATATTTCTTTCTTTCCTTTCTTTCTCTCCCTCTTTCTCTCTCCCTCTTTCTTTCTGTCTTCCTTCCTTCTTACCATTCTTTCTCTCTCTCTCCTTCCTTCCTTCCTTCCTTTTCCCCTCTGCTCCCTCCCTTCCTCCTTTCGTCTCCTCCTTCCCTCCCGTCATTTCCCTTCTTTTGAAGTTTGCTCTTTGCTTGCTTTTTCTGTCAAACCTTTGCAAGGATATCTGTCTCAGGCTTCTGGAAATAACCTGCAATTCACGTGAGAATTCGCCGTTTCAGTGAGTCTTTGGGGCAAGGGCGCCCCTCCCTCTCCTGCAGGAGTTTTTTTTAAAAAAAAAAAAGAGTCCGGGGACTATTCCACAAAGTGAAAATAAGACTCGGAGAAGCTTGTTTGTTGAC
Source organism: Erythrolamprus reginae (assembly GCF_031021105.1). Taxonomy (NCBI): domain Eukaryota; kingdom Metazoa; phylum Chordata; class Lepidosauria; order Squamata; family Dipsadidae; genus Erythrolamprus; species Erythrolamprus reginae. The sequence goes on along the minus strand of NC_091952.1, from coordinate 164,682,760 downwards.
TTGAGGTCAAAGCTTGAGAATGTAGAAAGGTGCCGCTTGGAGAATCAAGAGGAGTGCCACTATGAACGGAAAATTTGGAGTGCCTGGAATCGGTTACCAGACACTTTTAGCACAAAATTATGTTTTTTTCCTCAAGGTGACACACCACCCGAGTTATGCTCGGTTTTTTGGCGAATTTTGACACAATAAGCTCAAAAGGTTGCCCATCACTGGTCTACCAGCCTCGATACAAACGCAAACAACTCCTCAAGTTTTCTTTAAACTCCTTATAAATTTCAGTTTTTTCTTCGCAAAGTTTCTTATTTTCTTTAAAAAGTTCATTAATTTTTATTTGTAATTCTTCTTTTTCATTCTGTAGTTTTGAAATTTCCATTGTGTTCCTGCAAATAATGAAGACCAGAGAGAAATTAGCCCCCAGGGTTTTTTTAACTTGAATTATCAACCTTTTTATTCAATTTTTATTAAATACACATTAAAAATACCTTATGAAATTATGAATGTCATACAGACAGGGTGAACTTAATAGGATTGTGCAAAGATTTGATGAACTATGTGAAGAATTACGAGCCTTTCCTCTGTAGTTTCTGGTGGCTATCTAAAAATTTCTCACCTCCACTGCAATTGGTAATGTTCTCGGCAGAGCTCCTCATTTTTATCAATATTTTCAATTTTTTGGAATGTGGTTTTTTCAACTTCCATTTTCATTTCTTCTTTTTCTGTTGTAATTTTTTCTATTATTGCCATTTTCCTGTAAAATATAAGGACCAGAGAGATATTAGCCCTCTTGCAATATAGAAGCGGGAGGAGTGGAGGAGCCCATATCTAGGGTGGCAAAGGGCCAGAATATCCCGGTTTTGCTGGGGAGAGGCAGATATGTTGGGAGACATGGGGTAGGCTGCTCTCGGGGAACAAGAGGTCGCTGCTTGAAAGCAATCCCTTGTTCCGGCCCCATGAGCTTAGCTCGGGGTACTGGCGACAAGCGAATCTCTAACCATAGGCTCAGGCTGTTGATATTCAATGCCAGGTCAGTTCTAAATAAAGCTCCCCTCATCCAGGATTTACTCCTAGATGAGGAGGCTGACCTGACATGTGTTACTGAGATCTGGCTGGGCCCAGAAGGAGGAGTCCCTCTCTCTGAAATGTGCCCAGCTGGGTTGCAGGTGTGGCACCAGCCACAACCCCAGGGAAGGTGGGATGAGTGGCTATTATAGCGAAAAAGACCTTCAGCCTACGCAGGCTCGCTGCTCCTGAGATTACGGGTTGTGAGTCCCTCTTTGTAAAGTTGAACCTAGGGGTTCAGGTGGGCTTGTTGCTCATGTACCTGCCTCCCAGCCCTGCCTGTGCTACTCGAGGAGGTAGCTGGGCTGGCAGTGGAGTTCCCCAAGCTTATTGTCTTGGTGGACATTAACCTGTTGCTCAGAGAATCCTCTGGATTGGTGCAGGAGTTTATGGCCACCATGGCAACCATGGACCTGACCGAAGTAATTTAGGGTGCAACTCATGAGGGGGGCATGCTCCAGACATGGTATTCCCCACAGAGCAGTTGAGCAATGATCTGAAATTAAGGGTCTTAAATATGTTGCCTTTGTCATGGTCAGATCATTTTCTGCTACGGCTTGATTTCAAGGCTTCAATCCTCCTCTGCAGGGAGATGGAATTGATTAGGGGATTCCTTCCCAGGCACCTGATGGACCCAGAAAGCTTTCAGAGGATACTTCCATCTGCTGGTCCATTACTCTGGGGGGGAAAGAACATCATCTTTCAGCTGTGGCAAGGGGCACGTTTGCCTGGTGCACCAGTTGCGACCTTATTTGGACCGGGAATCTCTACTCACAGTCGCTCATGCCTTTATCACCTTGAGATTCAACTACTGCAATGCTCTCTACATGGGGCTACCTTTGAAGAAAGAGTGTTTGGAAAATTAAAATTGTGCAAAATGTGGCTGTGCAAATGGTCATGGGCATTCCTAGACATGCCCCTCTTTCTCCAACACTACGTGGATTGCATTGTTTGCTGATTGGTTTCTGGACACAATTAGTGTTGGTAATGACCTATAAAGCCAAACATGGCATCGGTACTTGGCGGTACTTGTGGGACCGCCTTCTGCCGCATCAATCCCAGCAATTGGTGAGGTCCCACAGAGTTGGCCTTCTCCAGGTCCCATCAACTAGACAATGTCGTTTGGTGGTGCGTAGGTGAAGAGCCTTTTCTGTGGGGGCTTCTGAATCAGCTCCCCCTGGAGATTCGCTCTGCCCCCCCTTCATTTATGCCACCAGCCTTGGGGCAGTTAGATCTCAGTCCCCCTGGCCGACCAAATGTTTGTATGGCTGTTGTTTGAATGGGTATGACTGATTTTTAATATAATTGAGGGTTTTAGATTGTCTCTATAGTTTTAATTTAATTGGATTTGCTATTGTATTTGTATTGTATATGTTTTTATATGTTGTAAGCCACCCCGAGTCCTTAGAGAGGGGCGGCATATAAATCCAATAAATAAAATAAATAAAATAAAAATAAACATTTCTCACCTATGCAGTTCTTCTTTCAACTCATTAATTTCTTGGAGGAGCTCTACTTTCTTGATGGCATCTTTTTTAATTTTTGTGCTCAGACTTTCATTTTCTTTTATTATTTTTTGAATCTCGTCTTCTTTCTCTTCACAAATTTCATTTTTTTCTTGGCGAAGTTTCTTATTTTCCTTAAGAAGTTCATTAATTTTTATTTCTAATTCATTTTTATCAGTCAGCAGTTTAGAAATGTCCTTTGTCTTCCTGCAAATAATGAAGACCAGAAAGAAATTAGCCCCCAGGGTTTTTTTTAACTTGAATTATCAACCTTTTTATTCAATTTTTATTAAATACACATTAAAAATACCTTATGAAATTATGAATGTCATACAGACAGGGTGAACTTAAGAGGATTGTGCAAAGATTTGATGAACTATGTGAAGACTTACATATATCTTTGCTCCCTCACTCTCTTCAAATCAGCATCTGATTTTTGCGCTTTTGTCTGAACAATCTAGAGAAGCCAAAATAGATCATAAGTCAGGAATATATTTCCGTAGCAGCCCACTTGCTACCCCTCATTACCCAATCAGTCACACTGGGCTTAGAGACACTATTTTTTCTATCAACAATTCTAAATGACTTGGGTTGATGTTAAACATTGTTTCCTCTTCAAATCTGGGGTACCAACTATATCTCTGCCATCTAATCTTTGACACATGCCTGGAAATTCACACTACTGAAAAAAATAACATTTTACTATTCTTCCAAAACTGAAGAAACTTCTTGGATTACGGTCTAAAAATTTTCAAAAAAAAACCAAGCAAAGAAAAAGGAAAGTCCAGTTTCTTCTCGGTTGGATGAGTTCCTGCTGTTTTCCTAACAAGATTTTTCAGAAGTGGTTTGGTGTTGCCTCCTTTCTAGGGGAAGAAAAGGTGACTGGGTCAGGGTCACCCACTTGGCTTTGTGCCTAAAGTGGGGCAAGGAATGTCGGTCTCTGCGTGCGCAGGGTGATGCCTTAACCACGATACCAAACTGGCTTTCTTGGGTTGCTAATGCAAGCTAACTATGTATTTCAAAGGTCAAAACAAAAACCTAAACGGTCAACTGAGGATAAACAGAAATCACAATTCATATTCTGTATGTCTGTCTATCTGTGTTTCTCCAACTACCTACTGTTCTTTCTATCTATATGTCTGTCTGATTGACTGTCTGTATCTATCTATCTATCTATCTATCTATCTATCTATCTATCTATCTATCTATCTATCTATCTATCTATCTATCTATCTATCTATCCTAGCTATCTATCTATCTATCCTAGCTATCTATCCCTACCTAGCTACCTAACTACCTGCCTAAAATTTCTATATGTTCCATCACACATTTACTGTGACAGCGTATGAACAAATGTTTTCTCTTACCTCCTTTTGGAGATGTTTCATCTTTTCTCTTGATTTAGTCATCAAATTGTTTTCCATCCCAAAATCAGTAATGGAAACTAGAAGACAAAGTAATAGGTGAGAATGCAGAACAGCCTTGACATTTTTATTTCCAAAATTGGAATCTAAACTTGAGAGACAGTGTCCAGAATAGCACATAATTTTAAAATTATATTTCCCCTCTAATTCCTCTACTCTGATCCTTTAGGTAAGGTGACCAGATGTCCCACTTTTGGGCAGGACAGTCCCAATTTTTAACAATTTGTCCCACATCCTGCAGCATTTTTAAAAAGTCCTGATTATTTTTTTTTTACTTCCAACTTGACATCGCATCATGGCAGGGCAGCCTCCAGTGAACTCCAGGGCTGTTCTCTGCTTTTGAGCTTTTTTGGTTGCAGCTTGGAGAGCCTCCACAACTTAAAGAAGAACTTCCTGTGTATCTGTGGCGTTAAGGTGATCCCCCAGAGAGCGAGAAATACCCTCAGGACCACAGCTGATGCAGCTGCCTGACACTTAAAAGGGAAGCAAGAAATAACAGCCAAAATAAGCCAAATAAGGGACTAAAACGGATGGGGATTGCGGATTTGTGGAAAGGTTCGGAGTGAGAGGTGGTAATAGTAGAATGACTTGGAGAGAGGAGCCCTTGATGCTGTCTGGTTGGATTGATTTGATTGTACAGTATTTGATTTGATCGGGAGTTCCAAGGGGCAACGCAGCAGTCATTGCATTTCATCAGGAACAGTGAGGACTTGAAAGATGGGTGAGGAGAAAGAGTTGAAGTGGCGGACGGGTGATTGGAGATCGGAAATCAGAGCTCGGAGATAGGAGACCAGCCACAGACTCCCTCCTCCTAATACCAGATTTAGACCTACTTGGGAATCATTCCGGACGAGCTGTTTGAATAGCAAAGGGCAAGGTGGTGTTTTTGCATGTACAGTATATGAAGTTTTGTGCAAGTTGAAAGAACAGAAGACTTAGAGGTGACTAGGCAAACCGGAAGCCCCACGCTGAAAATAAAGGGAGTATCACCAGCTCAGCGGGTTTATTAATTTGGATATAAACGGATTAGAACTATAAGCAACTTGATGACCAATAAGGAACATTGTTGAATTAATTTAGGATTGGGTCAGACTGATACATTAATTAGAAGACAATTGGGTTCTTAACTAACTTAATAACATTAAGAGTTCAAAACTGATCTTATTTAATAATCAATGTAAATCTGTCTAGGTATATCCTAATTCCTATTTCTCTCTTTCCTCTTCTGATATTCATTTACAATTGATTCCATATTAAATATAGAATTAATATAAATACTGATCAAACCTGATTAATCAAAATTACTTAACGATTTATTGACTACTTTATTTAACATTGCTTTGTAAATGAACTGTCATTGATTGATTTGCTTTATTACCTACTGTAGTGATAGATTGCTTGCTTGTTATTATTATTATTAATTATTAGATCTTTAATTTTTAATTACATTAACTATTCAATATTTGAGGGGCAGAGATATTAATAGACAAACCTGACACATAGCAACTCTTTTTTGAAATAGTTTAAATAAATATAATAGAAGTATATGGTTAATTGGAGTTATATTCTGGAAATATTTAAAATATTTAATTTAAAACTGGCTTTTTGCCAGTTTTGTATTGGAATGTAGTAAAATGTCGATGTCTTCAGCGACTACATTCCAATCCATGGTAAGGATGCAGCAATCAATCAATCAAAATTATGAAAAGATGACAGAAACATGGAAGATATGAGGGGTAATATTAAAAGAGTAGAGGATAGAGTAGTCAAAATGGATGGGAAAATAGAGTCTATTCAATAAACATTATCAAAGAATGAGCCAAAAATAAAAGAAATAGAAGAGAAGAGTGAAAAGATGGAGGCAAAAATGCAAGAAACAGAAACTAACAGGATGACAACTATTAAAAATATGGAAGAAGTTTTACTTAGCACGGAACTTGAAAAACCTGCTTTCTTTCTGAGGTTTCAGAACATACAGGAAAATAAAGAAGAAAATAATGGCTGAAATAGTAGCTAGCATTATATGGCATTAAATATGGCAAAGAATAAAATAATACTATGCATAACTTTTTAATGTATTATATTTGTAAATTGTACTTAAAATTAAAATATATATATTGCAATACTATTTTTGTGTTCTATGAAACTTTTTGTTGCTCCATATAGACCAAATTTTTAATCAAGAAACACCCCCGGTCAATGGTGTCCTGCTTTACCAATGTTAAAATCTGGCTACCTTTCCTTTAGGACAAGTGTTGAACACAAGTAACATAAAAAGATAAGCAAATAAATAATATTTCTGTCCTAAAAGATCTAGACGAATAGACACAATAATGAAAAATGTGACTGGTAAATTAAAATCTAAACCATAACAACATGGGCCCCTAAAGACCATACTAAAATAAGTGTTCTATGGATTTTATAAAGACAGAGCTGTAGCCAAATGCAGCTGCCTCAAGACTGCCTTGTAAACTCTGGAGATGATGCAGGAAAAGACCATCTCCCATCGGCCTAATAGTTCAGTCTCAAGAGCAGCGGAGTTTCTGCGTATCTCCTGCAGACTTCAGTGTCTGCTGAAACACATTTTCTATTTATATGTGGCTTGCCTTACCTAAAGGCAATACTTGGTAACTAAGTGAAATAAAACATTAACAGATTGTAAAAGAAACATCAACAGTAACATGGTTTAAAAAATGTGAATCCTTCTGTGTAGGGGATGTAACCATGGACCTGCTGAACTATCATGGATCTATCATAGTACTTGGCTGTGAATGTTCCCCATGAAGAGCCTTTCAATTCAAAGAATATTTTTCTCTTTCATAGCAGAACAGACACGAAATATTCAAAACAATTTCTAGAGGTAATGTTTTTGATTTAGTGTGTGGGAAAAGTTCTCACTTTTTTCCCAAATGCCAATCTGCCAAAGTAGGCCAACAAGCTGCTTTCTCACAGTACCCTTTTTGTGAGGTTGCATGAGATCACAACTGCTTTAACAAAATTTGCAATAGTGATGAGAGCTTCATATGAATCACAAGCTCAACTATTTATATATGCAGGTTTTTTTTTCTCCAAAGTTTGATCAGAATGCAGGTCAACAAATAGCAGATGTCTTTTTGGTATTCTATATGTAGTCTATAATTTATCTGCCTTTAAAATGGGGATTGGCAACAGGATTAGCAACAGAATTTTATAGACATTTACCAAGAAGTCTGCCTCTCAGTTTCGATGTAAAAACTAAATACTGAATGCAAACGTGTCATTAAGGCTTGGTGCAAGATGGGAAATGACATCTCAGTACTTTCTCTAAAAGTGGGACCCACTGGGCCATTCTTCCAAAACTGTGTCCTTACCAGGATCCTCAGGTCTTTCACGCCTTAGCACTTCAGCACATACACGCTTGAGTTTCTCGATTTTCCTTTTCATTTGTTCTTTTTCTATTGTAAAATTTTCCAATACTAGCGTTTTACTGTAACATAATAAGGACCAGAGAGATATTAGCCCTCTTGCAATATAGAGGCGGGAGGAGTGGAGGAGCCCATATCTAGGGTGGCACAGGGCCGGAATATCCCGGTTTTGCTGGGGAAAGGCAGATATGTTGGGAGACATGGGGTAGGCGGCTCTTGGGGAACAAGAGGTCGCTGCTTGAAAGCAATCCCTTGTTCTGGCCCCATGAGCTTAGCTCGGGGTACTGGCGACAAGCGAATCTCGGATCCTAGGCTCAGGCTGTTGATATTCAATGCCAGGTCAGTTGTAAATAAAGCTCCCCTCATCCAGGATTTACTCCTAGATGAGGAGGCTGACCTGACATGTGTTACTGAGATCTGGCTGGGCCCAGAAGGAGGAGTCCCTCTCTCTGAAATGTGCCCAGCTGGGTTGCAGGTGTGGCACCAGCCACGACCCCAGGGAAGGTGGGGGGATGAGTGGCTATTATAGTGAAAAAGACCTTCAGCCTACGCAGGCTCGCTGCTCCTGAGATTACGGATTGTGAGTCCCTCTTTGTGAAGTTGGACCTAGGGGTTCAGTTGGGCTTGTTGCTCATGTACCTGCCTCCCAGCTGCATGTCAACAGCCCTGCCTGTGCTACTCAAGGAGGTAGTTGGGCTGGCAGTGGAGTTCCCCAAGCTTATTGTCTTGGTGGACATTAACCTGTTGCTCGGAGAATCCTCTGGATTGGTGCAGGAGTTGGACCTGACTGAAGTAATTTAGGGTGCAACTCATGAGGGGGGCATGCTCCTGACATGGTATTCCCCACAGAGCAGTTGAGCAATGATCTGAAATTAAGGGTCTTAAATATGTTGCCTTTGTCATGGTCAGATCATTTTCTGCTACGGCTTGATTTCAAGGCTTCAATCCTCCTTATTTGGACCGGGAGTCTCTACTCACAGTCGCTCATGCCTTTATCACCTTGAGATTCAACTACTGCAATGCTCTCTACATGGGGCTACCTTTGAAGAGTGTTTGGAAAATTAAAATTGTGCAAAATGTGGCCGTGCAAATGGTCATGGGCATTCCTAGACATGCCCCTCTTTCTCCAACACTACGTGGATTGCATTGATTGCTGATTGGTTTCTGGACACAATTTAAAGTGTTGGTAATGACCTATAAAGCCATACATGGCGTCGGTACTTGGCGGTACTTGTGGGACCGCCTTCTGCCGCATCAATCCCAGCAATTGGTGAGGTCCCACAGAGTTGGCCTTCTCCAGGTCTCATCAACTAGACAATGTCATTTGGTGGTGCATAGGTGAAGAGCTTTTTCTGTGGGGGCTTCTGAATCAGCTCCCCCTGGAGATTCGCTCTGCCCCCCCCACTTCATTTATGCCACCATGCTTGGGGCAGTTAGATCTCAGTCCCCCTGGCCGACCAAATGTTTGTATGGCTGTTGTTTGAATGGGTATGACTGATTTTTAATATAATTGGGGGTTTTAGATTGTCTCTATAGTTTTAATTTAATTGGATTTGCTATTGTATTTGTATTGTATATGTTTTTATATGTTGTAAGCCACCCCGAGTCCTTAGAGAGGGACGGCATATAAATCCAATAAATAAAATAAATAAAATAAAAATAAACATTTCTCACCTATGCAGTTCTTCTTTCAACTCATTAATTTTGTGGAGGAGCTCTAATTTCTCCATGGCATCTTTTTTAATTTTTGTGCTCAGACTTTCATTTTCTTTTATTATTTTTTGAATCTCGTCTTCTTTCTCTGAAGTAATTTTCCTGTAAAATATCAAGAGCAGAGTGAAGTTAGCCCCCTTAGGTTTTTTTACTCAAATTGTAAAACTTGTTTAAAATTAAAACTAATTGAAATATTGAAGAAACGACGAGAAAGTCAGGGTTGCTATCCAAAATTTTCTCACCTCCTCAACTTTTCTTCAAAGTCTTCACAAATTTCATTTTTTTCTTGGCAAAGTTTCTTATTTTCCTCAAAAAGTTCATTATTTTTTATTTCTAATTCATTTTTTTCAGTCAGCAGTTTAGAAATTTTCATTGTCATGCTGCAAATAATGAAGACCAGAGAGAAATTAGCCCCCAGGGTTTTTTTTAACTTGAATTATCAACCTTTTTATTCATTTTTTATTAAATACACATTAAAAATACCTTATGAAATTATGAATGTCATACAGACAGGGTGAACTTAAGAGGATTGTGCAAAGATTTGATGAACTATGTGAAGACTTACATATAATTCTGCTCCTTCACTCTCTTCAAATCAGCATCTGAACTTTGCACTTTTGTCTGAACAATCTAGAGAAGCCAAAATAGATCATAAGTCAGGAATATATTTTGGTAACAGCCCACTTGCTACCCCTCACTACCCAATCAGTCACACTGGGCTTTCCCCCCTCTTTTTATGATATGAACTATGTCTCGGTCATGCACACTCAACAGGTTCCTTATGTACTAGATTGCTTACCTGATGGGAAGGCAACTTTATGCTGGGCTAGAAAAAAAAGTAGTCTTAGTTAATTTCTTTAGGAAATGTAAAACACAGTGGTTCAAAACAATTATGAATCATCTAAATTTTATTTCACTGCTATTGGTATTGTATGTGGCCAAAGAAGCTAGCTAATGTAGCAACGAAGGAACCGACCAAGAATTAGCATCAGCTCTGATAATTGCCATTCTTTTACAGAAATTACAAATAAACTAGTCTGTATAGATGTGTGTATGGATTTCATATATGCAATAGAAATATAAAGCGAACATATATACTACATAAAATATGCTGCACATGCATTATTAACCATTACCAATTGTGAAAAAATCATTTATTTTCATTTTTCTCATAATTATATTCTAAGGTGAGCTGCAAGTATACATTATATACCTCAGCATGTCTTTGTGTCAGAAGAGGAAGTCTCGAACTTTCTTCATCCGGAGACAAAATACCCTATTTTTAAAAAGCAAATTGACAGTGATTAGAGACACTAATTTTTCTATCAACAATTCTAAATGATATTAAACATTGTTTCCTCTTCAAATCTGGGGTACCAACTATATCTCTGCCATCTAATCTTTGACACATGCCTGGAAATTCACACTACTGAAAAAAATAACATTTTACTATTCTTCCAAAACTGAAGAAACTTCTTGGATTACGGTCTAAAAATTTTCAAAAAAAAACCAAGCAAAGAAAAAGGAAAGTCCAGTTTCTTCTCGGTTGGATGAGTTCCTGCTGTTTTCCTAACAAGATTTTTCAGAAGTGGTTTGGTGTTGCCTCCTTTCTAGGGGAAGAAAAGGTGACTGGGTCAGGGTCACCCACTTGGCTTTGTGCCTAAAGTGGGGCAAGGAATGTCGGTCTCTGCGTGCGCAGGGTGATGCCTTAACCACGATACCAAACTGGCTTTCTTGGGTTGCTAATGCAAGCTAACTATGTATTTCAAAGGTCAAAACAAAAACCTAAATGGTCAACTGAGGATAAACAGAAATCACAATTCATATTCTGTATGTATGTCTATCTGTGTTTCTCCAACTACCTACTGTTCTTTCTATCTATATGTCTGTCTGATTGACTGTCCGTATCTATCTATCTATCTATCTATCTATCTATCTATCTATCTATCTATCTATCTATCCATCCATCCATCCATCCATCCATCCATCCATCCATCCATCCATCCATCCATCCATCTATCCTATCTATCTATCTATCTATCTATCTATCTATCTATCTATCTATCTATCTATCTATCCTATCTATCTATCCCTACCTAGCTACCTAGCTACCTGCCTAAAATTTCTATATGTTCCATCACACATTTACTGTGACAGTGTATGAACAAATGTTTTCTCTTACCTCCCTTTCGAGACGTTTCATCTTTTCTCTTAATTTTGTCAACAAATTGTTTTCCATCCCAAAATCAGTAATGGAAACTAGAAGACAAAGTAATAGGTGAGAATGCAGAACAGCCTTGACATTTTTATTTCCAAAATTGGAATCTAAACTTGAGACAGTGTCCAGAATAGCACATAATTTTAAAATTATATTTGCCCTCTAATTCCTCTACTCTGATCCTTTAGGTAAGGTGACCAGATGTCCCACTTTTGGGCAGGACAGTCCCAATTTTTAACAATTTGTCCCACATCCTGCAGCATTTTTAAAAAGTCCTGATTATTTTTTTTTTACTTCCAACTTGACATCGCATCATGGCAGGGCAGCCTCCAGTGAACTCCAGGTCTGTTCTCTGCTTTGGAGCTTTTTTGGTTGCAGCTTGGAGAGCCTCCACAACTTAAAGAGGAACTTCCTGTGGCGTTAAGGTGACCCCCCAGAGAGCGAGAAATACCCTCAGGACCACAGCTGATGCAGCTACCTGACACTTAAAAGGGAAGCAAGAAATAACAGCCAAAATAAGCCAAATAAGGGACTAAAACGGATGGGGATTGCAGATTTGTGGGAAGGTTCGGAGTGAGAGGTGGTAATAGTAGAATGACTTGGAGAGAGGAGCCCTTGATGCTGTCTGGTTGGATTGATTTGATTGTATTTGATTTGATCGGGAGTTCCAAGGGGCAACGCAGCAGTCATTGCATTTCATCAGGAACAGTGAGGACTTGAAAGATGGGTGAGGAGAAAGAGTTGAAGTGGCGGACGGGTGATTGGAGATCGGAAATCAGAGCTCGGAGATAGGAGACCAGCCACAGACTCCCTCCTCCTAATACCAGATTTAGACCTACTTGGGAATCATTCCGGACGAGCTGTTTGAATAGCAAAGGGCAAGGTGGTGTTTTTGAATGTATATGAAGTTTTGTGCAAGTTGAAAGAACAGAAGACTTAGAGGTGACTAGGCAAACTGGAAGCCCCACGCTGAAAATAAAGGGAGTATCACCAGCTCAGCGGGTTTATTAATTTGGATATAAACGGATTAGAACTATAAGCAACTTGACGACCAATAAGGAACATTGTTGAATTAATTTAGGATTGGGTCAGACTGATACATTAATTAGAAGACAATTGGGTTCTTAACTAACTTAATAACATTAAGAGTTCAAAACTGATCTTATTTAATAATCAATGGAAAACTGTCTAGGTATATCCTAATTCCTATTTCTCTCTTTCCTCTTCTGAAATTCATTTACAATTGATTCCATATTAAATATAGAATTAATATTAATACTGATCAAACCTGATTAATCAAAATTACTTAACTATTTATTGGCTACTTTATTTAACATTGCTTTGTAAATGAACTGTCATTGATTGATTTACTTTATTACCTACTATAGTGATAGATTGCTTGCTTGTTATTATTATTAATTATTAGATCTTTAATTTTTAATTACATTAACTATTCAATATTTGAGAGGCAGAGATATTAATAGACAAACCTGACACATAGCAACTCTTTTTTGAAATAGTTTAAATAAATATAATAGAAGTATATGGTTAATTGGAGTTATATTCTGGAAATATTTAAAATATTTAAAATATTTAATTTAAAACTGGCTTTTTGCCAGTTTTGTATTGGAATGTAGTAAAATGTTGATGTCTTCAGCGACTACATTCCAATCCATGGTAAGGATGCAGCAATCAATCAATCAAAATTATGAAAAGATGACAGAAAACATGGAAGATATGAGGGGTAATATTAAAAGAGTAGAGGATATAGTAGTCAAAATGGATGGGAAAATAGAGTCTATTCAATAAACATTATCAAAGAATGAGCCAAAAATAAAAGAAATAGAAGAGAAGAGTGAAAAGATGGAGGCAAAAATGCAAGAAACAGAAACTAACAGGATGACAACTATTAAAAATATGGAAGAAGTTTTACTTAGCACGGAACTGGAAAAACCTGCTTTCTTTCTGAGGTTCCAGAACATACAGGAAAATAAAGAAGAAAATAATGGCTGAAATAGTAGCTAGCATTATATGGCATTAAATATGGCAAAGAATAAAATAATACTATGCATAACTTTTTAATGTATTATATTTGTAAATTGTACTTAAAATTAAAATATATATATTGCAATACTATTTTTGTGTTCTATGAAACTTTTTGTTGCTCCATATAGACCAAATTTTTAATCAAGAAACACCCCCGGTCAATGGTGTCCTGCTTTACCAATGTTAAAATCTGGCTACCTTTCCTTTAGGACAAGTGTTGAACATAAGTAACATAAAAAGATAAGCAAATAAATAATATTTCTGTCCTAAAAGATCTAGACGAATAGACACAATAATGAAAAATGTGACTGGTAAATTAAAATCTAAACCATAACAACATGGGCCCCTAAAGACCATACTAAAATAAGTGTTCTATGGATTTTATAAAGACAGAGCTGTAGCCAAGTGCAGCTGCCTCAAGACTGCCTTGTAAACTCTGGAGATGATGCAGGAAAAGACCATCTCCCATCGGCCTATCTGCGTATCTCCTGCAGACTTCAGTGTCTGCTGAAACACATTTTCTATTTATATGTGGCTTGCCTTACCTAAAGGCAATACTTGGTAACTAAGTGAAATAAAACATTAACAGATTGTAAAAGGAAACATCAACAGTAACATGGTTTAAAAAATGTGAATCCTTCTGTGTAGGGGATGTAACCATGGACCTGCTGAACTATCATGGATCTATCATAGTACTTGGCTGTGAATGTTCCCCATGAAGAGCCTTTCAATTCAAAGAATATTTTTCTCTTTCATAGCAGAACAGACACGAAATATTCAAAACAATTTCTAGAGGTAATGTTTTTGATTTAGTGTGTGGGAAAAGTTCTCACTTTGTTCCCAAATGCCAATCTGCCAAAGTAGGCCAACAAGCTGCTTTCTCACAGTACCCTTTTTGTGAGGTTGCGTGACATCACAATTGCCTTAACAAAATTTGCAATAGTGATGAGAGCTTCATATGAATCACAAGCTCAACTATTTATATATGCAGCTTTTTTTCTCCAAAGTTTGATCAGAATGCAGGTCAACAAATAGCAGATGTCTTTTTGGTATTCTATATTTAGTCTATAATTTATCTGCCTTTAAAATGGGGATTGGCAACAGGATTAGCAACAGAATTTTATACACATTCACCAAGAAGTCTGCCTCTCAGTTTCGATGTAAAAACTAAATGCTGAATGCAAACGTGTCATCAAGGCTTGGTGCAAGATGGGAAATGACATCTCAGTGCTTTCTCTAAAAGTGGGACCCACTGGGTCATTCTTCCAAAACTGTGTCCTTACCAGGATCCTCAGGTCTTTCACGCCTTAGCACTTCAGCAATTCCACACTTCAGATCCTCAGCACGTCCACCCCTCCACCCGTCCACCCGTCCACCCGTCCACCCGTCCACCCGTCTACCCCTCCGCCCCTCCGCCCCTACGCTCCTCCGCCCCTCTGCCCCTACGCTCCTCCGCCCCTCCGCCCCTCCGCCCCTCCACCCCTCCGCCCCTCCGCCCCTCCGCCCCTCCGCCCCTCCACTCCTACACTCCTCCATCCCTCCGCTCCTCCGCTCCTCCACTCCTCCACTCCTCCACTCCTCCACTCCTCCACTCCTCCACTCCTCCACTCCTCCACTCCTCCACTCCTCCACTCCTCCACTCCTCCACTCCTCCACTCCTCCACTCCTCCACTCCTCCACTCCTCCACTCCTCCACTCCACTCCTCCACTCCTCCACTCCTCCACTCCTCCACTCCTCCACTCCTCCACTCAACTCAACTCAACTCAACTCAACTCCTCCACTCCTCCACTCCTCCACTCCTCAACGCCTCAACTAAACACCCTCAGCACAAGGATTGGGATCTTGGATATATATATGTATGTAGCAGTCAATTATCACAATGAGTGTTTCATGACTTATCCTATTATGGCAAACCTTTGTCCTAGAATCGCCATGGCTCCTCATATACATGATAACCTCATCTGCTTTTTGGCTGAGAGTCCCACCTCTGAAATGGTTTCAGCAGTTTTGATTCTGATGGGGGATCCGAATTTAGCCTATTTCTAAAATACCAGCTCAATTAATTTTTAAAATTAATTTTATCCCCCGTTTACAATTAAAACTATCCTTCCTTCTTTCCTCTTTCATTTCCTCCTCTCCCTACTTTCCTCCTCTTCTCCTCTCATTTTCTCCAGTTCTCGGTGCCACAGGTTCTGTCATCTTATTTTTTGCTTCTGTGCATGCGCGTAAGCTGGTTTTTTTTAGCACTGTGCATGCGTGTGTGAAGCGCCTGCACAGCAAGGAGTGAACTAGCATCAAAAAAACTCAGAACCCGCCCCCTGGATTGCAGGATGCTGTAACTCTCATAATTGTGCGCCAAGCACCCAATTATAATTTCATTGCAAGAACACTGCAATGACTGCTACCTTGAGGACCAGTCATAAATCCTCTTATTCATTATAACCCTAAACTGTTAATAAATAAATGGTCATTAAATGAGGACTGCATTTAGAGGGAAAGGTTTGGCTACTGAGTGCGATGAGAACAGTATAGGATGGAAATAAGCGTGATAATAAATGGAAAGGCTAGTAAATTTTTCTTTTGGGGGGGGGGTAATTTTTAAATTTTAAATTTTTAAATTTAAATGTATATTTTATTTTATGTACGTTGAGAGCATATGCACCAAGACAAATTCCTTGTGTGTCCAATCACACTTGGCCAATAAAAATTCTATTCTATTCTATTCTATTCTAAATTTTCCTTCTCTAATCATGTGTATAGAAAAAAAGATACCATTAATTTTAAGTTACATTATAGTATATCATTTTTGCAATTTCGGTATACATAGATTAACCAATGCCACCTCCTTACCATTTGACAGCTGAACAAAAAATAATTATTCCAATTACTTATATGATAAGAAAGAAAGAAAACTGTTAGCCAATATACATTTTAGCCTGTTACTATTCTTAATCACATCAAATTAATTAGATCATAATGTTTCAATTTTCTCAAAATCTCCTCCATATCAATTTTCATGTATAGTTTAAACCTTCTTCCATAGCAAATTTTTCAACATTGAGGGAATAACGTCATATCCCCCTGAATGCTTAATAACAAATGTTTCTCATGTTAAAAGTGTTTGATTGGCAACATGAATGGATGTGTATTTTTGAATGCAAATCATGCCATGTTGTTGGCTGAGGAGAAAATAAGTATGCATAATTATAATAATAATAATAATAATAATAATAATAATAATATTATAATAATAGTTCCTTTACAAACATCTGTGTTTGAATTTCTCTTTTTGGACTTAATTGGGGGCTCGCAACGAGAAGCCCGGCAGAAGACATAATAATATGCTTTCGTCCAAGTTGAAGTGAGAGTTGGGGCTGGTTAGGTCTCACAGAGTTTGCTTTCTCCAGGTCCCGTCAGCTAGGCAATGCCGCCTGGCAGGGCCTATTAGACGAGCCTTCTCTGGCATCCCTGGCTCTCTGGAATCAACTCCTTCCAGGAATTCGTACTGCCCCCACCCTCCTGGCCTTCCGCAAGGCTTTAAAACCTCACCTTTGCCAGCAGGCTTGGGGCCGTTGAGTGTGATGCCTAGCTCCGGCCAACGGATTGGAATCTACATGGGATGAGTGTGGATTCTTGTTTTAATGTATTGGGGGTTTAGATCTGATTTTTAAATTTAGATTTCTTATGCATTGTATTTTTGTACCTATTTTGTTGTGAGCCACCCTGAGTCTGCAGAGAAGGGCAAAAATAAATAAGTAAGTAGGCCAGTCAGAGACATAGAAGTAAGTTGAAGTCATTGAGAATTGGGTACATCAAAAAACTATAGTAAAACATGAAGAACAAAAGTGAAGACTTCTTGTAGTGTGAATGGATTTTGAATATGAAAGTAAATGACCAATATGAAACTGTAATGAGGTAACATGACATCAGTCCCTCAGGACAGAACAGGAAACTAGCCCCAGCCCCAGCCCTAGAGCTCCTGCCCAGCCCTAGCCCTAGCCCTAGCCTAGCTTCAGATGGCCAACGCACACACACGCACTGGAGCTGACATAGGGCAATGTCTTGTGTACCCTCTGATATGGTTCTACGTGCCACCACACGTTTAAAAAGCGTCCGCTTTCCCGGGCAGCCGGCTTTGCTGGCTGGAGAAGTGAGTGATCTGGGACTGCGTGGCTTTGCGCCACTTCAAACGTTTCTGCGCAGAAGGTTTTTAATGGCTGCGCGGGCGCGCACCCGCGCAGCTTATAGGTAACAGTGCCTGCCAACTTGGTAAAAAGCGATTAAAATCGTCTGTTTAGTTTCTAGAAAAAGAGTGAAATGAGATGGAGGTAATGTCATGAGAATGTATCCCTCAAACAAGAATGTTTTGCTGCAGCTGATGGAACATGAGAGTGAATTCTGTGTCAGAAATGGATATTTTGCAACCAGCCTGTTTTTCAAATGTCAACCTCGTGTCCCCACCCACAAAATGTGGTTACATTCGAATAAGCAGGTAGCCATGGCCTGCCCTACTTCCCCAACATGAAGTCAGTGTGGGATGTGATGGGCATGTGGACATAATCAGGGCCAGATTGCGATTATTAAAGCTACCGGAGTGCTGCACACGCAGCTTTGGTTCTCTTGCATGCGGTGTGCATGTCCCAGCGTGTTTTTCCCCCTGCAAAATACTGTATCCAGATGGTTCAGTTCCAAGTGGGGAGAAAGACACTGGAAACATGGAGGCTGATTGGAAAGATGGTTTATTGGTGAAAAGGACCACATGGGTTTGAGGTCCTGAGCAACATATGGAGGAGAGAGATTGAGGTATTTATACCCTCTCTTGGGCCTGGCCCTTAAGCTTCCTGTTCCTGTGCAAGAAATGTATTCTGTTGGCTTGTCAGACTCCCAGGTTATGCAGCAGTCATAGTTAACTTTGTAAGTTATCTGAGTCTCAGGCTTGGTTGAAGCTTGCTAATGAAATGAAAGGGCTTGTCCTATTACGGCTGAATGATTTTGCCCTTGGTTAGATCTTTTGTGAGGGCTAATCGCATCACTGAGGCTGAAGGTCTTTTGTCTTGTAGATAGGCTGGTCCAGTCCTGCTGGGGCTATTAAGAAAGGTGGGGGCTGTTTTCCAAGAGCATGTTTCTCCGTTAGGGAAATATAATATTCTACCTTTTAAATATTTCTCCAAATATTTCATTCTTCTAAGACAGGGTTGGGTGCTAGCTTTCCATAGGATCACTAAACAAACTGTAACAAGTTGAGGATTACCTGTAATAACGTTCACCTATCTCCAGTGATGGGCTCCTACGGGTATGGTCAGGTACTCAGTACCGGTAGCAAAATTTTGATTTTTTTTTCTTTTTTCCCTTCTGGGCTCTGGGTATGTTTTTCCTGTCGCAATAAATTAGGTTGAATATGTATAATTTTAGAAGAGCTGTGTGTGCATGTGTGTACATACACTTTATGTAGTAGATAATCAGGGGTGGGCTACTGCCCGGATGGGGGGTGGGATGCAGTGGGGTAGCGAAAATGGAACTCCACCCCAGAACACCCAATTTGCACTGAAAGATGTTGAAACAAAATGCATAAGCCAAGCCCACAGTGTGGTAGTAAAAATTTTGATAACCCCTCACTGCATCTATCTCCTTCCCACTGAAGTACTAGCTAGGAAGAGAAACTTTGGGATTCCTACAGATGTGGAAGAAGGACATAACAATGCATGCCATTTAGATTTATTAGTTATTAAAATTTTACTGTACAATTTGTCATTTTGTGTGTGTGAGAGAGAGAGACAGTGAGAAAGAAAGAGACAGACAGAGACAGAGAAGGGGAGGGGAACATTAGAGTTAGCCTAACCTCCAACACCTATACTAGACCAGAGGTTTCCAACCTTGGCAACTTTAAGACTTGCGGACTTCAACTCCCAGAGTTGAAATTGACTGAGAAGTTCTAGGAGTTGATGTCCACAAGTCTTAAAAGTTGCCAAGGTTGGAGACCCTGTACTCAGGGATGGGTTGCCACTGCGCATCAATAGCAGCCACCAAATTGTGCAACCTGCAGGCAACCACTCTGGTGTCAGTCCTATGGGCTACCACCATCTTTTTTCTTTAATTGTTTGCATTTTTTTTTTTGCTTCGTGCAGACAAGCAAAACCTTGTGAGGAGAGGCACATGCGTGCAAGATTTTGGTGATTTTTTGCATCTAAAAATCACCAAAAACACACATACACGTGTTCCCTTGCAAGATTTCAGCACATTTTTTGCTTCCTGCCCATGCGCGGAAGCCAAATCATGCTGGGGATGCACATGCACAATGAGATAATCCAAGCTGCGTGCACACCCCACCGGTAATAGCCGGTAGTAGCAATCCTCCCTAGCCTGTACTACACTACAGAATCCAGACATCCCTAATAAAACCCACACCAATGCCCACACACACCCCAGGATCAGTCTACCAGCTGTGCCAGCAAGGGAAAATTCACTGCTCCTTCCTCAAGGGGAGGGGCATATTTTCGCACCTCAGTGGGGACTAACGCAACAGCAGACTCTCCACCCCCCCACCACCCAATTAACAAAGAGGAAATCCAGAAAGACTGTTTGATTCCGCTCTACCCCAGGACCGGCTGAAAGTCATGACAATTCCTGTGCGCAACGTCCAGGGGGCGCTCCACACATCTGAGGAGTTCAAAGCAGGGAGAGGAAGGGGTCAAGTCATCCTGCCATGCTTCCCATCAGGGATTGAGCTCCGGGCCAATTTGCATTGCATATTCCTCACAGAGACACACCCACGCTCCAGCCAACGGGAAGTCTTCTTATATCATGCGCAGAATGCCCAGAAGAAGCCAACCTTCTCGGTAGCGTCAGAGGACTAATGGAACATGCGCAAGAGAACGTTTCCCATAGTAATTCCTGGGGAGCGTGGGCGGCAACGTTTCCTTTAATCTCCCCTCCGATTTGCAGGATAGGCTGCAGTAGCAGGCAGGGACCACTAGGTGGCGGCTGCTGTGCAGCATCCCAAGGAAAGAGATTCCTCCTGTTAGCAGGCTACAATGGGGGGCGGGGACAGGACACTCGGAATGAGTCGGGATCTTTAGAAAGGGGCCGCAGTCCAGGTGAGGTTTGCTAGGGTGGGAGTCTTCTCCCCTCCTAGCTACAATCTCCTGTAAGTGCAGTAATTTCTTTCCTTTAAGGCAGGGGTCTTCAAACTTGGCAGCTTTAAGACTTGTGGACTTCAACTCCCAGAACTCTCCAGCCAGCATATCTGACATAGCATAGCTGACTCTGGGAGTTGAAGTCCACAAGTCTTAAAGTTGCTAAGTTTAAAGAGCCCTCCTTTAAGGCTTCTTTTCCACTTGATCCAGTGATTTTGGGAAAAATTGGGAGCTCAGGATGGAATCTTGTCTTTAAGATATCTTCCCAGCATGCCAAGCAAGTGTCGGAGTGCCCCGGTCTTCCCCATGGACAATCAGTGGCCTGGATGATTTCTCTGTAGGAAAGACACTGCTGGCAATGCTGCTAGGAGCTCCCTGGTGGAAATCAGGAGTGAGAGGTTGAGGGATCCCTCGTGAAAGTGAGTGGGATTCAGAGATACCAAGTTTGAGTTCGGCTCTGCCCCGACTTCTGATGGCCTATCAGCTGGAAGGTGAGGTGGCTGTGTCAATCTAGTCAAAGGCACATCCTGGATGGATCTTGTGGCACTCAGTAGTTTGAAGGCAGATTCTTACCAAAAGGCCCCAAAAAGGTCCATTTCTGCCTTGTTCCATTGG
The DNA here is from genome assembly GCF_031021105.1 of Erythrolamprus reginae. Classification (NCBI taxonomy): domain Eukaryota; kingdom Metazoa; phylum Chordata; class Lepidosauria; order Squamata; family Dipsadidae; genus Erythrolamprus; species Erythrolamprus reginae. The sequence continues at coordinate 164,661,642 of NC_091952.1, read as the reverse complement.
GCGGATTCTCTCCAACCCCTGAGCTAAAACAGAATTCATCTCGTTGGGGACCTCAATTTAGACCTGCAAGAGGGCTGCTTTCTTGGTCTTAAAGAGCCAGCCAGGTGGGGCTAGATCTCACGCAGTTGGGACATCCCTTCTCCACCAGAGACCCTGGAGGAAAAGTTAGTCCTACCCAAAACAATGGCAATTAATCCTGTGCACAGAGCAGATGGGCGGGGCCCCAAAAATGTGCTGGCGATTATGCTTGGCATTTTCAGATCAGGATAAATCTGGAAAAATTTCCCCTTTTTTTCAAAGGAAAGTCAAATTAACTTTAACTGTAGCAAGGAATGTGTTTGTCAGGATGCCAGTTACCTTATGTAGGAAGAAGGACAACTGCATCTGATCCCATCCCTCAAAACAACATTTCATCTGGAAGGTTTTTCTAAAAAGATCAGTAGGATCCATTTAAAAGCTGACAGGATTTCATCCCACAATTGAAATTTTCCTACCTACCTGCATGGGGAAAAGAGCTCAAGCAGGTCAAAGGAATTCCTGATTGTGGGAACGCGGGAACTAGTGTCTTGTAATGTGCGTGCGAAAAGCTATGAACTGGACCAACAACAAAGTATTCTTAGTTAAAAATAATGGTAACTGCTTTGATGTCAGGAAATTCTCATTCCTAAAGTATATATCTATAGGTGGGCAGTGGGAGTTGAATGAGGCTATCTACTAGATTTATAGATGTAAAATTATAATGAGCTATAATTCTTTTTTTTTCTAAAATAAGGAGAATGTGAGATTTTTCTGAATTTTCTAAGTTAAGGAGAACCTAATACAAAATTCTGGACCAGGAAGTTTATGGTGGCTATCTAAAAATTTCTCACCTCCATTTCAATTCATAATAGTCTCGGCAGAGCTGCTCATTTTTATCCATTAAGTCAATGTTTTGGAACGTGATTTTCTCCATTTTCATTTCTTCTTTTTCTCTTGTTAATTTTTCAATTACTGACGTTTTCCTGTAAAATATAAGGACCAGAGAGATATTAGCCCTCTTGCAATGTAGAGGTGGGAGGAGTGGAGGAGCCCATATCTAGGGTTGCACAGGGCCGGAATATCCCGGTTATGCTGGGGAGAGGCAGATATGATGGGAGACATGGGGTAGGCTGCTCTCGGGGAACAAGAGCTCGCTGCTTGAAAGCGATCCCTTGTTCCGGCCCCATGAGCTTAGCCCGGGGTACTGGCAACAAGCGAATCTCAGACCCTAGGCTCAGGCAGTTGATACTCAATGCCAGGTTGGTTGTAAATAAAGCTCTCCTCATCCAGGATTTACTCCTAGATGAGGAGGCTGACCTGACATGTGTGACTGAGATCTGGCTGGGCCCAGAAGGAGGAGTCCCTCTCTCTGAAATGTGCCCAGCTGGGTTGCAGGTGTGGCACCAGCCATGACCCCAGGGAAGGTGGGGGGGATGAGTGGCTATTATAGCGAAAAAGACCTTCAGCCTACGCAGGCTTGCTGCTTCTGAGATTACGGGTTGTGAGGCCCTCTTTGTGAAGTTGGACCTAGGGGTTCAGGTAGGCTTGTTGCTCATGTACCTGCCTCCCAGCTGCGTGTCAACAGCCCTGCCTGCACTACTCGAGGAGGTAGCTGGGCTGGCAGTGGAGTTCCCCAAGCTTATTGTCTTGGTGGACATTAACCTGTTGCTCAGAGAATCCTCTGGATTGGTGCAGGAGTTTATGGCCACCATGGCAACCATGGACCTGACCGAAGTAATTTAGGGTGCAACTCATGAGGGGGGCATGCTCCTGACATGGTATTCCCCACAGAGGAGTTGAGCAATGATCTGAAATTAAGGGTCTTAAATATTTTGCCTTTGTCATTTTCTGCTATGGCTTGATTTCAAGGCTTCAATCCTCCTCTGCAGGGAGATGGAACTGATTAGGTGATTCCTTCCCAGGCGCCTGATGGACTCAGAGGGCTTTCAGAGGATACTTTCATCTGCTGGTCCATTACTCTGGGGGGGAAGAAACCATCATCTTTCAGCTGTGGCAAGGGGCACGTTTGCCTGGTGCACCAATTGCGGCCTTATTTGGACCGTGAGTCTCTACTCACAGTCGCTCATGCCTTTATCACCTTGAGATTCAACTACTGCAATGCTCTCTACATGGGGCTACCTTTGAAGAGTGTTTGGAAAATTAAAATTGTGCAAAATGCGGCCGTGCAAACGGTCATGGGCATTCCTAGACATGCCCCTCTTTCTCCAACACTACGTGGATTGCATTGTTTGCTGATTGGTTTCTGGACACAATTAAAAGAGTTGGTAATGACCTATAAAGCCATACATGGCATCGATACTTGGCGGTACTTGTGGGACCACCTTCTGCCGCATCAATCCCAGCAATTGGTGAGGTCCCACAGAGTTGGCCTTCTCCAGGTCCCATCAACTAGACAATATCGTTTGGTGGTGCGTAGGTGAAGAGCCTTTTCTGTGGGGGCTTCTGAATCAGCTCCCCCTGGAGATTCGCTCTGCCCCCCCCACTTCATTTATGCCACCAGGCTTGGGGCAGTTAGATCTCAGTCCCCCTGGCCGACCAAATGTTTGTATGGCTGTTGTTTGAATGGGTATGACTGATTTTTAACATAATTGGGGTTTTTAGATTGTCTCTATAGTTTTAATTTAATTGGATTTGCTATTGTATTTGTATTGCATTTGTTTTTATATGTTGTAAGCCACCCTGAGTCCTTGGAGATGGGCGGCATATAAATCCAATTAATAAAATAAATAAAATAAAAATAAACATTTCTCACCTATACAGTTCTTCTTTCAATTCATTATTTTCGTGGAGGAGCTCTACTTTCTCGATGGCATATTTTTAAATTTTTGAGCTGAGACTTTCATTTTGTTTTATAATTTTTTCAATCTCCTCTTATTTCTCTGAACTAATTTTCCTGTAAAATATCAAGAGCAGAGTGAAGTTAGCCCCGTTAGGTTTTTTTATTCAAATTGTAAAACTTGTTTAAAATTAAAACTAATTGAAATATTGAAGAAACGACGAGAAAGTCAGGGTTGAGTCCCGTTTTCCAAAGAGAGAAAGAAAGGCAAATGGAGAGGAAGGAGGACAGAGAGTCCCATTTTCAAGAGGGGAGGAAAAAGAGAAAGAGAGAAGGCAAATTGAGAGGAAGGAGGATGGATGGATGGATGGATAGATAGGAATTCTTTCCCCTCTCAGCGAGGGGGCTGCAGGAGAGGTGGGACGGGCATTCTCACTGCAGAGACCGGCGAAGGTGATTTTTAATGTCGGGTGCGCCGGCGAAGGTTTTTCTTACTTTGAATGTTCCGGGCGGATTGGCAGGGGGATGGGGAGTGCGCGCGCCCGCCCACACGCCTGACATTGAAAATCACCTTTGCCGCTCTCCACTGTGAGAAGAACGGAGAGAGAATGAGAGAGAGTGAGAGCGACAGAGCAAGATAGAGAGAAAGTGAGAAAGAGAGAGAGAGAGAAAGGGGGGCGAGAAAGAGATAGCAAGAGAGAGAACAAGAGAGAGAAAGAGTGAGAGAAAGAAAACAAGAGAGAAAGAGTGAGTGAGAGAGAAAGCAAGAGAGAGAGAAAGAAAACAAGAGAGAAAGAGTGAGTGAGAGAGAAAGCAAGAGAGAGAGAAAGAAAACAAGAGAGAGAAAGTGAGAAAAAGAGAGAGCAAGAGGGGGAGAGAAAGAAAGAGAGAGAGAGATGAGAGAGGAAGGAAGAGAGTGTGAGAGAGGAAGAAAGCAAGCAAGAGGGAGACAGACAGAGAAAGCAAGAGAGAGAAGAGTGGAAGGAAGAGAGAGAGAAAGAAAGAGAAATGATAGAAAAAAGTGGAGAAAAAGAGAAATGAGAAAATATTTGAGGCTTAGAATGACAGGAAAGAGAGAGAAACAGAGAGAGAAGTGACTCTTGATTTAAAGCATATGGTAAAAGCACTTAAATAATAACAGAGGAAAAAAAAACCCAGCCCTCACCTGTTTTTATTAATAGTTATGTTTTTGGTTTTGCTGGTTGTTTTAGTTTTAATAGTAATGGATTTTGGTTTTTTTAAATTATTAATTTCTTTTAATAAAAAAGAAAGGATTTTTTCTTATTTATTTCTTGTTTGTTTGTTTGTTTGTTTGTTTATTTATTTCTATGTGGCCCAGTCCCAAGGGGACTGCCATTCAGACACTATACTTTTCCGCCCACACCGGAAAAAAATTAGAAGGAACATTGATCACAAGAATGTTATTTTATTCTATCAGGCAAGGTGGATAAGTTCTGTGTCCCACCAGTTTTGGTTTCCACGCAGGGCTTACAGATAGGATTTAGGAAGTGTGCTTTCTGTCTCAAGATTCCTGCTTTATAAACAACCTTCCTATGAAGATTCAAACACCCTTGATCATAATCCTTTAGTTGCTCCAACAGAAATCTTTCTTCCTCCACTACATATAAAGTTGGGACTGATTAAAAACTTTGTGAAAGCCATGGCAAAGACAAATTCGCAAGGATTCCAGTACATTTCACAGAAATTCTCCAGTATTTTACCAGCAAAACTGAAGGAAGGGGTATTTGTTGGTCCTCACATCAGAGAGCTTATGAGAGATGATGTGTCTGAAGGAACTGTAAATGATAAGGAATTGAGAGCTTGGAAAAGCTTCAAGTGGATCTGTGCAAACCTCTTAGGAAAAAATAAATCTCCAGAATATGTTGAAGGTGTTGAGGAATTGTTAAATGCATACCAGTGTGTTTGATGTCGCATGTCTCTGAAAATGTACTTTTTGCATTCACATTTAGATTTCTTCTCTCCAAATCTTGGAGATGTAAGTGATGAACAAGGCGAGCAGTTTCACCAGGACATTAAAGTAATGGAACACCACTACCAGGGTTTTTGGAATGACTCAAGGATAGCAGATTAATGTTTGATGTTATATAGGATAACCCTAAAAAACAGTATCAACAACAGTACAATGTCAAGCACTTTTAATTTTTGCTCATATTTTGGTTTCTATTTTGCATGTGAAATTATTTTGGTTCAATTAAAAGTGTTATGTAAGGTCAAGCATTTTTTTTCTGATATGTATATTACTGTTTCCTTAATGTCGCCAGTATATTTCCTATACCTTATAATAATAATGCTGCTCCATGGAAACTATACCTGCTACAGAAAAACTACATACATTTTTAAAATCAGAACAAAAAATAATGATTCAGAAAGGTACAAGATCAACTGTGATGATTACAAAAAATATTTTTGTAGACCTGTTTATTTATCTGGCCATCTTTGTACTTGCATGGCCAACAATCTTAGTAGCTACAAAATTGTATATGTGTCCGTGTTCATTGCAATGTGAGGCTATCAATGAGTTCAAATCTCCTCAATTGACTACAAGCTTTTCTCGCAATCTGGTGGTTAACTCCTCCCTGTCTGTCCTACATAATCACAGGGCAATCCATGCAGGAGATCAAGTAGATTACATCAGAAATATCTCTCACCTCCAAGAGATCTTTGCAATGTATGCTTTGTCCTCATATGGTAGCCTCTGGACAGTATACGATGAGATGATTTTATATTTCAATTCACAGTACAGCTTATTTCTATTTTGCTGAAATTCTGTGTAGAAATTAATATATGGCCACTAAGTTATTTCAGAAGCTCTAAGTTTATCAGGTTCCATATCAGTTGTTATTTTTTAAAAAATTATCATCCAAAGGTCAAGGCACAGCCTATCATAAGCACTGTCTGAGAAGCAGAGTCTTTGAGATATATGTTGACGTGGCATTCAAAAGATTCCACTATTGTGGAACTTTAATTAACATCTCAGTATCCTGCCTTCACAGGGACACTTACATCATTTATTACATAATTTACTGCAGAAAATTCCTTTTGCTTGTAGCAAACATCCTGCAGTAAAGTGCTCTCTGGAGAAATTTAAATTACAGTGGTAACTCCACACATAGTGGTTTAAACTGCTCAGCACAGCTGTTTTATCGCAGGTCATTTGCAGATGCACTTCTCAGAATAAGATGTACAATAAATTCTACTAGGCTGAAGGGGATAGGTGGATGGGTATCCTTCCAGCCGTGTTCTATTGTGTCTACCTGTTCTATTGCTTGTTATGCAATGATAGGCTGGATTATTTTAGGATGTAGAAAATATTTTATGAGATTGAGGTTGTTTTATTTTATTATGCTTGTATTTGTCATCCACACAGAGTCATTGGGAGTTGGTTGCATACAAAGTTATTAAATTAAGAAATAAATATTTTTTTTCTCAGAGGTTCTCTCATGCCAATGAGATTATTTTTTCCCTTTAGGATTATTTTGGGAGAAGTGTCCTCATTTTCTCTAAATTTCAATTCAAATGAAATGTTATGGAAGAAAAGGGGCACACAGAGTTTTTCTTTAAAATTACTATGTTAAATAAAAAGTAACTGAATTTATTATGATATGATTTAACTGAGGAAACAATACACATAATGCCCTAATATAACTTGCATTCTTTGCCATTATAAATAATGTAAAGGAAATAAAGAATAAATTGATGTGACATATCTGGGGTGGGCTGTTCCATGTTCACTTGAGTTTGGGCAATCCTCTAGCACAGATTCTGTGCAGTTTGACAAATGTCCAAATCCCATTTCTGACTGGTGCCACTCTACCCATCCCCTCCCAGGAGTCTCCATGGCTCGTTTAGGATACTAGATAAGTGCAGAGCCTGCATGGAGGCTTGGAAAGGGCAAAAAATGGGCCTCCCGGTCCTGGAGGAGAGCTGGGCCCATTTCTGGCTTCCTAAATGCCTTTGGAGCCTAGGGATGACTATTTTATCCTCCCAGAGGCTCAAGGAAAGCCTCCGGAGCCCAGTGAGGGTGAAAAACGGGCCTCATATAAGTTCCAGAAGGCTGAAAATGGCCTGTTTCTGGCCTCCAGAGAGCCTCTGGCTCCCCACTACTGTGGTGCAGGAGGCTGATTAGGCCACACACCCATGACCACCCCCACCCAATAACTGGGCAGAGAACCCATTGATAAACATTTTTAAGCCCACCTCCTGATGTATCCTACTATAATGTTGGCAAATGTTAGAGCAATGCCACCTTTCCTGGATAGCTTTGTATTATTAGGATTATTTTAAGAACCATGGTGGCACAAGTGGTTAGAATGAAATATTGTAGGCTACTTCCACTGACTGGCAGCTGCCTGCAATTTGGTAGTATAATCTTACCAGGCTCAAGGTTGACTCAGACTTCCATCCTTCCAAGGTTGATAAAATGTGGCCCTAGATTGTTGGGACCAATATGCTGACTCTGCAAATTACTTAGAGAGGGCTGTAAACCACACAGAAGCAATATATAAGTCTTGGTATTATTGCTATCCTAATCTTTGAATTACATAGGTTAAGCCCATATATGTGGCTATGACCAAATAAGAATGAAAAATTACTTTATAAGTTAAAACAATCTGGAAATTTGACCAATATAATCACATTCAGAACCCTATACATTTACACTCCAGATTTGTAATTCTGCTGCATTTTCATTGCATCCTTTTCTCATATGGTAGTTTCCAAATCAGGAACTTGCTGCTGGTTATAAACTTGACAGAAATCATTGAGGAAAATCCCACAGATGGTAGGTCTAAACCTGAGATGATGAGGTGCAGATACCTGTCAGCTCATATGCCCAATGATTCATAGCATCACCCAGAGCACATCCTAAACTAATTGTCATTCATCATAAAAAGATCTCTAGTGGTCATAGGATGGTAAGAGAAGAAGCATCAGGTAGCTGAGAGCTCTGTTGGTCTCTGTCAGCCAGTTTTAATGGAGGTCACTCTTTAATTTCCACTCAGTCATGTTATTTGTATTGCTGTCATATGTGTAATTTTAAAAAAACACAACCTCTTTAGAGATTTCAGAACCTAAAAGGAATATTAAACCATCTTTTATCAAACCAACCTGAAGCAATTGGCAAATCGGCCATTTCTGGCCTCCGGAGGGCCTCCAGGGAAGGGGGAAAGACTATTTTCATCCTCCCCAAGCTCCTAGAAAGTCTCTAAAGCCTGGGGAGAGTGAAAAATGGGTGTGTTGGGAAGTAGAAGGTGTCATGCATGCATGCATGGGGGCCCTTGCATGGAATTATGTACGCCCCCCCCCCCAACTCCTCCGCTTTTTGGCATGCAAATAAAAAAGGTCCTCCATCACTGATTTGGCATTTGGTGCTTGTTTAGGCAACTTTCCTTGTTTTCTGATTTTCTAAATCTGATATCCCTTAGATGTGTTAAAGCTAAAATACTAGTCCTATCCAAAACATAATGAATAAATATAGACGCTCCCAGTTCAGGATGCTAAGCCTATAAAACATCTCTCTCCATAATTTAATCTGGATCGGATACATTCCTGAGAACCTTTCAAACTTTGTTTTATATCCCTGTAAATCTGTCTCATAGGTGCTGGGTCTTAGATTTCATTACTAAATAGTCATTGATAACTTATCCTCTGTACATATTCACCTGGTTAACACACAAGATCAGTACCTTTAATTATACCTGAAGGAACAGCATGCACTAGGCAAATATACTTATTGGTTTGGATAATTTGAGAAGATCCAAATGAAAGTGTGTATTCTAAATTGCAATCAGTTTATGATGCACTAATCTCTAAATGGGTCAGAAAGTGTAAAGTAGTTCTCATTGGAAACACACACACATACACCTATGTAATGTGACAGTTTCTGACAAGCTTATATCCATTCAAGGCCAAGCTGCTAAGACAAGATTTTTCAATAAATCACTAGAAAAGAAGTAATTGTATGTTAGATTTATTTGTTATTGCAATATTAATATAGGAAAACTTGAAATGCCTATACATCACACTGAATAACCTGTCTAACTAAGGACTGGAATCCAGGGTTTTCTTACTTAAATCTAAATATTATATCACAAAATTAGATATAATTTTAGAGCTAAAAACTAGAATTTTGCTCCAAACAAAGAGATATATATACTACTTACAATTGCTTCACTAGTTTTACTAGATTAAAGATCTATAGTTTCAAAATCAGAAATAAAAATATTTTCAGAATTTTCTCACTCCATCTTCACTTTTAAAAGTGAAAATATTCCAGTACAGAATCTACCATATTTGGTCTGAAATAATACATCACAGCAACTAGATATATGAGACACAGCTTTCATTTGTCAATACTGGAGGAATCTTGATTTAAATTTCATGAAGCAAATAGCAAATTTGTACATCCAATATATCAGTTTTTAACTGACAGTTCCACTGAAGTCATTGCTGCAAATTTTAACACCTGTCAACAATCACAAAGCTTTCAAATTTTATGTTCTAATGTAGAGTTTCTGGCCACAAACTCTACATTAGAGTACAAAATTATCACACCACCAGGAAAAGCTTACTGGAATTCTGTAATTTCCTCTGATCTTTCATCTTTAAAATAAACCTTTATTTTTCTCTGCCCATCTGTCAATTCTGAAGAAATCTGAATGAGCAAGTCTCAAAAATTCATTTTTAGGAACTCAAGAAATGTAAGAAATACTGTACGGTTTTCAAAGAAAATGGCTAATTTAGCGGTTAGAACAGAAACATGGAGAATATAAGATGAAATCAAGAGAGCATTTGGCTGCAGATATTTTAGTTCTCAATGATTTTTGTATGATAGTTAAGCTAAAAATTTAAGATAGATAATAGAACATTTGGAACTGAGCTGCCAAAGAGAGACTTTGAAGTTGAGCTATGTGAAAATGATGAACAAGTAATTGATAAATGTATAAACTTTTATTGAAATTTGAAATAGAAGAATAGATGAAAGATTTTGTGATAAAAGGAATGAAGAACTTTGGATATTTGGCTTAAATTTGGCTTAAAAGAACTGGAATTTATATTACAGTGATCCCCCGCTCGTTGCGAGGGTTCCGTTCCAGGACCCCCCGCAACGAGCGGGTTTTTGCGAAGTAGCGCTGCGGAAGTAAAAACACCATCTGCGCATGTGCAGATGGTGTTTTTACTCCCGCAGCGCTAGCGAGGAGCCGAAGATTGGGGGCGGCGCGGCTGTTTTAAAATGTCGCCGCCGGCATGCGGGGCTTCCTAGCAGCCCCCCAAACCCGGGTTGGGGGTCCGGGGGGTGCTGGCAAGCCCCCCATGCCGGCGGCGACATTTTAAAACAGCCACGCCGCGCTGGCTGTCGCCGCTTTCGAGCTGAGTCCCGGAGCGAGTTCGCTCCGGGACTCAGCTCAAAAGCGCCGACAGCCAGCGCCAGCGAACGGCTTCTCCGCGCTGGCTGTCGGCGCTTTTGAGCTGAGTCCCGGAGCGAATTCGCTCCGGGACTCAGCTCAAAAGCGCCGACAGCCAGCGCCAGCGAACGGCTTCTCCGCGCTGGCTGTCGCCGCTTTTGAGCTGAGTCCTGGAGCGAATTCGCTCTGGGACTCAGCTCAAAAGTGCCGACAGCCAGCGCCAGCGAACGGCTTCTCCACGCTGGCTGTCGCCGCTTTCGAGCTGAGTTCCGGAGCGAATTCGCTTCAGGACTCAGCTCGAAAGCGGCGAGAATGAATGGCGTGGGCGGGCGAAGGGCGGGCGGCAGCGAGGAGTTTGCGTGGGCGGTGGGGAAACTCCTTGCTGATGCCCGCTGCTCGCCCTCCCGCCAGCAAGAGGGGGAAGACCCAGGGAAGCCGCCCAGCAGCTGATCTGCCGGGCGCCATGTACGCATGCGTGCCCATAGAAAAAAAGGGCTCACATGCGCAGATGGTGTTTTGACTTCCAGGTTGAAAAATCGCAAATTACCCTGTTCGCAATGGTCAGGGACGCAATAACCGGGGTATTACTGTATTATATAATCTAAAATAGAATTTTTATAAAATGATATACCAACTCTAGAAAAATTGTTCCATAATATATAAAGGTACTTCAAATTTATGTTGGAAATGTGGACAATGTGAAGGATCTTTTTTTAAATCAAAATTTAATTGAAAAGAGTTTTTTTTTTCACTTGCCGGGATTAATGGCTTGCTAATTAGAAAAGAGACATGGGATATTATTTTTGTATACAATTATTGGGGTGAGACTATTACAGTGTTCCCTCGATTTTCACGGGTTTGAACTTCGCGAATAGCCTATACCACGGTTTTTCAAAAAATATTAATTAAGAAATACTTCGCAGGTTTTTTTCTATACCACGGTTTTTCCTGCCTGATGACATCATACATCATCGCCAAACTAATAATTTTTGCAAATCAATAACAAAAAAAATAATTATTGTTAATAAATAATTATGTTCATAAATATCAGGATCACTAAGTATCTTATTCAATGGTGAGTACCAGTAATAATGGTGAGTAAATTATTGTTAAGGGAATGGGAAATGGTAATTTAGGGGTCTAAAGTGTTATGCGATGGCTTGTGATACTGTCCATAGCCAAAAATGGTGTATTTACTTCCGCATCTCTACTTCGCGGAAATTCAACTTTCGCAGGCAGTATCGGAACGCATCCCCCGTGAAAATCGAGGGAACACTGTATATGAATAGAAATGGAAACGCTCTGATATATCCATAATGGAGAAATGGTTGATGAAGATGGTAGAACTAGAAAAGATGACAAATTTAACTTGGTTGGTTCAAGAAAGATAAATAATTAAAGTTAACATTGATTGGAAATTCCTTAGGAACTTCTTGCCAGGAGAAAGGGAGAGAGAGAAAGAGAGAAGGGAGAAAAGGAGAGGAGAAAGGTGAAAGGAAAGTGGGAGAGACTGAGAGGGGAACAGAGAGAGAAAGGGATATGGAAGAGTGAGAGAGTGAGAGGGAAGGTGGGAGAGGGGACACACACACACAGAGAGAGAGAGAGAGAGAGAGAGAGAGAGAGAGAGGAAAGTAAGTTAGCGTTTTATGGGTTTGAAGATTAGAAAAAGTAGCTCAGAAAACTTTCTTTCTTGCCTCATAGCATAGTGTCCCCGCTGATAGGATAGTAAAATTTTAAAAAGTTATAGGGGCTGAAAATCTCTGCCCCCTGTGATTGTGGAGAGATGGAAACTGCAAAATATATTCTTCTCGGTGCTCATTTTATAAAGACATCCAAAATAGACACATATTTCCTTTGATTATTAGATATTCTGGTTGCCCAGATTCAGCCTGTGTTTAGATCTTGCTCAGACACAAAGAACCCCTTGTGTGTGTGTGTGTGTGTGTGTGTCACATATTTTTGCTGAATGTGAAAATTAAGGGAGACTAGGATAGATCTATATTTTGGCCTTGTTCTGGCCTATATATGAAGGTATTGGCATATTTGGGTTTCTTCCTGTGTAAGTTTCAGAGATTCCTGAAATAATCTCTGAAACTTACATGGGAAGAAACCCAAATATGCCAAGACCTTCATACCTCCTTTTCTTTTTTCCAATATTTACTGCTTTTCTTTATTATCTTTATTTTTTATGGTTTTCTTTTGTTAAAAAATTATTCAATAAAAGTTATGAAGTGAGAGAGAGAAAGAGGGACTGTCGTAACCACTTAATCTGAGATTTTTTTTGGGGGGGGGCTTAGTTAAATTTGCAATTGAAGATTTGTCTTCTGTTCGATATTTTTGTATCTCATTTGAGGTCTTTTATGATCAACACCTCCTACCTGATTCTGACTAACACTGTGGAAGTGCGCAAATATGTTCCTTTCTTAATTTAAGTTTACCATATGGATAAGCATATTGGTATACAGTGTAAAACAGGTTCATTAGAACTGGGAGGAATTTTAAACAATTCACTGGATGTAAGAAAGCCAGGTTCTAACTAAGTGAGAATAAGTGTGATATAGAGTTTAGAGAATTGAAGATTCAGATTTAAGTATACTGGCACATGGGAAAGTCACTGGATAACTTTTAGTCATTTTTTCTCTCTAGCCTATTACTAGTTTGTGTTGCTGTGACAAAATTAAAGAACAAATTATTGCATGCAATGCCTTATTTTTACAGCAGGAGTGCAAAACGTGCAGACCAAGACCTTCTGTGATACCCTATCCAAAACATTAATAATAATACTAATAATACTAATAATAATACTAATAATAATAATAATAATTTATTAGATTTGTATGCCGCCCCTCTCTGAAGACTCGGGGCGGCTCACAACAGCAATAAAACAATACAATACAAATCTAATGGTTAAAACTGTAACTAAAAACCCGCTAGCTTAAAAAAACAATCAATACTGTATAGTCATAACCACATATGGGCACAAAGCTAGCTTTAAGAGGCCAAATAAGTGGCATAAACCAACCACAGTTTTTTAGGCTGCTTCACCTCTCAACAGTCCTGGATCCTACTAGCCCAAATGGGGACTCACATATTTTTGGCATGTGATCTTCAACGTTTTGTATAAACCTGGCAAGGTCTATCCTTGAGAAAATATTGGAAATAAATATGAAAATATTTAGATTCTCTATTTCATTATTTCTCATTTCTGTTCAGTCAATATTGCTTATTAGAATAATACATGAAAGTAGTGTTTGGAGGCACTTTTGGGGGGCCCATGTATTATCTTCATTATCAGTGCTATCTCCTGAGCCTTGGAGTAGGCAGGTGATTTTTATGGTGTGTGCAGATCACAGGATCTGAGTCTGGGTCTCAGTTTAGTGATTTAAAATCAAATAAAAACAGGTTGCTTGCCTTGGATGGTTACAGAGATGTGCGAATTTTCTTCAGACCCTAAATTCTAAATGAGCACACATGCACCCAGTCTGGATGGATTGAAAACCATTGGCATTTTGAATTGCCTTCATGCCTAGGTGTGGCTGTTTGCTGGTCTAGGACTGAATAAAGACTGATTTGACAGAATCAAAGCTTGTAATATGCAGGTGACTTCTGGGGATCCTAAAAAATCTGGTCAAAACCTGCACAGGAGACTACCAGGAAATTACATGTCTTTGTCTAGACTGGGAGGAGGAGGAGGAGAATGACAAACCACTTTTATCCAGAAAACATGCATTGACACGCCTCTGACATTATCCGAACCTGAGGGTATCTTTGCTTTTTAATGAAATTAATGAAATTTGCAGGCCAATGTGATTTTTGTGAAAGGAACATGCCTGACTAATTTTAATACCTAATCAAATTTAGGGAGAACATAATTTCCCAAACTTGAAATCATTCAAATCTACTAATATGTATTTCCAGAAATACCTTTTCAGACCTAAATGAATGATCTATTTTTCAGAAGAAAGGCAGCGTATGTCTTGCAGAATTTGCAGCATTTCTGATATCAGCTACTTGTATCCTGAATGTACATATTGCCTTATACAGTTTTTTTAAGATGTCCTCTTTCTGCTAAGTCTTCTTGCAAAAATAAAACTGCCATCTTATCACACTCAGAACAAATCATAAACATAAGCATCCAATAACATTTATATAAATTTATATAAATTTATATAAATTACTTCCCACTAAGCCACATAATACAGATTTTAAACAACATGCATGAAATGTATACTTCCTACAAGTGTTGGAATGAATGAGCAGCCCTTGTTCAGGCAGATTGCTAAATAAAAATGCAATACTGTACTTTGAATTCTATATATGGTGAAGACATTATAAGAAGGCGGTTTTCCCCCCTGAAAGCCCTACTCTCAACTACTTATGTGTTCATTGAATTTAATAGGGTTACAATGTACAATATACTGGGATGCATCTAGTTTTTGAAACCAAAACTTAAAACTGTTTCATAAATCATGATTTTGAGGCAACCTGAATTTATATTCAAAATGATTATAACTAATCTGTGGACATTTCTCTTCAACAAAGTAAAGAATTTGGTCAGAGGGAATATATAGGGATAATGAAGAATTATTTCATCATTAGTACAGATCTTGCCTATATGTTGGATGTTCTGGACTAAAGACATTTAGAAAATTGAAATAATTTGTACTTATTTTAACTGAAGTTTTTTTGTGTTTGTATGTTGTGGTATCGATGGTAGGATAATAAAATAGAATTCTTCACCAAGTCCCAGGAATGGAAGATAAATGTTCCCTGAAAAAGCAAGATAAAACTCATAGGGGTGCATCTAATTTTATTAGAACAAATTTCTACTTGCATAGTTTGATTTTTCCACAAATCTGATCCATGGAGACCCTGACATTTCAGGGATAATTTGAGCAACCTGTGGAGGATGAACAGGAAAGTAGTGGCAGATGTTATTCCTTCAGCAAAGGAACATAATTGGATACAAGCCACAGGATTCTTAACGTTGCTTTATTTGGTCCCACCACATAAACAACTTAATTATTTAATGAAGTGTGAGAAGAATTGCAAACCAAAGAGCATGATTCCTTTCTAGTATTGTTCCCTAATTATTAAGATCATGAGCCTCCCTGTACAATAATCAAGAATGGAAATCATTATTTTCTTTTTAATTGTTCTTTTTTAAAGAAATAGAATCCAGCAAATCATAATTGTTTATTAATGCTGCATGAGATTAAATGAGGCCTGTTGTACTTCAGCTCTATTTTCATGGTCTGTGGGCCAGCTGCTTCACAAAGCATCATTAATGAAGCATGAGGATGTCATGTTGCTTGGTCATCCAACTGGAGATATGTTTCACCCAATGGCAATTTTGTTTTTCCCTGTGCTTAAAACCCAGGGGGTCCTATGTGCTACCATCCTATTAAATGCACAATCCGGGTTCAGTTTTTTGGTCTCCTTTGAATAGCATAAAAAAACATCATCCTGTTTGTAACTGACAGCTTGCAGCAAAGTGCTAACTTATGAAATAAGAGTATAGAGTCACACACTGTGAAGAGGAGGGGAAGAATACTGTAAAATTCAGAGTTTTGTAACACCTGTTATTCAAAAAGTTTTAAGACAGTTACAAATACCAGAATTTTCTCTCTCAGCTAAGAAGTCAATAGTGCAAACAATTATATTTTATAACTAGTTAGTGCCAGATGGCTTTATAAAGAGTTTTTAACAATGTTGTGGTACAATTTTCTATATAAATATAGATGTGCATACAATTGTCAGTTATATTTTTTAAAAAATAAGGCTCATGCTTTTAAAGAAAAGCTTTAAAATCCCAAGCTTTTAGCTAAAGATCCCTTCTCCTTACTACAAGAAATCTCTTGATATAATCCTACAGGTATTGTATATTGATGGCATATTACATAAATACCATAACAAACCTGACCTCAAACAAAACCATGATTATTGTTTTACACATGTGAAGATTACTATTGGATAGAACAAAAAAAAGGAGGCTTTTAGAAAATGGAATTCAAAAGCAAGAATAGTATACAATCCCCTTCACTATTTAATAAGATATTCACTTTCACTTGTATCATTAGTCTTCAAGAAAAGAATCAGAAACAGAAAACACCACTAAAACTCTTCAACCTTCTAGCAAGAAATGTAAAAAGAATTCTGAGTAGTCATATCATAGCTTCCCATCAAATTGAGAAAAAATTAATTAATCAAAATGAGATACTATTTATTTTATTTTACTTTTAATGACTTTATAATTTCTGGCATTGGGGTGCAATCAGGGTGACTGAACAGAGCTCAAGCATTTACTGGCAGGATGCCCTTCCTGATGCCTATGTGGAATTCACAGTAGACAATTACTCATTATGCCCAGAGAAATATCTGTCCCTATCTAGTATTGAACTCACAACCTCCTGATTGTGACGTGAGTGCTTCACCTGTGAACCATTGTACTGCTTGAGCTACTGTTTATTTAATCAAGGCAAAACAAACTTTGACCTTCCTGATATTGTAAAACTACACCTCCCAATATCCAGTATCACTGGCAAAGCCCGCTTTTGGAGTATGATTCAATAATTGGAAAGCCACAAGATCATTATCCTTGACTTAGTTCAATGGATGGCAAAAATGTGAAAATATACCTCATTCTCTGGGAAATATGCAACCTTGAAGGAAAATTAAAAATCTAAGTTAAAAAGGATTTCCTCTTAATATCTCTTGCATCACGTTTTGTTTCCAAATTAAGTTTAGAATATTGGTTAGTGTTCCCTTCCTCAATCCAGAGGGAATAATTTCTATCAATGGTCTATTCTCTATATATTTTGCTATACCAATTTTATGTAACATCAAAGAGATTTAAACTATAGTGTGTATGACAGAGGTAAAGAATTCAAGATTGCAGATATAAATAGAAAAACTCCATAATGAATATTTATTCTGTTTGAAAAAGATAAGTTAAGATATAAATAATTACAATTTGAATGGATTACATATAGTTTATAACTTTAAAGTTTAAACACTGTGACATACGGTATTTATTTGTGAGAAGCAAACTAGGACTATAAACATATACCTGAACAACTGATGTTATTCAAGAACCACATATTTTTTTAAAAAAATCTTTAAAGTAATTTTGGTTTCAAATAATATAATTGAAAAAAAAGAAAATATCAGTACTGAAGAGTTCCACATTCTTTCCACAAATTGTCTTACATTATCCAATTAGTCTGATAATTATTAGTTTTTTATAACATAATTTTTAATCACAGAGAGTAATTATTTTCCAGCTTTCAGAATTGTGAAACCAGTTTAACATTAATTTGTCCAGTAATGATCATGTTCTTAGATATCTTAGCATCAATATATGCGCATATATTTAATGATAATCACAATATTACACTGAATCAGCATTGTCTATAACTACAAATAATATAGAACCCTGAAAAGATCTGTCCCCTACAGCACATTAGTTATGAGCCTTTCTTTTTACCCCCAAAAGCCCCCCTACGTCTTACTTTCGGGGTATGTCTTATATTGGAAAAAAATTGTCGAATTTTTTGTTTTAACCATAAAATTAACATTTATTAACAACCTGAACAGTATTGTATTCACCACAAAACAGTTTTATAAAAGGAAGTGCAAAGAATGATTTGTTACAACATTGCATAACATGTAAAACAATGAAAAATGGTAAGAACGAACAGTGGAATACTGGAAGATAAAACTGATTTATTCCATGACAAGCATGTCATCATCCTCAGGAATATCATCATAAACATCCACACTCTTAGGTTCCTGTGGATTTTCTTGGGACTCTCAGGACGACATTTCTTGCCGAATCATTGGCCCATATTTCTCATGAGTAGCAACGGCACTGTCCTGAAATGAGCAGGCTTTGTCCAGGTAGCCAGCTCGCAGTGCATTTGCAACGCAGGTGTTAGTGATCTTATTCCAAGAATTCTTCACCCAGTTAACAATCTCTGGCAGTGTGGGCTTCACAAAGTTCCCACGTACATTTCTCTCCATTCGGTTTTCAATGTAGTCATTGATTTCCACACACAGATAGTCCTTGAACGGCTTGTTAATGGCGATATCGAGAGTCTGAAGATAAGCCGTCATCCCTGCAGGAATCATGATTTGGTCGATTCTCCGCTCATGAAGGAAGTTTTTCATAGTTTTGGCGCGGTGTGTGCTGGCTGCATCCCAGATCAGCATCCCTCTTTTGTTCCCGCGCATTACAAGCGGCAGCATTAAATCAAGCCACTTTCTTATAACATCTTGTGTGGCCCAGGCTTTTTCAGTTTCCAGCACATAAATGCCAGAAACCCGCTCAATCTTCTCCTTCTTGCCCTTTGCAATGAGTAGCGGTGTTGCTTTAGTGCCATCCAGACGAATCGTCAAAATGCAGGTGACACGTGCACTTTCATAAGCGGTGGAGGGAACGTACACTGAGGAGGTACCTCGTTGATCAATGGTGGTTTGAGCTGCTTGGCCCATGAACACGGCAGTTTCATCCATGGCGATCATGTTGCAAAGACTGTATTTAGAGAAGTCAATGTCATCCACAAACTTCTTGTAGGCTAATGCACGTTTAACAATCTCAGCATCTTCCAACCTAAAGAGGGTTGTGGATCTTCTCAAAGACAGGTCATTGCGTTCAAGAAAGTTATCCACCCAGTGCTGTGATGCCTTGAATTGTTCAGGGGAAATGTCAAACTGTGGCGACACTGCAAGGGCATATTCCTGAATCTGAGCCCTGGTCACCACCAATGTCTTTGCTCTCCTGTCTGCAACCCACTCAGAGACCAGGCTTTCCAGCTCTGTATACATTGGTTGCCGACCACATCCAATCTTGCGCTTTTTAGCCATTCCGCTCTCCACTTTTTCACTCAGGTTAGTGTATTCTGCACGCCATTTTTGGACCAGTCGGTGATCCAACATTTTCTCCTTGCAGAACTGCACTACATTTTTGCCCCAAGATTCTTCGACAATCGCTTATTTATACTCCACGGTGTAACTCCTCCTTTTATTACTGGAACCGGAAGCGCTCATGTCTAGGGGCAAAAATACCTATTTTATTTCCTTCTTTCAAGCCACTCATAAAGTAAGTTCCAAGTTTCATAATATTCTAAATCTTTCTCTTTCAATTCTAATGTCAATTTGTCTAGTTCCAAACATTCCAAAATCTTTTTTTACGTTTTTGGTTGGTACCCCTCATTTCCAGTATTGTGCTAGTGTGATTCTTACTGCTGTGAGAATGTGAATAATAACAACATTATTATTATTATTATTATTATTATTATTATTAACAACAACAACAACCCATTACCATAGGTGGTGAACCCATCCTTCTCTCTCTCGTTCTCTTATTTTCTTTCTCTCTCTCTCTTGTTCTTTCTCTCTCTTGTTCTTTCTCTCTCTGTTGCTCTCTCTCTCGTTCTCTCTCTTGTTTTCTCTCTCTCTCTTTCCTTTCTCTCATTCCCTCTTTCTCTCTATCCTTTCTATCTCTCACTCTTTCCTTCTCTCCCTCCCTTTCTGTCTTTCCTTTCTCTCATTCCCTCTTTCTCTCTATCCTTTCTATCTCTCACTCTTTCCTTCTCACCCTCCCTTTCTGTCTCTTTCCTTTCTCTCATTCCCTCTTTCGCTCTATCCTTTCTATCTCTCACTCTTTCCTTCTCTCCCTCCCTTTCTGTCTCTTTCCTTTCTCTCATTCCCTCTTTCTCTCTATCCTTTCTATCTCTCACTCTTTCCTTCTCTCCCTCCCTTTTTGTCTCTTTCCTTTCTCTCATTCCCTCTTTCTCTCTATCCTTTCTATCTCTCATTCTTTCCTTCTCTCCCTCCTTTCTGTCTCTTTCCTTTCTCTCATTCCCTCTTTCTCTCTATCCTTTCTATCTCTCACTCTTTCTTTCTCTCCCTTCCTTTCTCTCTCTTTCCTTTCTCTCATTCCCTTTCTCTCTATCCTTTCTATCTCTCACTTTTTCTTTCTCTCCCTCCCTCCCTTTATGTCTCTTTCCTTTCTCTCATTCTCTCTTTGTCTCCTGGGGCTGACTGTGCCTGCCCTGCACCCCCCCACCGCGGAGGGAAAGCATTTGGCATCGGCACCGCCAACCCCCCTCCATGAGCAGCAAAAGCATAAGCGTCGGAGCCGAAAGGCAAACACCGCACCCCGCCGCTTAGGCTTTTGCTGCTCCTGGGGGGGAGGATTTTCTCCTCCCCGCCCCCCCAGCAGCCAAACGGCGCTGAGGCTTTGGGCATCGGCGCCCACCCCTCCAGAAGCAGCAAAAGCCTAAGCGACTGGGCACGCTGTTTGCCTTTCGGCTCCGTCATTGAGGCTTTCGCTGCTTGTGGAGGGGAAGGCGCCAATGCCGAAAGGCAAACGGCGCGCCCCGCCGCTTAGGCTTTTGCTGCTCCTGGAGGGGGTGGAGGATTTTTTTCCTCCCCGCCCCCCCGGCAGCCAAACGGCTCTGAGGCTTTCGGCATCGGCGCCCACCCCTCCAGAAGCAGCAAAAGTCTAAGCGACTGGGCACGCTGTTTGCCTTTCGGCTCCGTCGTTGAGGCTTTTGCTGCTTGTGGAGGGGAAGGCACCGATGCCGAAAGGCAAACGGCGTGCCCCGCCGCTTAGGCTTTTGCTGCTCCTGGGGGGGGGAGGATTTTCTCCTCCTTGCCCCCCCGGCAGCCAAATGGCGCTGAGGCTTTCAGCATCGGCGCCCACCCCTCCAGAAGCAGCAAAAGCCTAAGCGGCGGGGCGCACCGTTTGCCTTTCGGTGGAAGAGGAGAGGGAGCGGATCGGGCGGGCGGGGGCAGCGCCTTCTACTGCCGGCGCCTCCCCGCCCCCCGTGGGCTGGCAGGGGGATGGGGACTGCGCGCCCATGGAAAAGGGCACGCAGGGGGGTATTTTGGGGTCCGAAGGCAAACAAGACAGGAGCTGCCATGGAGAGGACTTTGGAAGTGACGCCGGCTGCTTTAAAATAATAAATTTACTCAGCGGTAAGTTCCACGGTTTCTTTCAGCGCTTCCTTACAAAAATGGGGGTGGGGGAGAAGGAAAGAAACTGGTACAGCAGCCGGCGTCACTTCCAAAGTCCTCTCCAAGCAGAGGATGAAACCACAGCCGGCTCCAGCGGAGGCAGAAAGTGACTGCAGCAGCGGCCAGCGGATGCTCGTAGACTGCCGGCGGCGGCAAAAGCAAGCGTAACAGAAGCGCAAAAGGGAGCCAGCGAGAGCAAAGCCACCGTGATAACTCGCTTAGCTTCACTTTCCGGCCCGGCCCTCCCCCTTCGCCGCGCGAGGTGGGCGCAGAGGGGTGTTGCCTTCACTAGAGAGGATCTGGCGGCAATACCCCCCATGTTTCCCCGAAAGTAAGACATATGTCTTACTTTCGGGGTATGGCTTATATTAGCCGACCCCCCTGAAACCCCCGATACGTCTTACAATCGGGGGTGTCTTACTATCGGGGAAACACGGTATGTACAATGGTACCTTTTCTGAAGAGCTCTCTATATTAGGGGAGACATGATAGCAGTGTTCCAATATCTCAGGGGCTTCCACAAAGAAGAGGGAGTGAAGGTATTATCCAAGGCACCTGAGTGTAGAACAAAAAGCAATGGGTGGAAACTAAACAAGGAGAGAAGCAACTTAGAACTAAGGAGACATTTCCTGACAGCTAGAACAATTAATCAGTGGAACAGCTTGCCTCCAGAAGTTGTAAATGCTTCAACACTGGAAGTTTTTAAGAAGATGTTGGATAACCATTTGTTTGAAGTGGTGTAGGGTTTCCTGCCTGAGCAGTGGGTTGGACTAGACTTCCAAGGTCTCTTCCAACTCTGTTATTCTATTCTATTCTATTTCCTTTGACAAATGTGCTCTAATATTAAGGACACAAACTAATGGCAAGGCATGAAAGTAGATTGAAAAGTCTGGAAGTGAACAGAATAAAATGGTCACCTGCATTATTATTTCATATTCAGGTGATCCTTGACTTATGACCACATTTATGTTGCTAAGTGGTATATTATGACCTTCTTTGCCAAAGTTAAGTGAATCATTGCAATTGTTAAATGCTAAGTGAATCTGGCTTCCCCATTGACTTTGTTGGTCAAAAAGTTGCAAAAGGGGATCACATGACCCCGAAATACAGCAATGATAATAATTGTGAGCCCCTTGCCAAGTACTTAAATTTTGATCACTTAACTATTTATTTATTCATTCATTCATTCATCCATTCATTCATTCATTCATTTATTGGATTTGTATGCCACCCTTCTCCGTGGACTTGGGGCGGCTAACAACAGTGATATAAACAGCATGTAGCAATCCAATAATAAAACAACTAAAAAACCCTTATTATAAAAACCAGACTTACATACAGACATACCATGCATAAACTGTAGAGGCCCAGGGGAAAAGAACATCTCAGTTCCCCCATGCCTAACGGCAGAGGTGGGTTTTAAGGAGCTTACGAAAGGCGAGGAGGGTGGAGGCAATTCTGATCTCAGGGGGGAGTTGGTTCCAAAGGGCCGGGGCCGCCACAGAGAAGGCTCTTCCCCTGGGTCCCACCAAATGACATTGTTTAGTTGACGGGACCCGGAGAAGGCCCACTCTGTGGGACCTAACTGGTCGCTGGGATTCGTGCGGCAGAAGGCGGTCCCGGAGATATTCTGGTCCGGTGCCATGAAGGGCTTTATAGGTCATAACCAACACTTTGAATTGTGACCGGAAACTGATCGGCAACCAATGCAGACTGCGGAGTGTTGGTGTGACATGGGCAAATTTAGGAAAGCCCATGATAGCTCTCGCAGCTGCATTCTGCATGATCTGGAGTTTCTGAACACTTTTCAAAGGTAGCCCCATGTAGAGAGCGTTATAGTAGCCGAGCCTCAAGGTGATGAGGGCATGAGTGCCTGTGAGCAGTGACTCCCGGTCCAGATAGGGCCGCAACTGGTGCACCAGGCGAATCTGGGCAAACGCCCCCCTTGCCACAGCTGAAAGATGTTTCTCTAATGTGAGCTGTGGATCGAGGAGGACGCCCAAGTTGCAGACCCTCTCTGAGGCGGTTAGTAATTCCCCTCCCCAGGGTTATGGACGGACAGATGGAATTGTTCTTGGGAGGCAAAACCCACCACCACTCCGTCTTATCAGGGTTGAGTTTGAGTCTGTTGACACCCATCCAGACCCCAACAGCCTCCAGGCACCTGCACATCACTTCCACTGCTTCACTGACTGGACAAGAGGTGGAGATGTAAAGCTGGGTATCATCTGCATATTGATGATACCTCACCCCATGCTCTTGGGGAATGCCACAAGAGTCATCAGTGCGAAAAATGGTCATATATCACTTTTATCACTTTTCTTTCAGTGTTGCTGTAACCCTGAATGGTTACTGCTGTAGGTCAAGGACTACCTGTATTTAAAAGGAAAGTTAAGCATTTTAAGTTATAAAGATTGTTTTATATGGTTGAGAAATATTTGAAAATATTTTAAATTAATTAGGAGTATATAATGGCAATGTCTTCTGCCCCCCAACTCCTGCTATACTGTCTCATTGTAGCAGAAGAGACAGAGAGATGTTTCTAAGCAACAAAAATTAAAATCACACGTCCAAGAATATGCAATCCCATCAGAATCATCCAAAATGCATAGGTAGCTAAAATAAGCAGTAATATAGGAAGATGCCGGACGTAGATGATTACTATACATTTCATAGTCTAAGTGAGGATGCAGTTGCAAATCATTATTATGTTTTATCAATAAAACCACATGGATATCAAATGATTGATAATGTTGTGCCACGTAATGGTCCTTTAAGATCAGATGGCACTCAATATGCTACCGAGGAAGAGTTTGGAATCCAGTGTGGTGAAATTAAAGCCTTTGAGACATCTATTTTCTAATGTGGGAATAAGAAAGATAAGAAAAGCTCCTGCAATTAAATGAACCAAGTCCACATTGACAACTTGGCGTTAGGGAATTGAGATGGACTGGAACATGATAGTTTCAATCAGGAGATTGTACTGTTTACTACCCAGGTTGTGAAAAATGAGTAAATTGTGTTGCTTTGAAGAGGCAGATACATTTTATGATCAAGTTTGATTTGAACTTGACAAAAATACAATGTTTGTGCTGCTTCTAGTGAAAATGTGGAATATTCAATGTATCAATATTAAGGACAGGAAAGAAGTAGAATTTTATGGCCCGGGGAACTGAAATGATGCAGAACAATGCATGATGAATTTGTAAGTTCAAAGACTTCTTTGCTATAACAGATCTTCAAACAACGAAATTGCTGATTCTATCAATGGACATCAACAGATGGGATATATTAAATCTAACTGTCTATATTATTGCTAAAATGAATTAAGGAGTAGTTACAGTATCAAAGACATGACCAGGAACTGACTGTGGAATAGAAAGGTCATATCATATGTAAGTTCCAAATTGAGCTAAAGCTGGAGAAGAAAGCAAATGAATTTCCACTATATGATATTTAGCATAACCACCATTTATAAGAAAAACATCAGGAATCACTTTGAGGTCCTGAACCTTATTGATCAGCAACCAGAAAAATGGTGAAATCAACCTAAGTAGGTAATTAAGGCGGAATATGAAATAGACTGGCAAAACTCAAAAAACAGGAAAATACAGAATGTTTGTCAGAACTAATGGTGGAAATTCCCAGAAAGACAAGGAGAAGTCAAAGACTAAAAGGACAAAATCTCAGGAACACACTTAACTTAGAATTTAAGTTTGCTATTAAGAGACAAGAAACAATATTACAGCATTTGTAAAGGTATCAAAGATTAAAATGTATATAGAAAAAACAAAGAATCTTCTAAAAGACCTCTGAACTCAGAAGAAGGTTCCAGCATCAAATTGGTAAATGAAAGGATTCCAAATAATAATTGATTCTAAGATGGAAGGAGAATTCTGACAGGTCCCATCGACTAAACAATGTTGTCTGGAGGGACCTAGGGGAAGAGCCTTCTCTGTGGCGTCCCCGGCCTTCTGGAATCAACTCCCCCCAGAGATTCGAACTGCCCTCACCCTCCTCTTTTTCCGCAATATGTTGAAGACCCATTTATGTCGCCAGGCATGGGGGGATTAATCCTCCCCTTCTGACTTGTAGCATCTGAGTGTGGTATGATTGCATAGTATTGATTGTTTTTAGTAATAATGGGTATAACTTATTGTTTTTAATATTAGATTTGTATTATATTGTATTGTTATTATTGTTGTGAGCCATCCTGAGTGTTCGGAGAGGGGCGGCATACAAATCAAATAAATTATTATTATTATTATTATTATTATTATTATTATTATTATTATTTTGTACAATAAAGACAGTCAACATCCAAAATATTGTAAATACAAGTATAAATATTTATCATAACCTCTGGTACCGGCAGATGAAGTTTGGGCAGCATTCGAGTTATCTCTGTCTCTCTGTCTCTCTGTCTCTCTGTCTCTCTCTGTCTCTCTCTGTCTCTCTCTCTCTCTCTCTCTCTCTCTCTCTCTCTCTCTCTCTCTATCTATCTATCTATCTATCTATCTATCTATCTATCTATCTATCTATCTATCTATCTATCTATCTATCTATCTATCTATTTGACTTCTATGCCGCCCAATCCTGAAAGACTCTGGATGGCTTACAACAATAATAAAAATACAATAAAATAGATACAAAAGATAAAAGAAGTCGAACATTTCTAAGAACATTCTATTATGAAGTCAGAAGGCTATAGAAATCTTTGGAGTATCTATAAAAACATGGCAAGCAACAGAAAAGAATCAGTAAAAGTTTTAACAAAGATGTGGCAGCAAGTCTGGTGAATGACACATTGGCCAACAATATGTACACCATAACAAATAAAGGAGAGTTAATAGAGTGTGCAAACTATTGTACAATATTCTTAATTTCATAGGCTAGCAAAATAATGCTTAAGGTCATTCAATAACAAACTGTAAAGCTGCAGAATTTACTTAAAAATTGGGAATCTCATCTTTTTTGTGCAGCAACTGTACACCAAACAGAAGTCATTACATAGACACTACATAGTACAGAGGGGTGCCAGGTTGATGAAGGAGTGAGAAAAGGCTGCATACTCACTCCTTGTTTATTTAATTTATTTGAGGAATATATCCCAAGGGAAATAGGATTGGAAGAAGATGATTGAGGCTTTAAAATTAGAGGAGGAAACATCAATAACCTGTGCTATGCTAATGATACTTCTCTGCTGAAAATGCAAATGATCTGCAAGGTCTAGCGATGAAAGTAAAGGAGCACAGTGGGGAAAAATAACAGGAGTAAAATTAAATGCAAATGAAACCAAATTAATCACAACCTATATAGTAACCAGCCACAGAAATGACAGTGAGGAGATTGAAGTGAAGGATAGCTACTACTTTTAAGACCTGACCATCAACAGTAGTAAAGAACAAACAGCCAAGAAACATGCACTTGGTAGGGCACCAATTAAATGTATATAAGGTAATATCTGTTTACTGTCCTGATGTTTCAACCATGAAGTAAAACTGCAGAAACAACAATTGCTACCTGAAGTGAATGTACAGAGGCTCTGGCATTTCAAAATCAATATCCTGAGAGAATGCAGACTTGTCTATGAGAAATATCATGATGCTGCTCTATTTGGTTTTATAAATAATGTGTTACTGGAAAATAAAAATATTGTGTGCTGTGGCTTTTCTACACATATGTATAGAATTTTTCTACACATGTGTAGAATTTTCTACTCAGTATGGAACAATTATTGAAATGGCAGACCTCCTGAGGTTTTTAGCATCAATTAAACTGAAGTCTGAATCAGATGCTACCCAGGCTTCATTTTAATAATGTTTCAGGATTTCTTATTAGCTGTACTAAATAAGACAACATTGAGATTGTTAATACTATCTTCCTTTATAGATAATATTATGGCTGTACAATCCCTATTAAGTGGGATTGATTTTATTGAATTTTCTCATGTAATGAAGTTACTGCAAGATTTCATTGTGTAAATAAAGCTGGTGTAGCCTATTACTTATCAGACTGTCATTTTAAGAAAAGGTATTATTTTCAAATTCTTTCTTACTCATGCATGAGTGAATTTACCTCCGCAATATCAGCTGAGGTGTGAAAAGATTTCCTCTGTATAAATTGTATGATTGCAGATTGGGCCTCTTCAAAAGAACAAAATTCAGACTTTTGCATAACTGTATACAGGCAGTGTCTTATTTCAGAATCTATTGCTGCCTCCTTAATATGCAGTTGAATATTTGGAAGAAGTTCAAAATATAGTAAGCAGCCACTGTCCTAGTTGGCCCAGAAGTGAAGTAGGGACTTAAAAATATCATTGAAACTTAAGTGAAAGATTGATGCTAAATGTGCTGTGTAATGGTCGCACACATTTATGTCTTTAAATCATTTTAGCAAACAAACCACAAGCAAGTGGACAAGTAACACATCAAAATAAAAACACAAAACAGCAATATCAGAGACATATCCTGGCAAAGTTGAAAAACCACTGGAGAAGCCAGAAGCTTTATCAAGTATAGCCTCCAAGAGCAACCTACAGAAATGAAATAACTTGTTCTGCTTGCTGAAAAGTTATGAGCATTTATATCTTTGAAGGTTATCTTACTTATATTCTGATCACTACAAAAGAGAAGGTTCCATCATTAATGTTCACAGACATTATTTGTGGAGGAAAAGGAAATCAAAGAAAGGTTTTCTGTGATTCTGTTATTAAGAGAAGCATTTCTTGAGATGTTCTGGACTCGGTATATTACAGATTTAATATAGCATATAAATGAAACTGATCCAATCTTACCCAAAGATTAGTTCCATAGAAGATATTCACCCTAACCTGGATTAACATCTCAAATAAATACATGAATCATTGGTTGATTATGTACCATCAACTCAGTGCCAAGTCTTAATGATTACATAGATTTTATCCAGGATAATCTGTCCTTCACCTTGTCCTTCACCTCTTCCAACAGTGTATCTACAGTATTGCTATTGTAATTGAGTATATCCACCTTGCTGCTGCTTATGCTCTTCTATTTCCTTTCACCTTTTCAAAGCACTAGCGATTTCCCTGGAGAGCTAGGTCTTCACATAATGCATCCAAAATATGACCATTTGAGTTGGTCATTTGTGCCTTGAATGAGAATTCAGCATTGATTTGGTTCAGTTTATATATATATTATATATTATATACCAAATCAATATATATATATATATATCAAATCAATCAATCAATCAATCAATCTCTCTCTCTCTCTCTCTCTCTCTCTCTCTCTCCATGATAGTCTCAGGAGTTTCCTCCAAGTCCATTATTTTGCTTCCCTAGAATGTCACGGGGAATAATATGGATTACAAAATCACAGTCTTTGTAAAAATAGACACATCATGGCATCTGAATAATAAGACCACCCTGCTGTTCTGTTCGGGTCGTATGTGACCCGAAGCCAAGTTTGAGTCCCTGTAAAAAATTTTCCCTGCATATCTGAAACTTGAAATTTCATGACTATTCATCATTTCAGGGGTTCTCTCTATGAGAATTTTTTTGGGGGGGTGGGGGGCTTAGTTTTTGCTGGGCAAAAAAAGTTACAAATCTTATGTTCCCGGGTCACCCTGACCCGGACCGAAAACTCTTCATTTGCAGTGCTTATGTTTGGTCTTTTTGAAAGCTTTTTTCACTTGGAAAGTAGTCTGAACATTTCTGCACACAATGATATGAAAATTGAAATGAAAAAAGTAAATCTTATTGGTTTATTTTGCGGATATAATGCACGCCCCCCCGTTTTTGTGAAAATTTTTTCAATTTATGGATAGTTTTGCTTGCAAAATGCATTCTATTTTACTAAAGTTGGTGTGGGATTGGTAGCTTGAACATTTCTGAATATAAGAAAAATATAAAGGAACTGAAAAAAATGATTCTTATTGGTTTTTTAACATCAGAAATAAGGCCTCCCCCCCCCCCTTGGCTGCTTGCAACCATTTTCACTTTTTATTTTTTTATGCTCCAAATCCGAAATATTCTTTAAAATCTTAGGCATTCATTTACTCAATTTAACAATGCTGACCATCAAAAAAATATTTGTGGGGGTGGGGAAAAAATTTTTTTTCTGGGCAAAAAAAAAGTCACACTTAGTCTGTTCGGGTCATATAGACCCGGACCAAAATGATTTTTTTTAGGCACTTGAATTTGGTCTTTTTGAAAACCTTTTCAACTGGAAAACTAGTTTGAACATTTATGAACATAATGATATGAAAATTGAACTGGAAAAATTGAGACTTATATTTTTATTTTGATCAAAAAGCCCCTCCCCCCATCCTTTTTAAATTTCGTGTCAATTTCTATTTTTTAAGGCTACAAATCCCTAAGGAATTTCCCCCCAAAAGGTTTGATATACTAAATTGAACATTTCTGAATATAAGAAAAATATAAATGAACTGAAAAAAATGGTTCTTATTGGTTTATTTTTGCCATAAAAGGGCCACCCCCCCTCGGCCTTGCTGTGTGCCATTATTGTCACTGTTTATACATATTTGTCTAGAAATATTTGGAATATCCTTTTGAAAATCAACCACATTGTAGCCAGAGAACTAATTTTATGAAACAAATCCATTTTACTAAAAAAAAGTATGTAAGTTTGAAATTAACAGCATAATTTTTATATAAATTGAAATAATTGAGGCATACTTTATGTGCAAAATAAACCAATATGCATCAATTTTTCCAGTTCAATTTTCATATCATTATGTTCAGAAATGTTCAAGCTACCAATCCCACACCAACTTTAGTAAAATAGAATGTATTTTGCTAGCAAAACTATCCATAAAGTGAAGACTATTTAAAAAAAACGGGGGGGGGCGTGCATTTCATCAACAAAATAAACCAATATGCATCAATTTTTCCAGTTCAATTTTCATATCATTATGTTCAGAAATGTTCAAGCTACCAATCCCATACCAACTTTAGTAAAATAGAATGCATTTTGCAAGCAAAACTATCCATAAATTGAAAAAAAATTCACAAAAACAGGGGGGGCGTGCATTATATCCGCAAAATAAACCAATAAGATTTACTTTTTTCATTTCAATTTTCATATCATTGTGTGCAGAAATGTTCAGACTACTTTCCAAGTGAAAAAAGCTTTCAAAAAGACCAAACATAAGCACTGCAAATGAAGAGTTTTCGGTCCGGGTCAGGGTGACCCGGGAACATAAGATTTGTTACTTTTCTTAAACAGAACAGCAGGGTTAATGTAGAAGGAAATAGGACATTTTTGAAAACACCTGGGAAAAATGAGAAGGAAACGAAAAGAGGAGCTGATGATCTACAATTAATGGAATTAATCAAAAGGCTCACCAATGGACGACAAAGATTTGAAAAAGAAAACGGAAAATGTGTTAGTTCCATTGTAAGATAAATGCCCTTGAGCTGTACAAAGCACTTCCAAAATTTCAACCATAAAAATATCTTAACGATGTAAAAATCAAGTTTATCACAACAAAGACTTAGAATTTTTTGAGACTCTTGGTCAGGGAAGGGCTACCTGTCATCTGCGCTACCGGTGCGCTCCTGGCGCGCTCCTAGCGACAAGTGGGCACACACATCTGGCACTCGTGGACCCATGCATCAGCACAAGATTTGGCTTCTTGTGCATGTGCAGAAGTCAAACCTCATGTGAGGATCCTCGAGCATGAGAGATTTTTCTGATTTTTGGTAATTTCTTTGCTTCTGCGCATGCACAGAAGCAAAAAACCCAACAAAAGTCAGTGAAATCTCATGAGTGTAAGCATCTTTGCATGAGATTTGGCTTCCTGCACATATGCAGAAGCCAAATCTCATGCTGATGCGCATGTCCGCCCACCGGTCAGCTGGAGCTGCACGCGCAGCTCCATTTTTCAAACTGTACCTGACTGTACCAGCTGTAGCCCAATACTTCCCTTGTTGCCATCTAGTACCAGCCGAGATTTTTGCAGCCAATATGTGGAAGTTTTATTCTATGGTGATACATTCATCTTCCAAATATTATAACCTAGCTTGCATTAAAAAACCAACAAGTAATGCTAAAAAGATATTAGAGGAAATAACTTGCAAAAAATTAGCAATAAGCATATTGGATCAAAACAGTACAAATGAAGCAAAAGAAAGGCCAAATTTACTCAAGGTAAAATGGTTTCTCGCCCCTTTTTAATATGTGTTATTAATCACATTAAAACTAAAGGGCTAATTAGGCAAGAGGTATTTTTTAACTCTCTCACTTTTCTCTGCCATGTATCTATTACCAGTTGTTATCCCAAGAATCAGCTCCAAAGATTCTACCACTCCTCTAGATAAAATTGTGGAGTGCTTGTATTGAAACAAGGGAAGAAAGACAAGAGAAAATGTGCTCCACTGCTGAATACTCTTCCAATTGTAGATGGGTAGTCTTTATATAATATTCATTCAGTGACTATTCAAACTTTTAATGGGACAGATTGAGTGATGGGTGTGACCAATCCTCAAATTCTGGCTATCACAGCATCCCCGCAATCAGGTGATCGTGATCTGGAAACTCAGCACTATTTTTGACTAGGGCAGGGTCCCACAATCACAATTTGTGACCTTCCCTTTTGGCAGCCAATCCCCAGCAGCCAACCCCTGCTCTAAATGCCCCTCAATGCCATAATTGTAGTTAAGCTTCCCTAATAGTTAGATCACCATCAATGTTTTGCTTGATACTATGCTGGAGAGGTTAGGGGGAAAAATCAGAAAGAAAATAATTGGAAAGCAGTGCTGAAACACTGGAAACATAAGAAAAATATCTGAACTATTGCTTGGATTCTTTGCATTCGAAGAAAGGAATAGCTACAGAATTTAAATTGCCTCGGTGATGGTTGGGTGATTCTGCAAGATAATATATCATCAGTGGAGAAATGGCTTGAATCAGAGGAATACTGTGTACACTTTAAAAGGATACCTATTATTTTAAATAGGAACAGAAGAAGCAAATGGGGAAAAGACAGAAGAATCATTTCAATGGAGATTCTCAATCATCCAGGTCATGGTTGTCACAAAGGTGTTTTTCTAAAAGGCAACTGGGTTTTCTTGTTTTTTTCCTTGAATATGTTTTGCTTCTTATCCAAGAAGCTTTTACAGTTCATCTAAAGGTTCTTGAACTGAAGAAGTTACTTGGATAATGTTGTGTCCCAGTGTCTTAATAGAAACAACCTGGGATGTGCCTGATTGGTTGGCTGTTGAATGGGAGATTCATGGATTCCCCATTGGTTGCCAAGTGTGACAGCTGCATATAAAGGAGCTGTCAGATCAGAACTGAGGAAAACTTTTGCCTTTGCTGTTCTACTTGTTCTGATGCAATAAATGTTTGGTTGTGATATCTGGCTCAGCTACGTTTGTCCAGCATTTGGACATAATACCGTGTTTCCCCGATAGTAAGGCAGTGTCTTACTTTCTTTTTACCCCCAAAAGCCCCCCTATGTCTTACTTTCGGGGTATGTCTTATATTGGAAAAAATAAGACACACCCGGCCAACCCACCTACCCAAACCCGCAACACCCGTGTCCGGTAAAAAGTAGTAGCACCCTCCCCCCCACAGACAAACACACGGAGACACATCCGCATCCCCGCCTGCCCACCCCGTCCGGAGCTGCCGGAAAGGAGGCGGGGGAAGGAGGGCGCAGTTCCAGCCGCTCGCCTCGCCCGCCCACCCGGCATCTCCGAAGCTTACCGGTCTCTGGCGGGCGCCTTTCGGCAGGAGAAGCCTTCGCCGGGCTGCTTCGCTGCTTGTTCCTGTTCCTGCTGCTCTCGCTGCTCCCGCCGTGTTGCCCGTCCTGGCCGGTAAGCTTCGGAGATGCCGGGTGGGCGGGCGAGGCGCCGGAGCTGCGCCCTCCTTCGCCCGCCTCCTTTCCGGCAGCTCCCCGCGCGCCCTTCGCCTCGAGCTCCCTCCGGAGCCTGCTGCTGCCGCCGCGCTTCCTCCGCCGGCTGAGGAGTCCTCCTTATCTGCACTGGGTTTGGAGTAAGGCTTGAAGCTCGACTTGTCCTCGGCGGGCGAGGCGGCGGCCCTGGCCGAAGCGGCGCGGCTCTGGCTGCGGCACGAGCGGGAGCTCCGACTGCGCTTCCTGCGCAAGCCCAACGCCGACAAAGAGACATCCAAAGGCGGACCCTTGAAGCTCAGCGACATCGGCGCCAAGGACAAGTCCAGCTTCAAGCCTTACTCCAAACCCGGCGCGGATAAGGAGGACTCCTCAGCCGGCGGAGGAAGCGCGGCGGCGGCGGCAGGCTCCGGAGGGAGCTTGGGCGGTGGCCGCTCTGCCGCTTCGTCAAGGGCCGCCGCCTCGCCCGCCGGGTGGCCCAAGCTCTGGGCACAGCGCGCCACTGCCAGCTTATATTAGCCGACCCCCCTGAAACCCCCCATATGTCTTACAATCTGGGGGGGTCTTACTATCGGGGAAACACGGTAGATAAGAAGAGAAACATTTGTGAGAAGAAAAACAAACAAGAAAAATAATTTTGGTAGAAGAACTATCACAAGGAAAGTAAATATATTTCTTTTTACACTTGCTTATGCACATAGAATATTTGTTAAGTTCTCGAGAAATAAATATAGCCAGCTCTATACAAAGTGCTACTGTTGCCTTTAAAGTTCTGTATGAACTAAAATTTGCAATCTGTAAAAATTCTGAATCATAAAAGTACCATCAAGGTTTTATTTTTTGTCCCATTGATAAATAAAAGATTGGTGGAATTCAGGTATAGAACCTTCTCAACTGAGTATTGTAAACTTTCTCTTTGTGGAAATCTGTCAACTACTATTTTCCCATTTTAGAGGCAGATTCGAAATCCTTTTTATTCTCCAATGCACTTGCAAGGAGAGTCCAGGATGGGTAATTCTTCAGTCTGATTGGTAGGGACTGAGTTTAATTTAAATATTAGGCAGGTGCCGCCCCCTTAGCCCTCCAGTCTAAAAAACTCAGTCGCAGTAAAGGGACTTTCTTGCTCTACCAATAGAATTTGGTTTTGAGTAGTTTAGGCATTAAATTAATTATTGGTTGTTGAATTAATTAATTAATTAATTAATTAATTAATTAATTAAATTAATTATTTGTTGTTTTATTATTGATTATTAACTTGCCTTTTTTTTTTTTTTTACTTTTCCACAGGTGCAGCTGGGGGATGCCTCCTCAGGCAGCTCTGGTTTCAGACCTCCAGTGGGTCTAATCCAGTTGACTGCAGCTCCTCCATTTTTGAGAACCCACACAAGGGCCTGTAGTGTGGGTTCAGGAGTGAGCACCCGGGGAAACTACCTCCGAGGTAGACTCCGGAGGAGAGGAGATGGTTGACGCCACGGCAGGGTCCGCCCTCCCCCGTGGCGAATACACCAAGGGGACAGGACGCCAGAGGTCCTTAGCCGGGCCTCAGATGACGACGGCGCCCCCGCTCAGAGAGCAATCCAGCTCAAAATTGGGCAGACGCCATGTCCAAGGAGAGGCGGGAACCTGGGAGGCTTTCCCGCCCGTCGCCTTGACAGTTCCGGCGGCCATGTTTGTGGAGAGGCCGGCATCGGAGGATTTCGTGCCCAAGCTTTCGGTGCTGCCATGGCAACCGGCCGGTGGCCATTTTTAATGAGAGCTGGTTGACAGCGGGGCGGGGCTTAAACGGCCTGTTTAGGCGCGCTAACTAGCCGAGCTGGAATCTGCCCTAGCGACACGCAGGCGCAGAGGAGGAAGTTGCCTGTCATTCTGCTCTCGGTCGGTTAGAGCAGTTAGGGAGTTTTTGCCTTGCTTTCATACCGGCTCTGTCAATCTCCCTTTGGTGACAGTATGGCAGATCAGACGGTCCAGCTGGTGGAGGAGGCCTCCGCAGGGCCTAGCACTCTGAAGGAGAAGCCCCAGAAGACTAAGGCCTCTCAAGGGGCCTCTCTGAGGGAAGCAGAGAAGCGCATCCGAGCGCTGGAGAAGCAATTAGAGGCTTCTCAGAAGGTAATGGGCCCTGTTCCTTCTGTCAATCAACCCAGCCCTTCGATGGCCTCCCCCATGTTCCTTCAAGGGGTGGTAGGCACGGCCACGGAGAGAGATTGGTCTCCAGAGAGGGTGAGGCTGCCAACACCCACACCCAGGGCTGAAAGACAATGTGCTGCAGGACCGTCTGCATATCCAGCCCTTCCATCAGCCCAGTATGGTCAGGCGGCTACTTTTACTCCTACATCTGCAGGCCTGCGCAGCTCCAATGATGCCTGGCAGAGTATGCCTCATACTTTACAAGACCTCATTGCCATGGCTTATACCCAAGGTGTGGCCATAAGGGCTCAACAGCATCAGCAGGCTCCAGTGGGACTCCCTCCAACGAGGTCTAGAGACCCCTGGACTGCCCCGGCCACCTTTTCCTTGGAAGGATCAATGGATGAGGAGTGGTCATCTAGAGGCGATTTCAGTGGGGCAGAGGATGAACTGTCTGGTGATGAGCAGCCCCCTGAACCACCTAGTTTTACTGGACTCTTCAAGTCGTCCCTCTTTCGGGTTCTGTTAAATAAAGCCAAGATGACCATTGATCAGGCAGGTGAGGGAGACCAGGCAGTGGCGACAGAGACGGCCCAACCTGCTGGTCGCCTGTTTGTCTTTCCCAAGCAGGAAACGGTTCACATTCCGTCTTCCCACCTGTTCAGAGACACAATCCAACGCCCGTGGGAGAACCTGGCTGCCGCCCAGGGGCCGTCTAACCTTGATCGCAGGTTCTATACGTTTGATCAGGTGATGGAGGACCTGCTGGAATTCCCAGTGGTGGATAAACCTGTGACGAGCCTGGTGTCCAATGCCCTCGTTCCCTCGGAATCTCAAGAGGGTCTGAGAGCGTAAAATGTGGTACGCAGAACTCACCAGATGGTGGCCTGGGCTCTTCGAGCCGCTTTGGCGGCATCGTTCTTCAACAGAGCCACGATTCTCTGGATCCAAGAACTGCAATCCAGGGTTAATCCGGAAGATAGCAGACTCCGCCAGGACCTCAACAAACTCCTGGAGGCCACGGAGTTTT
Organism: Erythrolamprus reginae; assembly: GCF_031021105.1. NCBI lineage: Eukaryota > Metazoa > Chordata > Lepidosauria > Squamata > Dipsadidae > Erythrolamprus > Erythrolamprus reginae. The sequence goes on along the minus strand of NC_091952.1, from coordinate 164,625,371 downwards.
CGGCGGATGCTACGGTCAACGCCGCCAAATTCGCTTCCCATGCAATGGCCTCCTCAGTCGCCTCCCGTAGACTCATTTGGCTTAGGAGCTGGCAGGCGGACGTTAAATCCAAATGGAGCCTGGCATCTGCCCCATTCAAAGGCAAGAAGCTGTTTGGGGAGGTCCTGGACGATGTCCTGATAGAGGACTAAGATAAGAAAAAGGTCATGCCGAAGGCAAACAGGAAACAGGATAGGAGGTTCACTCCCTATCAATGGAGGCAGCCCTTTCGGTCTGAGCCCTCCTCGATGGGCACCCAGGCGTCGAGGCCGTATTTCCAGGGCTCCTTTAGCCAGGGGTCCTTTCGAGTGGACAGATCCTTTCAGGCCAACCGGAATAGATCCTACCAAGGCCGCCGCCCCTTTAGAGGAGGCAACAGAGGCTTCAGGAAGGCGAAGTGACTCCAAGGACAGCAACTGCTTGGGCGGATGGCTAATGTCCTTCCAGGGCGCATGGGAGGCTACGTCCTCGGACACCTGGGCGGTATCCACAGTTGCCCAGGGCTTGAGGATAGAGTTCTTCCGCCCTCCGCCACACAGGTTTCTCCCGTGTCGCATTCCATCGGATGGGGAGAAAAGGAGGCTCCTATACAAAGAAGTCGAGCAATTACTGGACATTGGAGCTATAGAGGAGGTTCCCCTGGGACAACAAGGCAAGGGCTTCTACTCGGCGATCTTTCTCATTCCCAAGTCGTCGGGGGGAGTTCGACTGATTCTAAACCTGAGGCACCTGAACCTCTATGTCAAGTACAGGAGGTTCAGGATGCACTCTCTCAGGTCCATACTTGCAGCTATCCGCCACTGGGACCTCATGTCCTCCATAGACCTAAAGGAGGCTTATCTCCATGTTCCGATATTTCCTCATCACAGACAATTTCTCAGATTCTGCCTCGCCGGAGTCCACTTCCAGTACAGGGCAATGCCCTTTGGCCTATCCTCGGCCCCAAGGGCATTTACGAAGTTGCTGGATGTCCTTACGGCGCACCTCAGATGTCAGTCGGTATGCCTCATGGCGTATTTGGACAACATCGTGATTTTATCCAAAACGCGGGATCGAGCACTCAAGGACTTGCATTTGACCACCCAGACCCTTCAAGACCATGGCTTTACCATAAACTGGGACAAAAGCCACCTGACTCCCACGACCCGTCTGGCCCATTTGGGGACGACGATAGATTCCAAGCTGGGCGAGGTTTTTCTGTCCCGGGACAGGCAGTGTACAATCAGGAAGCTGGTGGGAGAGGTACGCCTCCAGCAGTATCCAAGTCTTCTATTCCTATCCAAAATCCTGGGAACCCTAGTTTCATGCATAGGCATACTGCCGTGGGCAAGGTACCACCTTCGACCATTACAGTGGTTCCTTCTCCCATTTCAGAAGCAGAAATCAAGCCATTCTCGCAGGAGGGTTTTCCTCAACGCCAAGGTTCGCAGATCTCTCCAGTGGTGGGTGTCTCCGGCCTTGAGCAAGGGTTCCCTTTTTCTGGAGAAGGAATTACTCACGGTGACGACTGATGCAAGTCTGCGAGGGTGGGGAGCACATCTTTCCTCGCAGATGGCCCAGGGTCTGTGGACGCAGCAGGACCTTGGCAATGTCAATATAAACTTCTTGGAATTGAAGGCAGTATCACTGGCCCTCCACAGCTTTGCTCACCTGGTGAAGGATCAGCACGTATTGATTATGACCGACAACGTCACCACGCGTTCCCACATCAACAGACAGGGGGGAACAAAGTCATGGAGGCTGATGGCAGAGGCAGAGTCTCTTTTCAGGTGGGCGGAAGCCAATCTGGCATCACTTTCGGCGGAGCACATCTCGGGGGTGGGGAACGTCTGTGCAGACTGGCTCAGCATGGAGACCCTAGATCCAGGGGAATGGCAACTGGAACCCGGGATCTTCCAGGAGATCACCAGGAGGTTTGGAGTGCCGGTTATGGATTTGTTTGCAACATGTCTCAACTCCCAGCTTCCTCGTTTCTTCTCCCGATTTCCATCCCCGGGAGCGGAAGGAATGGATGCGCTGCACCTCAGATGGCCTCAGGGTCTTTTATATGCGTTTCCACCAATTTCCATCATCCCCAGAGTCATTCGGAAAATATTGCAGGAACAAGCAGAGGTGCTGTTACTGGCCCCCTTCTGGCCCCGTCGTATCTGGTTCGCAGACCTGATGCAACTCTCGATTGCACCATCCTGGAGGATTCCGGACCACCAGATCTCCCTCTTCCAGGGAACCATGTCACACCCGGAGCCTCAGTGGTGGCAGCTGACCGTGTGGCGCTTGAGCGGGAACGGCTAAAGAGACACACTCTGCCAGACACGGTTATTGATACCATACAGGCTGCCCGTAGGCCTTCTACCAGGAGGATCTACCAAGCCACTTGGGTGGCTTTTTCTACGTTCTGTGCACAAAACCAGGTAGATCCTCAGACGGCTTCACCTCCTGTGGTCCTGACATACTTACAGGCCGGTCTGGACAAGAGCCTCGCCCTGAATACTCTTCGTAGGCATGTGGCCGCTTTATCCAGCATCATTACCATGGACAGTCATCGCCCCTTGAGCAAACATCCATGGATAAGAGACTTCCTGAGAGGGGCTGCTAATATTAAACCGCCAGTCATACATCGATTCCCTTCATGGGACTTGTCCTTGGTGCTACACTCACTAACAGGCCCTCCATTTGAGCCTCTACAACAGGTTTCTGTAAGACTGTTGACTCTTAAGACTGCCTTTCTGGTAGCTATCACGTCTGCTAGAAGAGTCTCAGAGATATCGGCTTTGTCTACCGGACCGGACTTATGTCGTTTTCATCCAGACAGAGTGGTCCTTAGGCTTGACCCAGCATTCCTCCCTAAGATGAATACCACTTTTCACAGGGCACAAGACATCGTGCTGCCGGATTTTTGTACCCATGGGACTCACCCCTCAGAGTTGAGGTGGCACAAGCTGGACGTGAGAAGAGCCCTTAAACTCTACATTCGCAGGACTCAGTCCTTTCGATCTTCAGAAGCTTTATTTGTGTCCTTTTCGTCCAGATCTATGGGGTCTAGGGTGTCCTCCCAGACCATCAGCCGTTGGCTCCGCGATTGTATTTCGAAGGCCTACAGAGCTAGAGGTTCTCCTGTGCCTCAGGGGATCACGGGACACTCGACTTGCAGTGCCGCCACTTTGACGGCATGGAGGACATAGGCATCTTTAGAGGACATTTGCAGGGCGGCCACTTGGGCTGCTCCCTCAATTTTTATAAAGCATTATCGAATAGACTCCTACGCCCCAGCAGAGGCGGCTTTTGGGAGGAGGGTTCTACAAGAGGTTTGTTCCTTTGCCGAGCCACTGGTCCAGCCTTCTCCCTCCCTTTGAGTTTTTTCTTGGGTATATCCCATCCTGGACTCTCCTTGCAAGTGCATTGGAGAAGGACCGTTGAACTTACCTGAACGGTCTTCTCGATGCACTGCAAGGAGAGTCCAGACCCACCCGGCTATTGGACCAGGGGCCATTATAAGGTTTGCTGTTCGTTACTTTAAGGTCGTTGGTTTTTCACTTGGTTCAATAAATGTGTTGGACTTTACTGCTCCTGCGTTTTAATTTAGACTGGAGGGCTAAGGGGGCGGCGCCTGCCTAATATTTAAATTAAACTCAGTCCCTACCAATCAGACTGAAGAATTACCCATCCTGGACTCTCCTTGCAGTGCATTGAGAAGACCGTTCAGGTAAGTTCAACGGTCCTTCCACTCAATGGAATACAATTTATGACCAATTTCATACTTCTTGCTGAGTTTTTAGATCATTTCCTTTTCTGAGTTTTGATATGCTGTTTGTTGAATAATTTTATAAGTTTTTAAATTTTATTTGTTGGCCATACTTTTTTTTATTGTCTGTAAGTCATCTTACATTTTTAAGCAGAATAAGCAGCAGCAAAAGATCAATGTTATGATACTTTGACTAAACAATGTCAGCTGGCGGAATCCAGCAGAACAGCCTTATATGTGGTGGCCCCAGCCCTGTGGAATCAACTCCCCCTGGAGATTCGAATTGCCCCCACCCTCCCCGTCTTCCGCAAGATGTTAAAGACTCATCTATGTCACCAGGCATGGGGGCATTAATGCCTCCCTCTCTTCTGACTATAGGACTTGAGAATGGTATGACTGTGTCGTATTGATTGTTTTTAATATTAAGAGATTTTAATTCTACTTTTTATTAATTGTATTTGTATCATCATTACTGTATTTGTTGTTGCTGTTAGCCGCCCCGAGTCTTCGGAGAGGGGTAGCATAAAAATCTAATAAATTATTATTATTAATTATTATTATAGAAGGAAGCCATTAACAGAATAATTCAATTCTCTTTTCACCAGTGTGTCGACATTCTTATCCTATAATTCACAAGTTTCTGAGGTCTGCCACAAGAACAAAAGAATGAAAAGAAATATATCCAACAAATAGTTCTGTAAATTCAATCTTGTGTTTGATTGAAAATTGTATTCTGCACTAATGGGGGAAGAAAGGAACAGTTTTGCTTTTTTCTTTCTTTCCCTGAAACTGTTCTACCAGCATGTCGCAACCGCCCGTAATTACAGGGTAATTAGTCCAAAAAGACACATACCACACGATAGAAGGAAAACCAAAAATCTTTTATCAACAGAAAAGCAAAAAAAAATCCCCTTTTAAATGTCAAAGGGATTTTCTGGTACACACAAGGCACAGGTTAAATGCAATCCAATTTCTCACCCAGTAACTGGGAAATTGAGTCCAATTCCAAAGTCCAGAAAGGCCACACACAGTCTTGAACATTGAAACAGCAAACCAAGATCTTGACGAAACTATGAATCAGATAAACTTCCACGAGGCTAAAACAACACGCTGCTCTTTTTATCTGTAGCACTAATTACAGCAGCCCCACCCAACTACAGGTGGCCTCACTTATCTCCTGTAATAATCCATCAGTTGTTCTCTCCTATGCATCACTCTACGCATGTGTGGGTCTGTCATAAGTTCTTGTTCAGAATCCAGGGAGGATAAGGATGATTGATCTCCTCCTGGGCTGTCTGCCAAACTCCCCTCTTCCCTGCCACTCATGCTTCCTTCATCAGAGGAGACTTCATTGGGAGATTCTATCGGGAGAAAAACAGGCCTGTGGTATGTGGATGTTTTCCCCACATCCACCTCCACATTCCTTGGGGCAGGAGCTGGGCCAGAGCCAACTACAACAGAAACCTTATCTTTTCAGCTAATCAGTCAATAGGCTCAAGTTCAACCCTGATAAGACTGAGGTCTGTGGGTTTTACCTCTCAAGGACAATGCCATCTCTCCATCCCTCACTCTGTGGGGGGAGATGTTGGTTGTCCTCCTAGATCCACAGCTGAGGCTACAGCAACATCTCAGCTAGAGTGACTTTTGCACAGGTTCGCCTGGTGCACCAGTTGCGGCCCTATTTTGATAGGGAGTCTCTTCTCACAGTCACTTATGCCCTCATGACCTTGAGGTTTGATTGCTGCAATGTGTTCTACTTGGGGCTACCCTTGAAGAATGTTCAGAGACTGCAACTTGTCCAGCATGCAGCTGCAGAAGCAAATTACAAACAGTTGTATAGAACCAGTCCAAACTGCTAGGAACTGTTCTGTCGGGCTCTCTGGTAGAATCCTCCCAAAAATTCACAGGTACAAATTTCAGACACACACACGTTTGAAAATTCAAAACAATGTTTTTTATAATGAAAATTCACTTAAACTAAGCCCTCTTTTGGTATAGCAAAGAGCACTCGTCTCCAAACAAACTGGTAATTTATACAAGTCCCTTATCAGTCCTGTGATACTTAGCTTGCAGCTGTGAGGCAATTCGAAGTCCTTCTTTCACAAAGTGAAACACACTTTGCTGTGGTTTAGTTTCAAAGCAGAGAAAAATCAGCACACCAAAAGTCAAAGTCAGTAAAGCAGTCAGGAAACACAACAAACAATCAGATAATCCTCCACAATGGCCAAACCCACAGGCTGCTCTTTATAGCAGCCTCACTAATTACCACAGCCCCACCCAACCACAGGTGGCCTCATTTTCTTTGATCAGTTGTTGTTGCCTATGCACCGCTCTCTGCATGCGTGGCTGTATCATTAACTCTTGTTCTGAATCCAAGGAGGAGATAGATAATTGATCTCCTTCTGAGCTGTCTGCCCCACTCTCCTCCTCCCTGTCACTCATGTCTTCTTGGTCAGAGGAGCCTTCATCAGCAGATTCCACCAGGGGCAAAACAGGCCTGCAGCATGTGGATGTCTCCCCCACATCCACAGTCCTTGGGGCAGGAGCTGGGCCAGAGCTAACCACAACAGGAACCTACCTCTGGAACTATCTCTACTCCTTATGCTCTCTACTTTGAGAACCTTGTGAGAAGAGTTAAAGAACAATGAGGTTTTAGTGTGCATCCTTTGCTTTCACGTGTGAGTGTATGCAGAGTAATATCTTTAATGAACACTTAAAGAAAAAAATAATTCAAATGGTAATCATGGTGCTAAGTGTAAAATGCTCCCAGTTCATACATACTTGTCAATTGTTAGAGAGCCAGTCTCAAAGGCAGTGTGAGGCTCCACCCACCCAGCCGAATGCTGCCATTTAGGTTCTTTTACCCTCTGCCCATGCCCAAATGGCGGCATACAGGCAGGTGGGTTTCCATGCTGCCTTTTTGACCAGCTCTCCACAATCTACAGATACACCCAAACCAGGAGCATTTTACCCCTAGATGGTGCTTATTATATCCAAATATTTGATTATAGATGTTGTCATATTAATATTTGGCACCTTTAAATCAAATATTTATTACAAACATAAACTAACATAGTCAAGCTGTCCCACTGTCCTTCACTCCTGCCACCTTTCTCTGGTCTTCTCATTCTGAAATCCTCATCACAATATTGAAAACAGCCAAGGAATGCAATGACTCTTATCTAGAGACCAAAAGTGAATGCTTCCAGAAAAAAAAATTGACAATCAGATTATAAACTTTATGAAATTAAATATGGCTCTAAAGATACAGTTGTTAAGCTCTGCAACCAAGTCAAAGCCAAGCAAACCAGAAGAATATAAATTTCCAGATAATTCATAATGAATTAAACAGTGAACCTTCTGAATGTATCTTTTATTATTTTAAATATATATAATTACATTTATGCATTGGGAGGTCATTGTACTTGCTTATTTGAAAATAATAATTGTGTTTGGAATTTGAAAAATCAACAGTATATAATGTATTGCCTAAATACATTTAATATAGTGTGCACAGTTTCAAAAAAAGCTTTTAAAAAAGCTACCACGGGGAAAGAACTTTTTGGCCTGGGGAGAACTCAATTAATCCTTCCATGATTTAATTATTTTCTCTGTTTCTGTTCTAATTTGTTCCCCTGAATTTCAGCCTTGTGGGGTCTGTAAGTTAGTAAGTTTGCCTTTGAAGACATGTAGCAAGGCAGGGAAACAGTTAAACCCCTGATTTATTCTCTGCATTACTTGGCAAGACCAAAATGAATTATAATAATGTGTTTTTAGATAACGTTATTAAAAAATTTAGTCTTTATTGGGTAAATTTGGAAAGGTTTATTGAATTTAAACATGTGGGCTTCCAGAATGTGCTAACCAGAATCAGGGCAGAGACCTACGTAAGTTCCTCACCTAATCTATATTCTGCTAGATTTATCTTTGTCACAAGAGCAAGGTAGAACATTTGTTTATTGTGCCACAAGGATAACCTTAACCTTTGTTTAATGACTATCCACATCTATCACTGAAAAGCAGAAAACAATGCTTGACTAAACTTTTATTCCTATAGCTGTATGTCTGTGGAGATTCTCAATCATCCAACTGAAGAAGCTTCTTGGATGAGAAAGAAAACCTTTTCAAAGGAAGAAAAAACAGAAAGCCTTGTCTTCGTGTAAAGCATCTTTGGGATTTACAGCTGTATATTGCAGTTGTCTATTTTTCCCCCCTGTGCTGTATTCTGAATCAAGCACAAAAGATGTAAGAGAAGCTTTCTAACATTGTGCATGAGCCATTCCTAATAAAAGGCCAATCCATGCATTTGTAGTTTCAAGCATCACCAATTTTGATATATGCACACAACCAGATAAACAATCCCTAAAATAATGATATGCCGCCAACAGCAAAGATATTTTAATATCAATAGACCGCCAAGTTTATTTTAATAAATTGGATTATTCCTCCAAGTCATCCAGTTATAAGACAACAAATCATGCTTTAAAAAACAAGGGGAAAAAAGAAATAACCCTCTAAGTACCTATTAAAATGGGATTATGCTCACCTGGTTGGATTGCTTGGCTTTTTAAGTTGTTCTGACAGGTATAGGAGTTTTATATCACAGCCAAGAGTCTTGCATTATTCCCAGCTATGGGCTAGCATGAGTGCATATATGCATAGAAAACTAGGAAAGGATTTGCCTTTAAAATAGAAACACTTTAGCTTTCCCAGTTACCTTATTTTGAAATGCTGTAATAGAAGAGGAGCTCTTGATGTACAAACATTGCTCCCAATTATTTTATTACTCATTTTAGGGTTGGGTGGAGAGGAGAGGGAAGAATCATCATATAGTGGCTTTAGGGATTAGTTCTGTTGAATGCACATACTTAGATGCAAACGCTAAAGCTAGGGGCATAAAAAGCTTCTGGTTTATGTCAGCAATAGCTGGAAAAGAGCAGAAAGCTTAGGTGGTTAATAGAGGCTATATGTTAGGTGAACAGTCAGTGCTTTAAATAGTCATTTCTATGTGTGGACAGACCTCCCTTCTACTCTGATGCTTGCTCTGGAACTCTGCACTTACATATGTGTGCATCCGTGTGCGTGCTTGCGTGTTAAATAACCAGGGGCATTGTATTAAAACTCTCTGATAAAAGTGCTGCGGGAGATATTCCCTAACAACTGACTGGTAATTTCTCAGGTATAACTGAGAAGTCGTATTAAAGGTAACACAGCTGAACTTCTCTCTAATCAGATGGATTACTACTCTGTCAAGAGTAAGTTCTTAAGCAGCTATGCAAAAAAACCCAAAACCACCTCTCCTGAGAACTTTCCCGTTGCTAGCGCATATGCAATCAGATCTTCATCAATTGAATTACATTGAAGGTCAAGGAATGCCAAGTTTCTTTGGACTTTCTCTCTTCTTTGATCTACCTCATTCCACAGACAGTAATTTAATTTTGCTCCACTACAGGAGTCTTTGGTATATGAAATGTGGATGGTTCACCATAAATCACCACCACATTACAAATGGAATTTGAATGAAACACACAGCTTCTCTCTCAACTAAAGCAGTGATGGCGAAGCTTTTTGGCACCGAGTGGTGAAAAAGGAGGGAGTATGAGTGCACAATGCACACACACATTGGGGCCACAACCCAGGGGTCATGCACGTGCCAGGAAATGAACTTCTGGTTTCCAGTGAGAACATGCGTACATGCCAACTGGTATTCTGGTTTCTGGCATGCATGTACACACAATGATCAGCTGGCTGGCACAGATGCACATGCCAGAAACTGAAGACCAGCTCTTCCAGTTTTCGGCACTGTCACTTCCATGAAAGCTAGCTTTTCGTCCCTCGCGCGTGTGCTCATGCATGCATGCCAGAAACCCGGTAGAAGAATGGGCAATGCCACACATGCCAGACAACTTGGTCCTGTGTGCCACTTTGGGCACATGTGCCATAGCTTTGCCATCACGGAACTAAAGGATTAAAATATTTTAATTTCATACATTTTTTTCCTAAAAGTTACTGTATATAAATCCTTTGTAATTTGTTATATCAAAAAAGGGAAAAAAGGTATTGCTATTGTTGTATTTTAATTTGAGTTTTCGTTTCTTCTCTTAAACCAATCATAAAAGTACTTCCAAGCTTTATAGTAGTCAGAGTCTTCCTTGTTTTTTAATTTGAGAGTTAATGCATCCGATTCTGCACAATCTAATTTTTTTTTTTTAATATCAAAGCATTGTCAGGAGGTTTTGGTTGTTTCCAATATTGGGATATTGCCATCCTAATTGCAGTCAATATATGTATTAATAAATAATATTTATTTTTATCTATTTTTTGGTCTATAATCCCAAGGAGGAACGCTTCAGGTCTTCTGTTTACCTTAATTTGTAGCATTTCTATTAGGATTAAAATATTTCAAAAGGTAAGTGGGGATATAGTTATCAATGTAACTCCCACATTGAACCTCAAATTGCTTATTTAGTTATATAATTTTATTTATTCCTGTGTGAAGATTTCACATTATCACAACCCATTCACCAATCCTCAGACATCAACCAATCATTTTCAGATGACCATCATATCAAGTGCATATTGAAAGACTTGGTAGCTGACTGAGAATTCTGAACAAATATATCCTGGCATTATGTGTAAACATATTCAAGGACATGCACAGCAAATATGTGTTTAACTAAAGACTTAGCTACTTACCTTTCTCTTTGTCTGGATATGCATCCCATTCCAACTCTATGGGTATCTGAAGGAAATAAATAGATTCAAGGAAAAACCATTGGGCCGTGCACAGAGATTTTCCTCTGTGTGTCTTCAAAATACAACAATATGATGCTGTGCAGTTTGACTGAAAGTGGCTTTAAACACTGACAACAAGCTGAACTCTAGAAAGCACAGCTTCATTGAAAAATCAGCTTTTTCTTGTTGCTATGTAAATGAATCAGGGATCAGGGGAGCAATGCAAAACAGAATAATCGTACTCAACATAATTAAAAACATAAGTTTGCAACATATTGAGCATTCAGCTTTGTATTCATTGTTCCCACCTTTGATTCTTTATGCTAGATTCAATCCCTGTCCTTTAAAGTCAACTTGAAACTTAGGTTAATTGGCTTATCTTTGGACATTTGGGTAGGCAGGTTAAGGGCGGAAAACTGGGTGGTGGTTTAGCAACTGCGTGTTCTCCGTTGGGCATCTTTGGGGATGATTGACAGGTTCTCTCCAAAGGCTTGTGGTGTGAGCGACCTGAGCAATTGGGGGGAACCTGTCTTTGGGTCCCGCCCATTTAATTCCCCTTGTAGGGGTTAGCCGGCGGGACCTCCCACATGCAAGTGCATGGCAATGTCTCAGGTGAGGGAGTGGTCCCTCACCTGGATTAGCATGGAGCTACGCCCATAAGTTGCTCCGGAAGTTTTTCTGACGTAATTTTCTGCCCCGGAAGCAATTGTTTGACCCTGCGGGTCTTTGTTAGGGTTATAGTTAATAACCCTAATAGTTATAGTTATAGTTAATTATGCTAATTATGCTAATTTATTTTAGTTAATAACCCTAATAGTTATAGTTATAGTTAATTATGCTAATTATGCTAATTTATTTTAGTTAATAACCCTAATAGTTATAGTTATAGTTAATTATGCTAATTATGCTAATTTATTTAAATAAATTATGCAAATTTCATTAATAAAAATGACCCAGTTTTAAATCCAGCTCTTGTGTCCGTGTCGTTACTCCGCCCCTCCTGCAAACAAACAAACAAACAAGCAAGTAAATTCAGAAAACACAGATTTTTTTTACATCTTTCAAAATAGTTCAATTGAAGTATATTTAATCATACAAACTGATTTGAAATGCTTTGCGAGGGATACTAGGGGTTGGTACTAATAACATGTACAGTAGTCCCTCGCTATACCGTGCTTCACCTACTGCGGCTTCACTTCATCGCGGGTTTTCAAGAAATATTAATGAGAAAAATCATTCGCGGATCTTCGCTGGTTCGCGGATTTCTGAGGAAGTCAATCGGCAGATTTAAACAGCCCGACGAACTCGATCGGCAGGTTTTTCAAAAAAAATATATCTAAAATTGTAAATACTGTATTTAAATACTGTATCTAAAATAAATACTGTGTGGGAAGGGTTTATAAACACTTAAAACAATGAAAACTTACCAAACAATTACAATATAAATACTTAAATAAGTACTATCAGTCAATAAATTCCACATCGCGGATTTCACCTATCGCGGCCGGGTCTGGAACGTAACACCAGCGATAGGTGAGGGACTACTGTACAGTACATATATTCAGAAACCTGAACATATTAAGACCTCAACTGATTTACTCTCTTCTTTCTTTCTTTCTTTCTTTCTTTCTTTCTTTATTTTATTTTTTATTTATTTTTATTATATCTTGTCAGAATGAGTTATTTTATTAAGAAAGGGAAACCTTTTCCTGCTTTCCTATTGGTTTCTGTCATTTCCATATCAGTAAAACAAATCTGAATAATTTACTATTTTATTTATAGTGTTGTCTGCATTTTTTATGTACTAATATTTTTTTTTGCAAATATTTTTTTTGCAATTGAACACAGTTTTTATCTGAATTTCTTTACAAATGTAATCTTTTAAGGCACATTTCTATGCATGCAATCCACTGCAATATTTAAAGAATGAGCCTGAAACTTAATTTCATACTTGATTGCATATTGATTAAAAAGTATAAAATTAGATAATTTTGTTGTAAAATCTAAGCCAAAGCATTTACCTTCCCATCTTATGCATAGTTTTGATTTTCCTATAGTAGAGGGTAGAATGTAAAGTTATTTTATTTTAAATAAATCAGAATACATTTAAATAAATAAATATAAGAAATAGGCTATTTAAATAAATATAAGAAATAGGAAATTATAGATTTTAAAAATAATATTGACTAGGGATGCTTCTTCCTCTAAGAAACTGCACTTAGGTGGGGGGTTTTCCCCTCCCTTTTTTCCTAATGATAATCTCTTAGCAAAATTTGGGGCATAAAGATCTTGGGCAAGATTAAATTTAATGAAATGTTATATTTCCTTTCCTCCTTTTTTAAAAATTTACTTATTTATATAAATATAAACACAATGTAAATATGTTCACAGGGTTTCTTTGTTTTGTCTCTTGATACATTTCCAGATAGATAGATAGATAGATAGATAGATAGATAGATAGATAGATAGATAGATAGATAGATAGATAGATAGACAGACAGACCAAATAAAGTTAAATGATATTATCTGTCCAGTTTAAGATTTTGTAAATGTATATCTCCTCTCCTCGCCTCTCCTCTCCTTTTAATTTTATATAGCAGTACTTCTTAATGTTTGCAACGTTAAAATGGGCAAATTTCCAAACCTTGGATTAGACATCCACCTATCCTAAAGTTACTAAGGCTGAAAAACATTGCTATGTGGAGAGAATATCACACAGATATAAAAATAACTTTAAATAACAATAATTCAGAGAGATGAATCTCATCTTATTCTGCAAGGAGACTTTCTCAGAGCCATCAGTTTGTCGTCATGCTAAGCCATTTCCTTAAATGTGGAGTGAGCTTTAGAATCATGGTATGTATTTAAACAAACCAACTCCTTTATCTTGCAAAATGTCCTTAGCAACTGGTTTCTTTTTGCTGGAGAGACGGAGTAACGACACGGACACAAGAGCTGGATTTAAACTGGGTCATTTTTATTAACATAAATTTGCATAATTTATTCATTAATTTGCATAAATTAGCATAATCAACTATGGACCTGCAGGGTCAAACAAATACTTCCGGGGCGGAAATGACGTTATGACAAAAAACTTCCTAGGCAACTCATGGGCGTATCTCGATGCAAGTCCAGGTGAGGGACCAGACCATCACCTGCGACCCTGCCATGCTTTGCATGAGGGGGGTCCCACCGGCTAACCCGAATCCGGGAATTAAAGGTGCAGGACCCAAAGACAGGTTCCCCCCAGCTGCTCAGGCAGACACTCCCTCCATGAGCTTGCGGAGAACCTGTCAATCATCCCCAAAGATGCCCAAGGGAGAACACGCGGTTGCTAAACCACCCCAGTTTTCCGCCCCTAACCTGCCTACCCAAATGACCAAAGGTAAGCCAATTAACCTAATAAATGCAAGCACCCCCTAACCGCACATCCATCTCCTCAGTGTGGAATGGGCGAAAAAACAGCTCGGCTAAGAAGCAGAACTGCAAAAAATTCCCATTCGGCCCCCTAAGGGCGACCCCCTAAGCACACTGCAAAATAGGGAGGGCGGGTGGGTGTCTGCTTGTGGCTATGCTGTCCGGGCGAAAAGGGAGAGCCCCGGGCCTGCTCGCCCTTATATAGGGCAAGCAGGCCCCGCCCGGACCAATCAGCAGCCGGGCCAAACAGGCCCGAACTCCCGAGCGAAGTCTCGCATCGCGAGACTTCGCCCGGGATTCAAAATGGCGGCCGCCATGAGGGTCCGGTGTCTCCCGGTCCCTCCAGCAAAACCTGCTGCCGGGTAAGTCCGGCGCCGCAATTCTTTCCTCGTGCTAGCTTGATTGCTCTAGGAACTTGTCTATCCCAACCATAGTTCCCTCTAAGCTGAGCAGTGAGCAATCACTCACTTAAAAATCATTATCAACTCAGAATTTTCCAAACCTGCCCAGAAGCCAAGAGGGAAAGAGTGAGAGGGAAGGAGAGAGAGAGAGGAAGAGAGGAAGAGAGAGAGAAACAGATAGAAAAAAGAGAGGAAGAAAAAGAAAAAGAATGGGAGTAAGGAAGAGAGAAAGAAAATCAAAATCTAGTTTGAAACTAGCTCAACTATTTAAGTGGCATTTTGATATTGATAGAGTTGCCCTATTATGAGCTCACTGTTATAGACACACAGTACAGTATTTTATTTTGAAATTCTCTGAGGCAAAACAGGGTGGGGTTTTTTATTTATTTGTTTGTTTGTTTGTTTATTATTTCTGTGCCGCCCAGTCCCAAAGGGACTGCTGCTCAGACACTATACTTCCCCCCCCCAAAAAAAAAAAATTAGAGGGAACACTGATCCCAACCCTTATAAATTTGCATTTGTTAACCCTTCAAGCCACAGCTATTGGCAATAGCACTTAGATGTATATACTGCCCAATAGTGCTTTTACAGCACTCTCAGAGTGGTTTACAATGTCAGCATATTGTCTCCAACAATCTGGGTCCTCACTTTACCAACCTCAGAAGGATGGAAGCCTAAGACAACCTTGAGTCCCATTAGGATCAAACTCCTGGCTGTGAGCAGAACCTGCTTCAAATACTGCATTCTAACCACTGTGCCACAGGACTCCTCTTTCATCCATTTTGTCCATTTCTGTCACAGTCCTACTTTGAGAGATTTATTTTAAAATTAATAGGTATTTCATATCTTTCTTCCCACTTGCTAACTAAATGCAAGCTCTTCTTTTTACTGTACATTTTGTTAAATCAAGATCTCTTGACTGACCCATTTAAAAATCTAGTTGTTAACATGCCTGGAGGGATAATTGAAATAATTACAACTGTAAACATTATGTGGTAATAAAGTACATTTTCCACCTCTTCCTCCCTTTCTACGCATTTGATAAATAAGTCTCAGCTCTTGTTTTTATTGTATTTTCAATTACTAGTAGATCAAGGTCTCTTGACAGATTCATTTAAAAATCTAGTTGCTGACATACTTCGAGGAATAATGGAAATATTACAGTTATAAACATTATATTGATTGTACTGCAAAGACCTACAAATGCTTAACATTTAGAGCTGTACGCACACAGTTCTATATGGCACACAAATGCTTTTTTTTGCAAAGAGACAAACAAATCAATACATCACATGTAACTTCCACTACTAGCTTGATTTAGCTCTGGAAGGTGGCCTTTCAATTCAAGAAGAAACAAAGAGAAAAACTGAAGAGTTAAGTGAAAGTTAAGGACTTTACAAAGTCAAACAAGCAAATCTATTACATTTGGATTGTTACTGAAAACAACTGTTGATTTGTTATTGTTCTACTGCTTGGAGTATGGAAGACAGTAAATAATGTTCCCAACCATGTGATAAAAACAAGGATAATGGGATCATTTTGAGGGTACAGTTTGAAGGAGAGATCAAGGTCATTCTATACAATCCACCACTCATTATGCAAAGTTAAAATATGTCAAGAAAATATCTAATGTCCCTATTTGACCACATATTTGACCACATAAAGTCCACTGTCTCCCTTGATAATTAATGTTAGTGTCATATTCATTAAAGAGTTTGTTTTGTAACATTAAAATGTAATCTGCATTTCTGTAAACTAAATCCATTATTTTGTGTCTCCTGAAATAAAAGAGGCCTCAACCTTCTTTTGACCCATTTTTAGGTATTAAAAAGTAATATCGTTTCCCCCAATATTAAATAAACATTAAATAAACATCTTCTCATAACACAGTTTCCAATTTGCTGATCATTCTTGTTGCCTTTCTTTGTACTTATTTTAGAATAGAATAGAATTCTTTATTGGCCAAGTTTAAATTACACACACACAAGGAATTTGTTTCAGGTGCATAAGCTCTCAGTGTACATATAACAATAGTGATAGATCATTATCATAGTCATTGTAAAAATACATTCACCATAAAACATTGGATGCAACACTTTGTGATAATCAAGGATACTAAATAAGCAATAAACATAAATCATACTAGAATACTAAATCAATAATATAAATTGTAAAATACAACAAAATTATAGTCATAAGAAGATAAGGAGATAGGTAATAGGGAAGATGAGAATAATAATGGTAATACAGCCTTAGTAAATAGTTTGACAGTGTAGTGGAAATTAGTTGTGTAGCAGAGTGATGTTATTCAGGGAAAACCTGTCCTTGAGTCTAGTTGTGATTCCCTATAGCAGTGATGGCGAACCTTTTTTCCTCAGGTGCCCATGCACGAGTGTCCACACCCATAATTCAATGCCTGGGAAGGGTGAAAACAGATTCCCCCACCCCCTGGAGGCTGGAAATGGCCTGTTTTCCAACTTCTGGTGGGCCCAGTAGGTTCATGTATCACCCTCCCCAGGCTCCAAAGGCTTCTCTGGAGCCAGGGGAGAGTAAAAGCCATCCCCCTGGAGGCTCTCTGAAAGCCAAAAATGCCTTTCCAGAGCCTCTGTGCTAGCCAAAAATCAACTGTCCGGCACACATGCACATTGGAGCTGAGCTAGGGCAACAGCTCGTGTGCCAGCAGATATGGCTCCACGTGCCACCTGTGGCACCCATGCAATTCTAATTATCTGTGGAAATATGTGTTTGTCTTGATAGTTGCAGTGCCAAAGCAGTTAGTTATAGAGGTTCAGATGACAGACTCAATAATTCCTCTGTAAAACCGTATCAGCAGTTTCTTGAATAGCCTCAGCTTTCTTAGTTGGCGTAGAAAGAATATTATTTGTTGTGCTTTTTTATGACATATTTGATGCTAGGTGTCCATTTTAAGTCTTGAGATATTATAGGATCTAGAAACTTGAAGGTCTCTACTATTGCTACTGTATTGTCTAATATTGTGAGTGATAGTAGTAGTAGGATTATCCTAAAATCTATTTATTTTCTGAATCTCAGTACATAAAGTGAAATCTATAATTGAAACCATTATTTTCTGTGATTTTGAAATTATGTTGGTACATTGTAAAACTATTAAGTTTGTTTCTGGTTCAGTTTGTGGTCAGCTACAATTTCATATCTATGATTATGAACCTTATAGATGTGCCTCTATCTATACATTTGTGGTGGATTTCTTTTCCCTGTTTCCTTTCATTTTCTGATTTTTAGTTCAACTCTCTAATTTATCAAGTGTCTCAAGTTTTCCTTTTTTCCCCTTCTAAATTATCATGTATGCCATCCAGTTTTCTGTAATAAAACTACAAAATTCCTTCAATGTTTTCATTCAATTTGCTAATGCTTCTTGCAGCAGTTAAGTGTAGCACTGTTTCTTCAATTTCTTTGCAAAAGCATCCTGTTACACTTATATACTGCTTCATACTGCTATTACAACCTTCTCTAAGAGGTTTGCAGAATCAGCATATTGCCCCCAACAATCTGGGTCCTCATTTTACCCACTTCAGAAAGATGGAAGCTGAGTCAGCCTTCAGCTGCTGGTGAAATTCAAACAGCTGTGCTGCACTCTAACCACTGCTCCACCCCGACTCAATATTGTCCTGTCAGTTCTGACTTTCTATGCTGCTGTTCTTATGACTTGGTCTTATGTAGTCATAATTAGTCCCTCAGTTTCTTCTTCAGTTTTCCTGCTCTTAGCCATTGCCAGAACATCTTGTTATTTGCTTTGCCTAATTTTTTTAATGTAACGTTTATATGAAACTTGCTTTGCCATTTCTCATTTCTAATCTTCCTTTGGTCTTTCCAATTCGGTTTCTTCAGTATTCAGTAAGTTTTCCTGGTATATTAACTTCACTGCGTCTTCTTCAGTGTTCTTCAGATATTCTTCAAATGCCATTATGGGGGAATTGAGAAATTTCCCCCCTAGGCTTATATATATGTATG